>NC_041721.1:15476482-16103982 GCF_900700375.1 Denticeps clupeoides | reverse complement strand
AAATTCCTCCAAACTGTCAACCGGATATTGCCAGAGCCGCGCGTCTCAGCCGTGAGGCCCGGCAATCACATACTCATAAAGTGTGAACGTATGATTATCTTAATCCTGCCGGGCGCTTTGTTTACTGGTGTGGCACGGAATGGGTTTAGATGGGTATTTATTGGTTACTTTGAAGTGAGGCTCAGTCGGACCCTTAACGCCGCCGTCGTACCTATTCGAAACAGCTGCGTGCCGCCCAGGTCAGTCGCACAGCCTCGGGATGGCGAAGAAAGCGCGGCCCTGAGTTATCGCATTCTTACGGGCTACGCTTAACCCCTGAGGAGGGGGCACAGTTCAATTTAGGGAAAGGGGGTCACGGCAGGGTCACGCACGAAAGCCCTTGGGTACCCGACTCCCCCCAAACGCGTTTGTCTTCATAAAAGCAGATCATTTGGATCAGGCACAGAGTGTGTTCACATTTGTGGGTGGGAAGGTGTGAATGACCAAATCAGGCTGGTTACAATATTCAGTTCCGGCTTATTGGATTGCAAAAATAACATAACATTATTAAAAAATGCAGCCAAGCATTTCATCACTTTTTATTATACCCGCACCACAAGAATGCAAAGGATTACATTTTAACAGACATCAAATAGAAGCAAAGCGTTTCAAATTCCCAAATATAATTTAAATAAGATGACAGAGACGTATGAGATTAATACAGAAAGTACGCAAGAGGGAGAACCCTGCGGTCGGATAATTATTCAGGTTTTTTTTTCCCCCCGCAAAAACCAAAGCGGATCACAGAGGGGGAGGCTTTTAATGAAGTGAGGAGGGGGGGGTCAAGTCAGTCAAAAACTCCCAAACATCAAATGAAAATCGTCGCTCGCATTTCACTTCAAATATTTCCTCAATAACGGCAGGAATCAAGGCCTCCCTTAACAGCGATCAAAATAAGAGAGGTTTCGGAGTCGTAAATTGAAAGGCCGTGTTCTGTGCGCAGCTGTTGTTTAAGGACGCGCATTGTTTGTGATGAGGGCGCCGAAGTAAAAAAGAAGGTCTCACGGGTGTCAGAAAAATGCTTGCTGAGCTTATGGGCGACCATGAGCGCCTTGAGGTCGATGTCTGTGTGCAGCCGACTCCTCTGTTCCAAAGCCGACTTGAACCAGTCAAACCGAGCCGAAGCAATCAAGAGCAAGTGATGGCTTCATCATTCTGTCTGTGCTGCTCAAATAAGACAAATATACATAAATAAAATAAAAAAAATAAAAAAAAGCATACAGTTCGGTTCCACCATTCCCCTTCCCACCGCAGACCGAACCACGCTTTTAGCCCTGAAAAACTCTGCATGAGACTGGAGACGTTTGATAGGAAGTGATGCTTTCCGACCGCAAGATTACAAGGGAACACAATGAATTTAGCTTTTGACGAGCATGTTGGCATTTTGAGTGGAAAACAAACAAAATAATTTGATCAGAAAGCACTTGGGTCTGGTAATATAGTTTATGGCCTTGTAATGCGGTTTTGCGCAGAAGTTTTTCACAGCGACTAAATGATATTTTGTGCCATTTTGTGATTTTTGTGCTGATTCTGGCAGCAGGTATTTCTTTATTCTGAATTTCCATCTTAAAAATGTAACCATAAAAAAATAAAGCAAAAACAGAAGGATTTCAGGGTGATTTGGTTGCAACGTTGTCTTCCTGGCTGCTTTCCTGAGCTCAGGAAAGGGGAAGAACCTACACCTGACCCCATGGTAGTGGTGGTGGGGACAAGGCATAGAAATGAACCCACTCATAACCTCTTGATGAGTGAGTACACAACCGTCATGCCCTGGACAAGAAAAGCAAAAACTGAGCAAAGGCAAACAGGATATCAGCTTATAAATGTAATTTGGTGCTGAGTGTATAGATATTGATTGCTAGCGTAAGGTCAGGAATATCCACGGAATATACATATATACATAGATAAAACCTGAGAGAAACGCAATCTTTAATGATGTTTGCATGTGTGGGGTTTTGAGGGGCATCGTTTTAAATTGTCCAGAATGAGTAGAGCTGATTGAGAGCTGTCAATCACTGTGCTCATCCTTTTTAAAAAATAAAGATTATTAAAGAACTTTTACACAGTAATTACACACCGACTTAAGCGGTGGTTCATTTCTCTTCGTCAAGTTTGTCTGTTTTACAGACATATTTGCGCTTGTCCCAGGACGCCTTTGACCGTACACTAGCAAGCGAGTCCCACGCACAACGCTGCGCTTAACGACATTTTAAAGCTATAGTTTCCATTATCTGTAACCGGCCTGAATGAGCCATGATATGAGGAAGAACTACAGGGCACTGCTTCAGTCCATCTTCATCAGGCTTGAAGGGCTGGCGGAGCCGCGCTCTGGTTTTTACGGAGCGAAGGTTCGTTGCCAGGGGCGGCCTCAGCGGACCAACCACAAGCAGAGCGCGAGCGGGGCGGGAACACAATCAAACAGAAGAATGCTGCAGGGTAACTGCTTCCAGATATTCACAGTTATTTTTTATGACATCCAATGAGCAAATGACTCCAGGTTCCTTGGAGAGTCAATAAAGGCCCAGGGAAGTGTTTCAGTGCATACGTGTGTGTGTGTGTGTGTGTGTGGGGGGGGGTTGATGGGCAGTGCTAGTGGATGAGTAATGCGTGAGTGCAACGATACGCTACTCGCCTCGAGGCATTGTGCTCTACACATTAACAACGTTGTCCTTAATCTTATCTGGATGCGGCGATAAGAGGCAGCTTATGGGTATAATTATACCTGCAAGGTAGTATCTGGTTTCATCAGACGCTGCTTATCCAAGGTGACTGGTAATGCTGGCCAGGGGTTCGGCTTCAAATGGCAACACTGTTCATCTGATATATTATAGAATAGACTGCTTTGACAGCCCAGGATGCATGTGTCTCCAACACTAAATATTTTCTCAAATAAATAGCACCACTATCTGCCACAGATGTTCTACAGTTATACTGTCTGTCAATATCGCACGGTACATACATCATGTAAATGACAAAATAAAGACTATGGCACGAAACCAAACAGGATCTCTCGTCTGTGTTTATGTTGTGTGCAGCACTAAGAGTCGGTACAGGCTCATTAAAAAATATTTCACACAAGGTCTTTTATGGCCTTTCCTGTTGGCCTTCGTCTCTATCACTGCCATAAAATGGGTAAAATGAGATCTAGCATCAAAAACATAACTCCTGCTCTGAGCCACATTTGAACTCCCCCTGCTGTGACTTGGCCAACAGTCGTAGCCCGAGAGCAGTTCAATTTCAGATATCTGGGTAATTTACTTTGTGTTTTAAATGTCACAACCTGTTCTTCCCAGTATGAGAGCACCATGGCAGGAGAGTCGTCAACCCTGAGCAAGATTATCGGCGCCTTCTGCGCGGTTTGAGGTCACTAGAGGGCAATCCCCTCACTCCCCTCGCACCTGATCAGCACTAAAATGAAAGTCATTAGCGCAAACAGTATTTTGAACGATTTCAAATTATTGCATTGGAAGTGCATTATATTTATGACCTGTAGAGTTACAGTATAACATGTTAGTGGCTAATCAAAGACGGCATCTTGATGCATGAGAAAAAGACCTTTTGTTGGTTTTACAAAAGGTCTTTTTCTCATGCATCAAGATGCCGTCTTTGATTGGCCACTAACATGTTTCCTGTTGAATGGTCCGATGCTTTCATGCATAGTTTTATGGGGGTACCCTGGTCCCACTGGTTTCTGCCTATTCTGAGCTGATGGCAACCGCTGTTTTTTTTAAACCCCAGTCTGCATTCAAATCTTTGTTTGGGAAAGACCTTACTGATGCAGTATACTACCTAGTGTCCTATTGCAGTGATGGTGTATGTGACCTGTGTCAATTACATTTATCACATTTATCAAATGCCCAGAGCAACTTGCAATCAGTAGTGACAGGGATAGTTCCCCTGGAGACACTCAGGGTTAAGTGTCTTGCCCAGGGACACCATGGTAGTAAGTGGGGTTTGAACCTGTGACTTTGTGGTCTTCTGGTTAATAGGTGAGTGTGTTACCCACCAGACTTATATGTGAAATTTATGATCATAAGCACCTGTTCGGTATACATGATCATACACTAGCCTACAAAGCAAGTGTACCTAAGAAATGATGCTGGAGTAAATTAATGGTTTTGTCTCGGGACCGGTGCCGACGGGGACATGGAGGACACAATCGCATGACTTACACACATAAAGCAGAATTTATTACAACATAGAACAAGGCATGTATGGTAAACAGGACACATGGCACACAAACAGGGCCCGAACACAGCAGCCTAATGTCAGACCATTGAATGAGATTCTCTGACTTTTGTCATGCTTGGCATTTTGTGAATTGTTAAAAATAATATATGTTTTCAAAAATTCAAAGAATACATTTTTTCATACCTGTCAAACACCTTTGTACAGTACTGTAATGAGTGACAGGCCATGATGTTCAATGATAGAGTCTATACTACAGATTCTACCTTAGTCACAAAAACACTAGAGGGCTTATTTGAATTGAACTGAGTTGAAATGAATCACCGTAGAAAGTTTGAAGCAAATTTCATTTGCCCAGCACTTGATGGGTAAGCCACACCGAAGCACTAATGACAGTAATTGGACAGGAAGCTTAGGCTTTTCCTTGATTTGTTAACCTGAAGGGTCTGTTTATGTCAAGGTCAAAGTGGTCAATGTGGTGATGGAGGGTAATCTGGAGCCCACTGAGGGCATCATCAGATGCAAATGAAGTGAATCGCCTGATGGCCGTACCACACACAGGCTCCAACTCACACACACAAACACACACACACACACACACACACACACACACACACAGGGGACGGCAGTCTCGTCCAAGAGCGAGCCCATCCAACCACGGACAAATATTTAAAAGAGCTGCACATCCTCTTCTGAAGGAGCCCATTCACCAGCCCACCTCCACCTCTGCACTCTCCAACCACGTGGAAAATTGCTATTGATTTGTCGTGCTTGGTCTGCATTTTCAGCTGCAGCCTGACCCTGACACTCATTCAAACCTGCACCTCAAATTAGGCACAAACTTTCCAGGACCAAAATTCCCCCTGTTTAGTAAACACATCATTCTTGTCCTGAGTGATTGATGCCTGTTTACTTTGCGCTCGGGCAATTGAGTAATTAGCATGCGTGTGTCATTTGACTAATGTGAGAGAGTTTGATTTCAAACTGCAGTTATTATGGGTCCGGGCCATTTTGCACGGTGTGGGGGCCAGAGCTACAGAAAAAAAAAGGGTTTGTTAGCCTTCCTGTTGCTTGGGACTTGTCCCAGTTGAGTCCGGCTCTCTCCTAATTCCTGTCTGAGTGGAGCCGATTGCAGCCTAGGTGGATGGGGATGCGGATTCCTCCATGTAAATGAGGTGCACGCTGTTCACTCTGTGGATTTTACCGCACATGCAGTCAGCGGGGTAGAAGGCCTACACACACGATTACCATTATCTTCCTGAGGAAGACCAGGAATAAACTGATATATAAATATTCATAGATGGTGAATATATAAAGAAATTAAATCAGGCAGGCTCTTTTCTCTTGAGATTTGTTGATTTCCGGTAAACAAATTTGAGGTAGTGCCGTACAAGTGCGCTGGGGACGTTTCGTAATGTAAAATTCACTAATTCACCAGGTCAGAATTCATGGATTAATGTGCTGATTATTTACTTTGGTAGTGAACATGGTCCCAAATATTTAGAATAATGCTTGCTGAGAATGGGTATTGAAGTTTAGTCTCTGCAGTTTTGCAGTGCGTTTTGATGCCGTTCTTGGACAATGAACATTCAGATGACAACAACGAACCTTTAGATGGTCGAGGTGTGAGGTCTGGTGGTTAAGTCCTGTTTAAGCATCCTTATGGCCTGAGGATAGAAAGTCCTCCGCAGTCTCTCCGTCCTGGCCATGATGCTTCGGTGTCTTCTGCCTGGTTTTAGATGTTGGAACAGGCTGCTGCTCATTAATAACCTTCATGGCCCTGGTCCTACACTGGAGTAAATTTCCTTCAGAGGTGAAAGATCTTTGAAAATAGGGCTCCGCGATGGTCTGAGCTGGAATATCTCAGATGAAATGTGTTCATTTACTGTAAGCACTTGTACCATCTTGTTCATCTGAAGTTGGTTAATACCGGGATTAACAGTAATCTTGAAATCCACACTGCATGGAAACAACCGCACCAGCGTCTGGCTCCGCATTGCCAAACCCGGGTTTATCGACGTGCATGAGCATTCCCCCCAACGCACTCAATCTCCCAGGCTTACATTTTAATTAGCTAAGAAAATAAAGTCATCTCACAATTTACACCACCGCTGGCAAACGAATAACCCAAACCAACCGGCCTGGAGCAGATGTGGCCGACACACACCACCCCTAGGTGTGTGGAGCAACGTTCATCACGCGTGTCTGCGGTGGATACGTTACACGAGCCTTGCGAGTGTGAAAATATACATTATAATATGTATATGCACTGCAGGACGTGAGCAAATAAATTGTGGCGTTTGCATTGATTGAAATGTGCGTCTAAACGTGCGGAACTGGAGGTCATCAGTTTGCGCCGTAAACCTCGAGTTCAGGCTTTTTCCACTAACTCATGTGTTCTTGGTGATGAGGGGACGTGCCAGCACCATGATGTTAATATTGGCAAATGAATGTCTGCTTACGGTGATCTGCGGTACATGTAAACACAGGAGAAGGGTTGTGTAGTTGTGTAATGTTTATGGGCACCGAACATGTCCTTGGTTCTTGTTTGGGATCGATGATTAACTTGTTTGAAATATCAAATGTTGACCCCCGGTGCCTTAAAGTGACTGGCACCGTACTCCCTGTATGCCTCCGGCAGGATTCGTAATTGTTTATAGCTCTCAATTTACAGGCTTTAATTGTGTTGCAAACACTTGATATTTATAGTCCTTATGCGGTTATGTTAATAATTCGCTGTTTAGAAGCAGACTGTGATTTATTGAATTCTGGATGATTGCAATAAATGGTGGTAATAAATGCGGCTCACATTAGGTTAATCCAATTATGCTCTTCAGTTCAGACTCCATGTTGTAATAACTTGATAATCGTAATCAAATATTTATGTTTAATGTGCACATTTCTAATTTTGCGATCATCATCATAGCATTTTTTTTTTTTGCTGTCTGCAATTAATCACACCGAAGCAATAAAAAAAACTAGGAAGGAATATTAGGCTCATTTCAGTAAAACAGTTTATTACAAATTACATGGATTTTTACACTCTGGTATAAAAACAAGTATGCATTCTATTCACATCCACTATTGACTGTACACACAGCACTAGTGCCAGGGAGGCAGGCCTCATTTTCTTTAGACAATATACTTTCAGTTATAAATACTATGCTATATTTATACAATTTCTGTACTTAAGAGCTTAAGATTAATATAAAAATATTTTTTTTCATCCAAATTCTAAATCTGCTTGACAATACAATACAATACAATAAGATGAGAAGGATGACGAAAAAAAAAAAAAAAAAGAAACTGTTTTGCATGAAAGTGAAATGTTTTTTTGGCAGGACTTTTAAAATAAGTAGTTTATTGAGCAGCTAAATGGTGTGTGCACACGTCATTTGGGTTAAATTCCCCAGTCAGCCAGTGAATCTTATAATCTGTAACAGGCTGTAAAATATCTCTGTAATACCCACATGCACCAGCACAAAGATTTACAGATCACTAACCCATGTTACCGAAAGTCAGGGAGCAAGGAAACCATTTCTGGATGTTTCCAGAGAATCAGATGCAACTGCATTTTTCCCCAATGTGGCCCGGAGCATAAAGTTTCATTCATGTCCCTGGATCCAATATCTACACACACTTTGGAAGGGCCCCAGGACAAGGATGCTTTCATTCCTTGCAATATCATTTGCATTTCAAATTGTGGAATGGCCAAAGGCAAGATACTTGTGGTCCACTTCATCTGTATCTATCAGTCAGAGAGGATGGAACATTTTCCATAGACGTCCTGGCAGGGATAAATGTATCATATGTCATGGCATTTTATCATGAATTGAGGGACATGTTTTATCTGCTACATCTGCACTGGGATGCAATGTTTATAGCACTCAAAAAAGGACAAAGTATTTTGTAACCAGAGAGAAAGGAACGTTTGTCATTAATCTGCACGAAGACCCACATGCACTCCGTGGGGGAGCCCAGGCTGGAAAGGGGGATCAGATATGATGTCATTTTCCTGGGTTGCTGGGAAAAATCTGAGGATCAGCTGACCTCAGAAGATCCTCCGAGGCCACCAAAAGACTCTTTAAAAAAAGAAACAAACAGGAGAAAGAGCAAGGGCTGCTCCTCCGGCTGCGGCCCCTGTCCGAGCGACCGACCCATCAGGAGGGTATTCCATTTCACAAGCGATGGAGGTGCTTGGAAAAGGAACAGTCCTGGATCACCGGTGACTTGGGCCACTCGATACCTCTGTCCTGGTTCACACCCTGCCGCCGAACTTGGCTGAGGAAGAAAGAGCCATGGAACACAAGACTTCTATATTCCCCCCTTGCTACGAAAAAGGGGGACGCCCATAATTAATAGCACAGTTTTTCTAGACAGGCTTCTTTCTGGATTGCTTAAACAGAGGTCCTCACAGAGTCACGGTTGAACAATAAGGTCCCCGCAACGCACCAGAGGTTCATGTCATCAGGCCACTACTTAGAGCTCAGTTATGCTGTAATTATGAAACGGTTTCACTCTTGGCCCCACCACAACAGTTACCATTAAATCAAATCAAAATGTGTTAATCCTTACAGATAAAATATGCTACAAACGTGAAAACAAAAACCTTGTAATACTACATGGATTTTAAAAAGGTGGCAAGGAAACGTGGCACATACATATGCAAATGAATCACTAAACAGGTATGTATGTGTGTGTGTGTGTGTGTGTGTGTGTGTGTGTATATATATATATAAAAAACATTCTATCACACTCTATGCTGGGATAAAGATCGGTCATTCTCATATATACAAAATAACACACACACACACACACACACACACACACACACACATTAATTCTATTCCATTATGAATGGATGATGTTCGTGGCAAGTCGCAAGTTCACAAATCACATTAGATCCAAAAGTGCAGACACTAGAATCTTATCCCCCAAAAGAAATTATAATTATATGACCGTTCTAAAATCCTAGCTTTCTCAAACATTTCACCGGTTCGCTTCATGGAAGGTTGGACGTTTTACAGCTTTGACAGGCAATTGAAGTCCCTACATCATAGCTCTGAACTTTTTTTGGGGGGCACAAAAAAAAAAACTTCACAAGGCACAATAGCACATCCTCCATCTCTGAGCCGAAGTCCTCGGAGCAACAAGTCATGCGTTCACACTCGCCGTCACTGCCGAGCACATTCTGGCAACAATCACACAAAAGCACTTAGGCGGTCCACACTGTAGAGATTCTACTGAATGCACATGCCGAGACGGCGGACACTATCGCTACAGCAGGGTCTTAAGTAGAGTTTGTCTAAGCATGTCCCTGTTTCTCATCCCTCTCTTGCTCTTAGGCCTCTTACAGCATCTGTTCTGTATTTTTGGGAAGCCAGTTTGCTGGATTTTTGATGCAGTACTTTGGTCTGTAGATATGGAGACACCTAACGACATGGCACTAGTGGCACGGGGGGCCGGTGCGCTTCCGTGCTTTGCACCATCTGGCTCTTTCCCAGCGACTCGTCCGAGGAGCTTAAGGTGACCAGGGCCTGTGTGGAGTCGCACGACTGCTTCTCTGCGTCCTCTGAGTCGAGCGATAAGAGGCTGAGGCGTGGCGCTCCGCCCAGAGCCCCCCGGATGCTCTTCAGGAGCAGACCCATGTCCTCTCTGAAGTGAGGGTTGAACAGAATGTAGAGAAGGGGGTTCAGGCAGGCTGGAAGGGGGACCACCACCAGCAGCACAGACTTCACCACCTCGGGCCCGACCGAGGGCAGCCGGAGGAGCGAGGAGAAGGACAGGAAGGCGACGGGGAAGTAGAGCACGCAGTTGGCGAACAGCAGCCAGGCCACGTGGCGGATGAGGGCGCAGTCCCACAGGTTGTCGGGCTCGCCCTTCTCCAGCCGGCAGTAGAGGCGGGTGTAGGTGACGGTCATGATGAGGTAGCACAGTGAGTTGACCAGCACCAAAGCCACCATGAAGCCTAGGCTGGAAGGCTCGCTCAGGGGCAGTGGCAGACAAAGGGAGGAGACGCTGTGGCCTCCTAGGTTCACTAGGGGCAGGAAGGTGATTCCCAGGCCTAACGCGAAGCACAGGGCTGACGCCAGCTTCACCACACCCACGGAGGCCTTACCTTCGCCGGACGCCGCCCCCTTGCCACCCCCACAGCGCACAGTCAGTCCTCTCTCCAGAGCCGCCACAGTCAGCAAAAAGATGCCGGTCTCTGAGGCGAAGACGGACAGGAAGCCGGCCAGCTTGCAGCCGGCACTGCTCTCCCAGCGGGCGCCGTAGCTGGCGAAGTTACCAAAGGTCAGCGCGTCGACCACGGCCAGGGTGGCGCTCCACACTCCCATCAAGCTGTTGGCCAGCGCCAGCAGCCCCAGCAGGAGCCTCGCCGGGGACAGGTAGGTCGGGGAGAGGAAGATGGACACCATCAACAGCGCATTGGAGAAGAGGGACAGCAGAGCAATCAGCCAGACCCCCCCCCGGATCAGCCAGCTGCCAAAAAGGTGGAGGCATGGCCGGAACGGACCTGGGGGAAAGTTTTAAAAAGTCTCTTACACACATTTCCTCCACAATTTTCAGCATTTGAAAAAAAAAAAAAAAAAGTCACAGACAGTCTAATTTCTGTCCTTTGGCAAAAACGGAATCCAATTTACATGGGTGGTGGTAGCAGCCTAGTGGGTAACACACTCGCCTATGAACCAGAAGACCCAGGTTCAAACCCCACTTACTACCATTGTGTCCATGAGCAAGACACTTAACCCTAAACTGGTCCAGGGGGGGACTGTCCCTGTAACTACTGATTGTATGGATACGGGTGTCTGATAAATGCCGTAAATGTGATGTAAATGTAATTTACATGACATTGATGTCTGTAGTATATAGGCTGCAGGACACCAATTTCCCAACAAAGAAACTGTACTAACATCACAAATATGATTGAAACCAGGATAAGGCTCAAAATGAAACATAACTTTTACAGGCAGATGCATTTAAAGGCAGATCTTTAACCATAGAGATTGTTGCATTTTTGCAAGGTAAGGAATGGCAGGAAAATTCATCTTATTTGGCTGTAAGATAATTATTTAATGGAGGAGTGTACCTGGTGCCGGGGAGCACTGGACGGAGTGGTGAGACTTGGGCTCGTCATCAAAGTCCAGCAGAAAGTCTTCGAGATCATGATCTTCTTGGATGGAAGTTCCAAAGAGATTTAGCGAGTCATTTCACTACCTCCTCCTCTTTTACAGCAAAGTTCATGCATTCAAGCGTCCCTTGCTCACCTTGGTTAGACACCATGACGTCCTTCCTGCCAAAGTCATTGCTGCTGTTCTCTTCCCTGTCCCAGGGGATGGGGACTTTATCACAAGACACAAAAGCACAGCACTGGAATGCATAAGGCATCTCCATCACCCTAGAAATGTCCAGCAACAAAACAAGAACAAATCAGTATACACCTTCTTATACATAACCCGACTGCGGACTTTCTTTTGATTTGAACAGATTATTTTCATGGATTATTTTACAGCCTCCAGCATGCAAAGTAAATACGTATGTAATGTTGTTCTTCATCCAGGGGGTGGTTTTATACCATCATGCCCTCTGAAATGCAATCATAAAATTATGAACAGTGTTCATTGTACTAGATGACATTTGCAAATAGAATCTTCATTTGTGTGTTTATGTTTGTGAAAGGAAGAAGATATATAATAGATTTTAAACTAATATTATAGATATGTTCAAAATGCAAATAGACTTGCGATGTAAAATACATGCAGTTATAAGATTAAATGATAAAATTATAATTAAACACCTTGTTTTGTCCAGAATGACCTGAATTCAAAATCACCTCAGACCTTTAATATCAAGCTATCAGAGGGGTATCAAAGGCATGTTCAGCACTGTGCACCTGAGTTTGGGGAAGTTTTCCAGCATCAGAAGTTCCTGCAGGCCCTCGTTTCCGGACAGTTTAAGGTGTGTGAGGCCATGCAGACCCTCCACAGGCAAAGTAGTAAGCTCGTTGGAGGTCAGATCACTGTGGACAGAGACAGAAGGAATAATATAAGAAATAATTAGTGCTATTAATAGCTACAGCACATATTAAAGATGCCCAGCACAAACTGAAGGCCCTGTCTCACAATTAAATACACAATAGATTTTGCACATTCACATATTGCAGCTTTGTGTACTACTGCTACTTTGGGGCAGTGGTGGCCTAGCGGTTAAGGAAGCGGCCCTGTAATCAGAAGGTTGCCGGTTCGAATCCCGATCCGCCAAGGTGCCCCTGAGGTGCCACTGAGCAAAGCACCGTGCCCACACACTGCTCCCCGGGCGCCTGTCATGGCTGCCCACTGCTCACTCAGGCTGATGGGTTAAATGCAGAGGGCAAATTTCACTGTGTGCATCTTGTGCTGTGCTGCTGTGTATCACATGTGACAATCACTTCACTTTACTGTACTACAGTTGCTGTATTGTTGGAAAAAGTGCCAAAATTCTGGCTTTCTGGACAACATTGCCAACAAGCTACCCAACCCCCAACAAATGAAAAAATACTCAATAACATGCCTGACCACTAGGCTATCCTCTTTTGCTGCAAATGGCAGCTTCTGTGGGATTTAGCGGTGTGTGAAAAATCACTCATCTGCAGACGAAAGACAGGGTATAAAGCTAAACTCACAGTTTTGTCAGTACTGGCAGCCCTGAAAAGGACAGGGGCTCCACCGATCCAAGCTGGTTCCAGGCCAGGTCTCTAAAATGAGCAAAGGTTTTCTTTAGTCAGTATTTTATTTAATCTGACAGGTCCTTAGATACCTTGATTTACAAGTTGATAGATCCCAGCATTGTAGTCCTGGTGCAGCGAGAATGCAATATTCCTTTCCCAACATATAATTCAAGACATGTGCAATATCAGCTTAAAAGCAACTTCATGTTACCGAGATGACGGCTGTTTTAGTGAGCTTGTACACATCTGTATCGCCATCCTTCATTCGCACTGCTAACAAAAAGCATCAATATTCCTTACGCGGGAGAGTCACACAAACGTTTCTGTAATGACGTTCTGGACCAGATAAGACTACCCTGACTTTGTAACTCTGTAAACCCTAGTGGGAGTGAGACATGAGAGTCTATAATATACTGCCCCCATTTGTGACCCTTTCACTGTGCCGCATCACTGAAAAGAAAAGAAGACCATTATTCAACATGGAAACTATGTAATTTATCACTTGGATGATATGTTTGATTCCTTGCTTTCCCCAAACTCGGATCCAGTCCATTTATTATGAAAAGAGCTTGATAAAACATAAAAGAATTTAAAACCACTAGTCCTGCACCTCTGCAATGACAAGAACAATGCTGGGATGCACAGAACAACCTGAACTCAGATGCTAAAGTTAACTTGTGAAATGTTGGACTGAGGATTATGAGGTTTTGAAGTTGTGGGGCAGTGGTGGCCTTGCAGTTAAGGAAGCGGCCCCGTAATCAGTAGGTTGCCGGTTTGAATCCTGATCCGCCAAGGTGCCACTGAGCAAAGCACCGTCCCCACACACTGCTCCCCGGGCGCCTGTCATGGCTGCCCACTGCTCACTCAGGGTGATGGGTTAAATACAGAGGACGTTGTGTGCACCGTGTGCCGTGCTGCAGTGTTTCACAATGACAATCACTTCACTTTCACAATATCAAGTTGTGCAAGTTTGAGTGTTGAAACGTTTTCTTGGGGTTCTTGGGGATCAAATGTCGGATTCCAAACATTACATGTTTAATTTCCTGTTTGTGATTCTGTGACCTCAAAGTGTCCCAGATGGACCTTTAAACTGGTCTGGTGAAAAGCCACAAAAGGTCAGGGGCTGGGTCAAGGCTTTTAGTAGAGAAGTAAAGGACTCGGAAGGTGCAGCAGTTTAGTTTAAGGACTACACTGTGAAGGTTTTTTACTTCAGGTTTGACCCCCCCCTCGTCCTTCCCCGAACTCCGTAGAGGGTGAGTGCCGGCAACGACACGTGCACTCTTTCAGGTCCTCTCGCCAGTAACTTAATACTCTCAGTGCAGCTTTGCATGCGTGTGCTGGGAATGTGGACTGGAGCTCCTCACCGGGCAGCCAAGTGCGACAGCATACCTAATGTGGTCTGGCTACGGGTCACCATGCTCCCCACCAGTCAAACACCGGGGCTGAACCCATGTTAGCCACCATGTGCTAGCAGGTGTTGGCCTAGGCTGATTTCTTCACATCCAGCTGCGAACATGTTCTGGAATGCAAATTAAAATGAACCTAATGTAATTTGGAAAGGCTTACAGGCTTTTAACCATCACCCTTGGTGAGCAGTGGGCAGCCATGACAGGTGCCCAGGGAGCAGTGTGTGGGGTTGGTGCTTTGCTTCGAACCGGGACTAGGCCAGTCTCCATAACTTCCAATGAATATGTGTGTGGATGTGGATGTAATGTAGCCATACTAGGGATTCAACGGGCTTGACCAGGTTTACAGACTACTTATAATGATCTAGACAAACATCCTCATGGCAGAGGTGGATATTTGGTGGTGGCATCCAAATAATCCAAAAAGGTTTGCCACACATCCCTTAAAATACATAAACATCCTGTATTTTATAATTATATTATATTTTACAATTTTATTATTGTATATTTTATATAATTTTATATTAAGAATGCATATTTTTCTATAGTGTAAAATTGTGTATGTGTGTGAATATATATATATATATATATATATATATATACACACACACACACACACACACACACACACACACACACACACACACATATTTAAAATTTTATTATATTATTTATAATAAAAGTTCTTCAAATATTAAATATTACTTGTACTACTATATTGAGACAATGGTTTCAGAACAATGATTTACCTCCACTGGTTTGTGACATGGCAAGGCCCCGCTATGGTCTTTTTCTGCATGAAACGTGGCAACCCTACAGCCAGCATGCGTCAGATATTTTGGCCTGGGAGCTGACAGCGTAGCACGCAAACTACTGTACTGTAGGTACCCTGCCGCCGGCGCGGCCACCCACGTCAGACAAGACGCAAGGAACATAAACAGGAGGACAAAGTGTTTGTTTGTCTGGCGAGTTAGCTTTACACGTACAGCGCAGCCCGGCGTTGAACCGGGAACTGCTGCCAGATTGTGTTTCTCACAACCTTGTCAGGACGTTTCCATACACAGGCGCTGATTAAAGTCTCGGGGCCTTTCTTTTGCAGATAAAGCCGTACTTCGGCGTATCCTGTTGCTATAGCGCGCTAGCTAATGCTAAGCTAATGAGCTAATTGAATCGCCGCTTTGGACTGAAACAACGGTGAGCAGTAAAACTGGAAGCGAACTGTAGTAATGGGAGTTACTCTGGAGCGTGTGTGCACATGAGGTGAATGCTGTTTATGTGACTCAGGGTGGGCACCGGGCCCGAGAGCGGGTCTACGGGACACACGTCGGCCCCGTGAGACGTTGTCATGCCTTGGGCTCCCCTGCTACACTTACAGGGACCGCAGTGATGTCAGGCCCTGGAACGTGGCTGCCTGTAGCTCATGGATGCTGTTGTGGTGTAAGTCGCTGTGGGGAAAGAACAAATTTTGAAAAGTGACCTCACAAGGTGGACAGATTTCAAAGTTATGGGTTTGGTTCGCTTTATCCTGAAGCACTCACATTTTCTGAAGCTTGTCACAGCCTCGGAAACTGGGCAGCGTCTGGATCAGGTTGTATGATAAATCCCTACAAACGGATGTCAGCATACAATTATGCCACATCACAGACAACATATTCAGCCCGCAGACACTCCTTTACTGGCCGGCCAAAAAAAACAGTTATTAACAATTTGATTTGAAATTCAACATGTACCCCGGACCACCAGAGGCCATTTAAATGAGCGTGTTTTCCTGCATGAGGTTGGAATAAATATCAGCCGTGGGAATGGTGTAATGTGTGGACTCACAGAATCTGGAGGTTGGGTAATTGCTCGCACAGTGCGGCAGGCAGCGAGGTGATGCGTGCTCCGGTAATGGTGCTGCGGCGAGGTCACACCAGGGCATTAAAACCAAGGGTATGGTCACACAGTTACACAAACGTCAGCACACACTTGTTCGCAAATAACGTGAACGCAGTATACGCTCAAATACGCGGAATATATTTCGTTAACACAGAGGAGCGTGTTATGCTGGCTCTTCTTGTGTGAGTTTTTACATGCCACCATGTTGCTGGTACGCGGGTTAGAAAAGCAGGTTCTCCAGTTGCACTAAAACAGCAAGCAGTTACAAATAAGAATTTAAATCCCCATCCCGCCTCGTTTTGGAGGTAATGCCACTGAATATTAGTTAGTATTTACAGCCCCTAAAGCAAATATGGGTGGAAAAATATTGGCTCGATGGAGAGTAATGACAATAAATCGTTTGCTACAAAGGGCTTTTGTGCCATGGGCTCGGCAGACTTACAGGCTCTCCAGGCTTCTCGTGCCAGAGAGATCTGGGAAATCGGTCATTTCTGCAGCGCCATTAAGAGATCTGGAGAAAGAGGTACGCACAGGAAGAACAGAGGGTCAAACTTTGGAAATCATTTATTAAAAGCTCTGTGATGTTCTGCCAGTACACATGTCCACATTCTGCTGGGTTTTGTGTAATACAAAGAAAATATGGATGACCTCACTCACAACGTTCGAAGTTCTGGCAAATGCTGGAATGCCGATCGACCAAAATACTGGATGGGGTTGTCATAGAAGTATCTGTTGGGACATAAAATGAACAGGTGTAGACCCCAACTGGAAGCAAGACTCTCACACTCCCCATGTCTACCACCCAGGGAGTTTTTTTGGTTTAGATGAAGAAGTTACACCCATTCCTAAAATGCAAGCAATATATTATTGGGACAGCACCATCTATTTTGAAACACAGTATGGGGCATATTCCCCCAGCAATTTATAAAAGATTGATTTAATAGTTCACCCATTCAATAATCTGAACTGAAAAACTCATTATCTATCTTCATTATTGGCATGGTAACAGCGGTGGTTCAGAGAAGTCCACAACAAAGTTCACATTAAGGGAATAATAACGGAAAATGAAAGGAAAGTGTGTAAATCTAGAATAAGGGTCGGCAACCTTCAACACTCAACGCAGCCAGAGCGCTGTTTTCTTACGGCATTTTATTACCAGCACGAATATGCGCGTAGAAGCCGATGGCTTGAGCAATTTGGAGAGACAAAACACTGCAAATTTATAGTTACGAGATCACAACAATCTTCAAATTTCAAACTACAATAAAAACAAATATGGATAAAAATATAATACAGGTCATTTTATTTATTTATTTTCCAAAACCACAGGGAGCCGCAGTGTAAGGATGAAAGAGCAGCAGGCGCCGCCGGCTCTAGAGCCCTGATCTAGAATGATGGGAACCTCCCATTTCAAAGATAGTTTGTAAAAACATTACTAAATGTTAGTTAAATCCTAATTTAATTGAAGTTCAGCAAACCAGTTAAATGTCATATACATAATATAGCATAAGAAAAATTACAGCTCTGTGGAGACTAGTACAATCAAAATGTCTTTTTTTTTTATGTATGTCCAGTTAGCTGTTGCTTCCTATCAAAGTTTCTCAAAACGGTAAGTGTTTTTTTTTTTTTATATAATTTCACATTAAACTGACCTGAATCGAATTGCGTGGAGCATATGTTAGGACACCACAGACCTCTCACTGATTACTTAACACACACAAGGCCTGCAGCATCTTTGAGAACATTTGTTAATCCCTATGCTCCTTTAGGTTCGCACTTCATGTCCTCTCTGGTATTTGGTATCGAGAAACGGGGCTCAGTTTATCTCCCCGGAGCCCTCAGAGGACAGTAGGGCCCAGCTTTTCATTAAGGCTTTTCATTTCCACAGAGCACCCTGAAGACCAGAAGGACCGACTCCAGCAGGGATTACTCCAGTAGCCAACACACATGCAGTTGGAAATAGGTGGCAGCCACCAGCGACGATCAAAGATGGGGTCTGAGCTGTACAGTGGCCAAAACTGTGAGAGCTCTGTACGCTTTACAGGAATCAGAGAACTATTTGCACTCCAAAGCTAAGATGTGAAAACATTGTGAAATAAAACCTGTGAATTTCATTTTATCCATTAAAAAAAAAAAAAAACACATGAATAAATGAAAATGGTAAAAACTTTTCCCGAAACATCTGTTGCTGAATATTCATGTTATTAAATTTTACTGCTATTAGTGGTAGACATAAAACACAGGACATTTCTGAGTATTACACAGCGTAACACTTTATCCTATCAGAAATAAATCAGGCACCAGGCACCACATATGTTGTGGTTTTGGCTCAGACATTTTGCATACATAAGGCTAAATGATTTATGATAGGGAACCTGAAAATTACAAAGCTCACTGTTTTTTGAGTTACGACTCAGGACAGACCACCGAGACGAAGTGCAAAAATCATCCACAGAACATCACACAACAAAAAAAGGTTTGAAGCCCTGCGGACTGTTCGGGCAATAAGCGAATGCTGCATAAAATATCATTCTATAATGCTTTATGTAAGAGGCATAGTTACTGATGGAACCTACATTGTCAGAAGCGATGGGTTTCCGATGAAGGCGTGCTCGGGGATGGACTTGATGTTGTTGCTGTGAAAGCCCCTGCAAACGGAATACGGTTAAAAGGACCACATTGGACACGGCATGGCCGGGATTGGTGGCCTACTCACAGCTCCTTCAGGTTGCTGAGGGACTTGATTGCCATGGGAAACTCTTCCAGACTGTTGTAATTCAAATCTCTGCGAGACAAAAAGGAAGCAGACACGATTACAATCATGACTCGGTGCGGCTCTTATGATTGCACTGAATGGCAAAATGCACTTTTCAATGATGAGTTGTGCCTTTATATACTGAGACCATTGGCACAATGCACATTTGTTTATTTGACAAAGGGTGCTTTGCTCATTATTATAGTGTAGAAATAAGCATTCACCTTCCTCTGACACTGGACATGAATGAATCCACCACGCAGGGGTCATTCGCCAAAAACAACGCTCCGTCACAGTTTCTCCCGCGAGTCGAGTAAACAGCGGAAGAACTTCTCACAAAGCGGACTTCCTGTTTGTAAACTCGTCTACGGCAACGGTTTCAGCGCTCCGATTACGACCCCACATGAAGGCGTTCACGTCAGCCTTCCTGTTGAATGTATCGCAAGGCATTCTGGGAAGGCAAGAAGTGGAGTGTAACGACAGAGGCACTTCCTGCCAGCGAGTGTCAACCGCTGACCCTCGGACGTATTCTTTTTCGTTACCAAATAGATGCTCTGCAAATACGTTGTAGAACAACGGCGCTGAATTCCAGGCGTCTCATCAGCGCTGCGCTCCTCGGGCTCCTTCGCCTGCTTTCAATTACCCTCAGCGATCCCTCTCCGAGGCGCAGGTGGTTCTGCGCGGCGGCCATATTTACCGCGGCCTCGCTGCTTGGCCAAATGCGCTCCGAACTTCCAAGGCGTCAACGCAGTGGAACAAACTTCTCCAGATTGTGAAAATAGCATTAAATTGAAATTGCTTCAATGTGAACCGGGCCCTCCGGCGACGCGGGACTAATTTGTGCATCTCTGCTCGTCCCCGAGCCTTTAAGCTGCAGAAGGCCGGAGACGACTAACCAAGTCGAGCTAGGTTGGCAGGGCGGGGAGGCCTCCTGTTGCCTTCCTGCCAAGAGGTTGTCTCAGCATTACAGTGAAAACACTGGGGGAACATGTGCCGGACTATATCGATGGTAATTATTACAAAGCTCGAGGCCACACACCGAGATGCAGACGAGACTCGACTTTTCCAAATGTGCGACGCTCGCATACTCGAACTTCTCTTGCGGTTCAGCTACAAAGCATAATGAACATTTCCAGCCCATGACCACGCATAGTAATCCATCATGTAGCAGCTGTCATATTCATGGGTGCCTAAATCAACCTTACACTGAATTTGGAACCCATGAAGGATTTAAGATTTTGCATATTAAACATGGAGACCCCAGGTGGCACGTAAACATGGAGCCTCTGGACGCTGGGGTTAATGGCTCACCCAGAAGGTGAATAGATCTCCTCTGACATGGCCAGCGCTGGTCTCCCACTGGGCACGGACAGAGCCCCCTCCCGGTGCAGAATATGCCGCCGCAATCCAAGCATCTGCTTCCATTAGTGTGACAGATTTGGGGGGCTGGGGGTTCGAAGGCAGGGGACCGTGGCGGTGGCCCTCTGAAGCAGGAATACCTTTCCTTTTGTGACGCTGCACAGGGAGCCCTGGCCTTAATCCACCAGTCACAAGTGTATCAAAGAATAACCGTAATCAATAAACAGCGTGAAGAGGCTCTTGTGCCTTTTAAACATTCAGGAGAATGTGTGATTCAGCAAACGACCAATGGGCACGCAAGCACTACATTAAAACCAGAGAAGCAACCTCTGATGCATCTGGATGGCCATCCGGACTCGCATGGCGTGGATAAATGTGCTCCCCACTCCACACGACAGGAACCAAGATGACATGTTGCACAGGGGGAAAAATAACGGAGCGAGGGCGCGAGTTCTAAGAGGGCGAGATGGAGGGAAAGAAAAGGGTGGGGGGTGGACGGGGAGCTTGAAAGGAAAGGAGCAGGGGTGGTGGGGTGGTGTTTTTTTTTTTTTTTTTTTTTTAAATGCCACTTTCAGCATGTTAATGAGAGGTCAACTCACAGAGTCTCCAGGCTCTGGAGTCCATCGAAGCTCTGCTTTCCCAGGGAGCGCACTCTATTGTTATTGAGATGCCTGCGGAGGAACGCAAAGAGAACAGTCACATGGACACGCCCAGCACGGCACTTCTGATTGGCAGAGGGGAAGTGTGGGAGGGGGGGAGGGCTTAGGGCTTGCTATGGGGGTGAATGTCGGACCAAATGCCCCCTTCTCCTTCCCAAGCTCTGCTCGTTACATGCAAATTAGTGGCACTGTATAGAACACGGGGGAGATCAAAAGCGGGAAGCGCTGCGTCTGATTACAGCCGGTTTGGAGTGATTTGGGGGGAGCGCGGTGCCCCTACCAGCGGAGCAGGCGTATCCTGCCGAGGAAATAAGAGCTTTTTCAACTACGACGCTAACTGTAAAAATAGTAAGAATACACCCCTTCTTCCTGAAACTCAATTCACGGTGACATTAAATCCATCGGTCGTGGACGTCAGGTGCCTTGCGGCCCGGTGTGGTTTCAGTTTACCCCGCAGCAGAAACTTCAACACTCGATCTTTCGGTTGTAATAAGTGAGCGACTGATATCTCTCTGGAGTCGTGACAGGTGTTCCCCCTGACGGCCTCTCGGGAAGAACGAATGCTCATACACACACACACACACACACACACACACACACACACACACACACACACACACACACTCAAAGCACTCGCCTTCTCTCATTCTCAGCTCCTTTCAGAGCCAGGCCTCAGCAGTAGCACAGTCCTGGTCCCTGTGCTGGCATTGGGAATTTAGGGTGCTCTATTGGCGTTAAAAAGGGTGTTTAGAAGAGTAGATGGTAAATGTAGGCTTATGAGTGGAACGAGCGATGCACCGTATTCCCGAAAAATGCAGTCTAAGCCAGAGCGGGATGGGCAGGGAGCAGAGGATCCAGCCCAGACCGGGTTTTCAGCGGATGCCCCCGGGCAACCGTGACTTTTGTGGCGGCAGGAGTTTACCAGGAAAGAGTCCAGCTCCGTTCCCCGTCTCTGGGTTGGGATAATTTGTGCCCCTGAGTGGGGAATGTGCCTTGTGCGCTTCCTTCCTCGGAGCCCCCGCATGCCGACCAACTGCCCGGTCACGGTGTAATTATCACCAAACGCTACACGGCTATGCTACATTAGCACACCACACAGAGCCCTCTACCTCTCAACAGACATCAGGTCTGTCATCAAGCCGCTGTCAGCAAACCCTTCTTCCCAATTCCTGGCCAACGGGCAACAGGGAATGTTTCCAGGATGTTCTACTGGGAAACCCTGGGGATGTTACCTTAACACACACCACCAACCTAAACATTGTTACAGACCTAGTATATCCTTTCATGGTAATTATTTTCTCTGATGCCAGTGCACTTCATCAGAATATGGGTCAAGAATGGTTTGTGGCCTTCAAATTCTCCAGATCTGAGGGATGGATAAGTTGGCTCCATGGAGGTTCCACCTTACAACCTACAGAACGTAAAGCATATGCTTGGTGCCAGACACCACATCAGATCCGAGGTCTAGTGTAGTTTATGCCGGGACAGGTCAGGGACCTACTCAATAGCAGACAGTCATAATGTTATGGTCCATATGTCTATGGAAGCTAATTACTGATTCTTCATGTTCTACAGAAAGGCATGAATGTAAAGAAGCCCAGCAGAATCCCACACTGGCCTCCAGGTCCCGTCTCCCTCTCAGGATATCCTCCAGAAGTAAAGGCTGTCAACACCTGTCAGCACTGAACTCTGGAATGTCCTGTTCATTCATCCCGGATTCACGCCCCCTCCTTTTCCCAACCCCCCTTCCCCCTCCCTTCCCATTCAATAAATAATCTCCAGTCCAGTGTTCGGTGCGGGTGTGTTTGGATGGTTTGATGCTCACTTACAGGACCACCAGGCTGGACAGGTTGGCGAAGGCTCGGTCGGGGATGTGTGTGATCTTGTTGAGGGCAAGGGTCATTGCCTGCAGGGAGGAGAGGGTGCCAAGGGCGCTGACTGGCACCTCCGTGAGCGCATTGTCATCCAGCCAAAGGTGGCGCAGGGATACCAGGCCGTCAAAGCAGCCCTGGGGAACTGTGGATATGTGGTTGGCATCCAGTCGGCTGAAATAGAATAAACGCACAATCAAACTCAAGATTCAGGACAAGAAAGAAAGAAAGTTCTCCTTTATCAATGTCAAAATTTCAACTTCAATCGCACACATTCTGGCAGCAGAAGGTATCTGGTTGTCAAACTCAAAGGATTGAGATGAATGTGGATCCTTTTCATTTAAAGCCAGGTGTGAGAAGGAATGGTTTGCATTGGCCAGGACAGAAGTATCCAGCTCCACCCCTCGTTCCCATCAGTCGATGGTCACTCGTATATATATTTTTACTCTCATCTGACTGATGTCCACAGGCGTCCGCATACACAACTATTTCCTATTTCTGCCCATAGTTCTGCTCAGCACCAGGATTTACGAGACGTTGCAGCGGAGGGGGTGAAGGGTGACTCCTCGTCTGCAAAGACTAAACATATCCGGCAGCCAGGCCTGCTTATGGAGCCTGTTGAATGGCTGACATTGGCATGAACCTCAAAATCACTCTACCCTTTGTTCCGAAGAAGACACTGTCTTCATCTAATCAGACTTGAGCCTACACTGCTGCACTGGCTGTCCTCCTCAGAAACAACTAGAACCAGATTGTTGTGTCATATTTTTCCATGATGAATTTTGACAACATGCACATTCTGCACTGTAATGGGATTTCCATTACACACCGCATTATTACATTATACTGTTTGGGCTTTTGTGTGTATGTGTGTGTACGTGCTGTCTGGAAACTGAGGGGGTTTGACTTCATTTAATGTCATTTGGGATTCTGAACTTGTGAAATGAAAATGAATAACAAAAACGTGTGATTTTGCATTCACACATTGATTTGTTTCACCACATATGCCATTTACACTGACATTCAAAGGACATTTTCAAAATGTCATTTTCAATAGTTTATTAACTATACAAAAGACCTTCAATCAGCATTCCATTGGAACTCATGGCTAATTGTTAATAAAGTTCCTATATTTATGCAGATATTGCATTAATTAACAGCTATTTCAGCTACCATTGTTATTTACAACATGTCTGGACAGGATTTTTGAACAAACGTTTGAATGGCAGCCACATCTAAATATTACTTATTACTTCCAGTACTGCAAGCTGTTTAAAACATAGAAATCTTTCTTTATATAATAAAAAAGGACTATAAAAAAAAAAAAAAAACACACGCACAAACACTTTTTTTTTTTTTTTACCTAAGACCCAAAGCTCTTGCAGTCAAGACTTCAAAACCCCTTGTCCAAGGTGGGGAAGAGATACCTGAGGCTGACTAATCCTCACTCAGCCCATGAGCTGAGGTATAAAAGATCTGGCAACCCATTGGCTTTGAAGCTTTGCCTCATGTGAGTGAAGTGCTTGTTGCGGAGGCGTGGTGGCAGCTGACGAGTGTGTCAGGCATTCATTTGAATGAAAGGGAAGAGAAAGTGGGTCCGGGCAGAATGAGACAGCCACTTCAGTAAAGCGAGGACATTTTATCTGACACGCTTTAACACCATACTCTTCCGCTGCATTATGTCACCGCTATTGTCCAGTTCACCCTCACTTTTGTTTCTCCTAAAGACCTTCATCCCTTTCTTCCATGTTTCAGTGTGTCACCCTGACTGCAGGATGCATTTTTGGATGCTAAGGACAACCACAATTACTGCTGGGACTGGAGTGCCAATAATGACAGCATTTCCAGCGTTTCCCTTAGGATGTTGTTCTAGTATGGAGCTGAGCACAAAACAACTTGCAGAAGAAAAAACATCAGCAGAAATGGTTCGATGGTTCGATTTTACAGACACCTAGTGTACAGCTCTGTGATCTCTAGTCTGTCATTATTGGTTAGTTTGACCGCTGGATATTTTGGGGTGGTCAACCACTCTCTTCCCAGTAGTGACATGAATGTCCTACAAATATAACATCAAAATCCCACTTCCGTGTCAGGGTTACTGTAGAGCTGGGAATGGGCCAATGCCTAAAAATCACATCTGGTCAAAAAAGCTGGTCCCATGGTAAGAAATGGACTATACAGCATCATGGCCACTAATTTCGAAGTGGTGCTAGTGTAAGGTCAAAGGCGCCCACAGGATTTACATAAATAAATTGACCTACCGTTGGATGCCAGTGAAAAAATCATTAAGAACGAGGAAGTCGATCATGCTCTGGGTGAATGAAATAATTACACACCAACAAAAAGTGTAGATAGCTTCTCTTCCTCAAGAGACAGAGAAACACCAGGCACATCGTTCTTGCTTTTATGTCAAATCAGGAGGCCGTCTTTGCCCTTGCACTAGTGAAGAAGCCCCACATAAATCACTGCAACAGTCCATATGGAGCACAAGGGGTAGTAAGTGGGGTTTGAACCTGCAACGTCTGGTTCCTGGGCACGTGTGTTACTCACTACTAGGCAAGGAGTGTTGGCACAAGCTCCAGACACACATGCCAGACAAAAACAACATCCATCATGGTTGCAATCCAGGAATTTTATCTATACAAGCTTTCAGGGCCTAGGTTTGCACCACCATGGTTGAACAATGGGAAAAACCAATGGGTCTTCCGTATGTCTGTCCTCTTGGGACCCAAGATTGACACTTAAATATTTTCAGTGTCAATGAGGCTAATTTCTTTGCAATGTTGAGAGACAGTCGGAGATGAGCGCAGCTGGCCATCTGCAAGAAGAGATGCTCCCCTCAACTATAAGACAAGGAGCTCAGGGCCCCATAATTCAGCACAACTCTGAGCGCTCAAGGTGGTCTGGCTGAATATTTCCAGCCCGGTTTTGGTAATCAAAATTCCCCAGGGAGGGGCACATCTGCCGCACGCTCCGGTGTGTATACGTGAGCGGTGGACTGTGGGGCGGGGCCTGTGGTCATCGTTACACGGCAAGTGGATATGACAGAGAAACATGTTATCTCAATCTGCATTGCAGGTTTTTTCAATTACAAAATCTGGGGTTACGGAATTTGACCACCCCTCGACACGGGTGTGTTGTCCTGCTTTATCATCACATCCACATTCTTCCCTCACAGAAATTAATTTGTGTATTTTTGCTAGAAATTGTTGACAGAAGAGTGTTTGGTAAACATGGAGTATGTCACATTTTGACCTTCACGGCTGGTTTCGGAGTTGTGCTGTGTATGTGTATTTGTTTTGGACCAAGACGGAGGGAAAATGGGGCATCTGAATCTCAGGGGGTCCCGCTCTTCAACTCTCCGGCCTGATTTCCTTCAGGTCTCGTGCTGACATCTCCTTTAGACGCCTCGATCTCAGCCTGATTTCAACAGACACGAAAGCCTGAAAGGCCCTGGCTCGTTCACATGAGTTTTCCCTCTGGCCAAGGTATTTATGGAAGTGTAGGTTCTTCGGCAGTGTAATATTATATTGTCATGCTGATTTCACTCGTCACCCAAGATGCATGATATTTCATTTTGGCCCGTCTCCAATATTTTTGGGGGGTTCAATCCTCAGTGCTTTGTAACCTTGACCACTCCACAAATACTGCTACATATGAATTACAAATATAATATAAGTCAGGCTACTTTCATCCATAACTATGTCTGGGTCACATACTGATAGAATAATATTCCAGGGTTATCACTTTAGGAATATATGTATGAGTGTCGTGATTTAAAGTAAAACACAGTTTAGTTCCAAAATTAACCATTATTTTGGAACTAATACACAAATTACATCCAAAAATAGATCTAGTGTTTTGTGCAATCTCATAACCAAAAAATAAACTGCTGGGTTTGCAGTTTAGTATATATGAATTTTAGAAAACCATGATAAATATAAACTGTGATCACACAATCTGGCAACACCGATCCCTCCTTCATTGATTCAGCAGCACGAATGTAAATGTCACATATTCTTTTTCTGAGTGATAGAGGGTCATGGAGGGTGGATAAAATATTAATATAGCAAAGCAGAAATGTAGGTGTGGTAGTAGCCTAGTGGGTAACACACTCGCCTATGAACCAGAAGACCCAGGTTCAAATCCAACTTACTACCATTGTGTCCCTGAGCAAGACACATAACCCTGAGTTGCTCCAGGGGGGGACTGTCCCCTGTAACTACTGATTGTAAGTCACTCTGGATAAGGGCGACTGGTAAATGCTGTAAATGTAGCTGCACTTTATGCATTTACAGTTTCAGGCTATTTCATTCTTGGTGCTCCACAGTTATGTTGGCCAGGCTTGTGCTTTGTTGAATGGTACAGTGTGATTCTTTTCACTTGCTGCCACATGGTGCTGATCTGTTTCTCTCAGGACAGCTAAAAGTGCTGAAAGGTCAACCCAGGCAGCCATTCTTACCACTCAATGCTGCCATTCTGTGCAGGCCTGAAAAGGCATTTTGTCGTGCCACCCCTCGTGGACCATGCACATAATTCTCTCAGCTGCCTCCAAATAAAAGTCCTCTATGACAGAAGAAATCTGAGGACAAGGTACTGACATGGATGAAGCCTTGATAACATTTAGCAATAATCCTCCCTATTGCCGCAGAAGCCAATCATAAAGCTAAATCTCTTTCTTCAAGGGCCTTCAAATGCATCGAAGGGGACAAAGAAGATGCTCAGCCAACTCGAGGTGTAAAACAAACCTACTTTGTAACTTTGTTTAAGGCTGCATCTCCCTTTCAGACAGCACTTTGCTTGCCTCAGTCAAACCGTCACTCTAGAATTCACAGAAACCAGATCCTGCCACTCGCTAAATGATGAGGCACTCACGCCCCTCATCCCGGTACAGCTTCTTTGCTCCATTCAGGAGTCGGCATTTAGACCACAAAAGCCCCCGTCCGTTAAAAAGAGGAGCTGTCTCCTTCTGACGACTATAAACCAAAGATACCCCCGTGCGACAACACACCCGAATGTGCTCCGCCAACAATGGCCGCTCTGTTACTCCTGCCAACCTGAGCAGGGGGAGAGCGGGAGCCCCGAACAATGCTTATAGATTAATGTGATCTTCAGCTGATATTCCGCATGTGTTTGGGCAGGGGAGAGAGACGGGTGGGGTGGGGCAGGGGGGTTAAGAGAAAAGGCAACGGATTCCAGGCTGAAAGACAATCCGCATTCAGCACGGCCCTTATCTGCTCCTCTCCTCCTCTCTCTTTTCTCCGCTGATCAAAGCTCAGGGCCCTTTAGGCCCCGCATGGGTTTGGAGCGGTTTCCGGAGGCCGAGCTCCGCTTCCTCATCTCCCAGCCATGCCACCTCCCCACCCGGCTCTCATTCTTATGCAAATGAAAAAGCCTTTTTGACACCTCTGCGGCCGGGTCTCACGAGCGACAGCATAACCAGCCCGAAACCAAACATCAAGAAGCGAAGGGATGGTTGTTATTTAGGAGCGAGCAGACTGAGAGTGGAAATCAAGTCGGAGAGGAAGCGAGGGATGGAGAGGTTATCCCTTCCGCCGTAAAAGCCAGCTAGTTGTAGTTATTGATACTCACAGCGACTGCAAGTTCCTCAGGTTTTGTAGGGCTTCGCTTGGCACTTGTCGAAGTTGGTTGTTCTGAAGCATCCTGCAAGGAAACACACACCAGTTAGCTGTAGTAGAGCAGTTCGTTTTTTGGTTTAGACCAGCGTTACTCAAGTCTGAACTTCAAATCCATTCTGATCTCAGTCCTCATCAGACCTTGAGGGCAGTGAGCTGATGAACCCTGGTCTAGACGGACAAACACGATAATTCGAACACCGAGAAGACAGATCGCTCCTGGTTTGCCCTCTAGCCCATGGTACAGGGCCGGGAAAGCAGAATAAGGTGTCGGACTGAGAGTAGCGTGGTCCAAGGAGGAGACCACCACACCTCGGAAATATGGAGTGCAGAAAACATTTTGACAAAAGCTAAAGGACTGTGGTGCCGTACCACGTCAAAGCGCCACGGTGGGTCCCGCGAGGTCCAGTCACACCTGACAAGGCTTCCTGAAGCACTGACTGCAGGCGACGCCCCTTTAATTCCCTACAGTTGCCCTGCCTTACAATTTAGGCTTGCCTGCATCAGGGCTCCAGGTTCTGGTGTTGAGCTGTGGGTTTAGTATAACGTTGGGTGTAAAGTCATGCTGAGAGTGGAATCACTCCGGGGTTTTGGTAACAGTCTGGATTTTGTGTTTCAGGTTTTGTGGTGCGTGGCGTGTTCCCCAGTCACCTTCCCCATGGACTATATGTGAAAACAATCTTAATCTTCATACGTCACTACAGATATAATGGATATTCTCCCTTTTGGTGTTCTAATGTCTTCGATGTTATTCCCATGAGATATACGTCTGTACTGACCCTTCACCACGCCAGTAAAATGGCAGTAATTCACTCTACACCATCTTGTACTCAATAAAAGTTTAGCAGAAAGATTCTAGACACCCGAGTGACCCATGATCCACCCTCTGCAGGATGCAACGGACTAGTTAATACACCAATCGCTAGAAGTGTAGGGTGGTAGTAGCCTAGTGGGTAACACACTCGCCTATGAAGAAGAAGACCCAGGTTCAAACCCCACTTACTACCATTGTGTCCCTGAGCAAGACACTTAATCCCTGAGTGTCTTCAGGGGGGGACTCTCTCTGGATAAGGGCGTCTGATAAATGCCATAATGGTAAATGTAGAATCCCATCTTGACTGCAAACACACGGCATGAACGTGTCAAGCTACCCGAATCAAAAAGTGTAAAGTGTAGTGATTGTGATACACAGCAGCACAGCACACAGTGCACACAGTGAAATTTGTCCTCTGCTTTTAACCATCACCCTGAGTGAGCAGTGGGCAGCCATGACAGGCACCCGGGGAGCAGTGTGTGGGGACGGTGCTTTGCTCAGTGGCACCTCAGTGGTACCTTGGCAGATCGGGATTCGAACCGGCAACCTTCTGATTACGGGGCCGCTTCCTTAACCGCTAGGCCACCACTGCCGAATCACATGCTTACGTAACCAGCACAGAAGCCACAGCTGAAGTGAGCAGCGCGCCGTCGGATGTGGACGCTGCCCAAGCGCGCTGGAATCTTAAATACAGATGCGCCGCCTCCAACTCTGAACGTAAACAAACAAATAATTCGTGAGCTCATTCGGCAGGCCCGCGGAACGCCGTACATTCCTGCAGCTGACCATTAAGCACAGTAAAGCCCTTCCTGAGCGCGATCCACACTCGGACCCCCACTCGCCAGAGATGCTCGTGCGCTCGGAGACGCCGCAGACGGAGGACAGGCCGGCAGCTGCTTCTCCCCTCGCACGTCGATAACGCTTCAATTCCCCTCCCCCCCGACTTAAAAGCCAGCGAAAACGGTCCCGTTACTGACAAACGGCACGGCGCGGGACCGCATCCTTGATCACGCGGAGAGGAAACATGGCCGACCGTGATCAGGCCGCTTTCACAACCCATCTCTCTTTGAAGCTGTCAGGAGGAAGAAGAGGAAATCCACGGCAAGCAGGCCGGGCCGCTGCGGCCCCGACAGCCGCTCTAAATGTGACGAACGACATGGCGGTGAAAAACGGCAACCCGGCGCTCCCACGGCTTCATAAAAAAACAAAAAAACGGGGCACTTTCACAGGAAATTTACTTTTACCGCGCACACTTTCTTTTTCAATATTCGGTCTCTGTCACAAACAGGTTTTTATTTACTTTTATGAGTGCCACAGAAGAAGCCAGATGTTCCCCTTAAACAGGGTGATAAATTAAAACTTGCCGCTGGGCCAAACATGTGTATGTAGGTATAAAATTCTACAAGAGCAGAACTGGAAGTGATTATGCCGCGTGTTTAAATCAAAGGGGTCTGCTTTTCTTTTTCTTGTAATTTTATATAAGCGCCACAATAAAGAGCTCGCTGGGACTCTTCTCGTTGATCAAAGTTCGCGATAATGCCAGTGAGGTCGGAGAAAAAGCAACATCTCGCCGCCACCGAGACCCCCGAAATCCACACCAGCACCCAAATACCAGTTACTTGCCCACTTGGTTTTACAGTACAAGGAGTGGAAGGTGTTTTTGATTTCTGGCTTGGCAGACACCGCGCTTCACCTAACCGGGCCCGGTTTTTTTAAGGTAGAATGCGATCTGCGAGTGCTCAGTTCGAATGCAATTCTCCCCAGGGTGGTAAAATTGCTTTCCAATACTTTCCAAAAATTAACCCCTTTTAACACCAATTACTAAAGATTACCAGCATATTCCCGTAATTAAAGATGCCTGTGGCTCATCTGAACCTCAGCCAAGGACTTGTCGAAGGGCTCCAGCCGCGGGAAGGCGACCTTGGAGTCGGCACCCAGTGAAAATGCGTATGCGGGCGCAGAGAAGTCGGGCCCACGTCAGGTTTTTGAGTGAAATGGAGCGGGGGGGCGTGAGACATGTGAGAGGATTCACTTACAGCACTTTCAGATTGAAAAGGCCGGCGAACGCCCCCTTCGGAATGTGCGTCAGGTCGTTTCCAGCGAGGCACCTACGAAGAGACCAGAGAGAAAGTGTGAGAATCTCCTTTCTCCTTCCATGCCATCATGCATGGAAGCAATGCAAACATCACATCAATAACAGTCGGCATAGAAACGTCTTCATAATAAATATATATACTTTTTTTACTCCGCAGATAAATCTGCCTTCTGAACTTAATCCCCACCAGAGCAAATTCAATTCAGGTTTGCAAAAAAACATGCATATTAAATTGATATTTACATAACAAAACAAAACCCAAGTTGCTTTGAGGTCCAGAGATTACCAATCTTACACAAACTCCCATCACTAAAAAGGGTTTCTGATCTGCTCTCGGCAGCTCTGCCTGCAAATGTTGGGATTTGCAAAGTCCAGTCACAGAATTCCAATTAAACAGAGCAGAAATAAGGCTTGCAATATTCTGCAAAGTACTGTGCAGTTGTAGGAAGATGAACACAGGCAGTCGGCCATTGTATAACTCCATCAGGGTTCCATAATCGATGTATGACCAGACCTAATTCCAATCGGCTGCTAGGAGTTTTGGGCAAAGTCTATAAATCCATTGCTTCATTGAAACAGAACGTCTATTGAACATTGATTTGTACAGGATGGTACCATTACCCTTAATCATCAGTAGGCACTAATTACCCCATAAATTAGAACCCTTTAAAGGACAATTACGCTTTACATTAACCTACAGGAGACGGTGTAGGTGGTGCTGGCTATGAATTCCGAGAGCAGCATAGTTTTAGTCGTGGGTTTGTCCTCTGAGGGACCTCCGCTCCCAGGCTGAGTGGGAGACAGTCTCGTCACAGGGGTGCCACTTGTGGCACGGCCGTGGCAAGTCTCGAGGGAGGGGTCCAGGTATGAAAGAGGGCAGATGGAAAAACCTGCGACTTGCACCGTGTTCTGGAGCCTCTGAAACACGGGGTGAAACCGCGTCCAGCGGGAGGGCGGGCCTGGCTTTGGAACGGGTTCAGTCGCCCGGATTTTCTCACTTCACCTGAGCACACAGTCAGGAGGACAAACACCTGGTGACCCATCCGTGCCCTCGGAGGCCTGACCTGAGGCACCAGCGCCATTTCCCCGAAGTCAGCGCCGCAGCGGCCAACACAGCTGTGTGTGTGCGTGTGTGTGTGCGTGTTTTCGTGTGTGTGCCAAAGGGCAGGTTGCGAGCATGAACGTGAGAGGCTCCTGAAGAGAATGCAAAAAGACGCAGGGCCGCTCGACCCCGGTGGGAACCGCCCCCGCGCACGTCCTGGTATCCCAGTTCTTCGGGGGGTGACCTCATCCCGATACGGAGGAATTCGGCCTCTCTGGTGTCGGGTCGTGCTGCAGGCCGCCAGCCAGCATGCCTGGCGTGCACAAGCGCTCTCGCCATCTGTGCGCGTCCGCGTACGTGCCGTGCCCCATCCGGCTCTTGATTGAGTCTGAATGGAGCCCCATGCTAGATGCGGCCCTTTGACAGAACAACATGCCAATCCTGTTTACTTCTTAAGGCCCTGAGCAGGATGTTCGCCACGCCGGCACTATTACCGCACAGACACCATCGCCACACAGCGTTGTTTTGAGATGAACTGGATCCTCAAGAACGTAATCCTGCCACAAGCATCGGTACAAGGCGACACCCTGCGCTCCTGCGGGGCGGCCGACCCTGTGATTACTCACCGTAAGGCGCTGCGGATAAGATAAGCGCCTCGGATAAATAAAGGGGCCTTATCTAAAACGGTCAAAAGGGAAACTCCTGCGTGGCAGCCACGACAGGCCTGCTTCTGGTACGCGGCATGGAGGCGTCAACGCGAAACCGGTCTACAGGAGGCCGTAATGAGACGCGTCTCCACTTCTCTCATCTCTCATCTTCTCTTCTGTACACTCCGGTCGTGGCGTGCTCACTCCTCCACGGTAGCGCGGCAGCGTTCTCACATCTCAGACGCTTCTGGAGGGGGCAGGGCGTAAACGTCCCCATTATATTTGTACAGTAGGCAACGGCGCTAGTGTCAACAGTCAAGGTGATTACCGTGCTGCCAAGGCACTGTTACTACTTTTAACCGCACCGGCGTGGGACGACTGCCCCAAATACCCAGCATTCCAGAAATACGTGTCCACTTCCTCACTCTACAACCAGGTCAAGGCTACTAGTGCGGATTAGCTACGCTTTGGTTAATCGACATTCAATCATGCTGAGCACAGAGGCTCAAAAATACCAGAACTGCACCGCACGAAAATGGTTTTTCCAGAGCTTTTTTTTTTCCTTCATCGGTCACCCCTTGACTCCAAGGGTTTGACAGAATTCTGTTGGACCACTTAAACCCGGGGACACTGGACGCAACCGGTGGTCTGGGGTCATTTAAATCCGAGATGTGTCCCCCCGGCACGGCGCATCCACGGGGACGGATCTGGGCTCGCCGGGCAGGCTTTCATTAGACGGAGAGAGCGGAACCCGAGCCAACCGATGTCGGTTTAATTTCCTGAGTTCCCCATTTAACAACTCCCACAAAAGGCAGGGCGGAGTCTGTGGAGAACACCCCCCACCGCCCTCTTCTTCGCTGGTACAGATCTCCTCCTTGCCCCAGTTCCGGTGCGGGGATTCCGGGCGACTGGTTCCTGTCAGTCACCTCTGCCCCCGGGGAGTTCGCGGCCAGCTGCAACCAGGCCCCCCCCCCTTTTTTTATTTTATTAACCCCGAGCTGAGCTACAGTTGCGTGATGTGTCAGAAACGAACAATGCTGTCATTTAGCCACCAAATGGCCTGGACGCGTACGTGCGGCGGCGGGGATTCTGCCGTGGTAGTAAATAATGAACCGTACTCACAGCTCCTCCAGGAAGTGGAGACCCATGAGGGCGCTGGGTGGCAGCAGGGTGATGTTGTTCATGCTCAGATCCCTGTGGATGAGAGAGAGAGAAAGAGGGATTTCAAAACAGAGCAAATGATTGACAAGTGACACTTTACTCCAAATCACCTCTGCCAACGTCCTGTTTAAACAAGGTTAACTATCCACAACGGCTCCCTTCCCTCAAAAGCGCTATCTTTACCATCTGTCCTTATCTCCTGGTATGAGGAAGCCAGGTGGCCTTGAAAAGGGCCGTATATCCAGAACAAAACTTCAACTGTACAAGCACAATCTCTCAATACATCACTTCAAACAAGAAGAGGGGGTGTAGGGACAGTAATGGGGTCCAGAGCAAGAGCAACCAGCGCCATGTACCTGGGCGACGGGGCGACCATGAAATCCTGTCAATCGGCACGGGCAGGGGGTCCTGATATAAAGATCTGTGGAGGCCGTAAAGAACAGCCCCCCGTGCCTAATTGTGCATGTAAGCTGTGGGCATGGCCACTTGCCACCGTGGGAACCGGACAGACTGGACACCATTGTCTTTTTGACTTTCGGAATAGCAGGTTTCCATAAAAAGAAAGAAAGAAAAAAAAAAAAAAGGCCCTTTCTTGTGGAAGTGAATACAGAGGGACGATGACAGTACATCTTGTTCACTGGCGAAGAAAGATGGTGAAGAATGAAATCAAAGGAGACTTTAAAGAAGCAGTAACAGAGTGACAATGGCCTTGATTAAACAATCATCAAAATTCCCGCGTTGAGCATGGCAGAGGGGGGGGGGGGGGGGGGGGGGGGGGGGTGCTGCTGTGCTTGCCTTGGACCACAGACCCTGTTCTGTGAAGGGGAGGGAGCGAATAAACAAGCTGCAGGGTGGCACGGACGTACCTGTCCGGCGTCCCGCCCCCCCCACCCGACCGGAAAACAAAGGAGCCTTGTGGTCCGGTTGAATTGGGTAATTCGCTCAATCACCTGCGGTCTTCATCTAATGATCTCGACGGTTTTACGAGAAACCCGAATGCAGCATTGTGTGCTTTTCTGATTCTCTGCTGGGTCGCGGCCCAGCCTTGAGAAAGTTGTTTAGCCCCCTGCCTGTTTACCCTGTTCACACTGGTGCAGCAATTTACATTTACAGCATTTACCAGACGCCCTTATCCAGAGCGACTTACAAATCAGTAGTTACAGGGACAGTCTCCCTGGAGACACTCAGGGTTAAGTGTCTTGCTCAGGGACACGATGGTAGTAATTGGGATTTGAACCTGGGTCTTCTGGTTCATAGGCGAGTGTGTTACCCACTAGGCTACCACCACCCAATGCACACTTGATACCATGATATACCACCAAATCTAAAAATCGATAGGTAACAGCAACTGGAAAGACAAATAGAAAAACCACATCATCAAATCGAAAATGAATTCCACAGTGCTGAGATACGCAGACGAGGTCCGGCGGTTGGTACTTGCAAGAAGAAGATGGAACCTGTAGCATGGACCGACAAAGGCCAGTTACGCCATCATTAACTGTGGGGTTCAGGTCGGGTCAGGCCCAAAGTTTTAGGCCCGATATCCAGCTCTGGTGCATATATTTCGGTGATCACCCCCAAACATGTTCTTTAATAATGTTTTCATGGACATATATCTAGATTAAAAATGTATCCCTTTTTTGGCTGATTTGGACCCAGGCTCATTTGCATAAATCCTGAGTTACACTGGCGAACGAGCTCAAAAATAATGCACCCAACATTCCTCGTCCTGGCTTGTTACTGGAACATTACAGTATATTTAGTCTTGTACACAATCCTTATTTAGTTATTATTTTATGCCGATTCGTGTGCAGTATCTCCACTTCCCCCCTTTATTTGCGGTAAATTGCAAAACACGTCACAATAAAACTGGAAACTCAATTTTTTTTACCAAAACTACCAAACGTTGAACGGAAAACGCCTGGCACCCCCCACACCCATGACGACCGGCCCGACACCACGCTCCGTCAGTGACACGTCCGTGACCGCCGCCTAATCACTCAGCTCGGTAATCAGGGGGGAATCTCCGCTTCCTATTTTGCCAGACGTGCGGTTCCCTCTTCGGGCTGTCACAGGGCTCCGGAACCGCATTAAAGATGACAAATGGGTCGCGAGTGCGCGTGTAAGGGGATCTGCGGAGGCCGCGGCGAGCTGGGCCTCCTCGCGCAGGAAGCGGGGTCCGCTCTAATCAAATACCGCGCCGGGCCCGGCTCGAGGTGATTAGGTTTAATGTAGTGGAGAGACCAGTCAAACGGAGGTGCCGGAGACTCGGGGTGGTGGTGGTGGTGGTGGGGGGGTTTAAGGGGCAATTTCACAGCTCCTCCGTGTCTTTCCCAAGGGTCTAAAGTATCCGCGGCGATTCTTCCCGAGAGGAGGGGCCGAAGGGAGTGAATTACAGGGCAGCTGACGCACAAAAGGGGTGAGGGCGACTTTTCAAAGGGACTAGTGGCCTCTCGCTGCCCCCCCCCCCCCCCCCCTCTCTCTCTCGTCTTCTCCCCGCTCTCTCCCTCTCTTACCGAGCTTCTGGAAGCGAGGACGCTCGCGTCCCCCCCAAAAAAACACAAGCGGCAGACGAACACAAAGGGAGGCCTGTTGCCAAGTTACTCGCTCGGTCTGGGCGGAGCTGTCTGATACCTATCAATATTGTCCCCTGCCTTTAGTGCGCGGTGAATAGCGCGCGGCCACGCGGAGTCGCGGAGTCTGCAAGGTGTACAATGCGGTAAGGAGAGCAGGCCTCCATTCCTTCGGCAATCAAGTGCATAATGCATCGGTTTGATTCAAAGAGCGTCTTTATGCGGAGCTGAGCAACGCGGACGGGGAGTTCAAAAATAAAGACCTAAAAAAATGCTCCGCAAAACAGACGATCGGGCGCGAGTCGTGATCGCAGAGATATTCATTACACAAAGCCCGTAAAATTCTTTCTGTCATCTTGAAAAAGCCGCAATCATAACACGCCGGTCGCCGCATAGTTCGGACGTGATGACTGATATTGTGCCAAGACAAACTTTGTGGTGTTTTGTTACGTGGCTTCAAAATCTGGCCCCGGCGCAGGACAATAAAACAGAGAGCGCTGCATCAGGTTTCCCAGGCTGCACCTGCTGCGCCCGGACTCTTTTTCTGCTGTTGCGCGTAACATCTGGCACCAGCGCCGCTCCCCCGGTCATTAATGGCTGACCCGGTGGGTGAAAGAGGCGTTCTTGATGCCCCAGAATGAGTTCGCCCCAAACAAGCTTGTCAGTCACTGACAAACATGTTAAATATGCTTCTCTAATATGATCTTAAGATTTGATAGCTTATGCTGTTGGCGGATGACTCCGGATAAAGTAAAACCAGGAGCTTTTAGACGGACTGGAATCGTACGGTTTGGCATAAATCACAGCCATCAAAAGGCCCTGGAGATCTGACCAGCACCGTTTCCAGGCACCTCATTCCCACCAAGCTGCTCGCGCTGTCTCGTCGGGAACACTGTGCCGGACCTGCCAAGAAGTGAATGTCGGCCACTCAGGAGGAACCCGCCTCCCGACTTTGCAATTATCGCATTATACGTTATCGGATGTACCATGCGCTGCCAGCGGGGAGGGACGTCACCAAAAAAAATGACAGCTGTTCGGCATCCTAATTAACGCGGTTGCCTTTTGAATGGCTGGCAAGTGCGCGATATAATGTTACTGCGGCAGAATATTACATGCACATTCTGCAGCTTGATGCGAGTAATAATAACTGCAATAGTCACGGCACTTAATTAAATTAAATCTACTCTCCTTAGTATTGATCTCGTGTCTCAGATGATGTGAAAGCGACGTGATTGTCATTGCACAACACACGGTGACACAACGAAACGAGTCATCTGCTTTTAACCATCACCCTTGGTGAGCAGTGGGCAGCCATGAACGGCGTGTGGGGACGGTGCTTTGCTTGGTGGCACTTCAGTGGCAACTTGGCAAATTGGGATTCGAACCAGCAACCTTCTGATTATGGGGCCACTTCCTTAACCGCTAGGCCACCACTGCCCCATTCAACTTTTATACCATCATTGACCTGCATGCACGGAGTCCGTGGTTGGAACTTGGACTTTGCAGAGGGAAATTCAAATAAAATACAGAATTTGATATCATTGTGTAAAGAAAGAAAACACATTACCACATATTAATTATATTATTTATCCTTAAACTTTTTGGTCTAAATCTTTTTAACTTCTTTACCTTAAATTAACTTCAAATCTGTATGTCTGTATGAGTGAAATCGGTTTTATTTCTTCTATCATACTTATTTTACATTTTAGATTTAAAAAATAATTAACAATGGCCATCAATTAAACAGCTTTTAACAGCAATTTGCATTTCTATTTTATGTCATTTATAAATACCACATTATAGTCTACAGCCAGTAACCAAATTTCTCACTCAATGCTCCTCTTGTCCGGACGAATAGATGCACTGCTGCTATGAACTGCTTGGGAAGGAGACATAGTTCCCGGTTAATGGTAAAATAAATCAGAGGTAAGCCTCGCCGCACATAAGCTGAAGCGGGAGGTAAACACACTAAGCTGGTGGTCAAATCCCTGTGATTTATGGCCTGTTAGCAGTACACTGGCCCTGTGTTTGTGTGTGCATGCTCACACTAATTTCTTGTTTGGAGTAATAAAAGCTAATCGGCATGACTTCACTAATGTCTGCGGGTGAAAGGGGCCAGTTTGCTTAAATTGGTCAAGAAGCGGGGGAAAAAAGAAAAAAGGTTTAAAAGGCGTTCCGCGGCACCTAGACATCCCGCATTCCATAACGAGTTTCCGCGCTTTCACTCGCGCCACATCAATCAAGTCCGACGCGCGGTGTTTTACGGCCCGCCACCAGCCGCGTATGCGCGGCGTTTCCATTCGCACAAAACGGGCCCTTTTTCGCTCAATGGCCGATTCAGCGGCTGCCGACACCTCAGGGACAACATTTATTTCCTCACCTGCACAGAAATAGAGGCGACACCTTCGAGGTGAATTCAATTCTTTCTTCCAGGAGTATTAGCGGAGGCCGCTGGATCTTTCTTTGCTGCTTTTATTACCCGTTCAAAAGTCAAAATGCTTTAATGCCGTGGCGGCCGTTCATGGTTTTTCCTTAATTAAACAACCTTAAACGACCCTCGGAGAGGGCACGCTATTCAGTGGCGGTGTTTAGTACGGCATGATGGATCGGCACCGCGTGGAAGCCAGGACATGGCTGAGACTGTCCAGTGACGGGGCAGGAAGGAATGTGGCATCGCTCAGAATGGTGATGAACGCGTCGGGCGAGCTCTTCTTGTGTATTTCTCGCAGGCCAAAAGCAGGATGCACGCGCTCTGTCCATATACAGTCCGGCGCGGCGCTAACAGAGATCCATACGGTTACCTGGGGCGGCCTAGACGGAAGGAGCATCCCGGGACGGCCCTACGGAACCCACCCTTTAAATGCATGGATTTTCCATACCGGATGGAGAATAGGGACCCTGCGGCTTCACCGCATACCTGCGTACCCCTCCAGACGGCCCAGAAGCTCATGAAGGGAGTGGTGGTGTTTCAGGAAAAAAGAAGAAAGCGCTCTTCCATCTGGACCGGGTCACAGGACAACAGTGACGACACATGAAGGGAATGGACAACGCCGGCTTTGACGGCATGTTAAAAAAAAAATAAAAAATGAGCCCTTTGGCTCCTGTTAACACCCTGGGGTCTTTAAGAGGGACGTTTTTATGGAAAAAAAAAAAGGCCACAGTCTCAAATGAAGATTTAAAGTTGGAGAGAGTGAGAGAAAGCAAAAATAAAGACATCAAGGCTGGACACCCCGGGCGTGGAGGGAGGGCAGATTTAGAGCACTATCTGGCAGCTAAGCCCCCAGGCATTGTGTCTCGCGCTGTTAAAAAAGGGCCCGCCGTGGGCAGCTGCTGGAGTCGGGGATGATTTGCAGGCTGGCGTCCCCGTCCTCCCAGAGCACCTCAGCGGGGCTCTCTGGACAGAAAAGAACCATGTTCCACACAGGGAAGCATCCTGTCGGAATCTCACCTACAGTCAATACATGTGGCATATAAAAGGAAGTTTCTCTGTATCGCGTGCCCAGCCATCAACCCTCAAATTAAAATGCTGTCATATTTTGCATAACGGCAACAAAAGCAGCCTTTTGGCATTTACAGGTCACATGGCGTTTAACGTCCCCGGCTCCGGACGGAGGAGGAATGACTTCTCATGAGAGGTGAGAACATGTTTTGTGTCTCAGTACTCCACTGAGGGGAAACACAGTCATTTTGGATCAGAGTCTCCTGGAAACCCATTAGTTCTGGTCAGTTTTAATGAGGCTTGAGATATCGAGCCGGAGGGATGGATGGACAATACCCCCATTGACTGGTTGGTGATGGTTACGGAGTCGACCAAGAACCTCCCATAGGTGTTCAGTTGGGTCGAAGTTTTACTGAAAGTTCATAATTTCATTATCAGTGACACTTGTGTCTTGTGGGTGGGGACATCAACTTTTAGGAAGACAGATCTCTAATCAGGATAGAAATGATAAGATAAAGGTCTTTTTATACTAAACAGCACACAAGTCAATCCTTCACTCCTCATTCTTGCAGTTTTTTTTTTTAAATGACCATTTTTTTAGACTAAGGTGGCCCTGGAGCCACCTTAGTCTCCATGTCAGGAAGGACATTTTGAGTTACTTTCAGGTGTCCAAGACTAAAAGAGGCCATACAGCAAGTGAAATCCAGGTCCAAATCCTGTTTTAATTCAAAGCGTCCTATCTGGTCACCCTAATTTTGACAAAGTTGGCATTCTCAGGTTGCCAGGCGCCCTCAACATCTGTTGTTGAGGTTAAACATTTCCATTAAAGAAAGTTTAAGGTAAGATGCCTTTCTGGGGTCACATTAAACATTCACCCATGGTGCACAAGTGCAACATTAAAGGAACGAGAAGAACCCCACTGAAGCCCTACCCACGGACATGCACGAGCTGGGGTCTGGGATTAGCTTTTCCCAGCTGATGGGCTCAAAGGTGTGAATCTCTAACTGTCCGTCTGGCGGTCAGGTAACTCATTAGCCATTAATGAGCAGGCGAGGCGTTCCGTTCGGATGCTTTTACCGACCTGCAGCGGTGTCGACATAATCGCGGCGTCACAACTGCTGAGCTGACTAGACGGTCGAATCCACCCAAGGACGGGGTAAATCGGCCACGTGTTCCATGTGTTCCATGTGTTTGCTTCCCCCCCCCCCCCGAAACGTGCTGGGAAGACCAGCGGAAGGCTCAAGGTGATCGACAAAGCCGCCCTCTCACGATAAGACCTCGCCGAGTATCCGGGCCCCTCCTCCTCTCGCACCTTTTCTCCCGCCACGCAGGTACGGCCGACCGCGCTCCTGCCCCCTTCTCACGTGCTTCTTTCGTGTAATTTAAGCCAGGACGCCTTCAGAGTAAAACAACAGGAGTTAATCAAAGAATCGCAATTGCGCCGCGCTCATCTGTCTTCACTTTGAGCAGAACACTGGCAGAAATCTGCTGCATCTGAGAGGCCCGAGGCGAGCGCGATCTCGCAGTGCCAACGTTGAGGCATTACCATACCCGCCCCCAACTTATAAAGATGCTGCGTCGCTCCTCCCGCCAAGCTATTTTTAACCTGCCACATTCTTCCTGATGGGAACGAAGCGCCGCGTCCATGTTTTGATCCGCTCGGTCCTGTGATAAGCCCGTGCTGAATAGGATATTATGATTAAACGAAACGAAAGACGTTTGTATCGTGGCGTTAATACACCCCGGTGTGATTTTATCGCTTGGAAGGAAGAATCCCAAATTTCCGACATTGTTGGTCCCAGTGAGTAAACTGGTGCAAGGGTTATTCCAGAGTTCAAATGTTCTCCCTTTTGACCACAACGGGAGTTTATGCAGCTTTTTAGAAAACGAGGCGCATGCTGTAGCGGGAGATAAAGGGCATGTGTAACATTTACCCTAACAGAAAGCATACGACGTTCCCGGAGCAACATGTCAGTCATGGCGGCCTATCTGGTGTTATCCCGCTTTCTATCAGAATGATTTAACTGATGAACTCATCCAAACAGAGTCGCATGAAGGATATTAAAACACATTCTCGGTTTCTTGCTTTTTATCTCAGTAAACAGTGAAGGTTGGCGAACGAAGCCACGTCGGCCCAATCCAAACCCTCAGCCCCCCAGGGCTCCATTTTCCGGGGGTCTCCGTGATGTCTGCAGCAGGGGAGGGTTCACCGGGAGCGGCGGGCCGCCAGAATAGGGTAACGACTGTTCGGATGAACTCCCTGCAGTGCCCAGGGGAGGTCGTGCTACTTGAGGCTCCTGAACGCACCAGTCGCCCTCCACCCAACGCCAGGCAGAAAAGAAAAAGAAAAGGGGACGTGCTCCACGAACGGCACGTCCCCCCTTCCATCGGGGACAATTTTTTAACAGGCAGCTGTAACAACACGTTTTAATTATCACGTCCTCTAGGAATTTTGTAATTAAAGTTTCCTTGCCATGCAATACATTAATTTTTTCCAATACACGAGTTCGGATCGGGTTGTTCGGAGAGTCCCAATTAAAAAAAATAAAATAAAAAATTCTTATATTAACGCAAAAGTTCCATCCCCTCACAGCTCCCAATGACTTTCAACGTCCTATTTTTATAGCGGTCGTAGATGAGCTATTCCAGACCGCGAGGGGGCAATTCTTGAAACAGTTGTGGAACAAAAGACGCCGGGCCAGAGTCTGTTGCATTCATGGCTTGCCGGATAAAGAAAGGCCCACCCCAGGTTCCTTTCTATAGACACACGCTTCACAGTCCGCTCTCCCAGGGAGTCTCCCCAAAAATAAAAAAAAAAAGAATCGGAGAGAGAGCTCGGCTACAAAACTTCCTTTCAAAGATTCACAGGCATTTGAATAATTAAATGACGTTCGTCAAAAGAGAAGGGGGGGGGCGAACTGCCTTCGGTCCTTGATGTAACTCATTAGCTGGAGAAAATGGACCAGCGATGCGCCCTCGGTGGACCCCCCTCCCCACGAACCCAACCGAGGAAAGCCAACTCTGTGCACCCCCACCTGGCTCCTTCAGACTGCAGATAATGGGGCTTTAAAGCCCCTTTCAAGCCCGGGCCGCTTTAATATGCACCTTGTGTACACAGCCATTTCACCAGCACCGTCCACGCTCTGTTTTTCCGAGACAAGTCGCCACAAAGGACGCTTCACTCCGGTGAAAACGCGGAGCCGCTGCCATCCATCACGCCAAGACGTCCTCCAGCCGGACAGCTCCTTTTTTACTTTCGCATTGACTTCCTCACAATTACTTCAAATGGCATGAAAGCAGATGGGGGGTGGCAGGGGAAAGGGGGGAGGGGGGTTTGGAGAAAAGATACCCCCCCTCCTCCGCACCGGCTCACCAAACCTTCGCTTCCCCCTCTGCAAATTAAAGGAGCTGGCAGAAGATCAGAGAAGCAGGACTGGGTGCCTGAGATGCCAACACTGACCAACAATGGCACACATTCCAGTGTGCCAGGCCACAGCCAGCTCCCCCCCGGAGCAAAAACACACCAGGGTCTCCACGGGGACATGTCACGGTGTCAGCACCGCTGCCTGAACTGACACACACATTATAAATGGTGTTTATCTCCGCTAAACGCTTGGAAAATGCGCACCATATGGGCCGGCGCTTGACAAAGCGCCGCTCGGTGTGTTTGTGCAGCCACTGACAGCCACTGGTGAGCAACAGCGGTGCGTAAAAACGGTCCCTGTCCACAAGAAGGAGAGGAACAACCGCCTTCAGAACGCTGATTATTGCACGGCACCCGAAGCCACGGCCACCGCAGTCCCTGTAACGGTGACCTCTCAGCTCGCTTCCTCTAAACTTTCACAACGGGTCTCACTGTCGGAAACCATACTTCTCAACACTTAAATCCTCGATGGCATTTCCACATACTGGACTCTGTGTGAAAAATGAACCCAATAAGCAGAGGTTTGGGGCAAGAAATGTGATTGAAAGCCCACGGCGTGGCTTCGCCACTTGTACTTAGCCAGTGAAATGCACGAAAATAATCATGTTGATAAGAGGCTGGGTTACATAACTGCATTAAGGGCACCACTGAAGGGCGCTGGCCAAACATGTTGTCTGGAGGTGGGCTAAGGCCGGCGTCCTTCAGAATGACCATGTGCTGAAAGGCTCAGTCTTCTCACTCCACATCTGGGATGGAAAGTTTTTGCATAAGAGCGCTTCAGTATCAAATATCCGCTTCTCCGAAAAAGTGACGAAGTCGCATCACCTGCACGAAACCACGGCTACTTTCAGCACGAGGCATTCGTTTTGGCACACGCCAGGGTTTACGCCAGGGTTTACGCAGTTCTTTAGTCCTAAATTAGTTTCCAAAAATAAAATAAAATAATATAGGTTTAAAGGTCTACTGCAGATCCAAAAAATTAAATATAACAAGCCCTCAATTGGCCAGTAATCTAAAAAACATAAAAACACAAAATAAAATTTGGGAGTCCTGTAGGTATTGCATGATAAAATATGAACAAGCATTGTGTTGATTAATTTCTTTCTGACAATATTTATGTAAACTCTATAGCTAAATATGGAAAATCCCAAAATGTTATATAAATCACTCACATCATACAAATGCCTGGTGTTTCACTGGCCTCATGGGTGTGACAAAGTTATGCTATATGTTGATGCATCTGTAAAAAAAGTTTATTATGCAAGTTCCTGCTGCAGCGCCTTTGCTATGGACATGTTACCCTTTCAAAAACAGTTACATTTCTACCATATATACAGTCTACAGACTATGGTTGACATATCACAATATGAATTTTATGCCACATCGCACAGCCCTATTAGATATTATACAAATTTTCGTATAAGCATTGCAATCCAGATCCTGGTAAACGTGACCTACCATGCTGATAGGTCTAACAAGCTAACAGATAGGATAGATTGAGCAAAAAAAACATAGGGAGATTTGTGGAGGGGACAAAAAAAGAGCTGTTGTCCAGTTTAGTGTTCTGCACGTTAAAAGGTTCGGTGGTGAACGCTGCAGACCAACTCTTGCGACCACAGGAGCCGTGCAAATTCCAGCATGACTTAACTAATACATAGTGCAAAAACATAAAAAGTACAATTCCACAAAGGAGGAATTAAAGATGTTCTAGCAATAAGCCAGAATTTGAAAGAAAACAGAGAGAAAAATGCATAGTTGAGTACGTATACGCCAGCCAATCGGTGGAGGGAAAGAAGAAAAAAGGAGAGATTATTAGTTGACTTGAAAACGATGATCTGTTTTCACAGTTTGCTTTTGCACAGCGCTCTGTTCCAGCTCTGACTGGGCCATTTTGGCCACAGGAATCTTTTTACAATGGCTTTTATGGAGAGAAATAATCAAGACCGAAGAACGAGGAAAGTTCCGCAGCAAACATGGCTCAGAAAACCAACGAAATTAGGCAGGAACACGTGGCACACAAACACACAGGAGCCTATTTAAATCTGAAAAACAGATTTATTTAATTCAAAGGTTCCTATATAGAACTGTATGTCTGCGTTTAACAAGGAAAAGTCGTCGGCTTATCCTCAGAGCCAATACCTCCAGCATCTACAACACACACACTTGAGTGAAGGGGAGAGAGAAGACAAGTGGACTTCTACCCTCCTTTGAATCTGGTGTTGCCATTAAAGCGTCCTGAGCGAAGCTCCAGAAGAGGAAGTAGGAGCATCGATTTATCCTCCATCAAAGAGCTCGAGAAAGGTTCATTTGGGACGTGTCCAGCCCCAACGCCCTGCAGGAACTGATTCTTATTCAGGGAGGAAGGAATGTTTCAGGAGTGGAACCAGCATGCCCACTGGCTAATTCTGCAAATGAGCTTTCGCCAGCCTCCCGATGGTTGATTATTCATTATCCGGCGAGGTAGAGACCGACGGGGAGAGGAAAAGGAGGAGAACGGAGGGGGGGGGGAAGCAACGCGCCAGTGGAATTACGGTACGCATTAGAACAACAAACAGCGCCCCTGTTCCCCAATGAGGGCTGCCGTGCAGATCAAGGAGGACGGCAGCAGACGTTTACCAAAATCAGAGCTGGTTTGATGTCTAGAACGTGTGCGTTCACAGCTATTAACTGCAAGCGGTTGACGGGAGACTGACAGACGAAGCTGTCGGGTTTCACCAGCCAAGGTCCTCGGAGGGCGGCTGAATTCCCACCGGAGTTCCAGAAGGCTTTGTAGGTGTGCGAGTTTGTGTTTTTTAGCTGCGAAAAGCCCAGCTTACAGTCACTCTTCAGAATCGGTCAGGAAATGGTGAGGCTAAATAAACCAATAAACCATGTGTGGTCTTGCACTCCTGTTAATGTCAAACGTGTTGCTTTGGTAGCACGCCCAGGTTAAAAAGAGAGAACGATTGGAAAAATAGCAGAGAAAAAAGCAACAGTCAATAAAAAACATCTGTTCTTATTGGTGAAGCCGGGGTAAGAACACAATTTGTTTGAGATCAGGTTGATGAGTACATCGTCTTCAAAGGCTGAATGAAGGCCTGTGGTGTTAAAACAGATTTCGGAGAAATATGTTTCAATGAAAAGTAATGCAAAATCCACAGCATCAGTCAGTCGTATTTATGCAGGCTTTCTGCTGAGTTTCTCAGTTTCATTCTCCCTTTCATCCTCGCCGGGCGTTAGGGAAGTGATTTCAAATCCAATTTCAAATCGAACAAAAGTGAACGTCTCTATTCAGCGCACGGGAGACCAAATTAATGAATGATCTACATTACAAAAGCGTGACTGAGACTTTTCCCTCAGGGTGTTTTCTGACGGCGCTAGAAGGAACATTTCTGCTGAAAATCACAGCACGACCCGTTTCAGAACCGCTCTGAGGTATATTTTGCTGCGCACAGCGCTAGAACATACATTAGCTAAGCTAATTAGCACCCTGCTAATGGCCAGCTTAAGGTATGTCCTTACACGAAGAATTTTTGTCCACTGAAGAATGGCCAAATATCTAATATTAAAGTAGCTGTTGTGGGAAATTACAGTATGTAGTACGAGTGTGAAGTAAGTGTGAAGTAATGCAGTACCCAGTTGCAGTACAAGACCACATTTGACTAATTAAAGTTTTATTTTCATGCTAGTCATGATGGTCAAATTATCTAAAATGATTTTATTCCCCCCCAATAAGGTTTTGGCAAAGTGAATTTATGAAGAAAACGCTCATAAGGTTGACAGCTAACGAACCAGCTAGCGTTGGAGATCAGGAAATCAGAGTTCCCAGTTGCCACATGAAGCAGCGTAACACCACATCTAATTTATTAAAAGCCTGCCGCTTTAATCTGTAATGCACATAAAGACCAGCCCCGCACCTGATAATAAAAAGCCCGAGAAAGCGAGCGAGAGCGGCCACGCTGCCGTACTCTGCTCTGCTTGAGAGGCCCGAAATGGAACGGAATCGGGGCGATGCCCTCCGACTGTCATCCACGGCCCTGTTTTCTCTTTTGGCGGCGCACAGGACATGTGCGCAAAACGCAAAAGCTTCCAACTGCTAATTACTTTAGCTCAGGGCACAGTCGAATAACGGCAGATAATGGCAGACTTGAGGCTAAAAAAGGGAAAAACAAGGAAGACTTCACTTTTAATAAAAGCCTCTTTCTCCCATTGCTTTTGTGCATTGAATTTTCCATGCTTTTCAGATAAAAGGGAGTGTTGACTTAGCACCTTATACGGTGATCGGTCTGCTGTAAATTAAATTGTGTGAGCTTTTATGTCTTAAGACATATACTGTAATTACCGTTTTGGGATCGAATTTTCTAAAAGCTGCTTTAAAATTGCACAACGCAAGAAAAAAAAAAGCTTTGTGGTAAAAGTAGGCGTGTAGCACTTCGTAACCTGGCACACCGTAACCTGTCTTAAAAAAAAGAGAAGTGTATCTTTTAAATACCCTGTTCCATAAAGATGAAGGTTTGAGTTGTTATTATACAAGTTATATCAGATAAGAAATGCACTGTATTTAAAAGGATTCGTGATACCATGGGAGCATGTCAACAGTTCATGTTTATTCTCAGGAACAGGGAACGTGGCGGGGACGTGCGGGTCTTGTTCCGTCCTGACATAAAAAAACCCCACGTGTGAGCTTTTTGGGAACATGCACGACACCATTCAACTCCAACATGGCAGCATCCGATACACACTGTGCATGATCAGATCCGTAACCACATGCAGCTTCCCGCTCCGAGCACTGCCCCCTGGGAAATGTCATGGGTCGCACAGAAAGCAACCCCCACGCATCTTCCACTAATGAACAGGTGTCAGGGCAAATGATGTCCGGTGACAAGTAAGGGCCACATTGCGGGAAGGGATCTTACGTGGGGTCCTAAGGTGAAACAGCTGGTCAAAGTGCCTGCGGGTCCGATCGTACGGTCCGCGGTGAAACTGGAACGCTCTACCCGTACTGCACCATGCCGACAGGTAAGGACACCGAACGTGTGGCCAAGTTATTAAATTAAGTGGCCGTGAAAGGCCCCTGACCACCGTTTGTAATGTCAAGCAAAAAAAGGAATTTGAATCAGGTTCCAGCTTCAAAAAAACTAGAAAGTAGTGCTTCCCGTTCGTCTCTCAGAGCCACACACAAACCACACAGTGAAGTGAAGTGATACACAGCAGCACAGCACACAGTGCACAGAGTGAAATTTGTCCTCTGCATTTAACCCATCACCCTGAGTAGAATATCCAGAGCAGAATATCGCTCCAGATATTCTGCCACGCCGTCTGAAGTCTTGGCAGCGAAACGAAATAAATACGAACAGAAAGAAAAGTGGGTTTATTGGCCGGTTGTATAATGGGGCAGGTTTTCCTCAGGTTCAGAGAAACCCGGCCCACTCGTGCTGTGGCCGGGGAAATCTCTGTTTCAGACCGACAGGGGACCAAGGTAAACGTGCGGAGGTTTGCGTGGGTCCATCGCCGGGCCTCCCAGCTCTTCAAGCCGCGCCAGCTCCTGTCGTGCCTTGCCAAAAAGGAGGGGGGGGGCAGAAAAGAAACTGGGGGTGTTGCTTGCTCCTAATTAAGCCAACAAACCTCAGAGACGGCCCACTGTGAGCCGTCCAAACTGTAAATTAAAACCCCGCCGCGTCTGCCGGAACCCCAGTGATGTTACGCAAACATTGTCAATGGATCATTTGTGACAGCTGCTCGTTCACCTTTGACGGGGCAAGGCTGCTGCGGCTCTTTGATGATAAAACAGTCAGTCATGTGACCTCTACAGCCCTCTACCGACCTTATTTTAATGATCAGAACGATTTTGTCAAGTAAGTAATTACCAAGGCAACCAAAGTTGGGCACCTGCATAACGTAAAGGCACAGAAACAAGGACTAATAAAAAGCTGAACTGTTTTTATGGGTGGTAGTAGCCTAGTGGGTAACACACTCGCCTATGAACCAGAAGACCCAGGTTCAAATCCCACTTACTACCATTGTGTCCCTGAGCAAGACACTTAACCCTGAGTGTGTCCAGGGGGGGACTGTCCCTGTAACTACTGATTGTAAGTTGCTTTGGATAAGGGCGTCTGGTAAATGCCGTAAATGTAAATGTTTTATGAAGCGCAGGACGAGAGCACCAGATCAGACGTGACCTGGGAGAGGGGGGGTTCCGCCGGGGGGACGTTAGTGTCGTGCAGGCCGACCGCGGTTTTAAAAGCATGCCTCACCTCCGTCGTCACATACCGAGTAAACTTCGCCACACCCTGCCTCTGCCAATTTCAATCAATTCAAGTCTCGGCAAACCCCTTTCAGGCGGGAAAAAACCCGACGGGCCCATGGAGGCGCATTGTTTTGCGCGGGGGGGCTGGGAGGGGGGCGGTAAACTGTTCGGCAGCTGGATAAGCACAAGGCGCTGGCAACACAAACAGCAGAACCGAAAAACAAATCTCCCCGGCGAGGAGCGATGCAATCTATCAGTGATCGAGGACAGACACTTAGCTGGGGGGGACACTTATCTTCAGGACCCCCCCACCCACCCACACACACACACACACACACACACACACGCACACTCAACCACTTGGCAATCACACCTGGATCGGGACACTTTATGTATAATCGTTTTTTTTTCCTTCCTTTTTAAAATGTGGGTAATCTTACAGCCGCCTTAAGCCCTTCGCTTTGTGGCGCGTATACGTCGTGACACGAATCGCTCTCTTCCCCGGCCCAGACGAAACCCAGACGTGTAAAAACGCTGGCGTCCGGGCCGATGCCGCCACTCTGTATCTCTCTCCTCGGGCGGGGCGGGGAAGGTGGCGGGTTCGTACGATAAGCGCGGATTAAAAGTTATCTCTCCGCCCAAAAAGGGGCAGTGGTGGCCTAGCGGTTAAGGAAGCGGCCCCGTAATCAGAAGGTTGCTGGTTCGAATCCCGATTCGCCAAGGTACCACTGAGGTGCCACTGAGCAAAGCACCGTCCCCACACACTGCTCCCCGGGCGCCGGTCATGGCTGCCCACTGCTCACTCAGGGTGATGGGTTAAATGCAGAGGACAAATTTCACTGTGTGCACTGTGTGCTGTGCTGCTGTGTATCACGTGTGACAATCACTTCACTTTCACTAAAAAAACGAAACAAAAAGCCACTATTTAGGCGAAGTGATTGTGATTGTCAATGTGAAACACTGCAGCGCAGCACACGGTGACACAACGAAATGTGTCCTCTGCATTTAACCATCACCCTTGGTGAGCAGCCATGACAGGCGCCCGGGGAGCAGTGTGTGGGGACGGTGCTTTGCTCAGTGGCACCTCAGCGGATCGGGATTCGAACCGGCAACCTGCTGAGTACGGGAAACAACAGGCAGCTTAAGGCTTGACGGGCGGACCAGAGTTAACACTGCAGAAGGGCCGGCGGTCCAGAGGGCCACCCTGTCACCGCGCCCAATTGCTACAAAGTACCGATGACGGAGCTTTCAGCGCCGCCGTGGCTCCCCACCACTCAGCACATGCACAGGCGGGAAAGGAGGAAGATGAGTGAGCGGGAGGGGCGGGACGGGGGGCGTTTTCACCAGGGCCGCGTCGAGGGTGAACACCGGATCACTCAGCGAACGGGTTGCCAAGTATATCTCTGGTCACACGCGCGGTCTATTCCGGGCCAGCTGCTACATTTCTAGGCATCCCGTCGAATTTCCGTCGGAGAGCACGCTATCTTACGGTACGTGTATTCGTCTCCCCTCTCAGAGCACCCATGGTGCTTTGTTTCCTCAGCAAAAGATGAAATTTGAACCGCATCAATAACTGTAAATTGCCATTTCACACGTTCATATATTTCAGGACGTATGCAAGTGTAACCCAAGTCACTCGTGCTGGCCTACGTCGCCCATCTATAAGGAACATAGCCTGGCACAAGGCAATCCCAGTCCGGAACGTTCTCACCCATGATTCCCTCGTGGCGGAATGACATCTCTGCCTCGCGAAGACTAGAACTTTATATCATCATTTTCGTCAAAACCACACAATAAAAACGGAGCAGCATTCCTCTTCCGCTGTCTTTAATTCTTTCATTTCTTTATTGCTTATCTGCAGATTACTTTGGATTAAAGCACGCCAAATTATATGTATTGTATATATTATACACATAATATTATCCATAATACTCGGGATCATTTTGCCAGCCCTGTGTCTTTATGTGGGTCTTTTGCAGCACTTTTTGAACAGTGATAAACCCCCACGGACAGACAGAACCAGAGGGAGAGAGGGAGACGGACACACAGAACCAGAGGGAGAGAGGGAGACGGACAGACAGAACCGGAGGGAGAGAGGGAGACGGACAGACAGAACCAGAGGGAGAGAGGGAGACGGACAGACAGAACCGGAGGGAGAGAGGGAGACGGACACACAGAACCGGATGGAGAGAAGGAAATGGACAGACAGAACCGGAGGGAGAGACTGACATCCAGACTGTAGAGAGAGAGACTGACAGACAGAACTAGAGAGAGAGTAAGAGAGAGAGAGAGAGAGAGAAGGACAGACAGAACTGGAGAGAGAGGGAGAAGACGGACAGACAGAACTAGAGAGAGCGGGAGAGAGACGGACAGACAGAACTAGAGAGAGAGGGAGAGAGACGGACAGACAGAACTAGAGAGAGAGGGAGAGAGACGGACAGACAGAACTAGAGAGAGAGGGAGAGAGACGGACAGACAGAACTAGAGAGAGAGGGAGAGAGACGGACAGACAGAACTAGAGAGAGAGGGAGAGGGAGAGCGGGACAGGTGCGCCGGTTCTCACCGACACTCACAGATAGGACGTAAACACGCTCAGGTTGGCGGGCAGCGCGGAGAGTCCCAGGTCCGAGCAGTCCACGCGCAGCAGCATGCCGTCCTCGTCGCAGTGGCACCGGCGGGGACAGTCGCCGGCCGGGCGAGCCGCGTTGTGGGACGCGGCCGCCAGGATCAGGGGGATCAGGAGCGTGCAGGGATGCGCCATCTCCGGCTCTCCCAAGATAAACCTGCTTTTTTTAACTTGCTGCTGTGGGTAGAAGCGGTGGCGGCGGCGGCTGTCGCGAGTGCGCGCCTGGACACGTTGGCACGGCGTGCGCGCGTCCCTCGCCCGCGATTCTCTGAGGTCCATCGGCGCGCACCCCGCCGCTTTAAACGCTCTCGCCGTGCGGCGCGATCCGCGTCGTGACGTCACTCCCCGCCGTTCAAAGCCAGTCCGCGCTGCGTGGAGAGGGACGCAGAACCCCCAAATGAAACCCAGACCACGCAATCATGCGTTTTCGGCTTTCTTATCTGCTACGGGGGTGAACTTTTAAAAAAGGCGTTTCGAGAGAGCGCGCAGTGTGTGTGTGTGTGTGCGTGCATGTGTGTGCGCGTGTGTGTGTGTGTGTGTAAATGATTGACAATCCCCTTCTGAGCAATAAGTGCCTCCCCCTGAATCAATGCTTGGTATTATTAGGGGGGTAAAACTTTAATGCGGAGAGTACAGTGCATGCTTTGTGTGTGTGTGCGTGTGTGTGTGTGTGTGTGTGTGTGTGAAACCCTACGCTACAATAAAGGTGGAAACTATACGGATTTGTAAAAAAAAATTACAAATCTGTCCGGTGGAGATAACGCTTTATCTGGGAAGGAGTGATGCAATCATTTCTATAGACAGACCATTGTTAATATGCAATTTAGAATAAGCAGACTCTGGAACAGCTTATTCACAGAGGTATCATGTCCACGGTGGACTTTTCACTGCAACAGCAAGTTTGTATGCAAATCGACATGGTTGCTCTTTTACTTTATACACAGAAAATCTCCAAGTATCAATAACTGTCCATCAATAAAATCCATAAAAATCAATAAGTGTCATACGTTGGGTGTCACGGACCGTTCGCCCTTCTTTTGAGAAAACACAGCCCTCATGCCAAAAACTGTTTGATAGATCATGAGACAGAACAGCCTTGTTAGTTACATAAGTTCTTGTAGAGGAACAAGTGGAGGTCACAGCGCTGTCCCTCATTCTCGAAGGACCTTAACGTTTTTTGGGGGGACAAACATTGGTCGGCATTTCCATGTTCTGGAGGAAAAATAAACCTGCGATGGGATCATTCGTTCGAAGATCCCTGAATTGGGGTACACACAGCAACTCACCATCGCCTCTTGAGGCACAAAATGGTATTACGTGAATCTTCCGGTCTGATTGGCATCTTACGGGTTTGCGTTGCTGCTGGTGTCTTATTTACTAGTCCCTCCTGCTCCTCCTGTTCGTTCTGGGCTGCAGAAATATCCAGAGAAGCTTCATAAGATGCACAACCCTGTGGATTTGTGCATGGCTTGGCTGGTGGCTGCGGACCCGCGTCAAGACTTGAAAACATGGTCCCGAACCCCTTTGATCTGTCCAAGGAGCAGGTGTGATTCTTTAGTGACCTTTCGGGCGGGGCCGAGAGTCTTTGAGACCCACTAATCTGTTACCTTATACCACCTCTTGAGTGGCCCCAACGTTTTGTGTTAAGGGCCTTGTGGCATCTCACCAGAACGTGTAACATTATCTCTGTGAAGTTTATGGTCTGCCACGGACTGGCGCAATCTGATAAATCGCTCGCGAGCTCATATTCACATTTTATTTATTTTCCTTCCTCTCAACTTGCTCTTTGTACTTAATTAATAGAGGGCCATGACATCAGTTAGCTGCAAAAAATCGCAAAATTAAATTTCCTTTGGGAATCACTGTAATCTTATCTACATCTTAGATTTTCTAAGGTAACACACATGTCTGTCTGATGGAATATGAAACACGATAGCGTACCCACACACACATACGGGGTTAGAGGGCTGCGAACCTTTGGTAATTTATTGGCCCATCACTGAAAAAAAAAGAAAAAAATCCACTCAAGTTAGACACACAGGCATAAACAGACACGTAAGCGTGGTCTTTCCAACAAGCCCCGTGTCAAGATGGGAGCAGCGATAGTGAGACGCAGCTGCTCGCGTAAACACAGACGGATTTTCATCCTTTGTGCACTTGGAGGGTGAGACAGGGCTCCTGTTTCAGAAGCACTGAGCTGCAGCTCCGTCCCGGATGTGAATCTGTGGACGCGCGCGCCCTAAAAGCCACACTAGAGCGGTAAACAACACCCGGGGTGACGTATTTTCTGGCCGTGGCCCCCAGGACGCTGGGCAATGGCAACTCGAGTGTGTCTAGAGGTGCAGTGCGCCCTGCGTATGCTGAAAAGTGTCACCCCTCCCCAGTCACATTTACTGTCACTTTGTTTAGCAGCTGAAAGGCTCATTGTAGCCATGGACAGTTATTGGTGGCACGATTGGTGGGATGATTCTTATAAGCACACAATGTAGTTTTCCGTTGTTGGGACATCGATGTGCTTGGGATCAGGGACAGGTCGTGCAACCGAGTGACCCCTCCCAACTACATATAAACGTGTGTCAGGCTTTATTTCCTGATGAAAGATGACGCATGGTGCGTCCACTCTCCATTTGCCCAGCCTCTTATTCATGCCGGGGCGTTGCCCACGGCCCAACTTCGAGGCCAAACGGGATCTCGCGGCCCATCTCCTGGTACTTCAGCGCTACACGTTACCTGTTTGTTGGCGCGGAATGGCGACGTGCCTGAGGAAGCGGTTCATCAGCCGGCAGTTCCAGATCCAGGCATGGAAATTACTCAGAGGGGTCGTGCTCACTTGCAATCGTTCACCACGCAGACGCACGTAGACTACACCGAGAACAGCGCCGCTATTTGTTCCCCTCCGACTGATTTCAGGTTCAATGTTCCGCTAAATTGGGGCCCTCGCTGGGTCGGTCGTGACTACTTTTCGGGGACGTTTAATTCAATCATGTCACATTTCTAGGAAAGGAAAAAAAAAACCTGTCCGGGCAAGCGGGGTAATGTGAGTGAGTCACAGGGGTCTTCGTCATCGCCGTTTCAAGAGGACTTTAATTAGTCTAATGATAGCAATCCAAGCCTCATTGCTGTTGACTTTTCTCTCATTTTGCCGAACAACTGCACGGGCAAGACGAACAGGCTCAACAAATCAACGAACTCAACGGCTCATTTGAGGCAAAAGTTGTTGCAGATACACGCATGATCCTGTGACAGCACGACTACCGTTAACACGGCTCTGAAACTGTATAACATTAAGGCTGCAGTTAGGAGGGCCGGTGAACTGCGCTTAAGGTGTAATTTAAGGTCATATTGCGAGGCGAGCGACATCCACTTCAGACCTCCGACCAGGAAACTAACCGAGATGCAGTGAAGGGCTGTGAACTTGTTTGGATTGGCACAATCAAGCACTATTGCACAAGGCTATGGGTTTTTTGTTTTGTTTTTCCTCTTGGTTTAATGAAAGCCCTGAAATCTGACCAGGCAAAGCCCCGGACCTAAAACCCTGATTAGCAGACCTGGCCGATTAACCCTCTCCTTCCCACAAATTTGAATTCTTTTAATGTTCACGTGACTCATATTCACCCGAGTCACTTGACCGTGAATTTGAATTGTTATGTAATTTATATATATATATATATTGGTAACGTTGCATTTCACACCTAATTTAACCCTGGCACTTTCCTGTTGATCACTGAATGTTTGCATAGGACACAGATCCAGCAGAAGATCAGCAAGGTTGGACAATAATCATGTAAGGTTGCTGATACTGTGAAAAAACAGTACGACATTTACATACCTAGCCCATTTATTATACGCTTACCGGCCACTTTAATAGGTACACCTTCCTATTGGCTCTAATAGCACCAATGCAGGATGCAAATCTCATGTTTTGAAGATGGGTAGACTGTGGTCCGAAACGGATGGACATGTTCAGCAAAAGTAGGTCGCGCCATTTAATCAATCGTCAGTTGGTTCTATTGGGCCCAAAAATAATGATCCATGAAAACAACCCCCACACCATTACATCACCAGACTGAACCATTTACACAAAGCAGGATTAAGCCGTGCTTTCATGGCACGTACTGTATGCCCAGTTTTGACCCTAACATCTCAACTTTGCACATTACATTGAGACTCATCAGACCAGGCATGGTCCGCTTATTGTCCTGCTGATCTTTTGCAAATTGTAGCTTCAGCTGTCAGGAGTGCCACTCGGTGTAGCAGTGGTGGCCTAGCTAGTAAAGGTTGCTGGTTTGAATCCTGGACTGCCAAGGTGCCACTGAGGTGCCACTGAGCAAAGCACCGTCCCCACACACTGCTCCCCGGGCACCTGTCATGGCTGCCCACTGCTCACCAAGGGTGATGGTTAAAAGCAGAGGACACATTTCGTTGTGTCACCATGTGCTGTGCACTATGTGCTGTTCCTCACTTTCACTTCACATTTAGATGCCTAAATGTGTATAGTTGCCGCCATGATCGCTGATGATAAGATATTTCTGTTAACAACTGTAAAGTGGTTGGTGAGTAGTGAAGTGACAGTAATTGTCCTCTGCATTGTGAATGTGTCCTCTCCATTTCGAACCTGCAACCTTCCAATTACAAGCTCGTTTCCTTGTAATTGGCCAACCACTTGGCAAGGCCAACCACTGCGTAGTAGTGGCTATATTTAATACTTTATCTTGCTGTGTGGTATGTATGGTTGCGGCATTTGGAGTCTCACCCTGGGCGGGGCACTTTAATAATAAACTAGAGAAGGTCATATTAATGTATGTTCTTTTAATGTATTTAATTTACATTATGAATACTCCAGCATATACACATATATAATATTGGGTCAAAAAAGCCTGATAAATGTAAATGCTTGTTAAAATGTAAATGGGACCCAATGATGGCTGGTACAGCACTGTTATTTTGGGGTGACTTCCTCAAATCTGCTGACGGGAGACCCACAGGAGAAATGAATTGAAAATCCAAATCTGCTAATCAATCCCCTGCACGTCACAGAATGATGCGGGGGTAATAAAAAAATGTCGCCCTCTCCTGGTGCCAGTAATGAAATAATAATAATGCTTAGATGTAATTTGTCCCCACCGTGTCCTCACTGAACCTGAAAAGACCTTCTCCAAGTGCATGAATTATGCTCTAAACAGCCTGTATGTGAGACTATAAACGAGACAGGGACTGGAGGGGAAGCTCTGCAGAACCTTCGTCCTCCAAACCATCCACCCATACTTTATGCCCATGGAAGCGGAACGTGAGACACAAACCAGTCAAGGTCTTTTTTTTTTCTACCGAAGAATGACAGAGTGGAGGGTTGTTTCCTTCTGCGCTGCCTTTCCTTCTGTATTAACAGAGGTGTGATTAATGCCCAGACGCAGCCAGAAGTGTAGGACCAGGATTAAGATGCCGCTGCTGAGGTTTTGATCCTCACTTTGTCAAGCGATGGGAGTTCATTTCTCTCTGTCTCTGATTTTGTTCTCCTTTCTTTCGCTGCTCATTTGCTGAAGTGTGTCATTGACTTCGGAGCGCAGTAAAACCCTTTGGAATTTTTTGGGGGTATTCATGTGAGGGTATTGTGCTCTGGGAAGGAACATGTTTTGAATTGGTTGCATTTTTGTGAATGAGGCATCCAGGACGGTCCAGGGAGAGAGGATAAAGATGGGAATAGAAGCTGCATGGAAAGTAAAAGAAGAAGAAGAAGAAGAAGAAAGGAGATTCTTTTGATCTCCACGCCTGTTTACACTCTCTGATGGGGCACACGGCCTGCCCGCTTGGCGTCAGTGTCTGCACTTTCTCTCCATGATTAATTGCTTGGCCACGATGATATGCCCCCTCTGCTTTTCAGCAATGATGATGTCACTCATCTGGCCCCTAAAAGGCCTGCCAGCAAAAACACCTGCTTTCTCAAAGGTTGCTAACATATATAGTGTTATATAAATGCCACATTTATGTGAAACAATCTGCAATTGTTAAACGAAATAAATGGAATATCTATTGCTGTTTTATAGTAAATGTTATTTGAGTGGTGAAATAAATGTTCATATTGTTAATATCTCTGACCTAACTGAGTTTGTCTCAACTCAAGTCATTTTGGCTTTGCTCTAGCTGAAGAAGTCATGAAATCTGAAAAAAAAAAAAATCTGAGACTCATCCCAGCTGTCAGATGTCCTCCTGACCCGACTGAGATTCACCTCTCTTATCTGGCCATGAATCACTCTTAATCTCTAGCTGACAGAGTGTCATGGCTAAGATCTGAAGATCAAGAGATCACTGGCCGAAGCCCCCTGAGACAGATACATAAACTTTGTCTTTATCACTTAGTAGCCTCCATCTTCTGAACCTCCTCTGGGAGAGATCTGCCACATAGCACCCAGGCAGCCCATCACAACCCTTTGATTTGGGCCATCTTTGGCGCTGGAACATAAATCCAACGCACATTAGTCTATACGTGATGGTCAGTAAACCTTCAGAAACCAAAGGAGTGGGGAATGAAGGCTGCAGTCGTCGTCCCTTTCTGATATTTTGTTTACAAATTATGGTTGGAATATTCCTTGTCTTGTTCTCTGATCATGAGGTTCCACGAGTTTCTAAAACTTTTACGTATTTATGCATTGTAAAAATGCCTGAGAATATTCTGTGACAGGTCTGAGAATGCATTACATCCTCTTCATCACACACACACACACACACACACACACACACAAACAGCCTTGATGTTCTGTCCATTAAAAAAACATCAAATTGATAAGAAATCCAGTCCAGACATTGTAAATGCTGTAAATGAGCTGGAGCTGACTGTTAATGATGAAATATCTGCACACATGTAAAGAAGAACTTTATCAGCCACAATTAGCGTTGATTTCCAATCTATGCTGTGTTCACTAATGCAAGTCAGTTGCTTTAAAAGCTTTATTGGTTATTGAAAAAACATTTTGCAACAAACTTAGTATGAGTGAAAACCACAGCACTGATTGAAAACGCAATTCTACTGGCCAAATTCACATTAGCATGTGGTGCATCAGTAAGTGTAGGCTTGACAACTTCCTATTTATTTCAACATCGAACCCAAAGCAAAAGAACTTTGAAAGGGATAGTCTCAGGTCCCGACCCAAACGCTTGATCAATTTAATGTAGTCTACTACAGAATTCTTACGTCCATTGGAAAGTACCTTGGTAAATTATTAGACCCAGTCATTATATACATGCATTTATGGTTTGTACAATTCTTCATTCAGCCTTACACAATTTAATCTAGTCGTTATCAGTTATCACCGCTGTGTTCAGAATATGTGTAATGACGATAATCTGCGCAAGGATCAGAACCTTTGATAAATGTGAGAAAAAGGCGATATGGCTGCAGTTTATCACCGTTGTACCTGAAACAGATAACAAATGCATTGTCATCAATGTCTGAGCACTTTGTGTTTGGACTGCAGCACGTTGTCATTTTTTAACATTTGCTTTACCAAAACTTGATCAAAAGATGATCAACAAACTGTGTACAGAAATCTACCCAAATCTACCGTTAATGCTGATCGCATGTGTGGCCATGAGTGATAAAGTGAAGAAACAATCGTGATGTGTGGAACACAATATTATGCTACACAACAATACATTTAGGCATGAAACATCCAACCGTGCAATGATGAGCAGGCCTACATGACTATACATACCAAGATGGTGCTTCAGAAGCAGGCACCGGTGGGTTTTCAGACCAGGAAATAGCTACAGGTTGTGGTAGGTAGACAAGTGCACAATGACCACGAAGGTGGCTGTAGCCTGGTGGGTCAGACACTCGTCTATGAACCAGAAGACCCAGGTTCAAATTCCACTTAGTAACATTGTGTCCCTGAGTGACTCCAGAAGGACTGTCCCTATAACTACAGACTGGAAGTCGCTCCGGATAAGCGTATCTGATCAACTGTCCATGCATTTGAAAAGGTGACTGAAAATATCAGTGCAGAAGTAGACAGTAGAATCTGCTTTAATAAACTGGTGTGTACATTTTAAGCAAAATAATTTCTGGGTTTTGTTACAAAAACACATTGCACGTACTGCGGTTCATTGTTGAAATGTTATATATAATTTATTAGGTTATCTGGCTGCATCACTATTGTTAGGAAAATTAATTTAATTCATAAAGCAGTTGTTCCAGGTCCAAGCTCTGTCTTAAAAAACAATCAAGTGCTGCCACCCTGTGGCGAGCAGATAAACCTGCTCTCTCGGTCAGTGTTTTTTTTTTTTTTGTAGTACGTGGTGTTTGAACCTGGGTCTTCTGATCCATAAGCGAGAATTTAGGAAATGAAAATGGTCTGAATGGTAAAGAGACATAGTTCTCACACTTCACCTGCACCAACTCAACCACAGACTTACTTGAAAGTGAAAAAGTGAAGTGAAACACTGCAGCACAGCACACAGTGACAACAAAATGTGTCCTCTGCTTTTAACCATCACCCTTGGTGAGCAGTGGGCAGCCATGACAGGCACCCGGGGAGCAGTGTGTGGGGACGGTGCTTTGTTCAGTGGCACCTCAGTGGCACCTTGGCAGATCGGGATTCGAATCGGGATAAGTTAACTTCTGATATCACATGACCAGGCCCTACACTGATGATAGATGGATTGTTCAGATCTTCAAACATGCCTGAGCAATGCTTATGTACTTATAGAGAAAAGATGAGATTGTTAATCATTATGACCATAAGCAAGAGCAATCTGATGCCAATTTTGAAAAGCAGAAATAAGAAACATTTCCACATTACAGAGACATTCTCTGGGCATAAAGGTGACTAGATCATTTCCATCAGGCATCAGGGGGCACTTTCAGCTTGGACAGGATTTGTAGACCAGCTTTTTAATGAAAAGAACAGGATTTCACTTCAGTGCTGGTTGGTCAGTCTCCTGTTATCACAATTGTTCAGTTTTAAACTAACCTGAAGAACCTGGAGAAGCTTATTTAGGCTGATTTAGATAAGGACGAGGATGAGCAAGCCTACAACCATTTACTGTTTTTGCTTTCTGCTCGGGGGGTGTGGCAATTAATGTCAGCTGACGAGCTGCTCCTCAATCAATAAAATCACCAGGCTGTTTTAAGAGATCAGGAGATTTCAATTACATTTCAAGCTCATCTGGGTGAATGACGAACGTCAGTCAGTGCATCAGCATTACTGAATTCAGTTTGCAGCACTGATCTGGAGTCAGCGGAGCCCCTCCCCAGCCCTACGACCACACCCACTTGCTTGAAAAGAGAGGAGCAGAGGGGAACAAAGCAGCAGACTAGCCATCGTACTGTTGGAAGTCCCTTTGGGAGAGTCCGCTTGGGCGCTGAAGGACACCTGTGAGAGGGAGAGAGCTTCACCCCACCATCTGCTGCACCTACTCCAGGCCAGAGACGCAACATGGCAGTAAACAAATGCATTAAATACCTGCTGTTCTTGTTCAACTTGCTGTTCTGGGTAGGTGATTTTATTCATTTATATTCTGGCTTTTTATTTTTCAGTGCTTTTGTTCTTAGATTTTGTATAAAAAAAGCAAAATGAAAACCATAAATGTATTCTTTTAATGACTCTTAATATCCCTTATTTAATTATTTATTGTGAGGTAAGTATTTTGCGTCACAAATTAGTTTTGCCATTGGTGGATTACGCTTTTTAAGTGCTCCAGAAATGTACTGTTGCAGTACACTGTTCCAGGCCACGCCTATGGTGTGATGGGGAGAGTCTGTTTCTCTTTTCTGGTCCAACGTTAGACCTGCGCCCCCCCCCTCCCCACCTTTTATGACGATCAATGGTAATTTAATTATATTTGCTGTTACAGTGGAAACTGTAGCCGCTTGGACTACACTGGTAATGGATGGAGGAAAAAATCACTCAACGCTTGTAAACAAACATATTTACAATAAGCAAGGTTTTATGTTTTAGCTTCTCTTTAGAGCCAACAAGTGGGTGTGGCCATCGGTTTCAGTAGATTGGTGGTCTCCATAGAGACTGTCGACAGGAAGTGAGTCACGCAGACGATGGCAACACTCATTCAAATAGAAGGGAAAATATTCTTATGTAAACTTTGCAAGATCAAATAAGCTTAATGCCGTTGGAAGTGCAGTGGAGCGTTTTATCACCCCCCCCCCCCCCCCCCCCCCCCCCCAATGATTAACAATGATTAAAAAAAATATGACTCGCTTATATTATAATTTACATATACACACCCTATTGAATGGTCAGAATTCAGTTTCATTTTATTTTTCATTTATTGATCAATTGCATATGTAGAAAATTAGTAAAAAGCATTTTTTTTTATTTTTTATATTATAGTACACAAATGAATGCAATAATAGTTATGGAGCATTGTGACCGGTGTCATGAGAGATTGTCCACTACTGCCATGCAATGCAATAGTAAACACATCACTCATTACACTTTCATGTCCTCATTAATAATAGTATATCACATTATGACCAATCACCACCCCACCTCTACCCACAGCTCTAATTCTGCATGGGACCATGGACCTCCTCACCCATTTAGACCTTGTAGTTGCTTTTAAAGCCTCCACATCCCCTCGTGATCATGGGTGTTTTCTGCATATGCTGATGCTCATTCCGGCTTCAGATTTCAAAGCGACAGCAATAATCTTCCACCTCAGCCAAGCTCCATCCATTCGATACAGATGATGGTGTTTACCAGCACTCCACCCCACTCCCTCCACTCTGCACCACTCACAACAGAGTGGAGGCTGAGACGGACCATTATGCACCACTAATGACCTGACATTACAACCGTCCAGAACTTGCATTAATGAAGTTAGCGGCTCCTCTTCTCATCCACAGACTGAGCTCCTTCCTTATTACAGGCTTCACGACTGTGTAGAATCCACTTCCTGTGTTGCGAGCTCTCAACTGTGATGCAGAAACGTCCCCATTTACAGTAGACATTTATTCATGATTGCATATCAGGCCTGGTTGTGCTTTATCACCCATCTCCATGTGTCCTGGCCGTGTCTTAAGAAACGTCATGTTCCCTTTCTGCTTGTAGACACGAACCCGCTGCCCAAAAGGTCACGACTCATTCCATTGTCCTGATATCTTGTATGAGTTTTTCTGGTGTCTTTTTAAAACTCGTATTTAACGTGTCGAGCAGCACGTAGTGTGACTTAACAGCACAGGAATCCAGAGTGTCAGGCTGCCGCCGCCATATTCATGGTTGATCTGGATCTATGACTGGGAAGGCCTGCATCTAGCTTTTGAGACACTTTGTGTGTTTTTTTTTTTTTTTTTTTTATTCCTCCTCAACAATGTTTGTCCATAATTACCTAATCACCCATAAGCACGTTGCCTTTTGTCTTGAGCCTGGCCAACTGCCAGACAGTTAAATATTTCATGCTGCGCCTCATGTTGCACCTCTGCCTGATGAGCGCGTGTTCAATTATTGACTACGTCTAGCACAATCGCCACAACACTTTGTTCTTGTTGCCACTAGGTGGGGATGGGTCCTACATTTCCATGCAGCATTCGCAGCCTTGCACAGCACTACTGGCTGGGGTGGAGTAACGAACCGCCTCTGAGAAGCCAACTGGCTTGTAGCTTTTGGAACAACGTGGAATTCACATTGAACACGCACTGAAAAGCAAATGTTTTCCCTCTGCCTGCGTACTTCCCTATATATATATATATATATATATATATATATCCCTATTAATTTTTTTATTTTTTTATTTTTTTTTTTTCTCCTCTGTAGTCCAGAGTGTCTGATAAATCTACTGGTGGAGTAATGTGCTATGTTTGTGTAAGAGGCATATAGATGTAATTTTTGTGTCTTTACTTCAGATCAGCGGATGCATTATACTTGGTGTTTCCATTTATCTAAAAGTGAGCAAGGATCAGAATAAGGTATGGCGAGGGGGTGGGGGGGGATATATATTTTATTTTATTTTTCTTCCCCATGACCGATTTCATTACCTATTTTTCTGTACCAGATCACCAACTTTGCCATTCCAGGCATTGACTTGCTCATTGCCATTGGGGTGTTCATCATGGTACTTGGCTTTCTTGGTTGCTGTGGAGCAATTCGGGAGAACCGGTGCATGCTGCTTCTGGTATATGAACACACACGCATACAAGTTACTATCTTTGTAATGAAATGTGGTTGTGGTTAACCTGTAATCTGTAGCATTAAGAGATTAATATACCCCCCCCCCATCCTCTCACCTCAGTTCTTCATTGGCTTACTGCTGATCTTCACTCTTCTGTTGACTGCTGGTATTCTTGGAACTGTTGGGGAAGACAAGGTAAAACAAAACAAAAAATCCACACTGTTAAACATTCAGATCAAATAATGTTTGTTCCATTTAAATCCCCACAGACCAAAAGCTGGATAAAACAAAAATTGGAGAAACTGATGCCTTTGGACAAGCATCCGGAAATCCATACAGACCTGGAAAACTTTCAGAAGAAGGTGCATGTGCTTCCTATTTTCCTTTTTATATTTTATTCTCTATAGCTTCTTATATAGCCCTTTGCCTTTCCTCCTGCATTTCTAAATCTCTCTCACTCCCTTGTACCCTACATACCAGGCTAAATGCTGTGGGTTGGTGAATGGCCCAACTGATTGGTCTGCTATGGCCAGCAAGTTGCCCCCCTCGTGCAACTGTGAAGACAAGTCTCAGGCATGCACAACAGTTGATTCAAAAAGCGTCTACTCCACCGTAAGTGAGGGGAGGGGTGCTGACCCATCCTGCAATGGCATGAATTATTTGTAAGATTCTTTATGCATGCAAGTAAGAGTACATCACAGGAGTTTCTTGATCGCTTCAGTTCCATTTTTTTGCATCATATTCTAAATTGGGCAACTGTTCAGTTCCTTTTAAACCCAAATTAAAATAAACAAATAAAAAGTAGATCGGTTAAGGAAGCGGCCCCGTAATCAGAAGATTGCTGGTTCGAATCCCGATCCACTGAGGTGATTCTGAGCAAAGCACCACCCCCCCCCCCACACTGCTCCCCAGGCACCTGCCATTGCTGCCCACTGCTCACTCAGGGCGATGGGTTAAATGCAGAGGACAAATATCACTGTGTGCTGTGCTGCTGTGTATCACATGTGACTCACTTTGTTTCACCAATAAAAAGCTGTTCTATACAGATGTAAGTCTGCATGTGCATGGCTGTACACAATAATCAGGCATGAGAATAAATAAGTATATGCATGTGAGAACGTGTATAGCATACTCATCACTCCAACAGGGACTTTGGTGACCTTGCATTCAAATACATGGGCTTTATACACTCTTCTTTGAAGCCTTTTCACAACGTATTGGAGTGTTTCTATGGACCCTTGCACCCAATCATTCCGCAGAGCGTTTATGAAGTAAGGGGTGTTGCCTAGACTCTAAAACACACCCACACCTTTATCCCTCCTCCACCAAACTTTACTAAAATATTTTAGTAATGCAGTCAGGCATTGATATTGTTCTTCAATGCTTCATCTTGTATCACTTGTAGTTGGTTTATAATATAATTTCAAAGCAGTTACAACTTTCCACAATATGCTGAGATTCAGTACATACTGGTGTATGGTTTACAAGAACAAACAATAAATCCACATTAGGAATTTTAAAAGTAGGTGAGCATTGGCATGTGTTCAAATGAAACATTTTTGGAATATTTTTACATATTTATTAAGGGCTGAGGCAGGAAATGAGGCATTCAGTACAGTTTCCTTTGTGTGTTTTTAAGGGAGACCATAAAACTGACTGCAGTTTCTACCACAAGGTCCAGTGCTCTAATCTGTAGATTAGAACCTCAGCTCTTTTATTACAATAGAATGACTATTTCAGTATAGGAGCATATGGTCATTCTGAATAATTCAATTTAACTGCAGTACTTTTTTTAGACTTAATAAAATGTAAAGCATTTGTACCACTTGCAACATGCAGTCAATAAAACGGTGCATAATACTTGTTCCTCCTGTGTAAGTAATTATAAATAATATTTGTACCTATTCGCAGGGTGCCGATTTTGCTGTATGGAGTTAAACAAACTTTTTACTGATTGCCCCAACTGAAGTGTCTTTGTCTTCCCTCCTCCAGCCATGTATCAATGCAGTGACTAGCTTCATTAAAAACCACCTCACCATTGTGCTGGGTGTGGCCTTCGCCATTGCGTTACTGCTGGTAAGGTTCCAGGGTCAATTTTACGTCCAAATGTAATGCTAAACTGGAGCCCAATTCAGCGTGCCTTTTTATATAAGCTCTTTGCTACATGCTGCATTTGAAAAAGCAATTTTGGAACTGATTTGTAATGTTTTTTTTTGCCTATTTTCAGATTTTTGGAATGGCCTTCTCCTTAACACTGTACTGCCAGATAGGAAAGGACTCGATGAGCACTGCAGCATAGGACGCCTCCAACCGTCCTCTGCCTGTGGAAGGTTTAAAAAATTTTTTTTTTTTTTTTTTTTTTAGAAACTTGCTTTATTCCCCCCACTCCCCATGCCCCACCGGTGGTGGTGCTGCTGGCTGAGCACAGCCTGTAACTTTGCCATATGATTCTGTTTGTATATATCAGGGAAGTGTTTTCAATTATTGTATGCATATTTGTTTAAATTGTGCTAATGTGCATTTATCTATGTAAAACAATTTTAATATCTTAAATGTGGAGCTACAAAATATAGGTTGTAATATTGTACCACAATAAATGGTCTAATGAAGATGTTGCCCATTCTTCTCCAAGGCTGATAATTGATTTCATTGGTCTCAGCAGGCATGGTGACCAAAAACGTGTCACTTCAAGGTACAAACTGTGTTCAGTCATCTCTGCTGAACCTTCTGAGCATGGCACAATATATATTTAAACCAAAAACTATGCCAGATGGAAAAAGAAATACACATGAGTCATATGTATAAAGCGTGTGTGTGGGGTCTGACGTGTGACACTTCATCTTGACAAATCCCCACATAAAGATGGTGAGAGGCACCATCTTTATATGGGGCAGTTAGCGCCATTACGCAATCTGGATTCTTTGTACAGCAAAAACCTCAAAGTTTTTATGGCAAGCTAAATAACCTTAGTAACTTGAAAAATGAGTCCTCATGGTATCTCAACCACTTTTAAGGTATTCTGGAAAGTTCTTTGTGCAACAATCTTTGATCTTTTAACTGATCCAAAGGGTTATAGAGGGTAAAAAATATATATATTTTTTTCTAAATTCTTCCATTTGGTCTGTGTTTTGTTTATGCAACCACTCATTTTCTTTTTAGTAGAAAATTGTCTAGGCTCTTATGAGTTCATATTAAATCATGACACGAATGATTGTGCATTTGAGGGAGGAGGCAAGGATGGAGTTTTTTTTTGGGGGGGGGGTTTGTTCATAAAGTGCTATAAATCCTTCTCTCTTATTTATTGATGCTCCACGTCCCGCTGACATTTGAATGGGGCGTGTTGACTCCCCCCCCCGAAAACAATAGCACCGGCAGGCGATTATTTTGACATGTCTCTAGTGCTGCTTTGGCCAGGAGTGGCTCCGTATGCTGTGGTAGTAACGGACGCCGTCGACCAAGTTTGGTCATTTTCCACTGCTCTAACCAAAACAAACCCCGGGAGCTATCTTTAAACGCAGCAAATCCGCGCCGCCACTGCCAGGCTCCGAGCACAGAGGCTGGTATCATCTTATTTATCAAGGAGCCAGCCGGGGACCCTTGTTTTTACTCCCATGATGGCTAAAGGCAGCAATTTCTTGAGAGGACTCTGCATCGCTTTCAATGTTTTACTCGTGGTGAGTGGTTGTTTTACCTTGACTGATGGCATTAGTCTGAACTTGGATAATAAAACTGATGCGTAAATACACTGCAAAAAATGTATTGATATTAAATGATCATTTTAGGCACAACTCCTTTCATCTATATGTGTCTTTTATAGGCATTTGGAATCATGCTGTTTTTGTTTGGCATAATTGCGAATAGTGTGAAAATACAAATTGAGGTAAGAATCTTTTTTTTTTTTTTTGGGGGGGGGGAGTTCTTCTGCAAAGCGAACATGTCCCACTGGAATTATTACACTCCTGTGCAATGGGAGAGTTGTCCTTATTTGGCCTATAATAAGCTCAAGCTTGTGTTACATAACTGTTTCCCAGACTGATTGCAGAACAGATTTTGCTCTACTCTCTACCCCACTACTCCCAGTATTTAGTGATTCATATAATTTCCAATGGTTATTCGTGCCGTCCGATATCTATTTATAGCACTTTTTCAATGCATTTTGCTCTTTTGCTGTGGGTTAATGTTTGTGGGTAGGCTTTAGAAAGTGTGGCGACCAGCCCTGGAGTGGCATTCACCACAGTGGTCGGGATACTCACCATTGTTTTGGCCATACTGGGAGCCTACAGTGCATACAGAGAGATGACTCTGCCGCTGCTTCTGGTACAGTAAGGCCCTCTTATTACATTATATACACTAATGCATGTTCAACAGTGATCGAAGAAAGTGGATCTTTCGAGTTGATTCATGCGACTCATATAAAACTTGCTGTCTGTGCAGTACGCTGTCCTGATGAGCATCGAGTTAATCGTTGTTCTGGTGATCGCCATCACCATCGCTATTGGACAGCCTCAGGTACCCTGTCTCCAGGTTAACATTCTGTGCCGCCGAACCTTCGTGCAGATCTGGGGTGGATTTATATATATTGCTTCTCATGTAGGTGGAGCCAGACATGCAAAGAAAATTCCAAGAGTTGAAACCCCTTCACAGCACGGACAGTGATCTTCAGCAGGCGCTCAGTGACCTCCAGGAGTCGGTAACGACCAGATCATTTTCGCTCTGCTGTCAGTCAGAAACGCATTTGATCCTTTTAGATGTCGGGGGCACTACTTTCATACTGGCGCTGAGCATTTGGCTTTTTCGCTTGTATAAAGTCAGGCATCCTCAGGATTTACAACAACCACTTGGTAGTGTCTGTACCTAAAAGATAAACGAACTACCCTTTTTGTTGGTGAGTAATTATTTCTGTCACCCAGAAAATGGTCTTTAGTTTTGTTTTTAAAACAGGAGCCTGATGATTGACAGCTCTCACGCACACACCTTACTTATTCCCAAACCTATCAAAACACCAATAATGAACACGTTTCTTTCTCATTTGATCAATTTATTTAGATAGATCCTGAGGCCACATGCTAAGTGTGTAGCACTGCCCATGGTGCCCAGAATACACACATTTAAAAAAAAAAAAAAAAAACTTTCCAAAAAACACTGGAAACATGAGTGTTTCTAATATTGTGCTTTTTTGGTTTCCTCACAGGAGAAATGCTGTGGGTTAATTAGCTATACTGACTGGGAGACCCAAATTCCACCCTCTTGCTTCTGTTCACCAGACTATGAGGACCAGGCACTGAAATGTGTGAGCTTAGAATACCCTGCAGAACCTTTTTTGGTAGGTTTCTATTCCTATTCCTGAAAATCACAATGCCTATGACACCATTACATGGATATGATTATGAATACAGATAGGATGCTAATGACACTGATTTACTCCTAGTAAACAAGACTGAATACAGCACATTGCAGAATACAGCACATTAGGTCATTTGATTTCTTTTTATGTCTAATCTTCTCTTAATGTCACTTTAGACATTATCATTTGCAGAGAAATCAGTGTTCAAGCTCTGAGAAAAGAAAAACATCCTGTTCTAAAGGCTTGAAATGGGAACCCATTTGCCTTGTTAGGCCAGGAAAGAGCTGGATGACTTGATAAGGAAATGGCAGCGGGGAAAGTCAGGAAAGAAATGATTAAAAAGGAGGGAATAACTGAACAAGACGATAACACAAACTGGTGCCCAACACAAGAAAATGGTCATGTGGCCATCTCAGGGCAGGTGGTGTGGAGTTCTGTAGGGCATCTGGGCCTTGTCTTCTGGACCAGATGGTCTACAGTAATGGAAAATAACTGCAAAATTTGTGTATTTTACCATATTACTAACAGTAGAACACAACAGAGAATTTACAGATGCTTTGTGCTCTTAAAAACGGGATCACTGTTCCTCCAATGCCATATTGGTCTTAAGCATAAAATTCTTTCTGCATGCTTGCATCCAAAAATGTATAAAATTCATATATATGAATAGTATAATAAACACTGAAAGAAAACTGTAAAAAATTATTCTAAATTCAACCTGTGTCTGTGGATTTATCCACAGGGAAACAACCGTGCTGTTGCCGTGGAGCCTAAAGGTCATGTGTTGAATTTGGTAATTCCAGGATGCTCTGGAAACACATTTCTGTACACTGATGTGCACAGATTATCCCTTCAATCTCGTTTGAATTGTCGAAATTCTGTTCTGCTTAAAATGTATCTTCTTTTATAGAGCTGTGGTCAAAACTATCTGGAGTACCTCATCTTCAAAATGCAGATGAAGGAGGGGATGCTTTTTACATCAGCAACTATAATGGTAGGAGGTATTCGGGTTTAATCACTTTGATTATGACTTTTATATTATACTACATTATGATCATTTTCCAGACGCTTATTTACAAAGTGACTTGTAGTAACTGGGGATGGGACTATATTAAATAAGATAATTATACACATTAATCTTACTATCTTACTGTTTTGTCATAGGTTGCTGCCATAGTGGCTTCTCTGTTTCTGTGGCACAAACTCCATAAGCGACCCCCAGCCTCTGTCATGCTACAGAATGACAGCAACAGAGTAAAGTATGAGCTGCGACCACAGGAGCCACTCTGAGCACTTATTATAATTATACATAATTTATACTGTGTGTTCGATTACGTTGTTGGAAATATATTGTTTATCTCATTTATGGAAGAAACAAATCACTTTATGATGGCAAAAATAAATGTTAATGTGAAAATGTGCCTGTTGGTCATAGGCAGTGATCGGGATACAATACGGCATTACCGTTACTGACATTTACGTGTGGTGACCAGCCACAAGTGCAGGAAAGATTACTTCTTCTCATTGGTGAGGGGCAAAACAACTGCATAAGTAATGATTATTGAGTGGAGTTAAACTTCATGGTAAAAACCAGTGGCAGAGGTAGGTGGGTCTTTACTCAAAGAGATATGACTATGGTGTGTTCAAAAGTATTGATTTTTACAGTGGAAATGCAGACATGACTTTTCAGTTATCCATAGACTCCAGTGATGGAAACTGTAAAAGTAACAGTTCCTACTACCAAACTGACCGAGACTCCCTGTAGGATTTTTAACATTGTTATTAATCACATAATTGTGGATGTATCGTGTAAATGCCATCCTCTTTTCATACCACACCACTATTAGCAATGACTTCACGTGTAACACCAACACACCCCAGTACCTAGGATCCAACACACACATGTATTAATTTAGGAGATTTAAATGTGGAACTTGTGATTTGATTGCAGGCAACAACTTACCATGAGAAGAATGTATATAAGAAATAGTCCATCTTTAAGCGACTGCTCGTGGAAGATAATGATGAATCTAACGTGGGTTCACACCAGACATCCTATGCAACAGACCTAGTCTCACACTTTACACAATATTGATTGCAAAATGCCCCTCCTAACTCACGCTGTGGGCTGTAATTTATTTCAGGTAAAAAAAAAACTGTTTATTTACAGTTTTTTATGTTAATTCTGCAGCATCATATTATGGGGCAGTGGTGGCCTAGCAGATAAGGACACGGACCCATAATCGAAAAGTTGCCCATTTGAATCGGTATTTCGGGTCATTCGAGTGGCATGTTTTATACAGATCAGCCACAAAATAAAATATCCACTCCTGCTCTGCTCTGACCAGCTGCTTCACTTGAACGTGGGTGCTGAGCAGCAAGGTGAAAATGAGATCCAGGGAATGCAATTGGAAAGCAAAATTGGAAAAAAAAAACAAAAAAAAAAACAGGTACCTGGCAGGTACATACCGAATAGAAGGTGAAGGTGGTGCTTTTAGAGTGTAAAATTAAGTCTCCTCATAAGAGCATCTGAAATGCTCATGTAATTTTATTAGTAATTATTTCATATAATTATCCTCTGTCTCTGTGAAATCAATCAGGTGATTAGAATGAATTTACTGACACTGAAAAGCTCTCATTTTACACCCTGTGTAATAAACTCTGGTCCTCTGGTCAGCATTGACTGTAGCTATATCAATCAAATGTTCAAGAGTGTCCCCTGGTGGCTAAAGTCTGCCAGGGTGGGTCTTTCACCCCAGTTCTTCTAAACCATTATCTTCATTATTAAAATGGGGGTCATATTGGGGAATGTGTTATTTTCATCCTTTATTTGGATGCACTTACACCAAACAATAAATTAGTTATCCTTAATATTTTGTGGCATCATCTCAGAGGACTGTGCTGTGTTTCACAATGACAATCACTTCACTTCATTTGGGTTTTCTACCATTTTTCACATCCAAGATATTTGTTCCCAGACAATGGGTCATGAAATAATGGACTGCGTTCAATACAACTGAATGTTGTAGTTCTTTGTATTTAATTAAATGTTATATCATCCTTAGAGCTCTACCAATAAAGATGTTTGCAAAGTTGCCTGACGTGCACACCACCTCACCTTTAAATGGCACAGGACCAAAATCCTTGGTGGATCCATGGTAGTTTTTGTTTTAAATTTTCCAGAAGGTCCTGGTTGTTTAAATAATTAAAACGAACCACCAAACAGGAAGTGTATAAGATAATTTACTTGTAGGATAACAAGACAGACAACTGACTAGGACTGGAGACACAAGACAGGAATCTACACTCTATTCAGACATTGCATTCAAATGCACAGTCCTGGAGTTGCTCCTCCCTATAACAGCTTCCAGACATCTTGGAAGACTTTCCACAGGATTTTGGAGTGTTTCTGTGGTGATTTGTTCTGTAGAGCATTAAAGAGATCAGAATTCATGTGCACTCTCTCCTGACTTTTTGACTGACAAAGAGAAGGTGGTTGAGATGTGGTAAGATTAAACCATTAATAAAATTAATTGGGTTTCATAAAGGTCAAGGATGCAGCGATCTCTCCAGCACAAATGGGCTGCAACCTTACTACCGCTGTAAATCACAGCAAACCCACACAAGTGCCTCTGTTAGTTTGTAAAGGATCAAAAGGAATCAATTAGAAATAGCAACTCAGCAAGAAAATGAGTATTTCAGAATATTCAGTGAATGGAATGAACATGAATGACATGAATGAGACTACAATAACATTTTACTACGTGGTGCATCAGAAATACTGATCCTTTCACCTATTACAGTTATTGTATGACACATATATGATGGAACCTATGGAACCGAATTGGAACCTAGAGAGCTTCAGAACTGCTGCCCAGTGCTATCGCATGTGTTAGTATGCACATTAAATAAACATTTTATTAATTGGTAATACCTAATGATAAGTAATTATTGAGATTTGAGATTTTGGACTATTTTAATGGATTCTTAGCAGAAATGTTAGCAGGTGTAACAATGCTCAAGCAGTGTGCCATGAATTATCCTCTCGCTCTGGACTCTGTTCAATCATTCAAATGAATTTAATAATTTATCAGTTTTCTTGTTCATTGGGGTGATCGTGCTACAGAGCGTCCAGCAGGTCTGGATAACCGGTGCCCATCACGAGGGATCCAGTTCCATCAGCTCCTGAGAACTGCAGAGCCTGTGAAGATGCTAAAACCTCAGCACAACTTTTATGTCTCCAGTTCGATAAAAGTTCATTCTGCTAAATGAACGTGATGTGAAATTAATGTAACTCCGCTCCTGCAATTTGCAATTATATATATTAAAAGCAATATTTTCCCCAAAACCTTGAAATCCCTTAGAATAATATATTTGAATTTTGGATTATAAATGCCAATTTCCTGAATTAGCATTGTACATTATAAAAAATTACACCTAAAAATAACAATTTCAGATGATCCATGTACAGATTGAGTTGCATCTCATTGAAATCTAACATGAATTAATTGGGGTGACTTTATCTTCATCAAGATTCCATAGAGAATTTCTTTTAGGCCTGTAGGGTAGACTATATATGCTTTGAAGAAATACTGTAGAAATTACATTGCATGAAAAAAATTTGAACAATATCATTATCAAAGATTATTGCTGAATGGTGACCCTTGACCTGCAAAGCCAAAAGCACTGCATACTATTCTGATGGAGGTATAAGTGAACTAATAATGTCCAAAAAACACAGTCAGTGTAAATGATAGGAAACAGGAAAAACTGGCAAAAATATTGCCAAATGCTTTTAGTTGTATTTTTGATCTATTTATTTAGATCAAATTCTTACCAAAATCAGTGAGCACTTGTTCTCTGTAATTTATCCACAGGCTCCAAAAATGCAAATTGCTAGAGTGACAATGCCGATTACGACCAAAAATATGTAACCCTGTGAATGAATCTAATGGATAGTAAAATGATTACTTGTTAAAAAAAACATAATATTAATAGTCTAGGTATAAATTTTCCTACATACCTCTGAACTGAACTTTATTTTAGTAAACGCTTCTAATGTTTGCTGTTAGTAACTTACCCCAAAAAGGACGTTGATGATAAACAGCAAACATTTCAGGCACACGTTCACCTTGGCCATGGCTTTGAATCAACCATCACATGTGATATGTGCACAATCTGGGTGTGCTGCTGTTGCTTTAAATGAGGTCTTGGCTCAGAGTGTTACTCACTTCTTCCTCTGTGGGCTGACATTTCAGAGAAGTCCCTAAAGCTTGATTAAAAATGGGTAGGGGGGGATTCCAAAATCTTCCACTTTCATGTTGGTAACTGCACAAAGAAGAGAAAAAAAATACAATGTAGGCCTACACAGTCATTTGAGTAAATATAGTTGAGACCAAAGTTACTGGCCCCCTTATTAAATTAGACAACACTCCATGAAAATGGATTTCTCCATGAAAATGACCATTAACAAGTATTTGTAATTTTGGAAGCAAATAGTCTATAAATAACAATGTCCGTAAAGTTTAATATTTTTTACATTTTTTTAGACATGAAAGGGCAAAAATGAGAAATCCAAAATTATTAGCCTTAATAGTCAATAGTGTACGCTTTCTGAGTCACAATTGACACCAATCTCTTAGTAGTTATTTTCTAGGTTGGCACATGTCTCCTGAGGGATTTGAGCCTATTGTTCTTTTGTAAACTGTTCTAGCTGGTCCAAATTGCGTGGTTTCCCACTATGGACATTCACTTCAAGCACCCACCACAGAACTTCCATATGGGCTTGAGGACTGGGGTTCTATGTCGGCCATCCCAGGATCAGACTTTGGTATCCTTGAGGAACTGTTGGATTAAGTGCTTTGGGTCACTTTCTTGTTGGAAGACCCAGCAATGACCTAAGCTTCTTGCATAGATTTGCATACTCTCCCTAAAATGTCAACATAATACGCTTGTACAAGGCTCCATGTTCCTGAAGGGGCAAAACAGCCCTGTAAGATTGGGCATTGCAGGACCATGCTTTTGTTTTGCATAGTGACCGTCTGCAAGAAGAAATGTGACATTCCTGTGCCAATTGTTGTGCATGAAGATTCAACACCTCTGTTTCACATGCCTTTGTCGGACGGCCTTTTGCCAAGCCAAACGTGTGAGGTGTTGGCCGTCGGGACCGTCTACCCTCTTTGTCTTGTGCAGATGTGAACGTGTGAAGTGTCGGCCATCAGGACCACCCACTCTCTTTGTCTTCCCCAGATGGGAGGCACTGGGGGCGTGACATCAGAAACAACAGGTGCTGATTGGTCTGTGACAACTTCCTGTAGTCCAGTGACAACTTCCTGTAGGCCAGGGGTATTAAGGTCTGCTCACTTGTGGGGAAGGACTGTTTACTTTTTTTTTCTTTCCCAGCTGTCTTTCCATCGAAACCGGATCTTCTGGTTTTCGAGCCTGCTCTATCATCTCATTATTTCTCATGGCTCTGCCTCTTTCTCTCTCTCTCCCCCTTTACTCTTTCTTCTCATTTTTGTTTTCTCTGTAACCTTGGTACCTTTTTACATTCAATATTCACATGTAACTACAATAATTATTTACCGGTGTTAATAAATTAGAAACTGTTCATTTTTAACCTCTATTGTGTCATGCCTCTTTCTGCCAAGGAACATCAAGTTGGAGTGGTTGAATACAGTACTTTTGTGTGGAGGGAGAAAGAGTTTTTCTACACTCTGTTCTCTCCCCATGGTCTTTTTTACAGCCCCACGTCATGATACTCCCACCACCAGCGGTGCCTTAATTTGTTGAAGGGGTAGTAGTGGCGTAGCAGATAAGGAAACAGACCCATAATCGGAGTGTTGCTGGTTTGAATCCCAAACCAACAAGGTGGCACTGAGGTGCCACTGAGCAAAGCACTGTCCCCACACACTGCTCACCAAGGGTGATGGTTAAAAGCAGAGGACACATTTTGTTGTGTGTTTCACAATGACGTTCATGTCAACGGTGTTCTTAGGATTGAAGGCCTCACCCTTTCTTTGCCAAACATATAAGAAACAACTATGTACCCAGACAGTTCCAGTTTAGTCTCATCAAACCATAGCAAAGACTTCCAAAACTCATCTTTACTTTTCAGGCAAACCTCAGTCGAGCTCTGATGTGACACTCTTTGAGTAAAGGGGTTCTTCTGTGACTATCGCTCTGAAGATAAGATAAGATAAACCTTTATTAGTCCCACAAGTGGGAAATTGCACTTGTCATGGCAGAAAGTGGACAGAAGCAGAAGGTAAAAGCATCACAAAAAATAACATAAATATGTATCTGTATATATGTACAAATTTACAAGTTAAACAGTATAACAATTTAACAGAATGTGCCAAAGTGTGCGTGTTTGTCTGTGTATGTGTGGTCAGCTGTTAGGTCTTTGTTACAGAGTCTGACAGCGGTTGGAAGAAAAGACCTTCTGAACCTCTCCTTCCCACATCGTGGGTGCAGTAGCCTGCCACTGAAGGAGCTGCTCAGTGCTGTCAGAGTTTCTTGCATGGGGTGGGAGATGTTGTCCAACAGGGATGACAGCTTAGCCACCATTCTCCTGTCACTCACCACCTCCACTAAGTCCAGAGGGCATCCTAGAACAGAGCTGGCCCTCTGGATCAGCCTGTTCAGCCTCTTCCTGTCCCCAGCGGAGATGCTGCTACCCCAGCAGACCACACCGTGAAAGATGGCTGATGCCACTACAGAGTCATAGAAAGTCTTTAGGAGTGGCCCCTGTACTCCAAAAGACCTGAGCCTCCGCAGCAGGTACAGCCTGCTCTGCCCTTTTTTATAAAGCGCATTCGTGTTATGAGTCCAGTCCAGTTTATTGTTCAGGTGAACACCAAGGTACTTGTAGCTCTCCACTGCCTCAATGGCCATACCCTGGATGTCCAGTGGTTGCAGTGGAGGATGTTTGTGCCTGCTGAAGTCTACCACCAGCTCTTTGGTTTTTCCAGTGATGATCTGGAGGTAGTTCTGCTGGCACCAGTCCACAAAGTCCCTTGTCAGTTCCATGTACTCCCTGTCATCCCCATCAGTGATGAGGCCGACTATTGCCCACCATGATGAAGAACTTTCACAACCGTGTTCCTTGAAACATTGACTCCTGAAGAGGACAGGTCAGCTACAATCATTTTGGCATTTTGCCAGATGTCTGGGGACCCTTGCTGACATCTCTGACTAATTTCCTCTCCAGAGTTCTCGATATCTTGCTTTTAAGGCCACAGCCAGGTTGGTATCTTACAGAATTAGTCTCCTTGTACTCGGGAATTATGCAACGCACAGCAGTTGGAGACACTGTGAATCGCTTAAAGTGAAAGTGAAGCGATTGTCATTGTGAAACACTGCAGCACAGCACACGGTGACACATTTAACTGCATTTAACCATCACCCTTAGTGAGCAGTGGGCAGCCATGACAGGCGCCCGGGGAGCAGTGTGTGGGGACGGTGCTTTGCTTAGTGGCACCTCAGTGGCACCTTGGCGGGACAACCTTCTGATTATGGGTCCGCATCCTTACCCGCTAGGCCACCGGTGCCCCACTGTTTGGAGATGGCAGTTGACCTTAAATTGAGCCTCTACTATCTTCTTTCTGAGCTGATTTCCTTTGTGTTTGGCATGGTGAGTAACAGTAGTTGCTCTCACGTGTTCAAGTGCTCGATTCCTTGGAGTCTTTTTATGCTGATTGATTGTTGTTAGGAAGACTGTACAGATATTGTTTTAAAGCAAACATTCACATGGGGCAGATATTTTCACCACCCCACATGGGGCAGATATTTTCACCACCACCAGGTCTAAAAATGTATTTTATGTTACAAAATGTCATTGTTCCTGTTTCAGCTCCCTGCCAGCAGGACGGCCCCCGTAAGTAGACGTGGAAGAGGTCGGTGTCCTCTATCTCCTTGCCCTCTCATCATTGTAGTTCACCCTTGCTGCTCGTCTTCTTTCTGGGTTGCCTTCCGCCTCACGCCGACCCACTCTTTGTCTGACGATGATTTTGGATTTACCCTTGCCTGCCGTCTCTTCTGCTCCTGATGATTTTGACCATCTGCCTGCCCCCTTTGCCACCTGTCACAGGGGGACAACACACCATGAAAGGAGAGACTATACAGATACACAACAAAGCCACCACTAACCACCAGTCCTGTGCATTGATTGGCTGGCAGTTGACGAGTGAACCGGTGGGCGGAACCATAATCCCAATCTCCACCCAGCAGACAGCCTATAAGGGAAACACGCACAAACACAGAGCACCCCAAACCATTCTACGGCCCAAAGGACGTAACACCTCCCTTACACAACAGTGCATTCACAATTCACCATTTATTGGTCATTTTACGCAGATAATTCTTCATTATTCAACACAAACAAAAAACCAAATAGCATCACCCCAGTTGGCTCAGGTTGAACTGTGGCCCTCAGCCAAAAGTCAATTCAGATTTTTGTTTTAATCACTGCTGTGATGATGAGAATTCCAAAGACATAGAGTACTACCAAGACATAGAGTATATCAACTAAACGAAATGGGGGAAAAACTATAGCAAGCTGCTGGTTAAATTCAGTGCAAAGTAACTGGCACATTTTCTGTCCTGATGATCATAATGGTCATTTGAAATTTAATGTTTACATCCTTTACCTGTCGGTGACATTGGATGGTTTCTTGTTTTTATAGTTACTGGGCATATTTGGCATTGTACTGTACAGGCCAAAGGTTTGGACACACCTTCTCAAGTGTTTTCTTTATTTTCATGACCCTTTCCATTGGTTGATTCTCACTGAAGGCATCAAAACTATGAATGATCACATGTGGAGTTATGTACTTATGTGCTGTGGGATGACTATCAGCATGTGGGTATGTGAAATAAAAATAATTAAATGATAATGATCAATGATAAATGTAATAATTTGAATAATAAAGATGTATGTGTTTGTCAGTTTTTAAATGAATTGCTAAATTGTACTAAATTGAACAGGGCACTGTACCCTGAATGTGAAATAGACCTCTTGTCATCTAGATGCCCCCAGAAAACCATTTTTTGGCATGGATCAGCAAAAATGAAATCTTTCTCCAGCACCATGCACCACAAAGCTCTGGCCAAAAACCACAGTTAGGCTCTACAGTTTTGAATGTGTATGCTAATAAAAACTTTTATCACCTTGAAATAAAGAGTTTATGTTTTGAGGTTTTCAAACGTGTGAAAAAAATGTATGTGACTTCATGCGTTTTACCTTTATCAGTTTAATGCTTTATATGCTTTGTAAATCTGAAATGCTTGAAATTTATATTTTTAATTTCAATATTCAAGTTTTGTTGCAGTTTTATGGGGTTTTGTGTTGTTTCTCCATGACAGGTGATGGGAAGTTCTATCAATGGTTACATTCTTGTTGAGCATTGTTGTCTTATTGCCTGCGGTGGGGGTATGTCTTATTTTGTCCTTAATGTGTGAACCTAGATATCTCTATTATAAAGTTATATCCAAAGATTTTTTTATTGCATTATGTAACACCGAACAGATGCCATTGTTCATATATGTAAACTTGTCTAGCAATTTTGTGACTTAGTGACTCCTAGAGTTGTTTGTAACTCCTTATTAATTTTTGTAGATCTTTGGGATGATCATGGCCATAGCAATGATGCATCAGATCTACAGCCAGCAGAAGAACACACAATTCCAAAAGTCCTTCGTCCTGTTTCATATTCAGAGCTCAACAGAACCTGTGAAGATGTTAACCCCCCTCCTATTCTGAAGTCTGCAAATAGACCTGAGTCTACTACTTGCACACATTTCCCAAATTCTCCCAACTACTCACTTACCTCACTTTAAATGACTACTCACTTTGCATCAGGGTGCAGGTGTTGAACCCCATCCCAGGCCAAGAACCCTACAAACATTGATAATTGACGTCAGTAATGTTAATAGGATCTGCTCTTATAAGCTTTGGATTGTTTTGTGGGTTTTGAAATCAACAGGGATGCCCCAATTCTATGTGACTATGTATCTACAATGAAATAACCTTCAAAGTTCACATTTATACCTTAAAACATCATGTATGATGCTTTTGACACACTAAAACGTACTCAATAATCACATTAATGATTTTAACTAATTCTAACTAAAGCATTAAAAATTATCACCAGTATCACTTGAACCTGGTTAACATGGAAAACCAAACCACAGAAAATGTACATCAATCATACTCATGAAGATGATAACAAATTAAATAAAGCTGAAAAGTCAGACCCACATTTACTGCTGTACCACATAATATAATGTTTTGTAAATTGTATTCTTTGTTGGCCTATTTCATACTTCTAATTTGTACATTTATTAATCACTGTATTGATTGACAGCATCAACATGAGATTTGTAATGTAATGTATACATTTGAAATTGTCATTTTTTTCCAATGACATTTGAGCCCTTTAATTAAAGCCAAAGGCGACACTTAAATCAGATCTGAGCTGCTTCTTTTTAAATACACAGAATGGCAGCTGGACCTACCTGAAACACAAAGTAGAAACAAATAGGACAGAAATATTGCAAAGAAGACCCAGAGAGACAAGAACCACAGAGAATATCCAGGTTGAAGTGACTCAAACCTGTTTTTGAACCTTTGTGGTCTTCTGCACCTACTATCCCTGCAGTCCATGGTATTGTGAATGTGATGATTTATTAAGCATGATTAAGACACATCCCTTTGTTAACATGTACATTTGTATGTTGTTTTGCATGGTCAGTATTTATCATAAAAGCTGAAGAAAGCAGATCATCTTGATAAACGTTTTGTGTGTTCCTCCAGAACAGGAACATCTGGTAATGTAATAGAAACGGTATTGAACATTGTTCATGACTAGGAAGCTGGGCGTGGAATTGTCTATAAACTGTCTGCATTCTGTGGTGGTTTTTGCCTTGTTAAGACCTGGCCATGTGTGAGGTTTCTTGAATGTCTACAAATTTCTTGCTGGTTTTCTCAGCTACTTTGCAATTGTTTATTTGTTTTAAGGTTGCTGGTTCGAATCCCGTTCCGCCAAGGTGCCACTGAGATGCCACTGAGCAAAGCACCGTCCCCGCACACTGCTCCCTGAGCGCCGGTCATGGCTGCCCACTGCTAACCAAAGGTGATGGCTTAAAAGCAGAGGACACATTTCATTGTGTGCACTGTGTGCTGTGCTGTGTATCACTTCACTTTAACTTTTAGATATGAGTTTCTCCGTGTCGCCACTTTGCCCTTGCCTGTCTTCTGTTTGCCACTGATGTTAAAGACCCACACCTGCCTTCTGATGCCACCCCTGCTCAATCAATTTGTCCTTGGGATCGTACTGTGACCAAACCTTGCTTGCTGATCACTCTCTGACTTGATGCCATGACCCCCGCCCGCATCAGCCACGGTAAAAGACTGAACTTTATTCCCTGCGGAGTGGCACCCTTGGACTTGAACCTTGAATGGTTACCCAGCACCCAAGCATCCCCTCACCTCCTGCCACACCCCCCCCGTCCCCCGACAAGGCGCCCCCACCCTTCCAGACCCTGCCGTCCTGCCTTCCCCAACACTTCCAGCATGTCTCCAAATGCGCCTTCCAGTCCTCCCCGACAATGTGTTAAATACGTTACTATTTACGAAACTGCTATAAGTGCTTATAAGTGCTTGCTGTTTGCTTTTTGAGTTGCACACAGCAGCTTACCACAAAATCAATGATTAGAAGAGACAGTCCAAATAGGGATAATGCGAGACACAGACCCAGAGTTGGCCAGCAACCCTGCAGTCCTGGAACTCTAAACTTACAGTACGAAATGAGGTACCTGCTTGCAAATAGAGCAACAGACTTGGAACATAAAACTGAGTAGAAAACTGAAAAAGCAAGAACCATATGATATGATGTTGTTTTCATGCAATGGACAATGGCCAAAACAAACCACTTCTTCTATGTTCTGGGAACTCAAATAATCAGAAAAAACAAACAGTACAGCAACAGAAGACGGGTTTTTTTTAAGAATTAAGGAGCCCAATAAATAGTTGCATAAGTGACTGAGTCATCAGTGACTCTGGATTTACATATATAGAAAAAAACAGAACTGCTTTATAGTTTTCTATAACTTGAAGAGAAGAGAAACCATTTACCCTTTTTGTTGAAGTGTTATTATTTCTGTCACCCAGAACATGATCTCTAGTGAACTTTTTATAAATGTGGGAGGAGCCTGATGATTGGCAGCTCTCATGCTCGCTACTTCCTCATACGTGCACGCTACTGCACTTGGCTCTGGAGTTTGAAAACCTGTTTAAGTAACTTTTATCGCTTCTACAAAGCGTTGCAATCACGTTAAACCACCCACCACATTTAGATAGACAAGAATTAAGTCCTAACATATGTCTCAGGGGGATCAAGAATATCCAGGGTATGCAAGGCTGAACTGGGCGAGTACCGATGTTGCATGTGAAAACTCACAGGAAGGCCTCCGTTTTGTCCACCACCATCAAGTAAAAAGCTCTGCGACTTTTGTCCAGATCATGCATTGTGTTGCATTTCCTGAGCCTCATCTCCTTAGCTGGCTGCTTGGCACCGAGAGTCCCAAGTCCAAAATAAAACCCCTGGACCGTTATAGTTAGACAACACTTCTTAACTGTTTAGTGTGAACAGGTTTAAAACATTAAAATAGCAGAAGAGGAACTACTATATAATCATTGAAAGATAATGTCCATGTGAGCTGATTAGAATTTGACCAGTCCTTTTATTGGCTGTAATGCTATAAACTCATTCTGCACTTAGCTGCTGTTTCAGCTCCGGCACGGACAGTGTGCCCAGTGTCTAAATAGAGCAGTTGGTACACATTATGTTAGATTAGCATTTGGGTTATAGGAGAAGAACCAGTAGGGCTGAGAAACAGGATGCTTGGCATCTGCTGTGTAAGCAGACTTTTTCCCTGGAAAAAATATATAAATTTAAATGTGGAAATAAAGTGATTTTGTGTGCAGTTTCTGAGCAAACCTAATTTTTGTGTAATGCCAAATTGGGTGAAGGAAGAGGCACAGGCGCATGACATGATGAAAATGGTGAGGTTTTTCATTTAAACAAAATGAACCACAGCACATTGGCTAGAAAACACAAACAGTGGAGGCACAAAACACATGCAGCATCACACGAGTCAAAGTAATGTGGGAATGGCACAACAAAAAATGGGTCTTAATCGCCAACAACAAACTGCTCTGGGTAATCAAGACCTGCACACAGTGAATTAGTGCCACATGGTGGGCCAGGGGCACCGTAGCCTCACATTCAGTTTAGAAACAAGTCTCAGTACTTTGCATTTCAGGGCTATCTGCAAAAAAATGTCCAATAAGTCATATGTAGATACTAATACATATAACTATAACATAGGATTGCAACATGTTCCCCGTTTCCCATTGTATCAAATCATTATTGCTTACTTTAATTAAACTAGTAAATAATAGATTATATGCTTGGATCACTTTCTTCGCCTCACATATTTCTTTCTGTTTTCTTTATATAATGCTAGGTTATTCATAAATTGTGCAAACTGATATTGCAAGACATTCATGCAAAATATGTCTGTTTATATCATCATAACAATAACTTGCATTTTCTTACCATAGAGACTAATTCATATAATATAGACATTTATGTAGACTTAGATAATTTTTGTATTGTTTTGTTCATAAGTGGGCTTGGTAATACAATACTGGCCTTGCTAAAACTTGTCCGTGACCAAAACTCAGCTGTTGTCCCAGTTCCCTCTGTCCTCCATCAGTTTTATCAAAGGTTGGATTGTACCTTGGCTCTTCTGTCCATTGTTAAATCCCTGAACTAGTAGCACACTGATTATCATTTATTTCATGGTACAAGCTGTAAATAAATCGATAAACATTAATGGGAAAGGTGAGATGCGTGTAGCTTTTACTGGTCCAGCTGTATTAGTGCAAAAATAGACTTGGGTGTTTTCCATGAGCACACACACACACACACACACACACACACACACACACAGGGCTGTCCACAGATGGCCCTCCTCTCTCAAAGACCTCCCAGTCCATCCAGTCTAAGAGTTGCGAAATCCATCTGGGCTGAGCAAGTTTACAGGAAGTCAGGGCCTCTGGAGCAAAACAGACCCTTTCCCCTATTACAAAGACGCAGATTCCTTCCAGCCGTCCTTGCCCTGTGCGAGGCTTACAAACACTGAAGTCAAGAACGACCGGGACTAATTAACATCTGGACATGGCACCAGTGAACCGCTGCTTGAAGCGAACGTTTATCATCTTTGATGTCTTTCTTGGGGTAAGGCTGAGCGCTTCTCCGATTTGCCTGATGCTAAGAATCAAGCACAAAACGGTCCATTGTTAAAGCTGCAGGACACAAAGAGTCATGTATTATGAACAATAGCGCACAGAAGTACAAAAAGGGCTGAGCCGTGGGGCTGCAAGCTGTTAAAATTCATGCAGAAAGACCGCGTTAAACTGCAATTTTGTCAATATAGTATAATGACTTTATATCTAAAAATATGCCCGATACACTTGGCCTTTAACTCACGAGTGTCTTTTCCACGTTTTGCGAGGAAGATCACAGCATTTTTTGATGTTTGATGTTATATCATACATTTCACAGAAAGACTTCCAGGGACTGGAAGCCAGTCCCTCACTTCACTTACACTTGTGTCCCCTGGTACAAGGCAGCTGCTTTAAACATGCCAGAGGTCATAATAAATGATCAGAGCTGTGCCGTACCATGGCATTTACGTTTCATCACCGTTGTACTTTACAAATCTAGAGCAGTAACAGTTTTAACCAGAGTCAAATTATCATGTCTGCCGTACTGCTGCCATTATCTGGTAAACCAAAGACAACATATGGGTCAGAGGGTGAACGGTGTGGTTTTGGGTACATGCTCATGAAATGTTTTTGCAGGTTGTGGGGACTCTGTGGCTGGCACTGGTCTTGTTTTCACATGGAGCCTTGCACAGAGAGGAGGAGGTAAAGTTCACATGCCAGCAATGCTGCTTTTATACATGACGTCCATAAAGTTTGGAATTACAGGCACATATTTACGATTCTTTTTCTGTGATTTAGTCTTCCGGTTATGTTGCTTCGGAGATGCAAAGAGGATGTAGGGCACTACTTTCAAACTGGCACGTTAATAATCCAGAATGAGGAAGTTAGCCTGGTCATTTTCTCTTCTCCAACATACAGACAACTACCAAGCAGTTTCTTCATGATTGTAATGAATTATGTATGTAAATTTAAGGACATTAGCAGACAAGCCCCAGGCTCGGGAGCAAGCCCCAAGCTATCGGAGGTTTGAAAAAATTGTGTTTTCATTGGTTTTTTCCAGCACCTATAGCTACAGAGAAGAGATTCCATATCACACAGACAAAAAAGATCTGATCAGATCTGATCTGATCTGAACAAGTCAATGTCTGTATTTAAAATGTGTCATGTGCTCTGTTTTTTTTCCAGCTTATACAAGAAGGTTCTGGAGTGGCACCACTTGCTATTTTGTATTTAATTGGAATCGGCATAGTGGCCCTTTCTGCCTTTGGGTTGTATGGAGCTCTGAAGGAGAAGCAGTGGGCACTGATTGTGGTAAATCGCCCAAGATTAACTAATCCTTCTGTGTCCTACTCTGCCATTTAAAAAAAATTACAGTTTATGAACTGTTCCTTTTTCTCCCCAGTTTTCTGTGGGTACGATCATGACCTCTCTGTTGTTTCTGTTGATAGCAATACCACTAGTTGCTATGGAAGCAATGGTAGGTTTAATTACATTGGGTGCATCCCCACAAGGTTGTATCCCTTTTTCTGATGGACACAGCTTCTTCATTTCTTCTCTCCTAAATTTTGCATTTCTTTTTAGTCGGAAGAAGTTGCAAGATTGATGACGGAAGAGCTCAAAAACCTTAATGAGGCCACCACAGATCAGAAGACTCAACTTGAGGTTTGGCAGCACATGGTGAGACTCATGCCACATCCTGTCTCAACCTAAAAAGATGAAAATGATTAAATAATAGTTGATGCATCTCCTTTGACTTTTGTTGCATGGCTGTCCATAGTTTAATTGCTGTGGAGTACATGGTTACCAAGACTGGGGAAATGACATTCCAGGAACATGTTTATGTTCAGATCCTACAGACAATATCCGATGCGTAAGTTCCATTGTGGTCCTTGTCACTGATGCCTTAGTTACCACCCCAAGGCCAACCATGAACCATTTTTCTGTGTTCTTTTAGGTGTTGGCTAATGGGACATCGATGGAAGTTTTTTCAGAGGTAACAACTACAAATCACCAGTCAAGGACTGTGTTCTATACAAAGAAAGAATGCACATTTTTAACATCAAAACTATTTCTATTTTCAGCCCTGTTTTCCACATATTACTGCCTTTACCAGGGCAGTATTCAGAGGGCTACTGGCAGTAACTTTTGGATTCGCCGTACCTGTGGTATATATTTCATATTTAACATATCCCTTTCGCTTCTTTTAACTTTTCTATGAAAATGTAATGATGTAATGATTTTGTTTTCCACAGATTGCTGTCACTGTTATGAGCATCATTATCCTGTGCCAAATGAGAAGAAAAACCATCACTCCATCGGTGAAGTTCAGAACAGACCCCACTGGATCAAAGTATTCAGAGCTTTGTGAGACAGCTTAACCTCGTCTGAAATCATGACGTCTTTTGTAAAGGTGAATTAATACAAATAATAGTGATATTTCTTTAAATGCTGATCAAAGAAGGGGGTATGGAATATACAGCGCATCAGACCGCAAGCCAGATCTGAATAGGCTGGGCGCAGTTGGTAAAATACCGGGACCCCTCATGCAACCCAGTCTAGTGACTTTATTTAGGTATTTTTTATACTTTAACCTGTGTTCAAGTAAGCCTGTCCTAATGCATCATGAGTTTAATTTCACCCGGAGCTAAATTAATGTGTGTAAATGTGCAAAAGGACAGAGCCTGTAGTCTCTTCTAATCATAGTATCCAACTGGCTATTTTTTTTGTAGCCAATTTTGTCTAACTTGCTCCTTTGACACACACACACACACTCAGACACACATACTTACACACAATGTCCTATTTGCCTGCTCTTTTGCACTTGAAGTAGGCAAGATGTTTGTGGCGTTCAGCATTAGGCTGTTCATGGTGTTGCTATGGACGTCTTTCTTTTTTCTTCACTCAGCAAATCACATTTTTTGATGCCTGTGTTTAAGCTTCTATGCACAGCGGTTCAGTCCAGGCGTTAACGCGTGTCTTGAGAAATCCAGCCACAAGGTTATGGTGCCAAGTATCTCATTAGACACATGCAACTTGAGTGATCAAATGTCATTGCTCTATATGCAAACGGAAAATGATTTACAAAATAAAATATAAGAAATCTTGATGTGTCCGCAATGGGCCATTTGAATGCTGTCACACCAGCACTTAAAGCGGATCCCTCCAGATGGGTGTTATCGCCAGGAGGCAAGGTGTCTAAAGGTGTTTTTGGATGTTTTGGCAGGTCATGTGACCTGATTTTTTTTGGAGAGTTTAAGAGCACAGAAGTTATCAGACGTTATCAGACGTTATCAGACGTTATCACAGAGATTTCATTCAGTTTTGTCTGTCCTCAACATTTGTGTTTTGCGCCACACGTATGACCTTATAAGCAGGATAAGCAGATTTCCACTTTATTTATGCACTAAATTCACCTATGGTCTGCAAAGTACAGTGTGTTCCTAATTGTTGCCTTGAGACTGACCTTGCATGCCAAAGCAATATGAGATTTGATCCTCTTTTTTTGTTGTTATTTCTGGCATGCACCTTCCGTTTCATTACAATGCCTGTCCTGTATTTGCTTTGTATGTAGAAATACTCCACGAAATATGGTTAGTTATGAGTATTACAAATATCTATGTGTTCTATGCACTAGTTAATTTTCTTCCATGTTCACCTTGTGAAATAGTTTTATACACATGTTTAAATATTTTATATATTTTGTGTCTGAATTTGTGACACATAGAAATGCTTTAAGGTAGATTTGTGAACATGCATCAACATGTCTGCTCTTTGCTAATTGTGGAGACCCCATTAGCATGTAGGACAAATGAGTGGTCAATGTGCAAAAAAAGTGAAGCATTCTGGTGGCTATTGAGTAATAAACACACCAATTTTATTGTAAAATTCAAAAATTGACATTTAATAACTCTGTCCACCCAAATGGTTCACAAAAGAGTTGTTTGAATTGTGCGTGTTTGTGATGTAAATAAACTTGAAGGTCTTTATATCAGTTGCTTTTCAGCATGTGTTTTCATGTCGTTTAACGCATGATACCCTCTATCCAATGCTGCTATGAAATACATTTGAATAGACTGTGGATATTGGACCAATTCTGAACAAAATACTGAAATAAAATGCAATCCATTCAAACGCCTTACCCGCTCAGAGATGAGTTCAAGTGGCTGTAAGAATCGAGCAATTTCAAAAACTTTAATGCACAGAAAATTAAATATAACACAATATATCACAAAATCACTCCCCCTAAGCTAACCTCAGGGGAATCTTTTAAAGGAGTTTGTGTCCTTATGTGTCCCATAAGTGTAATCCCATTTTGTTGCAAAATTTTGTGTGGAGTTGCACACGGGGTAGTGGTGGCCTAGCGGTTAAGGTAATCGGTAGGTTGCCGGTTCGAACCCCGATCCGCCAAGGTACCGCCACTGAGCAAAAGCACCGTCCCCACACACTGCTCCCCGGGCGCCTGTCATGGCTGCCCACTGCTCACTCAGGGTGATGGGTTAAATGCAGAGTGTGCTGTGCTGCTGTGTATCACATGTGACAATCACTTCACTTTACTTTCACTTTACTTTATGTGCCATGTCCTGCTGGGGCCACATGCTTTTAAGGGTCCTTCAATTTTATCCCAGATTCAACCTGTGTGGCTTTTAAAATATACAAATTCACCCACCTCTGGCCGTTTCTAGGTGCCACATCCATCCTACGCCATCCTTGGCCATTGGGCCATAATATAAGGCATCACCATCCTGTGACTCCATTCGCCACCATCATAACATACACACTCTCAGGAGGGTTAACTGTCTGAACACATGTACTCCATCTGACTGTCTCGAAGGTTTTGGGATGGTAAAACTGACTGATTTGTGGTTGTCTCATGTATTCCAGCATTGCACCTTTGGTTACGAGTTCGCTTCCTTTCTCACTAGGTCACCTACCACAAAAAAATTGTCCTCTGCATTTAACCCATCACCTTGTGTACAGTGGGCAGCCATGAATTTGAATTTGAACCTGCAACCTTTCCAATACAAGAAATGGCAGAAATGGCCTTTGATATAAATACTTAGCTATTGTCCTAATAATATTTCTTTCCGACTAACTGGCCAAACACCTAATTATTGGGCCAAGGTCGGTGCCGTTATCAGGCTCAGAAGACTCCCTTCCACACTTGCTGTCCTTCTGCTAGACAGTAGGTTGACCTTGGCCTGTGGTTCACCTCCAGGCATTGAGCAGGGAGGGCGCTGTCTGGATCTCAGCTCCAATTATCCTGCATGTGGCTCACACAGAGATAAGATACAAAGATAAGCCTGCAAGTGTCATGACATGATAAAGATACATTCCAAAAAAAAAAGATTTACCCTCCTTGGGTTGGCAGCACACGATAAATGCAGAGGTTGAAATATGAAATGAGAATACATAAAGTGTCTTCTTCAAAATAATCCAGTGTAGGGTCAAAAGTTATGCAAATAATCAGTACCCTACATCTAATATGAACTTATATAATAAATTCCTCTAATTATATATTTAACTGGAAAACAGCAACCCATAAAAATCAATAATAATCTATAGTAATTTAATTCTTAAGAAATCCCCTTATGTGTCTAAGGAGAAGTTTTCAATGATGTTCGTGTTCTTTTATTGGTAATGACAAATGAATCACGTCCACTGTGAAAGAGCCGTGCAGCTTAGCGAGGCAGACTGACCAGTCAGAACACCTAGAGAACGTTCCAAAGAAGATAGCAAAAAGGGGGCGGAGAATCAATGGGAGGTGCTGTCGAGGTTCGAAAACTAAATATAAGCACAGAATGAGAAAAATAGACTCACAGTCAATTTATTCAGGAATTACATTTATTAAACTATAGCGTGTCTGCTGGAAAAAAAGGGCAAAAATGCAAAGCCCAGCCCCCAATGACAAAGCACTGTAGAGTACTTTAACACAGAAAAAAAAAAAAGAAAACAAATCTCAGATGGATTGTCTCATGGTACCTGGACAGGAACAATTAGTAGATATAATTGACAAAGCAAAAGCTTGACCACCGCAAAAACAACACAAGGAATGTATCCATATTGGGTTCTGATTGTCGAGTAGTAATATAGCCTTATGAAACACAAACAAGAAATAAAAAAAAAAAAAAAAAAACTGCATTCGTATTTCAGCAACCCCTCTTCTACCAGCCATGACCTCCGTCAGATTTGCTGGATTCATTGATGAGTTCGCTGTACTTGGGAGGATGAGAACTTAGACTGAAGATCATGGGACGCCTGAATTTCGGAGGCTTCATCTGCACGAGCAGGAGGCTGGACATCACGACTCCCAGAAGCTGTGGAGTAAAAAGGTTACAGTCAGGGGGTCACCACTGGCTGAGGCCTATTTTACAGTGGAGATGGCTCCACAACTACAATACACGGGACGGCCGAATGTTGTCAGTACTCACTGCCAAAGCAGCCAGTCCAAAGCAGATACCCAGCCAGATGTCAAAGATTTTCACCACATAGTTCACCAGCATTGGTCCACAAGACTGCTTGACATGCAACAAAAAGAGCATTGATGGCACAGTATTACTGTGGGTTCTTAAAAAATATTCCATGTTGCATATTGGTAAAAGACATTACCTGGGTGTACACCATAGTCACACGCTGCGAGAAGAGAGTCTAAAGTAAAAGATAAAACAATTACAGGACTTCATAACTTGAAATATGACTTTAAACGACAAGTAACAGAACAGTGCACAAAACAAAAAAGTACAATATTTATGACATTTTCCTCAAACTATATTAATTTGCTCATTTATGTGGAACTTGTGACAACTCACCTCATAAGGGGTCAAGGACACACTGTCACAATTTTCAAACTCGTCGTCCTGACAGACGCAGGACTGAGGGATACGTTGCCAGTCTTTATATCCATTGAAGATCCCACAGCACTTGAACTGGACGACAGAGAGAGGGGTCAGGATCGTGAATAATGCAGGCTTATCCCCAGCAGCGAGGCTATACTCTCACGGGCCATAGTCACCTGGGCCTGAAGCAACTCTGCCATGTGCCTGGTGCTGGGCGGAGTCCTGTCCAACGGCACCAAACTCCTGAAATACGACTCCACGGCTTCCTCCATCTGTGAAGGAAGATACAGAAATCAGAAAGGTTCATATAGGTTTGAGGGATAGTCCCCCTGGAGCAGGTCAGTGGCACAATGGTAGTAAGTTGTAGTAAGTGAACCTGTGAATATTGTGGTCCTCTGGTGCATATGTGCTTGTGTTACACATAATCTGCGAGTACACAGTCTGTTTAATGCTACGGTAAAATCCTAAAGGTCGTGCTAAACCACATGTTCACCATCAAGACTGACGCACTGGTTGCGCGTCACAACCAGTCTTGGGTTTCTCATGCTGAGATGTAAGGTATAGCACCAGTCAAGGCGTGTGCAGAGTTCACGCAGCATATTAACACCAACCTACCAGCCAATCAGAAAACAGCATTGCTTGCTTCCAGGTAAATTATGAAACAAGTTAAACATCTAATCCATGCAACCGCATGGATTCGAAAATGCCTGGAGTTGATTTTGATTTTATGGTTTCTGAACAAAACACACTTGCCTGTGATCAGATAATGAGAGCTGATGTCATGGAATAGAACCAAAGGGAAGGACCACCCTATTTATTTATTTTATTTCAAATTCTATGTTAATCATATTTCCAGTTGTATATTCTGGTTATGCACTCAGGGATGGACATTAAATGCAGAAAACGTGTACCTGTGGACGGATGATTGCAGACGGCACTGCAAAGCGAAGCATAACTGAGCAGGCCAGGCACATGCCTACAAAGAACTTGACACAAAGTTCACGGTCAGAGTCTCTGCTCACACATCCTGCTTTATAAAAGAAAGAAATAAAAAAACAGGGCGGAAACACGAAGCGGACAAACTCACTACGATCAGCATGGACTTCTTCTCTTTGTGTGCACCATACGCTCCCAGCAGCGCAATGATTATCGTGAGCGCACCAACAAGGTACAAGTAGAAGATTCCCATCTTCCTTTCCTCAAACTGTAATAAATAACAGCAATGTTTACACAATGCAAAGGATTTAAAAAAAAAAAACTACACTTTCAACAAAAGCTGGGCCCAAAATAACCAATCATACTACAGTGACTCAACATCTACATATATTACCCTAATGTGAAACAAACAACTGCAAAACGGGAAATTATTCAACCGCAGCCCCACCCCTGCTTGTATAGCTGAAAGTATGGAGACAATAAAAAAATATATATTATTTAAATTTTTACATGTAGTAAAATTCCAACCTGATGCATGTTCATTTACATTTACAGCATTTATCAGACGCCCTTATCCAGAGCGATATCAGTAGTGACAGGGACGGTCCCCCTGGAGACTAAGGGTTAAGTGTCTCGCCCAAGGACTCAATGGTAGTAAGGAGGGGGGGGGTTGAACTCGCTAGGCTACTAACACACACCCTAATAATACAGAATATAACATGCTGACATTAAGCTACGTTAAGCGCTATCTGTCCCCGTTCCCTCGGCAGTCTCCTATGACGTCGCGCCTCGTCTTACCTCCGCCTCGTTGGTGAAAACATGACACAGGAGACCCAGGGAGAAGATGACCCCGCCAACAACCTAAACAGTGGGGGGAAGTTCGAAAAAGAACGTTTTCAGAACGTTGGAAGACAACCCACGTCGTTCTCAGCGAGCACCCGGATGTGTGGACAGAAGCGGGCACAAAAAACGCTTTCGTTTTTAATGACAAACAAAGCGCACACGTCAAGCAAAAGGAGAACTTACCACAAAAAGCTGGTTGAAGAAAATGAAGAGTGCTTTGAGAAGAGAATTCGCCGAAACCATCGTGGCAGCGACGACAGACCGCGTACGTGCGCAGTCGGGACAAAACGCCTTCAACGTCGCTTGCCGGAAAACGACTCTTTTAAATGAGTCATTTGACTGAACGAACTGAGTCGGTTCTTCTAAGCGAACGGACGTACAAATGTTTCAAGTACGTTTTGTTTACGAGCGAAGGGTTCTGCTACATTTTAACGTTACTTTACCTTGTGCAGATCCAGGGAAAACTCGGCCAGCATGAAACTACAATATCCAGAAGTTTATTTCAGTGTGCAGAAACCCCACTGAACTGGTTCTGGGCTTCATTCTTGTACACTTCTCCATCTGGGAACACCCCCTGTTTCTCTCTATTTCTTCCCACACCTCTGTTCGACAATATTTCTCACCCATACATGGTAATTAATGTGTGTGACCTAAGCCTGGTCTATGTAACATGTGTACTTAAGAATTTTTTCTGGACATGTCTCTGTCTGTGCATCTTCGAGTATGTGTTGTTTATTCTGTGTGTTTATATGCTCCGCTATTATATGGTTGTGTCTGCTTATAGTTACAGTTACAGCCTTTACCAGACGCCCTTATCCAGAGAGAAAGTAAAAAAAAAATGTGCAAGATTCTGGAGGGATAGAGTCCAGTGATGTAGACACCGAGGTAACGGAAGCTGTCCACTCTCTCCACTGGGCTCCTGTTGATGACAGGGTCTGGTAGGTCCTCTCCTGCTTGGTACTAGCAGGAGTTCACTATTAACTCCTTTGTCTTGCTGACGTTCAGGTGGAGATTGTTCCTCTGGCACCAATTCTCCAGATTTCCAACCTCCTCCAGGTAGGCCGTCTCATCGTTGTCAGAGATCAGGCCCACCACGACGGTGTCGTCAGCAGTGGTTGCACAGCAGGGGGCTCAAAACGCAGCCCTGGGGGGCTCCAGTGCTGAAGGTGATGGAGGCTGAGACATGTCCGCCCATCCTTACTGCCTGTGGTCTCCCGGTTAGGAAGTTGGAGATCCACTGACAGAGAGATGAGCTGAGTCCCAGGTGCTCCAGCTTGGTGGTGAGTGTGGAAGGGATTATCGTGTTAAATGCTGAACTGTAGTCGATGAAAAGCATTTTAACATAATTTCCCTTCCGAGTGTCCAGGTGGGTGAGTGCTGTGTGGAGGAGATGTGAGATGGCGTCGTCTGTACAGCGGTTTGGGCGGTAAGCAAACTGCAGTGGGTCGAGTGTGTCCGGTAGTGAAGACTCACTCACAACTCCACCAACTGCTTCCTACAGAAGTTCTCAGTCGACCTCATCACAAATGGGGACAACAAGGAGTACTGAGAACTGACACGGGACTTTGTGGACTGGTGCCTGCAGAACTACCTCCAGATCAACATTGGAAAGACCAAGGAACTGAGCATCCAGAGTATGGACATTGAGGCTGTGGAGAGCTACAGGTACCTTGGTGCTCCGCTGATCCAGAGGGCCAGAGGATCCCTTCTGGACCCAGTGGAGGTGGTGAGTGACAGGAGAATGGTGGCTAAGCTGTCATCCCTTTTGGACAACATCTCCCACCCCATGCAGGAGACTCTGACAGCACTGAGCAGCTCCTTCAGTGGCAGAGCCCAGGATGTGGGACGGAGAGATTCAGAAGGTCTTTCCTGCCAACCACCGTCAACAACAGATACACACTGTACATAGACTAACAAACACACACATCCAATACAACCTTTATGTTTTTTTTATGTGCAATATGTGTATATTTATGTCCACTCTGTATATATGTACACGTACATATATTCTATGTATAAAGATATGCACAAATATAATGTTATGTATATACAGATATTTTTAATACTCTGATTTTGATTTTATTCTTTGATATCACCACTATGAAACAGTAAATCTGTTTTGACTTTTTTGACGTTTTAAATCCTTGGGGACTTGGCCGCTTTCTTTTCAAGTAAGGGTTTGGTGAGTCTTAGGTAATTTGAACCAGCAAGGATCACAGAGCCTTGAGTAACCTGAGTCAGAGGACACAACAAATGATTCAAGAGTGTCACACTTGTTCCACATTTTTCCACATTTTTCTTACAATTCAGAGCTGTAGATACTTTAATCTGTTTTTTCCCCAATGGGTTAATATTCTCTTCCTTCTGGCCAAGTAGCACTTGTGGTCATTTTTTACACGTGGAGTTGGATTTGTTGGCCACTAGATGTCGCTGCAAGGCCGGACTTTTTGGGGAGCAACATGGCTCATCATCCATGGTCCATAGGGTGGTGGTAAACAATACACTGTCCGAGCTCATGGAGTCAGACCCATGCAGGAAATGCTGTCAAGATATTAAGAAATTGGAGATACACCTGGTGTCAGGCAAAGAATATTGAGGATGGCGAATTTATAGCAAAGCAATGGCAGACATGCATAATGTGGTGTTGTGGAAATAAGAATACACAAAAAAACTGAGCACAGTACAACACAACAATGCAAAGATTAAAGAATCCTTAGTAATCTCACAACTGGACTACTGTAACTCCCTTCTAGCTGGTCTACCACTATGTACCATCCGACCTCTACAACTCATACAAAATGCAGCAGCACGACTGATCTTCAACCTTCCCAAGTTCTCCCACACCACCCCTCTGCTACGTTCCCTCCACTGGCTCCCAGTAGCTGTACGCATCAGGTTCAAAATACTGATGCTGGCCTACAAAGCCAGACATGGAGCAGCACCATCCTACCTCACAGCCCTTATTACACCTCGCACTGCACCTCGTATACTCCGAGCCTCCAGTACTGCTCGCCTGGTCCCTCCATCTCTGAAGGTAAAAGGAAAACATTCATCCAGACTCTTCTCCGTCTTGGCCCCTCGGTGGTGGAATGAACTTCCCCTCGAGGTCAGAACAGCTCAGTCACTGAGCACCTTCAAACGACAGCTCAAGACCTTCCTCTTTAAAGAATATTTAGATTAAATTGTAATTTTCTTGTTGTCGAACTTTTGTGTACAGAATCTACAACAGAGTGAATAAAATAGATGTATTCATAGTTGGGGGTCCTAGTGAACCGGAATTGATCTCTTCATCAATGGTAACTTGAAAGCACGTTGTAAGTCGCTCTGGATAAAGGCGTCTGCCAAATGCCGTAAATGTAAATGTAAATGTAAATGTAGAATGGAAATATACACGTATACACAGAGGACTGGGGTAGCACTGTCTTGAGCAAATGGCGTGGCACGTAGCATCTCTCCGCCAGGTGGCGACATTTCACAATGTTTCCGTTTTTGCGCTCAGGCTCATTTGAAAGTGAGAGCAATTCATTTAAGCGACAGTAAATTGAGCATGTAATGTTTTTTTTAATCCAGCGTTGCTTCTGTGAACTTACTTAACTAATGGTGCCAAACGGACATGACGTTATCATGACAATGCAATTTTTTTATGTCCGGAATATGACTGCTAAAGTGCCAGAATACAAGGTCTCTGACATGGATGAGGTGGCTACGATGATCTCTGGATATCTGAACAGATTTCAGGAGCAAAGGAGAGGGAAGGCAGAGCACAAAAAAGAATAAGATTTATTTTTTTTTGCATAATGGGGTCACTTCAAATTCAAATTTTATTTGTCACATAAATAATCATACACGGTCTGATATGCAGTGAAATGCTTTAAAATATCACTTGTGAAATGTCAGGGAATCTGGAAAATGTCTCCACTTTAGGACATTTCTGGATACTTGCATTTTATTTGATCTGAATGAACATGAATGTTTCACTATACGTTTATTATCTGTTCTTCAGAATTGCCTAAAAAGAAAAGACTGAAAAGGTAAATGTCAGCACATTTATCATTTGTTTAGTTATAGGATACAAACATAATTCGACAAAGAAACAAACTGAAACGTAATCCAGCACTGGGATGAAGCAGAATATGACAAAATGGATTCAGAGTACAGAAGGATCCATCAAGTGCATCTCGATTTATTCTCTCCGTGTTACAATAAAGCCACGTTAATTCGTACACGTTAATATCGTCGCCGTGCGCGCCTGCTGCACCCGCATCCAGGCGCGTCGTGCACGCGCGTGCGCGCGCACCCTGCGCGACATGCGGGCGCGTCGGAGCAGATGCGGCTCGCTTCTCCACGTCGCCGCGGCCATTTAGAGAGCGGGGGGACAGACACTTGACAGCCATGTGGGGGAGCGGAGGCTTTCTGGCTACCGCGGCGCTTCTGTTCCAGGTTCACCTCGCAGGTAAGCGCCCACCTTAAATGTCTGCACCGCATTATTTTTTAACCTTCGTTATTGCGTAGCGCATACATCTTTGGCGCGTGTCGGCCAATGGCGAAAACAACAGCTTTTGTGTTATTATTATATATATATATATATATATATAAAAACGCCACAGGCTTGCAGATATTGTAACGGGTGCTGTCGTCCCGCTAGCATCACATTTAATGACCGAGTCAGCGTCACGCCTATTAAAACCAGTCCGGTCCACTCGCGGGTTTGTTGATGTGGGACGAGACTGCTGTGGAAATAAACGTCAGGTTGCGGGTTTTTAACGTGACATACGAACGCCTTGAGTTTTCCTGGGTGTTTTCGGGGCGCCTCCGGGGTTGCCAGGTCTCGCGAGAGTTTAAGCGGTACGAAACCTGGTTTTTTTTTTCTTTGCTATTTCGTGTCCCGAAGAATCTCTACACATTGTACAGAAAACTGTAGAGAATTCTTGGCTAATTGAGATGGAAATTTAGCAAAGCTGCGGCCCGTGGATGTTAAGCGGACCTGGCAACAGAATCCTGTGTCTAAAACAGGTTCAATTGCCGCCTGCGGCCCAATGAGGAGGCGCGGTTCGGCAGCGGGGATAGCGACCGTCCGAAAGCAACGCTGTCGCTGGGGAGAAAAGGTGCAATGTGGAAAAACGTGGAAAAAAAAATTATATATATAAAATTGTTTTCTGCATCTTCACCAGGTGGCTTTTCTGGAGACATTGGAAATGACTTCGGTGGCCCTCACGGAGAGGCGGTGCACCCGGGAGTGGTGTACCGTCACGTGGATATCGATGGCCACGAGAGAACGGTGGACCCTCACAATGGGCCATGGCGCAGGGTCGCCCTCCATGCCCAGTCCCGCGCCAGAGTGGCCAAAATCATTCCTGCTGCCCTCCTGGACTCACGGTTCCGGCCGGCTCCCCGCAGGCATAGCGTCGACTTGCTGGCCGGTATAAATGATGAGGTGCAGGTGGAGAACACCCCCATATCAGCGCGACACACTGTTACCATTGTGAGTGACCTTTGACCTCTTGTGGAATTTGATACTAAAGTCTCTATGGTATTGTGTATCACCAGTAGCATAATATAGATTTTTTTTCAGTAAACATTAAAAAGCTACATTTGCCTTTTAAATGAATCAAAATGACACTTACTAGTAAATTAATTGTAAATTAGTACAACTCTGTTGAAAAATCATTAAACTATCATGCTGAGATATTTGTGAGATACATTTGAAAGTTCGCCGAGCGCGATTTCCGCTCCCGGGGACTGATTGCAGACCCCGCCCCTTCCCGATCACCCGCATTATCCATTTGCCCCAAGTACAGCCCTATCCAGTTCAAATAAAATAGTTTGTGTTTAAGCACCTGCGCCTGGGTCCTTCGCTTCTTTGGTGTCGTGACACATATGTTCCTTTAGGACAACCCTAGAAAAATGCTAGATTTACAATTTGGGAAAATATACAAGGTGTAAGTGAATCTGAGGTTTTACGTATCTCTTATGTGTTAATCTAAAAGTCTGATATATTATAGACAACCCACACAACTGTTCCCTGTTCTGGACATTTGTGTGTGTTTTAGCCTCTCCCAGATGGTCCTCCTGTCTCTCTCAGCTCCTCCCTCCCACAAAGATGCATGATAAACAGCATCTGTTGGAGTAGCAGCGGGTGTGCTGGTGTATGTTTTTATGTCTGCGCATGTGTTTGTCTTAGAGAGCGCCAGACGCAGGCGTACTGCAGGCCAGAGACTGATGCCTGTGACTTATTCCTCTGACTGTGCGTGACCAGTCAACTTCATTTATCTGGGCATGCTCGGGTCAGTCTAGAATGTGCAAATCTTCCAATATCAATATTCACTAATCAGCTTCCAATGTTGCCCAGGCCTCAGTTCACTAATTATTCACTAGTTATGTATTTGAAATGGGCTTCGTCTTCCCCCTGTTCCTGTAAAGCCAGTGTACAGCTTACAGTATAACAGTGTTAATTTGCTGTCCCCTCAAAACAACTAAACAGCCATTAATGTCTAAACTGCTGGCAGCAAAAGTGAGTCCTCCCCTAAGTGATGATGTCCAAATTGTGACCAAAAATGTCAATATTATCCAGCACTGCCTTTACTCTCCATCCATGTGACCGGGAGCAACACGGAGATGAGGTAACGTGACTCCCATAAATTAGCAAGATGGCCACTGTCAGCTGCTCAGTCATTGATTGGCATTCATCAGCTCGACTCAGCTTCTGAGTCGATCTCAGAGATGGTGCCACTGAGCAAAGCACCGTTCCCGGGCGCCTGTCATGGCTGCCCACTGTTCAGCAAGGGTGATGGTTAAAAGCAGAGGACACATTTCGATGTGTCACCATGTGCTGTGCTGCAGTGTTTCACAATGACAATCACTTCACTTAAACTTTCAGTATTCGTATGGCATCACCTTTCTGCGGTATTCTGAGAGAATGTTTTGCTCTGGCTTGCTTTGCTATTCTGCTCTGGCTTGTTGACACACTTTTGCTGGCGGAGCATTGCACAGCGCTCAGATAAGCAGTTTGCCCTTGAGTTTCTCATTGAGCGTCACCAGCGCTGGAGCCTGAAGGAAGAAAACTGCTTTGTTACTCCCCAGTGAGGCAAATGCTTCATCGCGGTCCGAGGAGAGAAGAAGAGCATGATGTCTTCCTGGCTTCCCACCCTCCTGGGATCTCATTGTTTTCCTACGCTTCCTAACTGCTCCTTTATCATTCGTCTTGTTTTTATACTATTTCATCTTCTGTTTTAATCTGATTCTCGTTCCTTTCTCGCCCTCCCTGCCCCCCCATCTCTCTGAATTTGGTTGAACACTCATAAAACATTTTCCCATGCCGCCTCTCAGCGCTGCTGCCAGACAATTAGGGTAATGCACCTGCTGAGAGGTTCGGGAAGGCGTCCTACTTTGGGGGAGTGTAGGAAGAATCGATCCCAGCTCGGCCTGAGAGCTCCCCCCGCCGCAGCTCCCACGCTGCCGGCCTCTCGTTCGCTGATTGCTGAGGGATACTGAAAACTGGAGAGACTTCGAAGAGGCGTCTACAGGTCACAGACTGTCTGTGACTGTGTGTGGGTCTGCGTCACGCCCAGCCTAATTGCGCTTTAGCCAAACACTTCAGGCTCCCTGTTGTATTGATCACACTGATGCTCGAATGCCCTCCTTTTAAAGCAGCCCCCCAATCTAATTACCCAGTCATGCAATTTAGCTCCCGTCCAATCACTGTGAAATCCATAAAAGTACAGGAAAGAGAGTGCACTCCTGGATGCCCTTCAATTGGAAGACATTTCTTCAGCCCAAACCGTTCCTTATCCCTGAGCTATCTTCTTTCTTGTGTTCTCATCGTGCCCACCCTGGGCGGGCGCTCTTGTCAGATGGCCGAGGAGCAAGGCCACGCCCTGAACCCTGGGGCTCATTGTTGTTGTTGGTTGTTTGCCCTCATCTGCTCCCCCTCCACATGAACCTGCCTTGTCAGACTTCCCACTGTTTAGTTTAGTCATGTAATTGCACCTCCATAAGTAAAAAATGTAATAAAAAAGTCCATTTCGAAATGCATGTGACTGAGCGAATCGGAGGAGTGTAAATTAGGCCAGATGAGAAAGCCTCTCCCTCCAGACCCGGGGAGAGACTGTTTAAAAATGCATGGTCTTTAAGAGGGACTAATTGTGGCCATTTCATCACTTAGAGTTGTACTGTCACAGGGCCGCAGGCTGGAGAAGGGCTTTCCTCACAGTCCCGGCTCCGCTGTGTAAGCCGGTGGACACGGACAGCATCAACTCATCAACTCTTCATTATGTGGCTATTAATGAGGTTGAAGCTACTAGTGCGAATTGGGCTCTTTTCTAAATATCCAAGCAACACACTCATAAAGTATAATGCACATACCTTATTTTACAGGTGTGAAGTGAGCCTAGCAAGAGCTTCGTGGATTTGACTACCAGGCTGGTGTGACGGTCTGTTTGCACAGATCTCAGTCTGTGCAAACAGCCCCCCTCAGTGGGTCCAGGTTGTGTGGTATGATGAAGGTTCTGGACTTAATCCAATATCCACAGCTTCTAGTATTGCTCCATTAAAATATCGATGCCATCGACCGAGCCCACGCTGCATGGGCTTCAAAGCTTTTTCTTCTGTTCTGTGAGGAGAAACGAGATATGGTGTACACAGGCCGGGTCTACAACGCATGTTATAAGAGGTGTAGGTCGATACTTTATCGATCCATTATGTTAATCACACTATCTCACTCTATCCCCACAAACACGAACTGGAAGCACCATGAGGAAAGAACTGCATACAGAGTACGCAGTAAAATAGTAATTTTATCCTCTCCTGGGAAGTCATCGCACTTTTTGCAAACCATTTAAGCCCTGCCCACACTATCATCTGGCTTTGTGTCATTATATTAATGATCCACACAGTTGTATTGCATTACACTTACTAGGGCACATATCATTGATTAGGCTATACGCAGGGGTGGGTGATTCGCAGAATATACTCGGTATAGCTTGTAATAAATGACTATATCATGACCTCAATTATAAAAGCTATTGTTAATCAGACACCATGTGCTTTGCTCTCTCTGTCCCATCAATGCAGACAGCTCCATTCCATCACCCATCCAGAAAACTCTCCTGTTGCCTGCACGTTTGTCCTCGTGGTAAAATGATTGGATGAAATCTCTGCTATCAACTTATAATCACTGCTCTAATCAATCTAAGCTCCATCTTGGTTTGAGAGGCCGCTTTATTGCCTTTTTTCTGTTGGTCGCGTCATTAGGTTCAACAAAATTCACCTTGGTGTCCACACATAGCTTTATGACAGAATCTGTGTGCAGTTGCTTCCTGTGCTGCAAGGTCATCTGCTGACCTGGGCACTGATTTCATTAGTTCTTGCTCTCTCTCTCCCTCTCATTCCGTTATTGTGATCATCGAGATTGAGCTGAATTTTATTGTGATCATTCATTGAGATTGTATAATCGGCCAGCAGTATTATATAGTATCAAAAAGCATGATTGAATTAAGCAAAAAAAAAAAAAACTGGGTTGCTTCTGCCACTGTATCATATTAACTGAACCACAAGACATTTCGCTCAACCCTTACTTAAACTCACATTCTGATTCTACCAAAACAGGATAATTACACTCTCAAGCCATCATCCAAAAAAATTACATGTATGGTAGATTCTCACTGAAGGCATCAAAACTATGAATGAACAGATATGTGGACTTATGTACTTAACAAAAAGTGGACACCTGGCCTCCACAGTCACCGGACCTGAACCCAATCCAGATGGTTTGGGGTGAGCTGGACCGCAGAGTGAAGGCAAAGGGGCCAACAAGTGCTAAACACCTCTGGGAACTCCTTCAAGACTGTTAGAAAAGAGAACGTGTGTCCAAACTTTTGGCCTGTACTGTACACCCTTTTTAGGAATTAATTGTAATGTGACCAACCCAATAGCAGGAAATACATGATCCTTTTAAGAAACATAAACCAAATATTACCATAACATTACTACCACAACTATTTTTCTAATATTACTACCAACAGTTATGGGTACATGTCTGTATTGTTGCAGAAACAGACCACGCATCATCAGAAATTATGGCTCGACAGCAGTAACACACTTGAGGTTGTTCTACACACACATGAGGTCAAATGGTAAAGCAAAACCATGACTATGTATTAATGTTGCGCTGATTTGCAGCTAATGTGACCCGACCACCTGCAGGTTAAGGCTGCTGAGATTCTCCGGCTTATTGTGTCACGCTCGCCGTGTGTCTGGCCCCGGTGCCAGTATGGCACGGGCAGGGGGCCGAAACGGGAAATGAGGGACGGGGAGGGGGATTACGCAGGACCTCTGAGCCGTGCAGGTGGAAATCAGCCATTTGCAGGAAGCACGGATCGTCCCACCTCTCCGTCTTTTTAATAAATCAGAGTGATGGTGAGAGAGCGATAGATGCAGCAGCCCTGCCTTAAATAAACACCCATTAGGCCAGGCTGCAAGGTGTATTTGGTTTACCCTCCAAATATTAATAACACACAGCCAAGCGCTTTTAATCACAGCGAGACACACCGTTGTCCTCGATGAGAGGCTCATGCACATTTCATTCAAGCACAATGTACTTAAGGCGACCTTTTTCGTGGAAACTGTTTCGGACTGAGCTGTTTACTGCTCATGGGTTTGAGAACAAGATTACATGTGATTACTCAACTGATGTGATTATTTCCCCCCCAGCATCATCCATCACCACAGCGGTCCCTGCTTCAATATCCTGTCCTGTAGATATTAAGGATGGGGGGATGACAACAGACACTTCTCAGGGCAAAGAAGGGTTTTTTAAGAGGTATATGACATAAGAACATGGCTGATTTGTGCATGTGTGCTTGGTCTCAAGGACGCAGTGAACCTGGTATCATCCTCCACGGAGCAGTGTAGCAGGGACGACACATAAATAAAATACTCAGCCTGACCCAGAGCGGGGTGGAGAGAACAGGACAGAGCAAAAGGGAATTGGGGGAATGGTACTGAATTGTGATTAAACTGAGAAAACATCAATGAGCATCCATCCACACACACACACACACACACACACACACACACACACACACACATACACACACATTGTTTTGCTCATTGATATAAATAAACAGTCAAATATCATATGCTTTGGATAAGGGTGTCTGATAAATGCTGTAAATGTAAATGTATGAAAAATGCCAAAAAAAGTACAGTCTGCCATGACTAATTAACATATTTAAATAAGAATCTAATAAGAATCTGACCCAAAATTTGGAATTAAGAGTGCAAGAACGTGTCTCAATCCCTTCTTCTCCATTCCTCAGACAAACCATTTAATCGTATTTGTCAGTATTATATTAGCCTGTATTATATTTAAATACATGCATTAGGACATATTTTGTGCTGATGACATAGCACATGGTGGGAGACAAACTGTGTACCCTTTTTATTGTTGTTTAAGCAAACCATATAATGAATATATTCTACTATCCTAAAACAACATGCATGTTGTGTCAGATACTCAGATTTAAAGCAGTATGAAGTAGTGGAATTTTCAGCCAAATACCGGTATGTGCGCTACACTCTGATAGTAGCTACTCTCTGATTCCTCCTCAGAATGATTAATGATGTTAATGGTTGCGACGTTTACTTAAGCCTACTTGCCTTGAATGTCACTTGTATCATTATTGTAAGCTTCACTCCAAACAAGCATCATTTGCTGTGTTGTTATTGCCATGTCCACAGATTACACCTTTGGTAGCGTAATGGTAGGCCTATAAAAAGTGTGACCTGATATTTCTGACTCTTGACTTACCTTACTTTTTGGCTTTTTAAAATCCAAAGTCCCTCAGAGCGTACTGGGTGAATCTTGACAGTTGAGGGCGTGTTCAGAAGGGCGCTTTTTTCAGTAAGTGGCATGCCGTTTTTGAGGATTGAACAGCTTTTTTACACCGCTTTCTTGCTTTTATACTGCTTTCTTGCTACTTTTGCACTCCCTTTAAAAATACATTTTGAACCTGCCGATTGGTGTTGAGTCATTCGCGAATTATCTTTTAAGGGAACATAATGAACTGGTTCACACCACTGGACCACTGATGCGTGGCTATGGATCCTGCTAAAGTTCATTGTGCAATGACCAGTGTAGCAGTAACAGATTGCAGGGTCGTGATTAAATGTGCAACAACAGTGAACATTCAGATGGTCGGGGTGTGAGGTGTAGTGACATGTCCAGGTGTTGTGTTCAAGTGTACCTGGGACTCCACCGCAAAACCTCACATACAGTAGGACATAGCATGTAACATGTAGTGTATAAAACCTGAGTTTGACAAAATTAGTGACTCTCATAGCTTCAATTTGCGAGGGAATGGTGAATGTTCATAGTGAATTCTTCCCTGAATGTACTGTGAGGGACCACTCATTGAGTCGAGAAGACCAGTTAAATAGCATACCATAGGACAGGACACTTAAAACATCATGATTTATAAACAAGTTTATTTTTACAAATGTGTTTGTTAAAGGAGCACAGACACAACACTTGGTTCAGTCGCAGGCTCCTCCCACCAAGCCCTGGATGATTCGGTGATTCGATGAATGAATTTTTCAACAAATCTTTTTAGTGAAATGATTCTAAAGATACATTACATCTAAAAGGACTGCCGTGTCCATCACTACTGCAGATTATTGGTTTTGTTGGCCTGCCATAATGGAGGGGGAAGGGGAAGGTGCGCCATGGTGGCCCATCATAGGAAATTTACGTATAATTATTATTACTACTACTTAATAGGCTTTGCGATGCAATTAAATTCATGTTGACTTGTTTGCTTATTAAGACGCTTTAATACAAACTAGTTTTAAGAAACGTTTTTTTCCCTTGACTTTTTTATGATACTGCCTCTTACACAGGCCTCTGCTATGCCGCTTACTGAGGTAAATTTAAATATATATTAATGCATTCATTGATAAAATAGCACAATGGATGGGAGATGTTTGTTTTAGAATGGGGGTGATTTTGACTTTTTATTTCAGGGGGATGACATCTCTTTTAACCAATGAGAATGTCTTATGAGAACTAAATGTGAACTAAATAATTTTTTTTTTTTTATTTTAGAATGGTCTTACCTCTGCAATGAAAATTAGTTCCCTTTAGGTTCTAGGTAGTTCTGTTGTTGCTAAGCAACATGAGTTTGCAGTTTGGTAACTATCAATCCACTTGATGTTTCGACATATGTTAAGGTGGAATGACGTTAATAGACCGGCTCCTTCTATATAATATAAATAGCCTAATATCATACGTACGTACACATCAGGCGGCCGGCCATAAGTTCTGAATGACAGAAGCCTCAGTAGCAACATGGAGGACCAGCGCAGTCCTCCTTCATCATCCCCAAACGCCCCTCTCTGCCGGCTCATCATTTATTCAGTCACATATTACTGAGCGGTGCTGCCAACCACAGCAGCAGCTTAATGCCACTTGCCTCGCAGCACCAACAGGGCAACAGGGTTTTATGGGGCACATTCCAAATGGATCTGAATTACATAGCTCTGGTATTCACATCAGATGGGAAGAAGTTTGACAAAAAGGAAAACACTCACTTTGGATAAATGATATATTTCTTTTTGGAGGGCTTTACCGGCCCTGCTGTTAGCTGCAGAAATGGCAACTAAGGTCTGAAATGAAGCCTCTCGAAAATAAAAAGAATCATGTTACATACTGAATAAGGTAGAAGGTGATTATTGATACATTATCTACATTAGGCACACAGAATGTGAGGATTTGTGTTTATTCAATCCGTCATATATGCTGATGTAATTTTGTTGAGTACGGTTAATTACAAAAAACCCCCAAATTTTACCTTCAATTCTGTCAGAAATGGATTCTCAAGTCAATGTTCTTTTTACTGTCAGTAGTTGGTTGGGCTGGTTATTATGATAGCAAATGACCAATATATTCTATAATATATATTATATTTGTTATACATTGATAAACTGTGCTAAAGGATAGAAATGAAAAGGAATGACATTTAGATGAGTACAGAGGCAGTAAGATGGTGGTTCTCCCTGCTCTGTCCTGGTGCTTGGGTGTATCTGAGTCCCCTTTTTTCCTTGTCACGTTTGAAAATGGCAGAAGCCCCAGAGGCTGCTCTCCTACAGTGTAATTGTGTCTGACAAGAGTCTCCTTAACAGAAATAGCCCAGCTGTTTGTTTTAGCTCCGCGTATCATCTGTAGAGAGGGTTTCGGTCACGTGACCTGTCCCCGTGAGTCACATGTTGACAGCTGAAGGCTTGAAAGCTTTGTGAAGTGAGTGGGGAAAAAAGTGAATTGGAGGACAGGATGGAGGGCAGAAGAAAGAAATCTGTGACAGAGGCGGATCAACAGGGGTTGCCAGTGACCTCTGGTCTCTTCTGTGGTTACTTAAAAAAAGCACTGCAATGCGCTTGTGTGTGTGTGTGTGTGTCCAGCCTATTATAGATGTGAATGTAGCTTCTTTATGAGCATGTGTGAGCATGTGTCCACACATTTGTTGTGCATATGCGCCTCCATTGTGCGCAGTGTGTGGGTGTGTATTGCCTCCCAGCCGCTCAGTCTGCTCCTCTCCTGTTTTATTTGGCCTGGCAGTGTGGATTGCAGCATGCAATCGATGAGTATTGACCAGAACTGGCGCAGAAGCGCCAAGCTCAAATACTGTTATCAGGTGGTGCTCAGAAGGTGATGGGGAATGGATGGAGCCTTGCTGTGCAATGGGATTCAAAGGTGAAAGGTTAAGGCATGTTCCAAGCATGAAAAAGATACATGCCTTGTCCTCTTGCACACTTTATTAGGTTTTTGTGGTCACAGAATATGCCTGGAATTTGAAACTGCTTGATTCCAGTAGGGTCTCAGCTTCTAGGGTATAGGGTCTAGACATTTCTCAGATTATTTATTGATTTCCTTTATTAGTCCCACAAGTGGGAAATTTGCATAGCCATTGCAGAAAGTGAACAGTAGTATACGTGTGTGTGCACTTCCGGGTGCACTTTATATACTCTGACACACGCATTTCAACTAATTCACACACTCACAACGCATTTCTCACGCTTACAAATAATTAACGTTTTACTGCACAGAAATTCCTACAGTGTGTTTTACAAACAAATCAAAGCGTTCAGGTTCAAGCACGTAGTGTAGCAGAGGGAATCTGAGCAGTGAAATAAATTGTGATGCATGGGGGCGCCACCTAAAATGTTGCCTTGGGCTCCGAATTTGTAAGGGCCAGCACATGTATGTATATATGTACAGTACAGGCCAAAGTTTGGACACACCTTCTCATTCAATGTGTTTTCTTTATTTTCATGACCATTTATTCTCACTGAAGGCATCAAAACTACGAATGATCACATGTGGAGTGATGTACTTAACAAAAAAAGGTGAAATAACTGAAAACATGTTTTATATTCTAGTTTCTTCAAAATAGCCGCCCTTTACAATACTCCACATGTGTTCATTCATAGTTTTGATGCCTTCAGTGAGAATCTACCTATATAAATGTTCATAAAAATGAAAACACATTGAATGAAAAGGTGTGTCTTAACTTTTGGCCTGTACTGTATGTATATGTGGTTAGCTACGTGTACTTTGTTGTAGAGTGACAGCGGTTGGAAGGAAAGACCTTCTGAATCTCTCCTTCCCACATCGTGAATGCAGGAACCTGCCACTGCCATCAGAGTCTCCTGCCTGAGGTGGGAGATGTTATCCAGGTGAGATGACAGCTTGGCCATCATTCTCCTGTCACTCACTGACTCCGCTGGGTCCGGAGGGCATCCTAGAACAGAGCTCGCCCTCCGGATCAGCCTGTTCAGTCTCTTTCTGTGCCCCAGCAGACCACACCATAAAAGATGGCTGATGCCACTACAGAGTCATAAAAGGTCCTCAGGAGTGACCCCTGCACTCCGAAAGGCCTGAACCTCTGCAGCATGTACAGCCGCTCTTCCCTTTTCTGTGTAGAACATTTGTTCCAATGAGTCCAGTTTATTGTTCAGATGAAAACCAAGGTACCTGTAGCAACGTCCATTCCCAGTGTTTGCAGTAGAAGATGTTAGTACCTGCGATGTGGCCCACTGCTGCTTAAATAACAGTATAGATATGAAAGGTGCAATGTGGAAAATAAATGTATATTTTTATGCTAAAAATTGTCAATTTCCCCAAATGTCCGTCTTTCTGTATAGGAAAACATTCTTTCATGAAAAAGAAAAAGATACGTGAGAGAGGGAAATGTGATTCAGGGAGAGCTGCTTCCGGAGGGTAGAATTAATGGACTGCCAAATCCAGGCGGTACAGGAACAGACAGCTGTGACAGCGCCTGGGCAACATATTAAAATGAGGTTTGAAAAGGCTCCGGAGCTATTAATTAAAAAAATGGATCAATGGCACCAACGCAAGGAGACAGATTTCAAAAGCAAATGGTGCAGAGCCAGTCCCGGCCCACATACTGAGCGGGTGCTGGTGGGCTGGAGCTCCACCAGGTGGAGACAGCGAGCTGCTGCAACCGTAACGGGCTGCTGCTGTGGCGATGCTTCCTGTGAAACAATGCATCATTTCAGCCTCTAAGGAACCTATTAAGTTTTTTGCTGCAACCGCATCTTTTATGCAAACTCCAGGCATTCAGCAGGCAACTGGACAGGGTCATGTGACTATATGAGTGTCGGGCTGAAAAAAAATCTTTTGACCCAGCAGTTTTCTGCAGTGCTTTGCAGAAATATGTCGGAAGTAATTTTGTAGGCAAGCACCGAGGGCCTGTATGTTCAATGATGTGACATTACTTTACTTCATACATATACCGTAGGGCTGTGCGATATGGAATAAAATTCATATTGCGATATAAATGTATATTAAATTTAACCATAGACAGTACACTGTATATATTGCGGTATATAATTAGATAAGTAAATGTATATGTTACTGGTTTTGAAAGGGTAACATAGTCCATAGTAAGGGTGCTGCAGCGTAATAAACTTTTTACAGATACATCAACACATAGCATAACCGTATACCAGATAAAACAATATCTGGGCAATTCTACTGAAACTAGACTTTCTGTCACACCCATACCCAGTGAAACACCAGGTATTTGTGTGATGCGAGTGATTATATAACATGTTAAGATTTTCTGAATTCAGCTTTAGAGTTTACATAAAAAATATTTAATTATTAGTCATTTTAATGATATTTAAGGCCTTGTTTTTTTTGGAAACTTGAATTTAGAAACCCTGGTGTGCGCTCTGTGCTCTTGCCCAAAACTAATGGCTCGTGCAGGTGATGCGACTTTGTCATTTTGACGAGGAGTGGATATTCCTGCGGTAGGCCAGTAAAATAAAAATCTCTCCTCTTGGCCAAATTTAGATTACATACCTTTATACCACACAGGCCTAATATACCGTATATATATAAGCTTTTTCACAATTTGTATATGGCATCATTTCAGACAGCCCAAACACATGCTTGTTTATACCATTTTATGGATATTCATCAGTTTTTATAATTAAAAGAATATGCTCACATTCATGCATGTAGGACAAGTGGATAAGTGATGAATGTAGGACATATATATCAAGGGTCATATACAGACAGAATATGGATGGCTGAATACGGACAATTCAGAGTCGCTAATTCAGCTAGTGTACATGACTTTGGATGACTTTGGAAACCGGAGTATTCAAATGCCTCACACACACATGGTCTGAGCCAGGATTTGAACTTACAGGCCATGACACTAACTGAATACAGTTACCAATTAATGCATTAAAAAGCATTATTCAATTCTAAACATATTCTAGAACTAGTGCATTTGAAGAATGAATGAATATAATGAATGAACAAATGAAAAAAAGAGAAGTGATAGATCATAATAACCAGCAGCACATGAAGCCGCATGTGCGTGAACGAGAATAGCAGCGGGCCTGCAGGGCTGATGTGGTCCTATGAAGTCAGTCGGGTGAATGTACCATGCAGCCGCACGTTTGCAACAACAAGAAGAAAAGATATAAATAGCAACTTCATTGAGCAAAACCGCACATGTGGCTCACATTTCTGCATTAGTGCCAGACACTGGCCACTCCAGAGCAGTAGCCGCAAAGCCAAAAATGTCAGAAGAAATCCGTCAGAGACTCCTTTATGCACAGCACTAAGGGATTTTGGGTAGAAAGCAATTTGCAGCTGCCTACATGTAATGGGCCAAGACATATTTTATCATTTATTTACATCAGCATTTTGAATACGAGCATTCAAAATGATGTCGATAAATACATGGGGAAAAGAACAAGTGAGAAAATGCTAACACTATTGCAAGATAGCAAAAAAAACACCCAAGGGTCCCTCAGATCCCACATCACAAGCCACCTCAAATGCAAGAATTTGGATCTTTGCCTCCAATCTCTCTCACTTTCTTTTGCTCTCTTATCTCTCCGACACTTCTCTTCCTCTGTCTCGCTTCCTCTCTTTCTCTTTTTGTCTCCCTCGTCTACCCTACCCCTCCACGCTCTTTCCCTCGCTCTCATCTACCCCCCACTCAGGAAGGGTGATTGTACTAAATTGGATTTCCTGTAATGTTTCTGTAGCTTGCAGCAGTGCTGGCCACCCGGCTCTCATCCAATTAGTCTTGATTCCATGGCCTGAAAGGCTCTTAAAAGCTAATTGAAGCTTTGCTGTTGTGGGGTCGTCCATTACATGCCCCTGGGGTTCATCCCCCTCCCCTCCAAGTTCACCTAAACACACAACCCTACCAGGTTATCCCCCTTTCTAATGGGCTTGGGATGTGAGGACCACAAGAGGGCAGCCGGCATTACGTAAAGATGTTTTTATGCTACATCACTTTACAGTTAATGCAATAAATGCAGACTGCACAGGAGTTAATGGCATTAGCATCTCCTGCACTGGATCTCTGGTATGATTTAAAGTCAGTCCCATTTGGAAATGCGCTGTGCCTCAACCTGCCTAATGATGGAGGGAGTGGCTATGGTTGTGTGAAGGAGCCATGTTAACATGATCTGCACTCTGAGGTTAATAAGGCCCAGAGGTCATGTGATGCAGAGTGGATCAGGACAGCTCCGTCCCTGGGATCACAGTCAAGATCCCGCCGCTGTGTTATCAAGATTGTGCCAAGTGCTAAAAGACACCAACTGCTTGAAAAGAAAATGCACCATTTACATCATTTACAGTGGAATCTGAAACTCAAACCCACACTAAGACCAAGGAACAGGTGAAATAAACTTGGCAACAACAAAGGCTCTTTACAGTGATAAAAACAACAAATCCATGGGACTGCATTTTCCTTTACGACATTTAGCAGACACCTTATCCAGACTGACTTACAATCATTAGTTACAGGGAGACACTCAGGGTTCAGTGTCTTACTCAGGGACACAATGGTAGTAGATGGGGTTTGAACATGCGTCTTCTGGTTCATAGGTGAGTATGTTACCCATGTAAGTTCTGAAATAGGATTGTCTTGTAATGAAATAAAAAGCAATCAAACAATATTATTATGAGTAGCATGATCTTCTTAAAGAGGATGATGTAAATACATTATGCATATATTGTGCATATGTGGCTATTCCCATTCTGTTCATCACATGTCGAGTCCAACATGAATTTATAGATATATCTGTTTACAGAAACTACTGTGTGTAACGTGTGTGCATTTTAGAATAACGTGAAATAAAAGACTTTTAAGTGAACTAGTGATGTTGCAGCACATAAACAATTACTGTACTTGTTATTCATTAAATCTGCCCTCCTACACAGATAAATGCATAATATGCCCCTTTCCCCCGTAAACAGACACTTCAAATAAAGTTTCTCTTCCAAATATTTTATCTCCAGTCGATTCACATCCTGTGTATCAGTTGCCTGGATACGGTGCGGTGTTAATTTCCTTCAGGCTCGTATAATCCCCCCTTCCTGTTCTCTCTGTCTCTAACAGTGAATCTTAATGCCTATTACTGATTGGCTTTTCCAAGCCTGTCGCAATTTAAGCAAATAAAAAAAGTCATTTTGCATTCGATCTGCTAAAAAGGCGTTAGGTACAAGTCGTATGATTCATATAACATGCTTGTCCACTTGGAAGCAGCTTGGACCTGTAGTTGACCGCATGTAAGCGTCTGCATATGTGCAGTACCTTGAACTTGAGATGCGGTGTGTGTGTGCGCCCATTCTCGCACATGTGGGTGGGTGTGTGAGCATGGCTGTCATTAACACAGGCACTTTCATTTGTGTATCCAGCCCTTCATCTGAGCCCCCACCCCTCCCTTGTGTTTGTGGGTGAGTCACAGTTCTAATTCAGTCTCGGCGGGCCCGGGGGTTCATCCAGAAGAGCTCTGCCAGCCCACCATACTCCCACTACCTGTTGCTCCAAAGTGCGCCGCCACCCCCCCCCCCCCTCCAACCTTACCTCCACTTACTGCTATTACCATAATGACTCCAAATTTTTAACTGCTGTCCACAGAGCCATTGCCTGTAGGGAGAGAGAGAGAGAAAGAAGAAGAAAAGCCATCAGCCGCTAAAGCAAAAAGCAGAAACAAAAACACCAGCTGCGGAACGCTGCAGCAGAAGCGGGATTGAGGATGGTTCACCTCGCACGGTTTGTTCCCACAGCCGGCAGGGAGCGGTGAAAAGAACATCTTGCCACGCGAGAGGGGGACAGGACGAAGAGTGGCCCTTGCGATCGGCACAAATGCGCCTTCTTGCGCCATTTGCCGAGTGTTGACTGGCCTCTAAGGGGCCCTCGGTGAGTTGAGGGTCCCTGCAGAGTTCAGAAGTGCAGGTCTTCAGAGAAGCTAAAGGAGGGGGTTTACCCACCATTTGGGGGGGGGACCTGCCAAAGTGCATTGTCACGGGCAACCGACAACGTAAAATGGTGGACGAGGGAGGAGCGGCTTGTCTGTGTGTGTCGTGGCAGGTCTACCAGGTGAGTCAGGCATAGTGGTTTGGCTTTTGTTGCTGATTCAGGTACCATGGTTAAAAATCCGCTTCAATTTTTTTGGTTTACTTGAATCCTCAAATCTGATTGGCTGGTAGGTGTGTTAAAAAAAATTACTGTAGCGTCGAGGGATTATGCGTGGTTCCCAGAATGCATTATGTTCCCAGTTGTAGTTAGAGGCGCTAGTTGTAGATTTACCCACCGTCTGGAAGAAAACGTTGCGTTAATGGGCTTTGGGGGAAATGTGTGTTGGGGGTTACATGTGGTTAGATGATTTAAGCATTGGCCAACAAGGCTGTGATTGGTATGTGGGACTGGAGCTGCCCCCTCAAAATCACTCATATTTTGGGATGTCCCAGACAATTCGGGACGGTCGGCAACACTATGTTGCATGCTCAAGTTAGACTGTTGTTAGACATTTTGTAAATGCTAGAGATTCACCTTGATGCAATTTGCAGCGATTATTCCAAACCTGCCTTTTTTGCATGCTTTTGGGAAACAGTCAATGGAGTTAAGGAAGTTATTAAAGTTATTTTATTGGCACGAAACGCTACTGATCTCTGTTGTCATCTGGCTGCGCACACATACTTGGCTTGTTTATGCAGAGTTGTCTCACATGCCCTTACACCCAATCAATGCACGATGTAACACATAGTTATCAAACTCACGACCTGTAGGCCACATCCAGCCCAGCGTACAATTACATCTGGCCCTCGTTCTATATCATTCAATATAGATCTATTATAATGGTCCGGCGATATCAATTGTTAACACACAAACTACAGATCCCATAATGCAGTGCTTCAGTTGCCTTGCTGAACGCGATCCGTTCTGTAGGTACAAGTAAACACTATAATATACACAGTCTATGATGATTTGTGTTATTGAAGCAGATTTTCTGAGCAACGTTAGAATGGAAATTGTGTGTGTACGATAATATGTACAAATCTACAAAATACGGTAATTTTAAATTGCTACTACGATACTTCAACATTTAGGATCTATGTTTCATGGGGAGAAATTTTTTTTCGAAGCAACAGACTGAGTTTTCACATGGTGGCGTCTGTAGCTGCTTTAAGCCACTGTCATATACATCACCATGAGTGCTGTTATGCACAAAAATAACCTGTCCTTTCACCTAAAATTCTGTTCTAAATGGCTGGGGTCTGACATTCAGTTTAAATCAATTCAAGTCATTGTGGCTGAGCAAAGCAGTCTGCTTGGTCAATTTAAGCTCAATTTAAAGTGGTCAAACTCACTGGTTGGCATTGACTGCTGTGAAGACTTGCCGGAGGCTGCCTAAAGTAGCTGGTTTAGCAGTGTAAGTAGCTAAAGTTGGTAGGATTCTGGGCTTAGGTTTTGGTGTTGGTGTAACATAATGCTAGTATGCTAGCAGCACGCACAAGAAAAAATGGTGTCGACATCTGAGTCGACACGCCATCGGTCTCATACCGCGTACCTGTGGTGTGTTGCTGTCTAACTGTGTGAAAAATATCGGTGTAACATCATTAGCTGCTGGATTTATTAAGAGTCCGGAGACAGGCAGTGGAACCTTGTTTCTTATGTAAAATGTTGTTAAATTTGTCTGATGCCTGGTTTTTGGTGCTATGTAAAATGTAAAGCATGGTGAGAGCAGATAATCTACCAGTATGGTTTGGTAATGGGTGTGGTCATGAGATGGTGGGCGTCCACACTGCCCCTCCCATTTTAAACTCAAGTAAAAAGAGTGTAGGTGTAGTTCTTCCTCCTGCATGATACAAATAACTACCTAGAAGTCAGAGTGTCATATGAGTGATGCATTTCCTTACATCAGCAAACACTCTCTGTGTGCTTTGCTGTGAAACTCAAGCTTTTTTAGTTGGTTTAGTTCTTCTCGCTTTAGGCGTCACCACAGCGGATCAAGTGTTCCTGGCTGTCCACACAATTGACTTGGCAGAAGTTTTACACCAGAGGCCTTCCAAGAAATAGACTTTCACATGCATTCCCTAGTAGCTGGGTACATTTAGTAAATTTAGTTATCTAGCGCAAAAATGTATTACATTTCACTTGTGGCCAGTTTAAATGATCGAGTAATGTTTGGGTTATCAAGTGTTATATTCCATATTTTAGTTGAAAAGTTATTATAATTTAATGAAAATAATTTAACATTAATACGAGTTCCCCTAGCCTGTCTATGGTCCTGAAGTGGCTAGAAATGCCGGTAGGTGTAAAGAGTGCTTTGGCCATTCTGCTTCACCGTTCAGAAAGCGGCAGCTCAGACAGTCGGATCAGGAAATTCACCCCTTAACTACATAAGACAAAACCAATTTATTCGGAAGTGTTTTGAGTGGGAGAAATATTCATATTCATGCCAATATTCTAAATGATTAATATTGTAGCTAATTACTAACTTTAAGGTGTGAATCTTGTTTATTGCATTATATTTAATTAAAACAGCCCTTAAAATTTGTAAATAAATATGCAATATTGATGTCGTCACAAGGGCATTTGTTTTGTTGTGGAAAAACTCCGATACGACTGTCTGCGCCAAACATTGTGGTTAGTGAATGGTGTTGAATACGTTATCTCTGCGAATGCCCCCACAACTATAGGTTTCTCGCCTCCTTATTAGCATGTAAATCTACAGACACCGAAACTGTGTGCCCTGGAGTAATCTCATTAAATAGTCCCTTAATATTGAAGTGTTCAGACAGAAGTCAGCCCTATGGTGAATGATAAGATTCTTACATATTTGTGTGTGTGTGTGTTACATATGCTGACTGTAGCCTGTAGAGGTCTAGAAGTGAGTCAGAGGCTGTGGGTGTTCTTCAAAGACATCCTGGTACAGTCAACCGTTGTGTCGCCAGGGAATAATAGAAAAAAACAAGGATTTTTTTTGTAGCTGGAGAATGGGCCAATAGGATCAGACTTTTATTTTTTTTTCTTTTGTGTGCGTGTTTGTGTAATATATTCTGAAACCTGAAAATGACTTTGAAGCAAGAACTGGGAGTGTAGAAATCGTTTGGCTCCATTGCATGGACACAAGCACAGCAGCAGTTTTTAAACTGATTGACATTTAACTTTTCACCCCAGTGTTTTTACTATCATTTCTCTATAACTCCCAATATAAAGTGCAGATTGAGATAAAGAGATGGTAATATTAATGGGTGAATATCTAATGACCCCCAATGTGGAGCATGAAAGAGGAAGTGAGTGTTGGCTGGCTCTCACTTGGTATCCTCATTTATCTTCTGCTAACCTTCTGTTAGGGGACCATATTGAAGTCAGCTGGTTTCAATCTGGTTTCCATGGTAACAACGATCTCTGTGTTGTCGTCTCTGTTCTTTCGCTTGCTTAGGCTCTGCAGGTGGACGTTCGGAGGTTGAATGTGACTCTTCTCCGCTCGTTTCGTGAGGGTGTGGCCGCTGCTCTGGACATCTCCCCTCAACATGTGCACATCAACCGCCTCAATGTAAGACACAAAGCGTACTTCTCTCACAGTGTTTGTCACTAATGAAAGTTTAAACCACAACTAAAGCCATATGAGCAAAAATATGACATTAAACTAGAATCAAACAAACAAAAAAATGACTTAATTACATCAATTTGTGTGAACTTGGTATATACAATGCATATTTTATTATGTTTTACATAATAATATTTTTTTTCCCTGCACAAATCATTATGGGATAAATATAAAACAAGTATATGTGTGTTGATTTTCTAACTGCTCAATTAAATACTGTGTTCAGCATTCCATTATGTCATGTAAAATATTGTAAAGGTTTCCAAACCACAATAAAGTTAAGTAAAAAAGTAAAAATTGTGAATAACAACTATACGTCTTTTTATTGTTTTTAAGTCTATAATTCTGCGAAATGTCCCACACCAGACGCACAAGAGTTTCTCTCTTCAGATAACATGTGATTACTACTATTCTAGAAAGGTAAACGCGTTCTCTGACTGGCACGCTGCTGTTTCCCATGCAGGAGCAGAAGAACGGCATTGAGCTGTATGTGACATCAGAGAGGGGAGGGGCCTCTGAGCCGGTGTCCTCTGAGGAGGTGATCCGCTTTCTTAACATCAACATCCTGCATCGCCACCTAGAACCATTTGGCATCACAGAGGTCTCCTCGGAGGTATGTGTCCAGTACTTATTAAGCACATGCATTATTCCTGCGTTTGTGCACTTACGTGTAGTCCTGTGCAATTATGTACTACATGTGTGCGTTTGTTCACGTTACAGCAATGTTTCTGCAGTGTGACCCACATCCACTAATCACGGGGACAGCTCCTTTAGACCTTGTGGTTCTAAGTGCCTCATGGTACACAGTGGTTATGGCAGGTAGTGGGTTTGTGGGTTGAGTTCGTTGACCTCTAGGCTGCCTCCGCACCAACAGGTCATGTCGAGGAAATGTCTGGTAAATGCCACGCTGCCCACGGAGTCCGTTCCGTTCACCTGTCTCAGGGCTCTGAGGGGAGGCGGCCATGTCACTTCACGCTGCTGTTTGAAGCTTCTGTCTCGCTGATTTGCACTTGACAGCAAATGGCGGCGTTTGATCACATTGAGAGCCCAGGCCTCAGATGTGACCCTCACGTCCCTGGGTTACGTTTCATTTGTTTGTTTCAGTTTAAGCAGAAAGGGACATCCTGTCCTTTTATATCAGAGACATAAAGGCCCAGGCCCAGTGCAGAGAAAATTTTCGGCATGGTTGATTTGCATGACAGACATAAATGTTTACACAGCAATATGAAAAAGAACACGAAAAAATAACCATAATAGCAAATAAGACAATAGTCTTATATCACAATGTCCTGCAACTGCTGTAAGATATCTGTAATGGCTTTGATTGGTATAATAATCATTTCCTTAATATTATTACCTCTTTCAATTTAGCTTTAGTAAATCTCATGTAAATCTCATGCTAATGTTTAAGTGTTTCAACACCACCTTTCAACATATCCTTTCAGTTAACCGTCATTAAAGTTTGGCTGCAAGGAGCAAGTGTTTCAACACTTCCCGCCCACACTTTGAGCAACACACACGCAGAAGAGGAAGTCCACCGTTACCACAACATACATTCACACGCATCTTGCGTCCCTCTAGTGCATGAAAAAAATTGAATTAGAAAAATTATAATTTGCTGTAGTGATCTATAATGTACTACTCCTCACAGGAAGTTAGTTCTGTGATGGGAAGGTACAATGCAGGATAGACATCTGTCTGTCTATGACTGGTTTTCAGTATTTGATAGTCTGTAATGGTTCTAGGAGGGTTTGGACACGATTTATTTCCAAAAACTGCTGTAGAGGATGCAGCGATTCTGTAAATCCTCTGTTATAAAGGCAACTTTCACATCCATTAAATTACACTTGCATTGTACGTTTTTACATTGCACTTCCACAAACAGTCACATATTTCTTTTTAAGTTTAGAATATTTTCTTGTAATAAGACAATAAAAATAATTTTGTTACGCTTCCCCAGCACTGCTGCTGCTCTAGTGATTTCACCAGCCTTCAAGTGTGGGAAACACTTGAGAAATCTCTCGATTATGGATGGCTCTCTCATTATAGACTCGTTTATTACTCCAGACGCGCATGGCTAATGCCCCATTCAGAGTCAAGGTGAGGCGCTTTGTCACTGTGGACGTGGAAGAATCATTTCTAAAGTGCGAGTGTGTGGAATTTAAACGGCTTCATGCACTTTTAAAGACTGCTGGGCTGGACCATTAAAACCACAGCTACTTTGGGGTATTGGGGCTGCCGTAAAGCATTTCAATTCAAAACGTTGCCAGGATGCAATCAAAATCAATCAATGTCATAACAAGCACCATGTACCAGTACAGACCCTGTAAGATCTAGTGTGGAGATTTATCTGCTTGAAAGCTATTTTGGGAATTCCTCTGTTTCTCATCAAGAGATGTCTGAGAAAAGGGGCAAATTAGAGTGGTTATACTGGACCACAAAGGCTCTGTGCGGTCAGTCATATTAACGTATATATATATACACATGCCTGCCAGCAGACAAATACTCTCGGAACAGTCTCCCATAATAACAAAAAAGATGCTTGAGAGCAGGTCAGTGAATGTGATTTGAATGGTTTAAGGAGATCTATTGGTGTCATTACGGGGGCTCTGCTTTAGCTCCCAGCTGGGCGCTAATGTGCTGCGTGACCCACACGGTGCCTTCTGATGGCCAATCAGTTCCAATTAGCCGCCGCAGATCGATAGCAGCGGGGGTGAGCTGGGGAGCCGAGCGGTGGGTCTGCTTCTGGGATGGCAGCCCTGAGGGCAGGTTCACCTACACTACCAATGTTAACAGAAAAGGCAGGGAGGTGGAGAAGAAGTACAAGACGACTTGCATAGGAACATTCTACTTTATTAGAAGTTCTGATTTAGTTTTTGTTAGAAATTGATTTGGTGTAGAAGCTAAATGTACCCTCCTGCTGGAAAAATAGTCAGTACTGGCAGATGCTGCCCATTTTCATAGTTGGTTGTGTGAATCATAGTTGTTTTTAGTTTTAGTTTCATTTAAGTTTTAGTCTAGTCTTTTCATCATCTAGTCTTTTTTGTCTTTATTAGTCTTAGTCATGTCCAGACTCATTTTAGGCTTGTCAAGTTTCTGTCAACAAAAGTCTGAGCATTTAAGTCTAGATTTAGTCAACAAAAAATGATGACATTTTAGTCAATGAAAATGTGTAATTCAATTCTATGTAGCAATATAGTACATAGTAGAACAGACAAAAAACAAAATTTCTTTTAGTCAAAATTTAAGCAAGGTTATCTTATTATTATATTCATTTATCTAATCAATCTAATTATATTAGATTGCGTATTGCAGAAGTGATGTCATCTGTTCAACCGGATGAGAGGTACAGGAAATATAATAACGCAATTAAACGTGTAGAAATAATGTCTCATCTTGTTTTCGTCAGGGAAATTGAAGCAACATTTTTTCTAGTTTTTATCTTGTACAGCATATTTTTAGTTTTTTGTTTTTATTCATCAACAATATTAAATTATATATTTCGTTACAGTTATCATCACATGATGTCTCGTCTCGACCTTATCACATTAAAAAGGTTAATTGACGAAGATATTTCATCATAAACTTCGTTGACAAAAACAACACTAGTGTGAATGCTATTAGTGATATTTCTTCCACAGATCTCTTTCATCTGGGGCTACAAAGCTCATTGGATTAAGAAATGCCACCTCGTCAAAAGCAAGGTGAATGGAGGGCTGGCCTTTTAGATTTTTTCTTGTTTTGTTGGGTGGTCAACCCAAGGACCATAGATCATCCTAAGATACTCAATGGCTGGGAATTGTACAAGAAGATTGTGTGCCGTACTTGCTAAGTGTGGTGTACTTATGTCCCATAAAACTAAAAAAATGATCAAAGGACCATTATCAATGTTAACAATATTAAACAATTTCCAATTGGATAAGTAAGGGTATTCAGTGTTTCAGCCATATTGTAAATGGCTCACTTACTTTAATTAAACAACTGCACAACACATTTAGTTTATTTCCAAATGACTTTTTAAAAAATATCTTCAAATTAGAGACTATGTCAAGACTTATAAAAAACCTTTAGCATCAATACCACAATTTTATTCTGATAAAAACCTGGGAAGTTGCGTTGGGAGGAGCAATATAATATCGCAGCTATATTCAATCTTAGAGCAAAGGCAAGTAATTTAATGCACAGCATTTGGGCCAGTAAATAACCGATGAAGTGTAAAATATGTTCATTTCTGTTCCACGTATGCCAGACACGGCCTTATCCATAGGAGTAGAGTAGAGTATCACTACTCTAAGAAAAGACTACACAGCCTCATTTCCCAGACATCCCACCAGACCAAAGTTTTGCACTGGTTGCACTGGTCTGCCTAACTTTTTTTTTTAGGCGAACAATAAAAAAAAAACTAATTGCTGTCTATATAGGGAATATTATGATTAACTAACAATCTGTTTAACACAAAGTTCTTTATTTGAAGCACAATTCTAGTTGTGCTTGGTGCTTAAAGTACTTCACTGAGCGGAAATTAAACAATGAAAAAAACAGTGCAGGGGTTTAAAGCGCTGAAAACTGAACAATGTGAATGTCTTTTGTTGCAATACTGTAGGCAACATTAAACTTGATTATCATCTCGGCCTGATGATCTGTTTGCAGATCTGTGTGCCTGTTGCTGAAAGCCAGCTCACTTTCAAACGTACAGGAATATCAGGACCACAGGCAATCAGAGATGATCTCTATTGGGCCCAATATGTGTCTGTTGCTTGAATCACAGACTTTCAGAGTTCTGGAGACTCTGAAGACAAGAAATTGTTCGAACTCTATAGCTCTGGCTAGCTGCTTCCTTACCTGTTAGGCCACTACTGCCTGTGTATACTGCCATAGACAAGCACATAGATAATAGGGGTGAATTGTTATGAAAATTAGCATAAATATGTGTATTTTGAAAATAATAATGCATGTAACATTTGAATCTAATTATTGGAATGTCTTATTCCTTTAGAAATATTTACGGAGAGGGTATGAGTATACAATCAACCTGCTAAGCTATGGGCGCCTGCTCTCAACCACTCTGTAGACGATACAGAGCTGTAATTTACACTGTTTAATAGGTGAATTCCACACGAAACCGCACGTCTCCGCGTGCGGACCTTTCAAAGCCACCGTGCGTGAAGAGAGCTGCTCTGCTGTAACCTTTATCCAGTTGGGCTCAGCTGGTGCTCTTCACTCCTCCAGCTCTGTACTGTCCAGCAACTGAACTCGCCCAGGGGTGTGAGGGACGTTGGGGGTTTGTGTGTGGTCTTAGGTGTTTGTATGTGTGTGTATTTTAGGGGGCGGAGTGTAAGGCTATGTCAAGGAGAGAACTGGTTGGCTGTGGTCTTTATCCAAGCTGCTTTGCTGCTGGAGATGAGCTGCTCTCTCTCTCTCTCTCTCTCTCTCTCTCTCTCTCTCTCACTCCATCACGCACACATCAGAAACACATTTACACACACAAACAGACACACGGCGAGTGGCAGTAGCAGGCATTTGCGTGAGCGTGCATGCGAGGCGAGGTCTCCAGCAGCTGCCTGTGGCTGGAATGGCTCTCAGGGCTGTCTCAGGCGGACTGGGCTGCTCTGCTACAGGTGGGCTGGGTGTGGGGCGGGGAGGGGGGTATCTCCATGGGAACTAAACACACCGGGGGACGAGCTGTCAGCCTCACTCGGCATCACCATGCTCTCGCTTTCTTTCCTCTCCCCCCTCTGCAGAAGAATGTTCTTCAGGGGCAGCACGAGAGGGACAATGTGTGGACCAAAGAGGGCTTCTACGCAGTGGTCATCTTCCTCACCATCTTCATCATCGTCATCACCTGTTTGATGGTAGGTGCCACCCGGTGTATCATCTCCGTTCTGAGAATTATTCAAGTTATTCAAGTTCACCACTACGTGTGTGTGTGTGTGTGTGTGTGTGTGTGTGTGTGTTTTCTCTCTCTTTCACCCACCACGAGCCTTGATTAAACGTGAGCTCAGTCAGTTCACTTTCTCCCATGTCATACAAAGTGTTTTGGTGTCTCATGTACAGAGTCTGAACCTGCTTAAGAATTTTTCATGTCCCTCGTTGCGCATTAAAGCCTCCGAGTAAAGGGTGAACTTTGCTGTTGCGAGTGCTGTGTAAACTGCGGGCCGCGTGGCCGGCGTCCTCCTTTGACGCGTTGAGTCAGTGTCAGCGTAAGCCTTATTGGATCAGCGGTGGCTGTGTGGGATTGCTGCGCTCCGATTGGCAGAGGACAGTTTTCTGATGCGTTTAAATCTCCGCAGAACAACTGGCCTGATGACATCATAAACCCCAGGGAAAAAATGGCAGTGCCTGGTTTGAGAGAGCAGGACACCGCCGGGCAATTAGCACGTTAAACCGCCAGGCAAGCCGCCAGTCAGAGTGGCCGGAGTCTCGGAGGTTCGCTTTCAGCCATTCAATTTTAGAACCGGTGGCGTGGCAAGGTGAGCGGCTGACGCCGCCCAGGCCCGGCAGTGGAGCTGTGCTGAGGTGGGATTGCATAATAGGCCAGAGCCTGCAATATTTGGCTGTAATATTTAAGAAAATTTAACATTTCATTGCTGAATTAGTGATGGTTTCTTCTAGCGCTTCAGAAATGCTGCCTTTAAATATTAAAGACCTTTACAGATCCTAAAGCTTCCAACCTTCTGACAACATCAGATATCAGAGCTGGTCACAGTGGTGGTCTTCAGAACCATTTTACAGATTTTGTCCGTATCCATCTTTTTAAGTTGAAAACTCTGCAACTTTCACCTGAAGTGCGGAACACTTGGGGCAGAAATTCCAGCCGAGTCGGTGATAGCATGGCAGAAATAGTAACACACTCCTCAAAAACATGACGTTTGAGGAGAAATTGATCATTTTGCCTTGTTTGCTTTGTTACATCTGCAAATAAAAATGAGGGTAATAATAATCAATCATTATTAAGAAGAATTAATATATTAAAATGTTTAAAGATCATCACATGCTGATATCCAGTTAAATGACGCAGTTTATACAAGAATGGTTGTAGTTTAATGGTTAGTGGAATATTCAACAGTTGATTGGCTCTTAATTACCTTGATTACCTATGTCGTACATATATTCTCCTCAAATACACCTTTCCTCCTCAGGTCCTCTACAGGCTAAAGGAAAAAGTTGAGTTCTCCAACCAGCAGTTCAAGGAACCTCCCCCGGCCAGCCGTGGTGTTCACCTGACCCCCATCCCTGTACACCCAGCCCAGCCTCCGCTCCAGCTCAGCAGCAGCATGGTTCAGGCCAAGGCGTCCCACAAGACAGCCAGCACAAGCGTCCCCCCTGCTCCCACTGGCCTTATTTCCTCCAGCACCAACAGCACAAACACCAGCACGAGTTCCATTCCCACCAACCCATCTGCAGACCCTCCCTGTCCACCCTACCCACCAGCTCCAGAGGTTAAGCCCTGCCTGTCCTGCAGCCCTTCACCTTTCAGGATGAAGCCTGCTGCCGGACTTCAAGAAAGGTAAGATATGTCCATATTAGGCAGGAGAATTCAGGTGTTACTGCTCAAACAAATTAAAAGTTCTGCTTCTGCTTTGACTGGCTGGGTTGAGATAATTTTTTTTTCTCTTAATAATGTTGTGTGCAGAACTAGAAGACAAATCAGCACACAGCAAGAAGAAGAAGAATTAATAATTCAGATTCTGTCTACTCAGAATTGGCAAAAATCTGAAGTCACAGTGAAAAACATTGTGTTTCACCTTGTCAGATGGGAGATCCTCTGTGGCAAGTGTTACATAAATTGTGACCTTTACAATGAGACACATGGTCCTCATTTCATGGTCACATAATCCACATTACACGTCCAAGAAATGTCAACAATATGTTAAATCAGTGACACAGATGTAGCAGAGGATGTGGATGTAATGTTTTAAATGATCTGTGCACTGCCTGTGCTTTGGTGATTCTATTGAACTTTGATAAGAAAGGCTGCCACCTAGTGGTAACATGAGATAATGGGTTTTGATAGGATTGTGGTTGATACCAACACATCAACAGGAAGAAAGCAAGTTTATCAGAGGGAAGCGTTTGCTTGCCATGGTTTATAATGGCATCCTTCCTGTGCCAATACAATATCTGTTGATAACAATGGAATGAAATGCTTAATTTCCGGATTTTACAACATATTATCTGTAGTGTGACCCGTCAGTTATCAAATGTCCTGCCACTGACAAACAGCATAGAGGACTTTGGCCAAATGTGTCTATGTACTTTATGCTGTATGAAGCAGCAAAGTTGAAAGGCGGTGGAAAGGTCACACCGGGCACTGATTATTGTGCAACACTGCAGGTGTGTGAGTGTGTACGTGTGGACCGGCCTCCAGGCGAGGGGGCTTCTGGTCCCAGATGAACCGGTGAAGAGGCGTTCAACAATCAGCACTCTGTTTACAATAAGGCGAGCTGGGTGGGAACACAGGAAGACATAATCTGGAACGTTCTTTTGAACAATTATTGCACACAACGAAGATGGCTGAAGTTATTGAAGGACGGCAACTGAAAGAATGATGGAAATGTTGAAATTATCCCAGAAGCTTTTCAGAAGTTCAATTCAAGGACATTTTGAGAATTCCTTCATTTAAAAAAGTTAAATCAGAAAATTTTCAATATATATTTTTCAAATTCTAATCCTTAAAATTAATTTTCAAAATTTGAGATTATTTATAATTCTGGTAAAACTTTCGAAATCCATAAAAAATATATAAATATCTTTTTAAGCAAATACAAATATCTCATAGTGGAAATATTAAATACAATATGCAGTTTTTTCACTTTACTAAGATGTATTCATAAAGATACACAATGTCTTGATACATATGTAAATAAAGATATACTTTAAAACTCTTTTATAAAAACTCTTTATAAATGGACTTTATGCATAAATATCTATAAGCATTCATCTTTATAGAATTCCCTGGACTGATCCAGCTGTTCATCTCAGTTAAAAGTGAACTTCGTACTTAATTCAGCATTTGCTACGTGAAGTATATTGGCCTATTAAGTCAAATCCGGAACGTTTGAGCGGAAGTGAGACATCCTAGGTTATCATGGCACAATGTGACCTCCTCAGACAACATCTCCGGTAGGGTCCAGCTCTCCACTTTTCTCCATCTCCTGAATGCTCAGCAGAGCCAGACAAAAAGGGAAAGGAGGGACAGGGATATGTCATCTGTCTTCCTGTGTGGGATGCGGTCTATTTCCTGCTCCTCTGTTGCTCTGATTGCAAGAGCAGAAGTGTAATGTGCAAGTGCAGAAGGTTCCGGCGTTGTCTGCACTCTGATTGGCTTAGATCGCTTTTTGTGATGCACTGCATGATGAGGTAAAAATAATAAAGGAGTGAGGTAAAATAGAGAAGTAAAAACCTGTCTTTCAGTCAAAACGGCCAGCTCCTCCATCTGATAAGAAGGTGAGGGTCTTTCCAAAGCGGACGGTTGAAGGTGTGGGCGCTGGGTGACCCCCAGTAATTAGTATGAACCCATTCCAGACGAGGGTGGGCTGAGATGCTGTTATTATACCGGGAACCTGAACTAACACTGACATGCATATTGAAAGCCCACTGATTGAACCCGTAAAAACAACAAGGGAAGCTCATTATGTGGACGTGCAGGGCTGGCAGACCACTTGTGCAGGACGTGGCTTCTTGATGAGCTCTTCATGCTGACCTCTGAACTTTCCCAGTTCGTTGCATAACTCTGATTGTCGAATGGAAGCAGTTACATACTGAATTATTAGATTATATAATTCATTAGCACAGTATGTAGGATGTAGAGGGGTGAAGGTCCGCTTCCATGAAGGGCCACCACATTCTTTCATCATGTAACCTGCCGTAACCTGGAAATGCAAACCAAGCACTGACTCTAAATTGTGTTCCAATTCATGCAAATGGAAATTACAAAAAGGGTATTTTTATTCATGACCAACAGAAAATTAGGTTTGCTAACTCTAATGTAACGCATTGTTTAAAATTTAATGAGCCCATGGATTGCACTGGATATAAGGATTAATTTACTGTTTTATTGAATTTGGATTCTGTCACAGATGTGCTTTTGTCGAGCTTGACCACGTTACAAAAACCTCATAGGTAGGAAAACAGCTTTAAAAAGGCCCAAATGCTGAAGGAATTTAACATCAGACACAAATGAATAGGAGTAAAGAGGAATATCAGTATTCTGTCATATAAGAAATCCACACTAGATAGCGGTACCTGATCACAAAAGAGCAATTGAATGAACAGCTGTCAGGTCACACCTATCTACATGCTCCATGGAACAATTCTACCTGAAACACATAAAACAGGATCCATAAAACAATTTTTTCAGTGCATGCTCTGCTACAACGATCCACATTCCAATCATCTCAGAAGTATATGAACAAATTCTGAAACAAGTTATTAAACAAAAACCAAATGTCTTAACATGGAACATACAAACAATTGGTGACATTTGTAGGGAAATGGTATGGAAATGGAAAAATACTGTATATAGATTCAAGATTGAATAGCGGTTGGTTGTCAGTACAACAGTATACACAGTATACAGTGTTATAGTGTCTTGAAATAAATGCTGTTTCCCACAGACCCTTATAGTGTGATCATAAAGGTGTATGTGTATAGTGTGAAATGTGTTTTAAAATAAAACGCAAAATATATTTTTTGTTAGTCTTACTCTCTTGTACAATGTCATAATAATTTATCATTCATCGAAGGAATATGAATAATGATTATATTGATATTTTGTGAGATTGAACTTTCCTGCACGGCATTAAGATCCTTTTGGAAATTTGCAGGAGAGGCTCAAACGTGTCTCTGGTGCTGGACATGAGCGCCCTGGGTGCCGTGGAGCCTCTGAGCTGTGCCGTGGCGACACCGCGGGAGAGTGCGGCGCGGGAGTACCTGCAGTCGGCCAGCCGCACGCTCTCCCGCCAGCAGCTCCGGCTCACTGTGCTCAACACACAGAGGCTGCATGCCGAGTTTGCCGTGAGTCCCGACAATTCGGTCCATCGGCACCCAACATCCTGCACGCGCTGCTGATTATGTTTGTAGATTATTAAGGAAAGCCAATTATGAAGAAATGCAAACATTTTTCTTATTGTTTTATTTGTCTTGTTTTGTATGTTGGGTCTGATTTTTTACTCTCTTTTTTTTTTTTTTTTTTTCTTCTATTTTTGAAGGAAATTCCAATGAACTTTGTGGATCCCAAAGAGTTGGACATCCCTAGTCATGGAACCAAGAACAGATACAAGACTATTTTGCCAAGTTAGTTTCTATATGTCTTTTAGTGTCACACAGAGAATCACATATAGTGGTGCAAATTTAAAATAAAGTGTAAAAAAGTGAAAAAATAAAATAAATAAAATAAAGTCTTACAGGTTGCCCTGTCTGAAGGCTAGGAAGGCTGTGCCTACCTTGTCGATCAGCCATTCCGTGGCAGAAAAAGTCGACATGTCCGAGCCTATTAGCATCTGTGCTTGTAACAGGCTTTGGTGCATGGTATCGTACAGGAGGGAATGAGTAATGGAGCTTTCGGATAAATGGCCTTGCAATGAAGGCGGTGTGGCAGCATGTCAACATATTTTTAGACCGTTGTATTGTGCTTGCGGCCTGTGAAATGTTAAAGTGCAGGGGCCTGATTCATTCAGTGCAGACAGGAATGTAAAGCTTCATCTGCGCAGAACATTGTGTGACGTGAGACGGCGCTTTCAACCCAACATGGATGCAAAAAAGCAAGGACGCGTGGTACAACGCTTTCTCGCACGTTCCTTTTGGCCAATCCCAGCTCGGCCCAAGCTGAGGAGGAAGACCTCTGCTGCTCTCCATCAGGCGGGTGGGTGGGAGGTTCTGTAGGTTAACGAGCTTCCCAGCGTGCTTCTCTTTCCTTTGGCCTCTCGGGTTTCCATTAGAACAATACAATTAAGACTCGGGACAATCTGTTCTCACAGATCTGCCAGAATGCTGGGACGTGGGTTCCTTATGTAACCCAACGGCCAAGGAGCTTGAATCTTATCAGCTTCCTGTTTTAGCCTGGCGGAATTCCATCAAAAAAATAAAGGAAGAAGGGGTTGGTGGGTTGGGTTATCAATATTTGTAGCGTAGATTTCCTTCAAGTAAATGTAAGCAAATTCCACTTGGATATAAGTGGAGGTGCACCGAGCTTTGTGGGATGTCAAAAGTCAAAATGAGGTTCATTAGGAATCCAAGACTTGCCTCTTATCTCTAGTCTGGAATAGCTCAGCAAAGACCTAAGTGACTCATGAAAGTTATGAAATATGAATGATTCTCCCTCGTTTAGACGATTCATCCAGCAAGTGGGAGGAAAGTTGTGGCATGGAGAGCCTCACACAGCATGGGTACATGTTTTGGTTTCTAGTGAATGCTTCTCAGGTCTTTTCCCCCTGCCTTGATAGCACTGGGTGTATGTTTGGAAATTAATAAAATGAATTACAACGCACTCAAATCATTCTACACACATTGCCTGTGCCTTTACACTTCATAGTCTTTACACTTCAAAGTCTTTATTTTAAGGATTTATTTATATCACTCTCTCTTTTTTTCTAGATTCACATTCAAGAGTGATGCTGAAGACCAAAAATGTATACGACCCACTCAGCAGTTATATCAATGCCAACTTTATCCGGGTAAGTCTAATAGAGCCTACATTTTGATTAATTGAGGGACATTCAAAGCCATGAATATGAATCCAACGATTGACAACTGTGTAAATCAAGCTTTCCTTATCATATAATATATCTTCAGGGGGAAAATGTTGAAGCCATTGTTTGTTTAGCTTCCATATAAGTCCATTGAAAGGAACCAGTGAACTCACTTCTAATGGCCTGTTGGCCTCACATACAATAGGGGGGTTTCCTGTGACAGGAAGGCCGACAGCTAGGTTTCTCTTCCACCATCCAGCCCGAATGAGGCAGTTCACAGACTCTTGGCCTCCCTTGACACCTCTGACAAACTGCCCCCCACCGCTCTCTACCCCATCCCTCGGGAATCTTGGCAGCCATGATTACGGCTATATGAACGTGAAACCGTTTCTTCTGATTAAAGACTATGAAGTGTTTGATTTGAAGATATAAATGGAAGAGATTTCTTAGAGTAGAAGAGAAACCGTCCGTGGATGCTGTTTTGTGTCCATTATCTAATTAAACTTTCATGATACGTTGCTGATTAGATGATCAGTTCAACCTAATTTCACCAAAAAAAATAAAGTTTGAGATCCATCACTGTAGACCTATGCCATCGATATCATGTTTTGACAGCTGAACCCTAAATTATTGTTATTATTACATAACTTAATAGTGCAATATTTTTTAACATTTCTATTTTTGACCAGCCTCAGCTAATAAAAGTGTTTGATGAAAAATTTTATTCAAACATAATCATAGCCACAAGCCCGTCAACTGAGAACTAAGCAAAAAAGAAAATGAAGAAAATTTATTCCCGAGCCGTATGAATGTCCAGTGATGAGTATGATCCCCTAACATTCCTGGAACCTGATGACAGATCCAGACACCCATTCCATAAAAACGTTACTATGCAAGTTACAGAATGATAAAAAGATGAATATGGTGCTGATTTAAAGGGATTCTGCCCTGTGATTTTAAACATCCATTGTTACAGGATGTTTTTTGTATCAGTGTCAGTGAATGTAAGACTCATCCATCCCCACAAACTGGTTTTGAACTTGTGTCTCACACAGAAAGTTACATAACTTGTTTTCCTGCTGCACTTTAAATACACAATTAAAGCTAACTGTGTCTCGGCTGCCTATTTCTCCTCTCTGCTCCAAACCAGGGTTACCTAGGAGACGAGAAGGCTTACATCGCCACACAGGGACCCATGATCAACACAGTCAATGATTTCTGGCAGATGGCGTGGCAAGAGAACTGCCCTGTCATTGTCATGATAACCAAGCTGAAGGAAAAGAACGAGGTGATCATCTCCCCTCTTTTCCGAATTGCATGGGAAGGATGTACTTCGTTGGCTCAGATAATCATTTCTGTTTGATGCTTTTTTGCCTCCTGCAGAAATGTGTTCTGTACTGGCCGGAAAAACGGGGAATCTACGGCAGGGTGGAGGTGCTTATCAACAGCGTCAAGGAGTGTGAGCATTACACCGTCCGTAACCTGACCCTTAAGGTAAACTACATCAAAGAAAAGCGAATCATTCATTAACATTGTTGGGTACATTACTTGGGAATTAGCTATAGTTACTAATGACTTAGTCACAGCATTGTAAAAGCATTGTTAAAATGTTCAAATATGTCGTAAATGTTTAGGGCCTGTCTCTGTCTGCTCCTTTGTTAGCGGAGCTCACATTAGCTGCAACTGGGTTTGTGCTGCGATTAACTTCCACGTTCTTGGCTGTGAGATGATGAGAAGAGCTTCATCAGATTTTTTTTACAGATACGTAGTTCAAGGGAATAATTCTTACATTTAATTCAAACAAGCAAAACCTTTGAGCTCACCATTACTGTTTCTCCTGTGATTGTATTTTTGTTCCGCCCACCTCTGACTTACCATGAAATTTAACATGTCTGCGGGTTGTGGTCCTTATAACAGCCATGTTACACCTAATTACTCACACCTATCCATGGCTGGAGCCTTGCTGTCAAGCAGATTGGTGCCAGGTTCGTCTCCAGCCGCACCCAATCGTGACAGCAACACAAAAAAAAGACAATTCTACATAATAATGTGGCTAATTCTGACAGGTTTTAGCATTTGTTTGGATGCTTATTTATTTATTGTATTTAGAGTTTTCAAACACAGTTTTTAAAAGACCTGAGTTATGTCCATAAGTCCCATTGATGAGAACCTAGTCTATTCACTCGGACTGATTTAGTTTTGGTGGTCAAAGGTCACAGTTAAAATACTCTTGTCAACAGAAATTGAATTTCTTTACATTCTGCACAAATGTTTACTTGGAAGATTAACTGATTATGTTGAAGCTGTCAAAGGTCAAGATGACTGATTGTTCTGTACAACGTGTGGAATGGTTACCAGTTGTGAGCCACGCCCCAAATCCTGTATTGCATTTTAATTTTATGACGTTAGATAACCTCAATGTTTACTCAGGTTTACTCTTCATTGCAGCAAGGGGGTCAGAGTCAGCGGGTCCAGCACTACTGGTACACATCATGGCCGGATCACAAGACCCCCGACAGTGCCCAGCCGCTGCTGCAGCTGATGGCTGACGTGGAGGAGGACAGACTGGCCTCGGGGTCCCGGGGGCCTGTAATTGTCCACTGCAGGTATGGCACAGGCTGATTTAATCACCTTAACTTTCTCATTTGCTTCTGGGCCTCTTGATATATTTAGTGTAGGATACAGTGCTGGTTATAATATTTGAAATGGTCTTTTTGAACTTTTCAGCGCTGGCATTGGTCGGACCGGCTGCTTCATTGCCACAACGATTGGATGTCGGCAGCTGCAGATGGAGGGCTGTGTGGATGTACTGGGCATTGTGTGCCAACTGAGGGCTGACAGGTGAGAATTCAGTCACCTCTAGTCTTGTTAATACAGATCTGTACCTGCAAGACAAGGTGACAGAGTGTCGCTATAATTGAAGAAAATGTCCCTATATGCGATTTCTACCACGTGACTTTATACATCACACTGAGTTGCCTTTCTTTATCGTGTAAAATGAGTAAGTAAGTAAAACCCATGTAACTCTTTTGGAGATACAAGACCTTGTTTTTATGGTGCTGTAATACACATAGCACTTGGGACACATTCACTAAGGTCACAGCAAGATTGTCTACAGGATTTACAGAAAGTAACAAACTAAAGAAACATTTAAAATGGGAGCAGTCCATATATTGAAAACCGACAGCTCTCGCTCTCCCCACACCTTCCAGTCAATACATGGCATTTAGCAGAAGTCCCTCTTCAGAGTGACTTACAACTCAAGGACACAATTTTAGTAAGTGGGGTTCCGTCTCCCCCCCTTCCATTATTCCCTCCATTTATTCCCTCCATTGTATTTTATTTTGATAGTAATATCTCTTGTATGCAGGGCCATCAGCAGACATCACTAACACAATCTCATGAAAACATGAGATATTCCAAATATTCCACATTTTGAGAGAATATAGAGATCTGCTCTCTATTGCACATTCCCATGGTCTTAATAATATCAATAAAATTAAAATACTGTAGCACAGAAGCACTTCACTGCAGCCTCAGGCCTTTAAGATGTAAAACATGTTGAAAAAATGATCCAGCAGTGGCACACCTCAAAAACAGAATTCTGAATACTCATTGAATGCCCCATGGGTGGAGGGTCCATAGCAGCCAAAGGCCATCATTGTTCAAAGGTCAGCAGGAAGCTGCTGCCATTTTGTAATCAGATGCACCTTTGGAAAAAATCGTCCCGGTTTTTGATCTTGGCATGTGTCTCACTCCTCAGGGGGGGCATGATCCAGACGGGAGAGCAGTACGAATTTGTGCACCACGCTCTGAGCCTGTACGAGAGCCGCCTCTCCACCGATGTGGGCCACTGAAGGCTCGTCAAGCCTCCCCTCCAGGCGCCTGGTTTACCAGGAAGTCAAAATCTATCCGAAAGGTCACTTTTTTGCACTTGGAGGCTTACAGTTGCGTCAACAGAGGACTGTTGATCAGCATGGCCTTCTTGTACATGGACATGTAACGACAGGGTTGGAGAGCAGGGCGCCTTCTCTCCAGAAACGAGAGAATAAGTCAGACTGATACTTGTTGCAGAATGTAACATTTTTTTGTCTCATCTCTTCTCCATCCTGTGTCGTGAGCAGCTCTGCTTGCCTTTGAGACCTTTGTGAGCAACCTGCCTTCATGTCTGTCTGACCTCGATGTGCCGCAGCAGTGCACTTTTTTATAATCTGACCTCTGAAGAACAACATTAGTCTTTGCTGAATGGTGTTTTCCCCTTTTTCTGCCTCCATTTTAGTTTATGAAATTGAATGCTGTCACTGTACTGTAAAAAAAAATACATCTATGATGACTGTTAAAAAAAAATTGTACTCTTGTCTTTAACCCATCTCAACACATTTCCTTGTGTTATTTATTTCAACATTTTTGTTCCATTGACCACACTTGATAGAACTGTTATTTTCTGAATATTTCCCAGGAATTCAGATAAAGACGTTGCTTATTCATTTTAATGTACGCACCCTTTAGAACATGCCAAAGCTTGCCATTTTTGTTCAAATGCAGATTTCAACTTCAGTACCAGTACTAATGTAAACTCAACATTTTGCTAAGTAATATAGCAATTAATATAGCTCCTTTCACTTTTGTTTTAAATTTAAAATGACATTTTTTATTTAAAAGGATGCATTCATTTTGCTTCAGTGTATTGCTTAAACTGTAGAGAACTGAAAGCCCTGGCCAATTTTTAAGGCAATAGCTTTAGTAATTCTGTAGGACTTTAGTTAATAAAGTGTATAATAAAAACCGCAACATACAAAGAGACAAAACAGCTATTTATAAAAAAATAATAATAATGAAAAAACTCTTACCAAAATGTCCATGATCTGTGGTTGAACTATGTCGATGGTGCAATCTTAAATATATTAACATGTAGTTTGTATGTTTAATTATGAATTATATTCATGCTTATGTAATGATAACATTATTTTTGTATCTAGCTGACTGTTTTGATAAATTGATTCTTGACTATGTAATGCCAGACAATGAAGTGTATCTCCCCGGCATGACAGCATTGCTATTCACAACATTGGAAAACACACAAAGAACATTTCATTTTCATCTGGAAAGCATCTTTCATACAGCTGATTATTGTACAGATGCTGTACTAATGTGGCTGTGATGCTTTCCATAGATCCGGAATCAGATTAAATCTTGAGATGTCACATCATTCGAAACCGCCTTTCCTTCCACTTCCCGCTTGGCTCTCGGTGGTCGGCACACCGAAGTCAAGCTCCACCCAAAAAGTTGCCCATCAGCCCTTTTTAGCGCACCGTAGGAGAATACTGTATGTACAAATGAAAGTGCTATTACTAGTAACATATGGCAATGTATCCTCAGGCCACATGGGACTTTTTGCTTATTGTACTGTAGTGTCCAGTCTGTCAGCCGTAAGGGGAGAAACTGCTATTATTGTGTGACAATGAAAATTCTTAGGACCCTTTTTTTGTATGTACCAAATTTTTTTTTTAAATCAATATTATTTGTGATACTAAAGGTTTTGGAAAACAATATATTTGTCTATTTATATTACATTTGTGTAGCAGGTATAATGCACAATGCCTCTGATTTGGTCTGTATCAATGGTACTTATTGTAGGTGCATATTGTTTACTGTTAGTAGCAACTATCCACCATGTGGGCTTAGTCGCTGTTTTAGCCAGTCGGTGAGTCGTTATTTACTATTTAATTTCTAATTAACATGAATGTTGTGATTTAGGTGGCCGTTCAACATATATATTGGACTAATATATATTGGAAATTCTGTACAACACACTCGATTGTGTCCAGTGGCTCATTAGACTCCCAAAAACAGTTTTGTGGTGTGTGAGATGTGTTCAGCTGGGCATTACAGAGTGTGACCTAAGCCATACAAAGCTTTCGGACTCATGGGTTATGTACTGTACATTTGTACTTTTGTAACCACTTCTAATGTCATTGTGTAACTGTGGTGACGCGAGTGTGTTCGGTTAGAATAGGCAAGAATTTGTTAAGCCAACGAAAACTGCCCTGTTCAGAGAACAACTACTTGTCCAAACTGCCAATAAACCAGTCCTCTGTAAACAAGCTGTGACGGTTTCCTCCTTTATTTGATGAGATTTTTTTGGGACAATGATGTGTGTTGCATAACAGAGATCCCTTGTTTACGTTCCTGCCTGAAAATGGATTTGCAAAACGCATTTCCGTTCATCATTTGTATGATTTTTTTTTTTCTTGGTGGGAGGGGTCAGCAAATCAACCATGTAAACATGACTTTAGCTATTTACATACACCAATTGTCCTTTTTCGAGATGCCAAAACTTTGGGGCTTTAACCCCGTCCACATCCCGCCTTTTTTCAATTTAAACATGACATCACAGTGCACAGAGTACCCACAGGGTCTTACAAGCTCTAAAAGTCATATACATTTTCTTCTATTTCCTTCATAGGACCAAAAGGTGTCTTAAAAAGGTCTTTAAAAGCCTTAAATATAAGGCTTAAACTCCTGGGGATACCCCAACTGCGGTCATGCAACTGATTTTATCATGAACTTAATAATCATTTCTTGCTGGTTATTATTTATATTGCCAAATCATTTAAAATTTGAATGTACAATTATAGATTGCAATTCATTTTAAACATGTGAAGAAAAAGCAAATGAAGAGAGAGAGAGTGACAGAGACAAGAAGAAAAAAAAGAGAACAGGAAGGAAAGGGGCGGGCCGTCTAAAAGTAGTTGGGTTGGAAAAAATCTATGGATGCTCTCTCTCTCTCTCTTGGACATACTCACATGTTCCCAACACAAAGAGAGCTTCGAACAGTTTTAAATTCCATATTTATAAAAATTAAATCCTGATCATTTGGTGAACTCCCAGTATTACAATAACTGGCCACAGTGCTTCTTGGAAGGACGGGTGGTTAAGAATGTATTTACAACCTGATTCAAAGAAATAGGCTGGAGACGTTCGATCATCCCGGCTGAAGACGTCTAGTGATTCCACGTTTCATTTTTGCAGACCGCTACAACTTTCAGGAAAAAAGTTTTCTTGCGTTTTTGGAGCTCTTTGATAAAAAAGGCGATATTCCAACGCATGGGGAGCTGCGGGAGTATGGTGTTAAGTGCCCTGCTGGACTGGATTTCTTTTTTAAACAGAAGTACCAAGTTGATCAGCAACCACAATGCTGAGGTGTGAAGTCACGGCCTTTTTGATCCTTTTCTCATCTGGGATCTGGGTAAGTGTTCAAACGTGGATTTTACGAACCAAGTTTGCATTTTCGAGCACCGTGTCCAAGTCTCCAAAAAAATAGAGACACTGATTAGGATTGTAATTATCATCCGATCTTGATTCCCTTTCAGTGTGTGGCTGAGGACTACAAGCAGAAGTGTGACATCAAACTGACTGACACCTTTTCTGACAAAACATCTATCCTGGTCAAGCTCTGGTCAGACAGCAGTGAATGTGAATTTGAAGTGATCGAAGGTTCCAGGAGAAGCGACTGTGTGAGATCAGGTTCTGGTGGCGAGTTTCACTGTGACATCCAGAATTTAGAGCCTGGTACCTTCTATCTGCTGGGAATAAAACCCAAGACAGACGATGTACAAGCCAACCTGTCACGGTCAACCAGTAAGTCCAGTGAATCTTGTTAATAATCCCACTGTGGAGAAAATGTCATGGTCTGCTCTGCTCGTTCAAAATTTTGCAATACGTCTATACGATTTTTTACTATAATATATCATTTTATATCAATTAAGCAGTCGGCAACAGTATAACTACAATCTACAATAAAAAAAACACATTCCAACATACTACAATTTTTTATCATAAATATTTTTATTGATCAAGTGTTGTAATATAAATGTATTATTTTAATTTGCAGACCAGCCCCAAACCAAATTAAATTACAAATTTGTATTTTTGAACAGAATTCCATTTAGCATTAAAAGTTTTTTTTTGTATTGTGCTGATCAGAGACTTTGTGCTTGTTCGTTTGTGCCTGTCCATGGGCCTATTGTCATGTGTGATTGTAATTGTGATTTAAATATTGGTAATGATGAAAGGTTGTTGGTCTGACTGTTACAAAATTCTAAGGATTTTCTTCCTTTTCCATTTGTGAGCGTTGTTCTACAATGTTCAATAGCAGTGCACTATATATGTGTGTAAATAGCAAGGAACTAGTGATAAGGAATCTTGTGCTGGTTGTGTCTGTGTGTCTGAGCTTGTGTGTGTTTTGCTGGCTGGCACCCAGAACAGAAGTTTGAGTCTAAGTGTGTATTTCCAGATGGGCCTGGCCTCTCCCCAGCCCTTTCCTGCTTCCATTGTTCTCTTGTTCTAACGGATGAGGGAGTGTGAGCGTGCCTGTGCGCATGTGTGTGTGTGTGAGGAGGGCAGATTAAAGCCCTTGACCTTCACAGTACGCTCCCTTCACCTCAGACATATCAACCTTCTCTGATGTGCATTTCCCCGTTGGTCCAGCATCGCTAGAACTGACTCTCAGTTTTATCTCAGTGTCCAGTGAAGATGATGTGGTGACATTATTAGGACGAAAGGGAATCTATGACAGGAAATGGCTACTTAATAGCATTTATAATTTTGCTGGAACAGTTATTATGGGCAGATCGTGACATAATGTGATCATTTTGGTCATTACTTTCTGTTAAAATTACAGATATTACAGCACACACTTCTGCAATAAAAGCCGTGACGATGAACATTAGAAAGTAAAGAACGTGAAAGTACTTGTTTTTGTCATTGTGAAGCACAGCAAGCACATGGTACCAGTGAAATGTGTCCTCTGCTTTTAACCATCACCCTTGGTTAGCAATGGGCAGCCATGACAGGCGTCCGGGGAGCAGTGTGTGGGGACGGTACCCTGATCAAGGGTACCTCTGTGGCACCTTGATGGTTTGGGATTTGAACCCACAACCCTTCGGTTAGGAGTCTGCTTCCTTACCCGCTAGGCCACCACATTTGCACTGGCATGCATCATATGAAGAGTTAAGCCATGTTCCATGTTGCCAGGGAAGAGGCAGAATTGAAAGGTGGTTGATTGTGTTTCTTTTGCGTTGGCTCTCCCTGGCCTAGTTGGAATGGCTGCTCTTGCGGCCCCCTCCCCCGCCCCACCCCACTGTTTTCAACGTTCCCACAATGAACAGTCTCTGCGGGTGAGCCATGGCCGCTGCGGGAACGGCCGTTCCACGGTCCGCCCAGAACAATCCTATCAGGCCCTATCATCTTGGCGCTAGCCATGCTGGCACACCTTCAGAGAGGGGGGCACAGTGGGGAGCTCGCCACACCTTTCCTAACGCATTGTGTTCGGGCCTGACCTTGTTAGGATGTGGAATATTTATACTTACATCATGGCGGCATGTTCTGGGTAATAGTCTAAAGTCTATACCTTTACATTTACAGCATTCAGCATTTAGTCCTTATCCAGAGCGCCTTACAATCAGTAGTTACAGGGACAGTCCCCCTGAAGTGTCCTGCTTCACGACGCAGTGGTGGTAACTGGGGGTTTGAACCTGTGACTTTGTAGTCTTCAGGCTCATAGGATAGGCTGCAATCACCTTTATAACCATATATTATTTTTACAGTTAAGAGTGATTATGAGCTTCATGGTCGAATACCAAAATATGAGCTGGTCTAAAGACCCTGGTAATAAATGACAACACTCTGAATCTACGGTCTCTAACTTCTAGAGACTGTGGATCTTGCAGGGTCATGTTTTCCCGTGCCTCGAGTAAGATCTTCCCCTTTTTGTGTTTCCTGTTTGGTTGTTGATGTGTGTCACTACCTGCATGAGCCTGTAGATTAAAACACTAAAAATATGAAGTACTTATGACAAACAGTCAAGAACACAAGAAATGAGAGCACTAAACAGCTGAGATGACGTGAGTACACCACAACTCCAGCAAAAGTCCAATGTGGACACAGACTGAACAGCCTGAAGAAGAAATCACTGATATTTTTTTTAACAAAGTTTATGCTTGATGTTAAAAAGTTCTGTTGAAATCTACAGGTCATCTCCTCTACTACTCCACCATGTCAGAATATCAGAAGCTTAGGACCCTCAACTCTGTGGTATCTGTTGCTACTAATTTAGCAGATGCCCTTATGCAGAGGAACATACAGTAGTTCCATCCTCAGTGGCTTAGCTTGAAACAGGGACAGTCCCCCTGGAGATACTCAGGGTTCAGTGTCTTGCTCAGGACACAATGATAGTAAGTGGGGTTTGAACCTGGGTCTTCTGGTTCATAGGAAAGTGTGATTCCCACTAGGCTGCAAATGTTCTGTATGCTTTTTTTGTTCAGGACCTTCTGCTGTTGAGGACCTGAAGGTGTCTGGATCACCTGATAGCTTGGATGTTGGCTGGAGACCAGGTCCAGGCAGGGTAGAGAGTTTTCGGCTGCTGCTCATTGACAGCCTTGCGCTTGGCTCCACCTGGAATGTGACTGTGGAGAACACCACCACGTTCTATCGCTTCGACGGGCTCAACCCTGGACGCCTGTACAACATCACCCTGCTGACACTGGCTGTAGGACACCAATCGGCCCACCACGTTCAGGCTCAGACAGGTAGGGTGGCCAGTTTAGATTAAGTGAGCACTTCTATTCTATTCTACCTCAATTCTATTTCTGATTTCTACTCCTGTACACTTATGGCAAAATGTGGCAAAAGTACAATGCATGTAATACCGATGTGTAAGTATATTCACACACAGTATTTTTTGTTATAATTTAGCCAGGTCCAGTGGAGGGAGGGTGTACAATGTGAAGTAATTAAAAATGTTACGTATGTTTTTAACAGAAAATAACCCAGAGTCAAGGAATCTTAGGTTTAAATTTTTAATGTGTTCCTTTTGGTACCCATTGAAATGGGTCCCACAGACCTAAACATCACACAAGGGCTAGAACCAAAAACATCCATCCAGGATGCAGTTGATGAGGAAGGTCAACTGTGAATGGCAAAACTGGTTTGAGCTGAGAGGAAAGCTATGGTGAGACAACAGCAGAAGAAAGAACTGATCATGATGGGGCTCTACAACCTTTTCCTTCGGGATTAATAACGTTTTCTGATTCTGATGGATCTCATGCCCTCACTAACCCCACTCACAACCACCTACCAATGAAATGCAAAATCCAAGGGATTATATCATTTGCACAAAACTGAATGAAATGGACTTGGAACTCTAGTTTGTTGACACCTTGCCCCGGTCATCTAGCTGTCACAATTTGTCCTGCTTCCAACACATCAACTTCAAGAACTGTCTGATCGCATTAGACATTGGGGAACTGCACTATAAATGTCCTGCTGGAGGACCTGTGCTGAGGGAGCAGGCTGGTGCTCTTCCAAAACCGCTGAGTGTACGGAAACGAGATTAGTGTGACGAATGTTAGAGGCCCGTCAGCTCTGCAGGGACGGTCCTGTTTCCTCACTCTTCGTGTGGGACAGATTTCCATGAATAAAAATCTCACTGTTGAATCTGAACATTGAGTCATATAGAGGACACAAGTTTTCAAAGTCATTTTTATACGCATTTTACCTCTACAATGCCCGGGCTGTCATGGGGCCTGACGTTGGTTAGCCTGTTAGCATGCTAACATCGCAACTGCAAGAAAGGAATTTCAGTAACCTTTTAAGGGATTTTTGGGATTTAATTATCTACTTGGAGCTTGTGCTCCAACAAATAATAAATAAAGAAAAAAAAGAGTTTAAATCCAATGTGGGAGCTCACCCTTGGTCACTGTCAGTGTCACTTATGCTATGTCACTCCCTCTGCAATCATGTCACTCTTTAATGTAATATTTTAATGTGACGAGATAAAACAAATGGGGACAGTTAATTCTTCTAATCAATCTAATTGACAAAAATAATAGCAACATTTCATGGTAATAGTATATTTCATGAATACATTTTTATTAAAACTTTCAGGATTTGTGATTTTTTTTTTAAGTAAGGAAAAGAAACATCAGAGAAGTTGAAGAAATGACGTATAACTTACCTTACCTATGACCTAGCTAAATAGATAATTAAAAATAGAGATAAAATACCTAGTCAGTGGTCCGAGTTAAGGTTTTTTAGAAAAGTATGTTTTATTCACCACAATTCGCCTTTCCTTCACTCCCTGATCTCTAAATCACCGAGTAATGTGTACACATCTTGGTGTTCCATCTTCCTGGTTTTTTTCTTTGTGTCCTTACGCTTGTGTGTGTGTGTATATGTGTGTGTTTGATCTTTCCACGGTATTCTGAGTTGGCTGGCCACCGCCCAGCCTGTGTCTGTGTATGTCTTTCCTGTTCGTACTGACTTCACAGGGGGCTTTTCTCATCCTCTGCTGTTATGTCAAGTCCTGTGAGTCCCTCACACATTTCATTGTTTCGCCCGGTTGCTTAACCTCCTCGCCTCGGGTTCCTGCAGGTCTTTTCCTTGCCAGATTTGTTATGGAGACATCAGTGTAAACAGAGTTGTAAAAGTGTAACAGTGTAAACACTGTTGATGTCAGATTTCTAGGTATCTTTAAAAAAGATCTGAAAATGAATAAATTAAATACTACGTCATATTTGTATTAAAAAAATTTCCTCATCCGCAAACATGCAGTACCAGCCGCGGTCACCAGCCTGAGTGTGAAGAGCAACGGAAGCCAGGGGAGTCTGAGTGTGTCTTGGCAGCGTGCGATTGGCGATGTGGACGTCTACCAGGTCACCCTGTCCTCCCCTGGCTCGGAACCTCAGGAAAGGACCCTCCCCGCCGACAGAACAGAAACCCTCTTCCAGCATCTGAGTCCGGCTCGGACCTACAACATCTCGGTCTCCACAAGAAGCAGAAATGTCTCAGTCCAGACCAGCGCCTTGGTGCAAACAGGCACGTCCACTTTTATTGAAATGCACTACAAATACAGTCGTACATACGTGCCTTTGACACACTCATGAGAGTTGGGCAGGAAGACAGAAACACCAGCATAACAATGGGGAGTGTTAACACTAGTGTAAGCGGTGCATCTGCATCTAATTCCTTTTTCTTAGCGTGCAATTATTTCTCTTACTCAGAACATAATATTAAATGATATTATTTTAACAAACTACATTTTAAATAGAGGACGATTAGCCGATCTCAAGCACTCCACTTTTGGAAGATTTAAACTGGCCATTATTAAATCTGCCCATAACTATTTCACTTCCATTACTGCTTCAGCTTCTCATTATCTATTGACAGCAAGCAATTTTCCATTCAAATCCAGCCGATCTGCCAACGCTGAGTGCAGGATCCTGTCTGTTCCATCTTCATCTGTTATAGTCGTCTCATGACCACGTCCACCACCAAACCAAATATGCAGATCGATTATCTTTGTTGAAGAATTCGGATTGACATGGAGGGGGTGATAGTAGCCTGGGGGTAAGACACTTGTTTATGAACCAGAAGACCACAAAGTCCCAGGTTCAAACCCCACTTACTACCATTGTGTCCCTGAGCAAGACACTTAACCCTGAGTGTCTCCAGGGGGGGACTGTCTCTGTAACTACTGATTGTAAGTCGCTCTGGATAAGGGCGTCTGATAAATGCTGTAAATGTAAACGAATAGCTTTGCGTCTTGCATACTTGTGTCATACTTGGCACAATGTAGTAGAAGAAAAAAAAAACGCTGTGTTGTTGGGTTGATCTGCACCGCTATGGACTCCCTAGTCTGACCTGTTATTTTCTGCCCACCAGCTCCAGGCGCGGTTTCTAACCTGAGACTGGAGAGCCTGTCTGGGTGCGGCGGTCTGAAGATGACGTGGGCGCCCCCTGCTGGCGAGTGGGAGCGTTACCGTGTGCATCTGTGGAGTGGGTCGGTGCTGCTGGTGAACAGCACGCTGGATAAAGCCCAGGTGGAACACATCCTTCCTGAGCGGGTGACACTCCCGCTGAGTCGCTACCGTGCCGCTGTGATCGTGGAGAACGGAGGACAGGCCACCGCTGCCTACAGCCAGGAGGAGACAGGTAACGTGTGTTTGGTCATTCAATATCCTCCGTGGCTGACTTTTCCAAAAGCACACAGTGACAGAAGAGTGACTGAAGAGTGAGAGGAGAAGTTTAGTTTAGTGACAGTTTATTTAAAAATGTCCCTTAATGCCTCCCAGTTCCCCCGGCCGTCTCCAATCTTCAGATCCGTCATGCGGACGAAACCTCGCTCAGCGCCCTTTGGAGCCACACCCTTGACACCAGCCTGCGAAGCAGATACAGGGTGGAGCTGCATCACGGTAATGTCAGTGAAGGAGAGAGGATCCTGGACCCTGGCATGAGAGAGTGCACTTTTAACGTGCTCACACCCGGGCGCCTGTACCAGATTACGGTGGTGACCATGAGCGGGTCCTTCTGCAGCTCTGCCTCGGTGATGGGGAGGACAGGTGAGTCTGACCTCCACATGGGCATCTTCATTTAAATCAAGGATTCAATCAGCTGCTACAAAAATGCAATCAGGTTTTCTATGAACGTCCCAATCATCACATATACAGTTGAAACCAAAAGTTTACATACGCTGCATAAAAAGACATATAACATTTTTTTCTTACTGTCTTATATAAAACCATACAGATCCATTTCAGTTTTAGGCCCGTTCGGATTCCCAAAATAATTTCTATTTGCTAAATGTCAAAATAATGTGTGAGAGAATGTGTGACACCACTTGAGTTGATTGGAGGCAACACACTGCTTCCTTTTGTGACACCATGGGAAAGTCTAAAGAAATCAGCCAAGACATCAGGAAGAGAATTGTGGACCTCCACCAGACTGGTTCATCCTTGGGAGCAATTTCCAGATGCTGAAGGTGCCACGTTCATCTGTTCAATCAATTATACGCAAGTATAAACAACATGGGAATGTCCAGCCGTCATACCGCTGAGGAAGGAGACGGCTCCTGAGTCCAACAGATGAACGTGTTCTGGTGCGGAATGTGCGTATCAATCCCAGAACAAAAAGAAAAAGAGCTTGTGAAGATGCTGGCTGAAGCTGGTAAGAGTGGATCACTATCCACAGTGAAACGAGTCCTGTACTGACATGCGCTGAAACGCTACTCGAGGAAAAAGACAGTTTACACTCTGCAAATACACACAGGGACAAAGACCCTAATTTCCTGAAAACACCATCCCAACTGTGACGTACGGAGGTGGCAGCATCATGTTTTGCTGCAGGAGGGACTGGTGCACTTCACAAAAAAAGATGGTGAAGAAAGAACAGTATGTTGAAATATTGAAGCAGCATGTCAAGACATCAGCCAGGAAGTTAAAGCTTGGGCGCAAATGGGTCTTCCAAATGAACAATGACCCTAAGCATACTGCAAAATTGGTTACAAAGTGGCTTAAGGACAACAAAGTCAATGTTTTGGAGTGGCCATCACAAAGCCCTGATCTCAATCCCATAGAATATTTGTGGTCAGAGCTGAAAAGACGTGTGAGAGCAAGGCGGCCTGACTCAATTACACCAGTTCTGTCAGGAGGAACGGGCCAAAATTCCATTAGACTGTTGTGAGAAGCTTGTGGAAGGAAACCCAAAGCGTTTGCATCAAGTCATTCAGTTTAAAGGCAATTCTACCAAATACTAAGCAAAAAAAGTAAAAATCTCAAAAAATATCTCTCACACATTTTTTTGACATTTAGCAAATAGAAATTATTTTGGGAATCCGAACGGACCTAAAACTACAAGGGTTTTGTATGATTTAATATTTTAAAAAATATATATATGTCTTTTATATCTTTTTTTATGTCTTTTAAATTCATTATGATGAAAAAAAATTTCCATTATACAGCTAAACATAGAATTAAATAAAAAACCATCACCATGATGGTTTTATTTACTGTATTTTATAGTAACACTGCAATATTCAAAAGAAACATGTCCGCGTGACCTCACTGTGTTTAATCGTGTGTCCCTGTTACGCTCAGTCCCTCTGGAGGTGACTGGCCTGAGTCTCAGTAACCGCGGCAGCACGGACAGCCTGCTGGCCACCTGGAAAGCCGCCCTTGGTGACCTCAGCTTCTACAACCTGGTGCTGTATCACGGTAGCAGTGTGGTTCTGAATACGACGGTCCCTGCTGAGGCCGCTTCCCGCCGGCTGCAGGGTCTCACGCCCGGCACCCCCTACAGCCTCCATCTCATCACTGTCAGCGAGGGGGCCGCCTCCAAGCCCGCTGTTGCAGAGGGACGCACAGGTATGGCCAATAGGTGTACCCACATGATATTACCAAAGATAACCATAGATTGGAATTTTATATATATACATTTTTATTTTATAACATTTTTTATTATATATATATATATATAGATTTTTTATTATAAAACATGTCAACAAAGTTCAGCTTAATTTGAACTGGTGGTTTTTGAAGGCAGCGGAGAAGGTGAATTAATAGTTTAAATGGACATCCATGGCCTTTCTTGACTGCCCCTGAGCTGCAGGTTCAGCTATTGTCCCTGAAGTGAACAGAGATAAGATCTCGAAAAACAATACGGTGTTCCAGGGCTGCGGGGGAATCTGTGGAATTTTCAGGAAGTGCTGTATAGACAAACGCCAAAAAAACACCACCAAGGACTCTATCAAAGTCTTCCTGTGTGATGGCTGCTGTTTTCCCAGGCTATTTTTGAAGGACGACACTTCCAACTTTTAATTAACTTACATGGTTCCTGTCTAAACAATAGCATAAAGAAAAATGGCTTCATTTTTTGTAAAACACATTCCGTTCGTCGAATTCTAGAATGAACCAATCCAAATATATAAATATGCTGTTTTTGTTTTCACTGACAAAATGGGACCAAATCATAATGTTATATCTGATCAGTGTACATAAAATTTGGTCATTTGATTTCATAACTCGATCCAAAAAGTAAACCTTGTATTGTCCTGACATGAATTTCTTTTGGTTTTATATAGGTCTTCTTGGTCCCCTAATACGGTATCTGGCGTCTCTTTCTGAAACTCAGCCGTGGTGCAGAATTACAGCCACTGTGATCCAGTCCCACAATGAGATTTCCCAGGATGCACCGTTTCGGTGTCTGTAGCTTTTAATGCTATGTCACCAACACCATTCACCTTCATAATGTTTGTTGCAGACAGGAAGTTGTATCACATATTTTTCCAGAAAAAATATCATGATCGCATTGTTTCTTCAGAGTCTCACATTACAGAACTAAAAAATTACATTTATGCTCATTTGCACATCCATTTACCAAGAAATGATCTACACATCATACTGTAATTTCCTTGTTACAGTTAATATTTATTTGTAACACTTTAGTTCTCACCAACTTTGTCTTATTTTATTAAACCTCACCCAACTCTGAATTTATATATGGACAGCAAAGAAAGAATTTCATTGTACTGAGAAATATAATTTCTCTTGTACACATGACAAAGAATGCTTTGAATCCTTGAGCAATAATGTTTAAGGGGAGGGGTGGGGAATTCTCTGGGTGGAAAAAGCATGAGAAACGGGATGTAACCTTTCCCCTTATGACGTCATAAGGGGACAAGATTCAGATCCGACCGTCTGGATCTTTATACCTATCGACATTTATAGCCACTGCAGGACCAAAGACAGGCCAGGGGAACACGTATTAATGTTACATGATCTCACAAAGTCACATTTTCAATAGGGGACCTTTAAACATTCAGCCCCAACCGATTATTGACAGTTGGGTGATTCTCGTGGTGGATAATTTTTAATGTGTAAAGTGGACTGAATACAGCATATATGAAGGTTCATCTTTTGTTTAAATTACCACAGCAAATGTTCATTTCTGAGGTGCACTAGTAAATTATATATTCTTTAAAAATAATATAAGAAAAACATTTATATTTGATAAGGGTTGATTATTTAGCCCAACAGAATTCATCATCTCTGCCTTTCTGCCTATGTCTTAGTGCCCGCCGCTGTTGGCAGTGTCACGGTTGGCAATAACGGCTCGACAGATTTCCTGAGGGTGTCCTGGAAGCCAGCCGTCGGGGAGGTGGACAGCTACCAAGTCACGCTGAAGGACCGTGAAAGGACCCTGCACACTCTCATTGTGTCCAAGGCCAGGCCCGAGTGTGTGTTCAACTCGCTCGTGTCAGGCCGCCTCTACACCGTCTCGGTGGCCACGCAGAGCGGCAGCTTCAGCAACCACACTGTCGCACTGGAACGGACACGTAGGTCACACCACCTCGCTCGGGTCACGCTGCTCAGAGAGAGCGTGGAAACCAGCTGTCATTTAAACACCGTGGCAGTCAACTCCATATTCCATAAAGGACCACATTAACCCCAAAATGCAGGAGTGATTACAGCCTATTCAATGTGGCTTTTGATATCTTTTTTTACACATTAAGTCTTTACACAAAACCTACAAGATTTTTGTTCAAGACAGTATTTATACCATGCATGTATGCTCTTTATCAACTTGAACCTCGAAAATGTTTCGACACATTAATATTTTTAACAATTTAACATTCATTTACATTTACAGCATTTGCCAGATGCTCTTATAGTGTAATAACTCAGTAACACCCCCCCAGGGTATTTCCTAAAAAGGAAGTATTGTATGAAGTATGAATTACAAATTAGTAAAAAAAATAGTGACACAAGTCCAAAAGCCTCTGCTTTTATGAGCAATAATAAAGATGAGCTGCCTATGTAGACACTGTTGTGAAAGGTGACTGGAGCTAAATTTCAGGAGTATAATATAAATGAATCAAGGTAGATGTGTTTAGAAATTGGATCACTGAAATGAGCCCACACCCTGCCCTCTTGCCCAGAACCGTCCAGTGTCCAGAACCCCACGGCGACCCACTCAGCCCGTGACAACTTCTTGAAGGTCTACTGGCTCCACGCGGCCGGAGACTTTGACCGCTACGAGGTGGTGATCAAGCACAACGGCTCCGTCCAGCAGAACCAGACCGTGGACCGGACCCGGACCGAGTGTGCGTTCAGCTTGCTGGTGCCAGGCCGCTTGTACACGGTCGTAGTGAGCACGTGGAGCGGGAACTACAGCAGCAAAGAATCCACCGAGGGGCGGACGTGTAAGTGAAATGCTGAAATGGCTACACCCAGTGGTCAGAAGTGGTACCGCATGTCATGTCTGCCAGTGGCCACCAGAGGAGGCTGAAGCTTCCCAGATGAATAAGAGCTCGATATCGACCTGGCTATAACAATTATGGAGAGCACATAATGATTGTATTGCCACATTATTTTAGCCTATTTGGAAATCCACAGTGTGGATTAAGGGAGTAATGGATGGTTTTAATTTTAAGAGATTAGATAATTGTGCATAGAGCTAGGTAATGGGCCTGAAAATAAAAAGATGTTTCAAGCAGGTTACATTAAAAACATTTGTTTAAAGGGTATTGAATCTTAATCAAGAACTGAAGAAAAACTAGAACTGAAGAAAAACTTTTCCATGTATTCTTACAACATCCATATACAACAGCTTTGTTCTTTAACTTATATTTTATCATTATATTAGCATGTATTTGCTGTTATTTGCTCATTTATTATATTGGTAACAACAACAACAAAAAAAAAACAATCTGCTCCTTTATCGGCTTTAACAGACCTTTACAGAGACCCTTTCAGAACAGAAATAACTAAATAACTAAAAAAGATTGTAGAACGAGGGTTGCAATAGGGTTGGTAGAGAAATAACTGAGGCTATGTTCATGTGTCTCTGCATGAACAGTTCCAGCGGAGGTTCAGTCTTTAGCCCTGGCGGGTCGAGGCAGCAGGGATCTCTGGGTCACGTGGTCCCCCGCAGCAGGTGACGTGGACTACTACGAGGTCCAACTGCTCTTCAACGACACACAGGTATTCCCATCGGCCAACCTGAGCAGCCACACTCACGAGCACCGCTTCTCCTCACTCACGCCGGGACGCCTCTACAAGATCGTGGTGTCCACCTTCAGTGGGCCACTGCAGCGTCCACAATACATCGAGGGTAGGACAGGTGAGAGAAGCTATCCGATGGAACAGGTGTATAGAATACTGGCACACTGGATTTACCTGTGTTAAGAAGCCTCTGTGTTCGGCTTTTACATAAAATGCCTGAATATTTGTGAATACTTGTCCTTCTCTTTAGTTCCGAGCCAGGTGAAGAGCCTCCAGGTAGCATCTGGGCCACTCAGTGGAACCCTGAGGGCTACCTGGACCCCCGGTGATGGAGACGTAGACTTCTACTCTGTGATCCTGGCCCGGGGTGGGCACACACAGGACACCCGAGACCTCTTTAAGCACGTCACAGAGATCGAGTTCCAGAACCTTCAGCCGGGCCAACTTTACAACATCACTGTGCGTTCATTTAGTGGAGCACTGCAGAACAACAGCACCAGCTCAGGGAGAACAGGTACCAGTGCTCACTTCTGTGAGCGATTTAAACAAAGTATACACAATATGCATACAGCGATAAACCATAGATAAGTCAGCAAAGAAATAAACAGAATGAATTGAAAATATTTGTCTAATTTAAAGATAAAAAGATAAATATGCAATTCCACATTTCATAGTTAGTCATTTTTTAGATTAGATTAGATTTATTGTCAGGGCAACGAAATGCAGTAATGCATGGTGGTATAAATGTATAAGATACCATGTGTATTATTATTATTATTATTATTAATATTGAAAACCAGTGAAAACAAACCACTGTTTATTTAAGATGCATGCATTTTTGTTAAAATTGATCAAATAATCAATATAGCTCTCCATCTGTAGACTTGTAGAAGATGTTTAATTTGTTGGGAGGTGTTCTCGTTGCTCATCTCTAGATGTGAATTCAAATGAATTTATTGCCACTTTCACTTTTTTGAGATTAGTATTTCTGCGTTTTTTCATTTGCGTAAAACTTTTGCATAGTACTGTGTAATATCATGACATACACTAGATTGTTCATTGTTAATATCCAACTTTGTTCATGTGTCCTCTCCAGTCCCCTCTGCAGTAGCAGTCCTCCAGGCCGACACCGAACACACCACCCACAGTCTGACAGTGACGTGGGAGCGCCCGGTGGGATTGTATGATGGCTACCACCTGCAGCTGTTGGATGAGAGTGACGGCGTGGTCACCAACATCTCCGTGCCAGCCGGCGCCACCCGTCACCTGTTCCAGGGGCTGACCCCCGGCAGGTGGTACCGTGTGTGCCTCCAGACCCTCAGCAGGGGGTCACGCAGCAGAGACGCCATCGCAGAGGGACAAACACGTAAGAAGAATTATACATATCTACTTACTTTTTCCTCTCAGTATCCAAATAACACTTAATAAACAGTCATTATGGCCATTTCATTGCAATGTTATCATCTACTATTAAGGATGATAATAGGAGACAATGTCCGGACAACTTAATCCTTCAAGAAGGGACTCGTAAAAGTAATAAAAGGCACATAAAACTGGCTGGTCATTAGAAATCCTGGCTAAAGTTATTGATATTATTATATTGTCCTAATAAAACAAAACTTGATGACTTGACAGTTAATACACACTCTTATAGCTGCCTGCGTGTGTGTGTGATCTTCTCAGGTCCTGCCGCAGTTCATGGACTGAGTTTCAGTGCCAACAGCAGCACTGAGCTGAGCTTTTCCTGGAGCCCGTCGGAGGGCCGGGTGGACGGGTACGAGCTCTACCTGTATCGTCATGACAACACGATGCAGGACCACGTCAAAGTGGGGCCCAAGAGCCGGAGCTTCCTCTTCAGGAACCTGGAGCCCGGGACTCTCTACAAGATGGTGGTTCTGAGCCGCAGCCGGGCCATGACCAACGACTCGTCCATCTGGGCTCGCACTGGTAACACGCTGACCTCAAAACTGACCCTGATACTTCACGACCTACATTAACCCCAACCCTACGGTTGCTTTCAATGCAGATTTACATGCTCTTCCGTAAATTACTAATTATAAATCTCTGAATACACTTCCAGCACGTGCTTGACATCTACCGGCGGTTCACAGAGGTCAGAATTACAGCAAAAGTGTGTTTGCTGTAATACACACTTTTACCAGCTCCCTGACAAACCAAGCCTATATGGTGACTGAAGGACTGCGTCATTCATTTTAGTCCTTGTCTAGCTGAACTGACAGCTCAATTAGTCAATAACAGCGTCATCCCTTCCACTCCACAGCTCGGCATCTATAGGATTGCAGTCACGCGGGGACACGTGTTTCCCATTTTACAGCTCAGTAGGTAGCATCTAAATGCAAATGAACGCCACAAGCCATTAGCTTCCCCTTGTTTGTGTCTCTTTGGCCATCAGTTGTAATGGCCCCTCTTGTCTTCACCTTGATGAGCCATTTTGTAATTCTGATGTGAACGTTGAGAACAAGTTCGGTGTTTAAGGGTGAATTATGACCGGCGGGAGAGGCGCTGGGTGTGCGCACAGCCAGGCACTCGAGGAGAAAGGCAATCAGAGCTCATTTATGAAGTGAGATTGTTATCTTGAAAGCTCATGCTTAGCGACCTACTTTTGGCCTGGGTTAGCATATGGTATTGTAAATTAGACAACGTTGCTCATACATCAAATTAAATGTTTTTTTTTTGTTGTTGTTGTACGATGCTTGATGTAATTGCTTTCTGGAAGATTCTGAGATCTATTTCATAAAAGTTGAAAGATCTTTCCAGGTTATACCAGCCGGCTCATTTGTGGCACTGTGATTGACTGAGAGGTTTTCCAGGAGGTCTGGTACCCCACAACATATTACCACTCAGACCAAGTGATTGTCATGGTGAAACAGTGCAGCACAGCTCACAAACAAAAATGTGTCCTCTGCTTTTAACAATCACCGAGATTCGAACCTGCAACCTTCTGCCTATGGGGCCACTTCCTTACCTACTAGGCCACCACTGCCCTATATGTCTTATCATTTCAGATTATGTATTTATTATATGTGTTGTTACAACGTCCATTCAGAAACTTTCAGTAAAAAAGTATGGTCACTCCTTCTCATCTATTATTGCAAAATATGACATCTTTTCTGGAACCACCCTGGAACCGTATTCAGTGGTTTGAGTGAGTGAGACATATTTTCTGTAGCACTTAATCAAAATTAATTTAATTCAACCTTATTTTAAGTCTGAAAATGGAAAAGAAATGAGCCTCAGTGGATTACATAGAAATATGAAAATCAACAGGTTTGTTTTTCATTAATGACAAACACGTCTGGGTCTCTTCTTTATTCGTTCTCAGTCCCTGCCCCAGTGTCTGGCCTGAAAGTGGGACACCAGGAGCAGACAGACAGGCTGCATGTGAGTTGGCGCCGGGGCCCTGGGGACCTGAGCGAGCTCCTGGTCTCGCTCTACGGCCCGGACGGCTCCCAGCTGGCCGTGCAGCATCTGAGCCCCGAGCAGGTAGAGCACGTCTTCCAGGACCTGTTACCGGGGCGACTTTACAACGTCGTGGTGACCTCCCGCAGCGGGGAGCTGAGCAACTCTGCCACCGCTGCCGGCCGCACGGGTAAGTCACCTTACACGGAGCTTGTTATGAAGTTCGTGCCAGTGAAAATGGCCGCTTTTATAGACCAACATAACGCGCCACATTAGCATGAGATGTGTTTGTTGATCGCAGTGCCACTGCCTGCAAAGTCTCTGGCCTCCAAACACGTGGGTGATGTCAACAGCTCCATGGAGCTGACCTGGCACGCCCCTGTGGTGGGTGACTACGACGACTTCAAACTGCAGTGGTTGCCGAGGGACCCCCTGACCGTCATGAGGCTGAACCCCATGCGGCGCGTCCTGGGGGGGCTCTACCCCGGCCGCCTCTACAACGTCAGCCTGCGCACCGTCAGTGGGGGAGGTGGGGGCCCTGTGACGTACAGCCCGGCCGTCTATCACCTCATCAGAACCAGTGAGTATTCTTCTCAAAAGCTACAACAATTACACTGTTTCCAATGGGGACATTTCATTACCTTTTTGAATACTCTATACAGTATACATTAGATAATATACAATATTCAGAATATACCTGACTATTCAAGATTTATTAGATAGTAAAGGGACTTGCTGATGCACTTTACACTGATGCCATTAGCAAACTTGTTGACTGCCATTAGCCAATCACTTCAGTTATTTTTCATCATTAAAATATTGTCTGCAACATGTTTGCTGTAAATACAAGCATCAATTAAATTAACAACAAGCAATAAAATACAATAGAATTGTACAAAAAAACAATAAAATACCAATTTCACAGACAATTTGCAATTTGCATCCCTAAAACATACAAATATCTAGTTTGTTTCTGTCTTAAAGCTCAACATATTTCTATAAATTTGACATCAGAACAGAAGACTAAAACAGAAGTGTGCTGAAGGCTGATTTTGGAATGGAGAATAGTATTTACCAAGAATGACGATGATAGATTTGTAAAGGAGAACTTGTGGTGAACACCAGAGGGCGCATTGGTGTCGTCAGGCTGCCATTGAAACATCACGCTCACAGATCTCAAGACAGTTGGAATGACTGTCAGACAGACTCTATAAATAAAATGGTATTTAACATATCCCAGATTTTTTGGATCCCGGATCAGACAAAATGTCAGCCATGCTGCTGTAAAAACCATCACATCTTCTACACATGAAAAATAAAACTTCTTCACAGTTGATGACATGTGACCCATGCATCCTATCTGCAAGGTCCTGGGGATGCATGGGTCAAATGGGTCACAGTTCTCTATTGTGGTAAATCCACAGGGTCAATTGTTTATTCCACATTCACTATTTGTGAAAGTGGAATTTTTTTCTTGCATTGACAATAGACAAAACATATTGACAGTTTCCAGAGGCTTTTTTTTCTTAGTGTCAGCCACATAGTTCTAATAGACTAGAGTCCCAACACAGCAAAAGGTCAGGAATAATCTAGTAACTGCACTATGTGGGTGGCCATCCAAGCCCTGCAGACACAAGGCCTCATAACAGCATCACGTCCACCAACACACTCTCATCTCTAATCTGGTTACTATGGAAGTGAGAAATTGCTATTTTGTACATCTGCTACTGTGTGTGTGTGTGTGTGTGTGTGTGTGTGTGTGTGCGTGCATGTGTGTTTGTCCATGTTGTTCAAATGGATTTATGTTGAATTAGACATATTAGCAAGCATTATTTGTTATTATAATTCATGAATATTATATCAGTGGCTTCCTTCAAAATGACAGGCCACATAAAGTTAAATTAACATGGGAAATAAAACAAAAGACCAGCCCCTGCTCATGAAAATATTAGATTGAAAATAAAAAAACATTTATACTACATCATATCAAATGAGAACAATTGCACAAAGCTGTTTGAAGCCATAATACCTGAATTCTGGCTTTAGTCATAATTAGGCTTCTACTAGTGTCTCGTAGTGAGCAAATGAATGTATTTCTTTAATTAGTTATATGTTGGTCTGCTCCAAAATGAGTAATAATGCATCTTCTTGTGTGTGTGTGTGTGTGTGTGTGTGTGTGTGTGTGTGCGTGCGTGTGTGTGCGAGTGTATGCGTCAGAGCATCTTGGTTTTTGAAGTTTTTTTTAAGAAATCCCTGCTGATGTGAAGGGCTCCTTCGAGACTCTTTGCTGGAACAGGATAAGTTCAGGCCGAAAACAGAATTGTTAATGAGGGTCTGGGTGAGCAGAGAGCGCATCTGATCTACATTTCAGCATGTTGCTGTGTCCAACGAGGTGGTGCATCGAATGAGGTCTACTCTTGGCGGTCCTTGAGGCTCTGGGTTCATGTGTTGGCTACACCAACACAAGCCTCGCGATCAGATAAAGAGGGAGGGAGGGAAAGTGGCCGAGAAGCATACTGGTGGAAATATGGTGGAATATCAGCGCTGCTCTTGCTGATGATAAGAAGAATAAGCACCCTCACTGTCATTAGGCATCAACCCAATTAACGACACATACAAATACAGCAGACAAGTGCCATTTTCCTGTCTGTTTATCTCCCTTTAGCATAGCACTGGTTGGTGTTTGGTTCCCCCTACAACACATTAAAATTCTCGGCTGAACATTGGCTCATCGCTATGCCGCACGTTCACGAGACCGTGCCATCGGCGTGAGCTCGACCAATTGTGTTATAATCGTACAAACATCGGCGAGCACGGCGACGCGGCGATGACTGAATGGCTAATTAGCGGCTCTCGGCCGGCTGAATGTGCTGATGAATGGCATCTCTCAGCTAACATATCAGATAGCAAGTCATTATGACGGCGCTCGGGCATCTCTCCTCCACGGCGGCGGCAAAAGTGCATCGTTCCGTGCCTTGTGTGCGTTCGGTGTGCGCGCAGTTATTTATTACGCTGAAGATGCAAATTGCTATTTGTGCCGCCGCGTCATGAAGAGAAACGAAAGTGCTTGTTAGTCTCATTGTCCTGCGGGCCTTTTATTTTCCAGCGGCTTGAATGCTGGCAAAGATTACAGAAACATCTCACTCAGGCTGAATGAGCCGATGTGGTAGAGGAAGAGTTGTGCTGCGAAGAGATATTACAGTCTTAAGAGGTGGTTCGGAAACATCACATCTGGCCATTTATCTGATCCCCACTTCGAAGCCTCAGATCGAGCTACTGATTGAGAAGGTTTCCATGCTTGGTCCACTATTTCTCTCACAACTGCAAAAAAGGGTATTTTGGCTCCACCTATGATCCTTCATCTCAGCCGTTATCCTTATTGGTTAGATCAGCAACCCTCATCGGATATAATTGAATATGAGGTATGTGTACATATTTAGGAGCGCTGACACTCCCAAGTTTTACAGGGACTCGGCAACCAGACATCAAGGCCAACTCACGAGAGTTTGTCAATGAAACACCACATCTCATTCAAACATTCATTTGCTGTACAGACGACGCCATCTCTCATCTCCTCCACACAGCACTCACCCACCTGGACACTCGGAAGGGAAATTATGTTAAAATGCTTTTCATCGACTACAGTTCAGCATTTAACACGATAATCCCTTCCACACTCACCACCAAGCTGGAGCACCTGGGACTCAGCTCATCTCTCTGTCAGTGGATCTCCATCTTCCTAACCGGGAGACCACAGGCAGTAAGGATGGGCGGACATGTCTCAGCCACCATCACTCTCAGCACTGGAGCACCCCAGGGCTGTGTTCTGAGCCCCCTGCTGTACTCTCTGTACACACACGACTGTACAGCCACTACTAACTCCACCACCATCATCAGGGTTTGCTGATGACACCATCGTGGTGGCCCTGATCTCTGACAACGATGAGACGGCCTACCTGGAGGAGGTTGGAAATCTGGAGAATTGGTGCCAGAGGAACAATCTCCACCTGAACGTCAGCAAGACCAAGCAGGAGAGGACCTACCAGACCCCTGTTATCAACAGGAGCCCAGTGGAGAGAGTGGACAGCTTCCGTTACCTCGGTGTTCACATCACGCAGGATCTGTCATGGTCCTGTCACAGCAACACCATGGTGAAAAAGGCCCGGCAGCGTCTTTACCACCTCAGATGCCTGAGAGACTTTAGACTGCCCTCCAAGGTGCTCAGGAACTTCTACTCCTGCATCATAGAGAGCATCCTGATGGGAAACATCTCAGCCTGGTTTGGACAGGACAGGCGAGCCCTACAGAGGGTGGTTCGATCATCTAAACACACCATCTGTACCAAGCTCCCTGACCTTCAATCAACCTACAGCAAGTGGTGCTGGACCAGGGCCAGGAAGATGTGAAGGACCTCAGCCACCCCAACAATGGACTGTTCTCTCTGCTGCGATCAGGGAAGCGCTTCCGCAAATTTGTACTTTTTACTTTCATTTTACTCATTTGCACGCCTTAAAAAAGATAAAAGTGTAATATTTGGTTATGTTTGCAATATTTGCATGTTGGTTCACTGTATACTTGCAATATTTGCAATACTGTGGTCTATAGCAGTCGCTAAAGCATATCACTGCATACCGTGTATGGAATTTGAAAACACACTGAGTCTTTAATAAACTAAAACAAACCTTGGCTCACTGGATCCTGATCACCCAGACCTAGTTGGCAGCACCTTTGGGTGATTAAAACACAACCCACATGAGAACCAGCAGCACCTGGCTAGGTCATGGTCACTGAGGCACTTGAACCCCCCTTCAAAGGGCAGAACCCCTGACCTATACCGCACCTCTCAAAACAATACCTGGGTCGAGATTTGGATGGATTTGGGCTGGTGCAGCAGGGTTAGGAGCATCCTGGCAGGCCGAGTCTCACCTGCAGGGTGACCTGGACAAAGTGAAAGTGAAGTGATTGTCATTGTGAAACACAGCACAGCACACGGTGACACAATGAAATGTGTCCTCTGTTTTTAACCATCAACCTTGGTGGGGATTCGAGTGGGATTCGAACCGGCAACCTTCTGATTACGGGTCCGTTTCCTTAACCTCTAGGCCACCATGGCCCCAAAGGAAAGGCATGGCTCATCCGGGAACCAAACAGAGTCAGGGTGTGGCTTCAAGGTGCTGGAACTGGTGGCAATCGACCCAGGTGACGCACTGTGGACCCGCTGAAGAGCGCTCAGCCAGAGGGGTGGAGCTTTCGAGACCAGGAACTAGCACACATGAGAAGTGGCAGCATCTGGCTAGCCCACGGTCACCGAGGCATCACAGTCACACTCAATCTCAGAGGACTCCTGGTTCTGCACATCGCTGTTAATCTCGTTAATCAACCGTGGGTCTAGTGCACAAAAATAGGACCAAGGCCAGAGTGATTATGACAAAAAACAAAGACCATGCCCCAGACACACAGAGTGAGTACGTGTGCAGTTTTAGAGCACTGAAACAAAGAAACGTCTTTCTTTCTTGAGCCTTGAGAAGATTTTAACAGCGGCTGCTGCTTCCCTGTCCTTTTCATGTGCATGGTTTGTGAGCCGCACAAGACTTTAGTTTGCATTCAAAGAGGACCTATTAGATTACCTCATTATTTGAGGTCAGTTTATCATTTTTTTCTTATAATGATCTTCGAGATATGTCATAATTGCTGCTTTCTTGTCTTTCAGATCCGGGCCCAGTGCTGAGCATGCACTGCCGTCCTCAGAGCTCCACGGCCATCTCCTGCACATGGACGGCCCCAGAGGCTGACATTGACAGCTACGATGTGGACTGTCGTCGCAAAGACACTGGCGAGCGGGTTTACGCCATGGCCCTAGGCCGTGACCTTACCCAGCATGACATTGTGGGGCTAGAACCGCACCGCCCGTACGCAATCACCGTACAGGCCAAATCGGGAGGACTCAGCAGCGAGACGGCCGTGGGCAGTGTTGTCACCATGATTGATCGTAAGCAGTGCCCATCACAGTGCATTAGTTAAGCACATATCTGGTGTTACAATATGGACTCAATTTTCTTCATAAAAGCATCCTTTTTTTAATGACATGACATATATAAATGTTGTTGGGTCCTATTTCTTCATCAGGCACAGTGAACAAGACCATTTTGCCTCTAGCCTCTCTTTTTCATCACTTTCTAATAAATGGTACCACTCGTGGCCACCCCGGGACTGGGCGTGGGGGGCTGTCTCCATCTGTCTCCACAGTGCTGAGTTGCTTATGATAACTCGTGCCCCTCCAGATGTCTCAGTGGTCAGCTAATCTATAGGATGGCCTTGCTTCATTAATTCCCAGGGCTGAATCAATGATGTGATCGAGAGAGAGAGCGAGAGAGAGAGAGAGAGGTTTCATGGGATGTCACTTCATGTCCCACAATTCATTCGTTTAGTTAATTTAAATCACAATCACATTAGTGCAAACAAGGTGTGCAAAAGTCTTTTTGAAACTATACGGGAAGACCGTTTCCATTTCAGATTTACAAACACAAAAAATTATTTTTGTGCTAAACAAATGAAAAAGCAGCACAATGATGAATCAGGCGCATAGAGCAAATGACACCGGTTTCTATCGATGGGGGAAAAAAAGTTCTTTCTCATGCTTTGCATTCTAGTTCTGTCAACATGATTTATCTGAGAAGAGCAGAGGTATAAAGAAACAAGAGACAGCGAGAATATAAAGGAGATGGGGAGAGTGGCGAGAATAAAGTAAGCCTTTTTTGTTCTGGGATGTGATATTCCTTCGTCATGTTACAGAGCAAACTTAAGATGGAGATGTTGTCAGATCTCTGCTTGGCAGTTCTAACTCTAGGAGCTTACGGTAAATATTCTTACAGGCAGCCAAATCCTTATTATCCTCATAATTTAGCTATTACCAAATTGTAGATGATCAATAGAGTGATTATTCATGATAAAGTCAGTACAAATCGAGCAGCTCAAATATTAAACATCAGGCAAGAGATGGGATGGTAAAGTGCGTAAGGGGTTTTGGACGTGATTCTTGGACATGGGCTTTTCTGAATTGAATAAATATCTTAATTGTTATCCTCATGAAAAGTCCAGGTTTGGTGACAGTATCATTCCACAAAAAGAATATGTTTCACTTTGAACCTCGCTTCATAAAAAAAATTAGGTCATTGTTTAGAACATAATGGTTCGTAAGCAGGCTTTATGAAGTTTCTTTAATGGTGATTAAAAGTGAGAGTTTGAGTAGGATATCCCAGTCGCAGTACAAAAGGCCAGGACTGACACTGATGGATAGAGGAACAACGAAAGACGGGACACCCCTGCTTCACAGCATCCACCACAAGCCCATCAGGGGAGAGGCCTAACAAATGAACTTTAAATAAAGATGTCCTCAAAACGCTGGGGCCACCAGGGAGGTTGGAGAGAGATGGAGGGAAAGTTGGAGTGAGGACACGCAGGATGACAGGGAAAAATAGAGAGAGATTAATGGGAACAGCATGGCTGCAGCCGGAGCCCTGAAACCCTTGTTGGTTTTCCTCAGCCTGTGGAAATGCCACGGATTTGGGTACTGGGGAGGAGACCTCATCAGTGCAAACATAATTAGATCGGTGCAATATTAGCTAATAAATCCTCCACATGGCTCTATTAGATGTGGCGGGTATATTCATGGTCCTGCCATGCGTGGACAGATTTATTGTGCTGTTTGCTTTATTCCAGCCGAACACTCCAATGAGCCATTTTATCACGTCTCTCTAGGAGCCGATTGTCTTATAATCTAAACATCATCAAATAAAGGGACTTGGTAAGACTGCGGAAGTTTCAGAAACTGAAGTGATTAATTTAAAAAAAAGAAGTGAATCGTGCCCTTGAATTAGTAAAATTGAACAGAATAAAAATGATGAAGGGCCAAAGATTGTGCCCGGCGTTGTGCCGGCAACAAATAATTTGGCTGTTTGCTAAAAGCTTTAAACTTCGCATCTTTACATTCAATTTACAATATTCTGCCAAATTCATCAAACCCTGATGCTGAAACATAACCATATGTGTTAAGAATTCTAAGGAATATCCCAAAATACAATTACTAACAACAGCTGCTTTTATAAATCATTATCCAAACTTTTATTGCCAGTGGTGGCCTAGCGTTTAAGAAAGCAGCCCCGTAATCAGAAGGTTGCCGGTTCGAATCCCTGGGCGCCTGTCATGGCTGCCCACTGCTCACCAAGGGTGATGGTTAAATACAGACGACACATTTTGTTGTGTCACCGTGTGCTGTGCTGCAGTGTTTCACAGTGACAATCACTTCATTGTTATAATTTGCTCTTATTTATTATTAATACAAAAACTTGATGGTGCTATACAGCAGTCAAGGTTTTAATATACATCGACCTTTTGTGATTTTTGCAGGTCCTCCTGTGCCGCCGGACACAGTGAGAGTGAGTGACAAAGCTGCTCGTGTCACCCAGTCGAGTATCTTCTTCAAGTTTAACTGCAGCTGGTTCAGTGACATGAACGGGGCAGTCCGCTTCTTCACTGTCATCGTTGCAGAGTCAGATGGTACTCATCCGTCAGTCCTCCCTTTCTAATCTCTCTCATTCTTTACTTCTATTGCTCTGGTAATCTTTCTGCTGTAGCTTAGTTTAAACTGCATTCTCTGTACTATGGACTATAATTGTCTGACATATATATTTTTTTGTTATTCCCACAGATACTGAACTTGTTTTGCCAGAGCAGAGGCACCCTTTGCCCTCATATACAGACTACAAAATGAACAGCTCGGTCAGAGCCTACCAAACCAACTTCTTTTCCAGCCACTGTGCTGAGAATCCAGAAATGGTCAGCAAGGTTTTTGAGATAAATCTGGGAGCAGGCATGGATACCCTAGGTGGAGCATGCGATGAGGACCAGGATCACCACCATTACCTAAACACCTTCTGCGATGGACCACTTAAGGCGAAGACTGCCTACAGGTAAACTCCATTCGAAGTTTTTAGAATGTATTTTCGTGCCATGTGTTATAAGTGGTGCTTTGGCATTTTAGACTCAGTGTCCGAGCATTCACTCAGCTCTACGAAGACAACCAGAAGGAGCCGCTGTTCACAGACACCTACCTTTCCTCCCCAATGCTGACCCAAGCAGGTAAAAAATGGGACTGTTGGAGGTAACACCAAGCACTGTAAAAGAGCATTGTAATTAAAGTGTGGTTCCCTGACCAGTCTTTCTGTTCCTCTCCTCGGCAGAACCTTTAGGGGGTGTCATTGAAGGCCTCAGCGCTGGCATGTTTCTCATTGGCATGATCATCGCAGTCATTGCTCTGCTCATCTACAGACAACGAATTCGCAAAGTGTAAATATGATTGTATTTATTATTAATCACGTTTATTCACGTAAATGTGACTGTACACTACTAAGACTGTACATTACTGTACAGCGTGTTGTTTTCACATGCAGTTAACACAGCAGCCTGAAGCTAAAGATTGTTCAGATGGCTGACCAGTTAATGCAACCAGTTTAAGGTGTGATTTCAAACAGTAAAATTGGTCATACTAGTTACAACTAGCAGACACTAGCATAGGCTGTTTAAGATGGTTATGCTGGTTGACCAACTACTTAAACCAGCAGCTTTGATCACCAAACTGGCCCAAGGTTATGTTTTAAACCAACTATAACCAGCTAAAAGTAGCTAAGGCTACTAAAAATGACCAGCATAGAACAGCTGCCGGCACTAAATAGCACACATAGCAACATCGCTAGTAAAGTAGATTAGCTACACTAACTCAGTGTAGCTAATTCACCGATTGCTTAAAAATGTAGATATAATGTAGTCCAAATAGTTTGTTTAACGACAAGCGATAGACATGAAACATGGGTTAACGTTAGTAATCCCTCAGGTGAGGGCTGCATGGTGGCATAGCGGTTAGCGACGTGGCCTCACACCTCCAAGGTTGTGAGTTTGAATCCCGTCTTGGACCTTGGGTGTGCGGAGTTTGCATGCCCCGCCATCGTTGTTCCGGGCGTCCTCCAATCCCCTTTCAATCAATTTTATCTCAAAAAAGCAACCCTGGCTCACATGGCCATTAGCAGAAGAAAATGTTGTTTGCTTGACATCACAGTCTCTAAAATAGACACGATGCTTTCTAACAAGCGTACGGACAGACACACAGGATGCTGCTAAAGCTGCAACACGGAGAGCCGCAAACATCATTTCCTCTCTGCCTTGCATTAGCGAAGGATAATTAGAGCCCACTGTTTAAACAAAAAGGAAGAATGGGGCATCAGAGTCGCGTAATTGCATGACAGAGGAACGAGAGACATTCCTCGTATTCGATAATTAGATATTGCTAATAGCCTGGACCTCCGTCAGGCTAAATCCAGGATGTTGTGCAGCCGGTAGAACGTGCAGCGAGAATGCTCCGGGCGTCTTTTAATGTGTACTAATTAGCCGGGGGCTTTGTATGACGTGCCCGCGGACTGGCTAATTATTGGCAGGTTGACTGAATGAATTTTTTTATTGGCTGGAAAATGTTTAATGGTTTGGCAATTCAGGTCTATGTGTAGGAATGGACACATTCTCCTCATCACATGACGTGTGTTTATTTGAATGAATTTAGGGCTGTACAAGAGGGGCCTGTGGTTAGGATGAGCATGTGGAAAGAAGTGCCCTCCTCAGGGATCTATATGGGTGTCAGAAGGTAAGAATGCCTCTGAATACTGAGCATTTATGGGTTTACCTGGTCGCTCAATGAAAATGTCAAATGTTTTTTTATTGCCAATTTATGTTTTCATTTTGAGCCGGTGATTCAATTATTCTTCATTTGAAACAAGAACAGTCTATTGATCCGTGGTCACTTGATACTGCTCTCCTCGGTACAAGTGGCCCCATGGGGTAATCGGAATCTGGCATATACTACAGAAAAATGGCATTGTTCAGAATGTGCCCAGGCGACCTCTAACACCACGTCCTTTCCACTCACACAGTAAATTACAGTTTTTTAGCACCTAGGGACAGGAAGCCATGTCATCAATGAGGTGTGTGTGTGTCTGGAAGGACGATATCTCTCACAGAACTTTGAATCGTCATGTTCATTGTCACCGACACTCTGAGTGGACGTTAATCTCCATGCCAGATAGAGCCGATAGGGTTGTCACACTCTAAAAATAGCTTCCTATGTATATGGATGTCTGCGCCTGCATGTGTAGTGATATGGCACTGAAATAATCGATCTGATTATTTTCAAGCCTGACCGGCTCAATAGCACTGAAACAAAAGCATGGTGCTAAAACCAGCCAAGCCTATTACTCAGGTGTGTTCGTGGAAAACCAAAGATTGATCCTGAGCTTCTGTGGTCACTGAGACATGAGGCAGAAATAAAAAGAAGACGTGACGAGCCATCCAAAAAGCTAAATTTGAAAATTGGTGGAAGATTCTCTAGCGGTCCACTGGGTCTGCATTATAAAAGGCTGCAACATCTAGATCATATGAACAATTATAACTGATTATTAAAAAATGGCACCAATTACCTTGCTAACTGATTAGTTTTTCCCGTCATTAGGTAAAAACATTTCCAGCAACAAAATATAAATTGCCATGAAATAAATCCATTATGCATCTTTGTCTATTTTTAAGAATGTAGTAATAGATTAATCAAGAAAACAAAATTCTTGTGGTTCAGTTTTATTTCAGGTCATTGGTGTGAATTAAGGCTGGCAGAAATATTGACCAGATCCAGACAGACTGTAATTTAGATCTATATCAATTATACAAATTCATATGCAGCTCAGCCACTCATACACCTCTTTTTACTGTCCGTTTTGATTTATAGAAATCTTCCACTTTATGTGAATATTTATTAAATGTTAAATTTATCCAACGGAACTGAATTTAGATTTGGTCTAAATTTGGACTTCGCTGGACTAGTGTTAATAAATTGTCATGGAAACCAGTGTCTCATCATCTTATCCACGCTGGTACTGCCACAGAGACGTGAGGTGCTGCTGGGTGCTATTACCAAGTGATGCTAACCCTGTTTTTCTCCCGAGTCACTTTAATCAATGCAAGAGTAATGAGATTTGTACGAAAGGTGGACACAAATCTCTGACCACCGAAAAAAGCAAAAACAGAGAGCGTAACAAGATGTGTGCATTCGTTTTTAAACATGTAAACCAAAATCTAATTGCACACTCTCCTGCTCTTTATTCCAGCAATCGGCGCGTAGCGAGGTATGTACCCGCATCCCCATCTTTTTCAGGTCACAGATGCTTTTGTTGAGTTTGTGCCCTGGTACGGATCATTTAACCCAGTGTCCCCGTGTTTCATCGCAGCCCCATTAAAGGAGCACACTTTGAGACGCATCTGGCCAAACTGCAGGCCGACTCCAATTACCTCCTCTCTGAAGAGTTCGAGGTGAGGAACTCACACTTGCGCAAATTCCATTAAGCTACACCCACATTTCTAATAGCCCTGAAAGGTTACCGTAACTCAGCATTCACTCTAATTGAGTGGCATCAAACTTGACCATTTAGCACATCCTCCATTACAGCATTTAGCGCAGTTCAGCCGAGGACTGGAGCAGGAGAAATGTTGTTTATAATTACGATTCCGGTCTTCCATGGCTGTTTGGCTTCTGAAAACTATACACTGCGGTTTTCGTTCAGGATCTGAAAGATGTGGGGCGGAACCAGCCCCTGGATACGGCTCGTGTGCCAGAGAACCGCGGCAAGAATCGATACAACAACATACTGCCCTGTGAGTCTCTGTATGGCTTTTTATACACATTTTGTGCACATCTAAGGAAGTATTACTCACACATCTTACAGTATATTAATTGCATGCGTTTGGAGTTCCTAGAGTTTATATGGATACAATGGGATTTAAAAAAAAATTCTCCTTACTTTATAGGATAGAGCAGACAATATGAACAAACTCTCACCATTGCACCAAATAATCTCCGCATCACAACATAATCGGTCAGCCCCAAGGGCAGGGAGAATGGAATGGAATTAATCTGTTTGACGGCTTATTTTTTTTTGGTGGTGGTGGATTTAGTTTTCCGAATGATGCTCAGGACTGTAATGGTCAATCATGCCTGTCAGTTTAATTATGGTAATTTATAATATATTTAGCCACATCCTTTGCAGTAATGTGTTCTAATTTGACGGCCTATATTAAGGTAGACCAAAGGCATGGATATTTATGTTTAGATCCATGTGGTTATAGGGGGGGAAATGATATAGAACTACTTTTTCATCGCACTTCATTCTACCCTGACACATTTCTGGCTTGTAGGGTTTGGTTTGTTCATCAGCTGTCAGTAAGACAAGGGCAGGACTTTTCTGAGCAAAGCCTCCCACCCGCCCAGGGAGCCTGACCACCTGTCTGTGTGTCTCTTTCAGACGATGCTACCAGAGTGAAGCTGTCCTACTTGGAAGACGACCCATGCTCCGACTACATCAATGCCAGCTACATCCCCGTGAGTCAAAGAACATGTCAGCACAGTTCGTGCCCTTGCTGGTTAATATCCACAAATTATGTCACTGAAATGTTTAACCTTATATGTGGTTATGACGCTAGTACACATTTACACGTTAAAATTCACTCATGTGCGAGTATGTGGGCTCTGTGGCTGATTTGGCCAGTGTGCACGTGACTCACCCAACAAGTGCTCGGTCGGAATCCGTCTGGACACCTGCCCGTGACTCATGTTACGCCCATTAGCAGACACACACTGCCACTGTGGCGTTGCCTAATGGCCCAGACACACAAATCTCCCCCACTGCGATGCAGCCTACCCTGACAACTGGCTGAAGCCCAAGGCTGGACAGTCGGCCTTTTTAACCGCACTTAAAGGCCCCATTAAATGCAGTCTTTGGTTACATATGCCTTTGAAATGGAGGAATGAAGCCGAAGGACGTGGGTTTTCCCGCGAGATCTGGGTTTGACATACTCCAACACATGCACGGCCAGCCTCCGCATTGCTGCGTAGTGTTTGTTGTCCCGCTCTGCAATGCTGTGGAGGCGTAGGAGGATATTTCGCTGAGCCACGTTTCTCCCTCTGATAAAATGTAGACATTAGCCACTGCTCTTGCACCACTTGCCTGAACTCTACGAGCACCTTCCTTGCATGTCCTTGACTCTTTCAACATTCAGAAATTTAGGTCAGCAGATATGTCCTGTTTGCCACATGTAAAACCACCAAATTAAGCAGGTCCTCTGTTGCAGGGTAATAACTTCCGACGCGAGTACATTGCCACACAGGGACCCCTACCAGGGACGAAGGAGGACTTCTGGAGGATGGTGTGGGAGCAAAATGTGCACAACATAGTCATGGTTACGCAGTGTATGGAGAAGGGTCGGGTGAGTGGAGTCACTGTCCTTTAGTTGCCTTGGCGACTTCCAGTCTGAAAGAGAATATAAAAGCGAGAGGAGAACAAAGTGAAGAAAGAGAGACCATCTAGATATCAAAGGCAGATCATTAAAGCGATAAATGGCCTGTGGTAGCGTGTCTGATGATAGTCTTAAGTGGACCGCCCATCCTTTGATGCTGTGTAGTAGGCAGATGTGAAAGCTCACATTGTGGCCCCTGTGTTATCCAGGTTAAGTGCGACCAGTACTGGCCCCTCAATCGCGAGCCGCTGTATTATGGTGACCTGGTGGTCCAGATGCTCTCCGAGTCTGTGCTACCGGAGTGGACCATTCGCGAGTTCAAGATCTGCTACGTGAGCAACCGCTACATTTCCTTAAAATACGTCTGCCATGGGTGGCTTTTTCATGCAGGTTCTCACTTCCTTTTTTCACAGGATGGTCAAATGAACTTTCCAAGGATGGTGCGGCACTTTCACTACACCATCTGGCCAGATCATGGTGTGCCTGAGACCACTCAGTCTCTCATTCAGTTTGTGAGGACAGTGAGAGACTACGTTGACCGAGCCCCCAACTCTGGGCCCACAGTAGTGCACTGCAGGTATGGGCATGACACCCATACACACACTTTCATCTCCAGTTCAGCTTGGGATCAATGCCTTTTTCATGTATGGATAATTGAAAAATTTAAAATTCAAATGATGATCTCTAGTCATCACCATTGGGGAGATAAACAGATCAATAAGTAGACCAAGCCTCAACTGTCCACGTAGAGACGGCTGTGTAAGTGTAAGGAAGCACCACTAGATGGACTTGTCTGACTGTAATCTTGCAAGTTGTCATGAACAAAACAATACATGAACCAGCCCTACATTTTAAAAAGGAGATGCTGTCTTACACTGGGGGTCTAGACAAAAAGGGGAAACCAGTAGATGGCAGCAAATACGATAAAAACAAATGTTTTGAGTGGGCTGCTTCGTGTCATTAAGGTTTTGATGTGTCAGGCTGTCAGTGGACACTGGCACATTTCTACAGATAGTGACAATGGGGAGGCAGAGAAAATGATAAAAATTGAAACCCTTTTTCATATCCATGGTGTGTGGCACCGTAGAGAGAGAGCACTCCTCCGCACACGCCTCTTTTCCCACAGTGATGGCAGATAATGTTATTTGATTTTCATCTCTGTGTGATTCCCTCATTATTTTTTTTAATTACTGTTCTTTTGGTGTTTTTCCCATGCCCTGGTTTATTTATTTATTACTTAAACATGCATTTAACCAGGCCTGGGATCATTTTGGTAGTGCCCCAGAAAGTTAATAAGTTAACACCCTATCCTTGATATCCCAGCTATATTAAATGTTGGTGGTCAAAATACAAATAAATGATCAGACCTTGCCATCATTAGCTCTTCACCTTTCTTCGTACTTGTTTTCCCCAGAATTGTCATTGAGCGATGCTGTTCTGTTGTGTAATTCATGGATTGGAATATCAGCTTGTGTATCATTCAAGCATATTTATCAAATTATGCTTTAAACTTCGGGTAAACTTAATTAAAACATCATGGTGATGTTTAGGTTTACCATGGTAAACCTAAAGATGTAAGATTTGTTACTCCTGGTCTTAGTGCCAGTGATTTTAGCTGCTCTGTCCTAAATGCAAATCATGCACGAGACTACTGCTTTTCCTTTGATTTAAAAATGTATATGATGCTGCGGCTTTCACCTGGTCGTAAAACTAAGAGGCTGAAGCTGGTCCACAAGCTTCACAAAGCACAGGGCTTATGCCAAAAGTAGGCGTCTTATTCTTAATCAGAGTGTATTTAGGGCTATTCTCAGAGGGGCCGTGAAGCTGTCAGAGGTAGCCAGATATAATACATCAAACTTAAACCTTGCCATTGTCCCTTAGTGCTCAAACAATGCAAGTAAAACCCGACTCGGGCTCTGTCTCGATCTCTATCTCTCTCAAGCTGTCCTCTCTGTCTAAAATATGATGAAAAATGTGGGGGTCTCGGGCCCAGGAGATGCAGGCTGAAATGGCATGTATTCCAGGCCATTACTCTAGGGACACTTCTTCTTTTCACTTGTGATATCTGTCCTCTCGGAGGCCACGGTGTCACCGGATAAAAGGCCACTGCATAGACATCGGCCAGCTCGTCCCAGTCATATGGAGCGTTTCCATCGTAATCGCATTATGTCCGGCTCTCTTTATGCACAAGAGGGATGATTTGTCAACGTCTAGACATGATGGAGCGCCGGTGAAAATAAAACAAATACAATGCTTGAGGTCCCTCATTTCTGTTCGAATGTGTTTTTAAAAATGAGCAAATATCGTGAAATAGAGCAAGTGAATAACTTTTCAGCCCCAATTCAGTGTACATCATTTATACTACGAAAACGATGGGTGATGCTGATGAATATGACGATATGGTGAGAATATTGCATCGCCAGTTGGCCTGAGGGAACACATTTCCAAAATATTGAGGATTGTCTGTTTTAGTGCCGGAGTAGGACGGACAGGCACCTTCATCGTGCTGGACAGGGTCCTCCAGCAGCTGGACAGCCGAGGGACGGTGGACATTTACGGCTGCGTCTTCGACCTCCGACAGCAGCGCTCGCACATGGTGCAGACCGAGGTGACTACACTGCTTCACATTTCCTGCAGCATCGGCACAGCGAATTGGCAATGCTGGTCAGGGCCTTCTGAGTAAGCGATGCTGTGTCATCATTACAGACACGTTGACCAAGCAAAAAGTCCATCCTTTCCATTGGACAATGTGCCAACTTTTAGAAGAGTTCATTAATACTGAAGACAATATTTACTTATTAGCTGACTCTCCAGAGACGTGTGAATAGTTACTGGCTTATGGTTTCACTGAATGCTGATAAACAAAAGTGAAATTGAAGTGATTGTCACTGTGAAACACTGCAGCACAGCACACGGCGACACAAAGAAATGTGTCCTCTGCTTTTAACCATCCCCCTTGGTGAGCAGTGGGCAGCCATGACAGGCGCCCGGGGAGCAGTGTGTGGGGACGGTGCTTTGCTCAGTGGCACCTCAGTGGCACCTTAGGCGGATCTGGATTTGAACCAGCAACCTTCTGATTACATGTCCGTTTTCTTAAACGCTAGGCCACCACTGCCCCTGTTGTGGGCACATTTTACCATTCAGAAACAACAATTTACTTTACTTTAGGGGCAGTGGTGGCCTACTGGTTAAGGAAGCGGCCCCGTAATCAGTAGGTTGCCGGTTCGAATCCCGATCTGCCAAGGTACCACTGAGGTGCCACTGAGCAAAACACCGTCCCCACACACTGCTCCCCGGGCACCTGTCATGGCTGCCCACTGCTCACTCAGGGTGATGGGTTAAATGCTGAGGACAAATTTCACTGTGTGCACTGTGTGCTGTGCTGCTGTGTATCATGTGTGATAATCACTTCACTTTATTTACTAAATTATGCAAAAAATTGTGAATTGATAATCTCTAAATCCACTCGAAACCATACCTTCATTATTCTGGGTAACATATGATTGCAGCTACATTTTTTAAACATATTCTCTATTTGCATATCAGTTTGCACAGTTTGAAGGTTCATTCAAAACTGGTGACATTTAGTCACATTTTCCATTCCACTAAATTACTATTTTACATTACTGTTCCCATTTATCCCATTTAACACAGTGCCAGTATGCCTACCTGCATCAGTGTGTTCGTGACGTCCTGAGGGCACGGAAGCTGCGCTGCGAGCAGGAGAACCCACTGTACCCCATCTACGAGAACTTCAACCCCGACTACTACCGAGGTGAGCCCCGCCCTCACGATCACGATTCAGAAATTTCACAAGTCCAGTCAGCCGAAGAGCTGCGAGCTCTAAAATTAACAGGCAACAGACGTGCAGCCTCGCTTCATTTCTGAAATGAAGTGAAGTGGTGGTGAGACAGGTCTAGCTTGCCCGCATTTCAATTTCACGTCCCATTTCCTCGCCTCAAATGGAGACGTGGATGAGAAAGACGTGGCTTCACTTTGAAAGGACACAGACTCTGTCATATTTACTTTTAGTTGGTGTTTTACCGTGGCCTGTAACTCCATGTTGTTTTTCTTTCTCAGATTTTATATACACTGGACGCTAAAGATCAGAAAGAATCGTCTCAAGGACCTTTGCTGGATTTTAATTTTTTTTTAATACCAATACCTATCACACCTGGTGTACTAGAGCAATATAGTGTTTATTTTTGTATACTGTTTAATCTCTCACGGTTTTCAATGTTTAAAAGCTATTTAAGTGTACCGGATTATTGTATATAACTATTTATATTTTATCTTATGCCAATAGTCACCATCAGTTGTTTTGTAGCTAAATACTGGCACTGCAAGAAATGGAAAATACAATATAATATACCACGTTCGTATGACTACATGCCATATTTGGAAGTTGTATTAGCCTTTGAAATGTGGATCTTTTGAGCCAGCCCCATCTGTAAATGTGAAACAAATGGGCCGGCGTGTTGTAATACGCGTAATGGAGCGTTGTTGTGACGGGCCGAGAATAAGGTGCTCTTGTCGTCGGGGAACCGTGGTTCAGTTGAGTGCAGCCCATTACCGTGCTGTCAGCTGAAAATGACTTAAGTGTCTAGATGTTGTCAGGTGTTCCCCAGTGACTCAGCGGTGAGCAACCTCACTGTGTACCTTTGAGTCTTGTCTTCGTGTTTCATGTGAGTTTGCCGGGTTCCAATTAAAGAAAATTGTTTTTTATTAGCTTACATTTTTTCTGAAACCCCCCAAAAAATTTGGATTGTAAAACAGACCAAAACCAACTAACAGTAGCCAATCAAAACTGATATTTTGTCATTAAACACACCAGGGACGTCTCCACACTCAGCCAAAATTAATGTGTTAATCGCTGTAATTGCTTATAAATATTTAGCGCAATTATCACAGCTGGGTTTTGTTTACTTCCTGTGTTTGGTTTGACCTTTGACACGAATGGAAAATTAATCTTAGACATAAAGATGGTGATGGACGATGGAGTTTTAGGGTCGATGTGTGTCCATGATGCGCCTCTGGGCAGATGAAAACACAAGCAACACCAATAATTTGACATTTTACGGTTTTTGGGTTAACTACAAGAAAATACACAAAACTTTCACCTTCACAGGGCTAAGATTGGTTATTTCCATTATTCTACCCAATCAGGAGAAAATCTTCACTACATCTCCTGATCCTGGCTGGTATCTTATAGGATCCTCATTTAGCACCATTTGTCTTTGCTGTCCAGAGACATGTGTTTTAGCCATTTTTTTAGATGAGTGGAATTGGGCATTATTGATGGGAATAATGGGAACTTTTAAAGAGAGACAGAGCCATAACCTTAAAGAAGAGCTAATTAAACTCTTCTTCTTCCTAAAGACCAGACTTTGCCCAGATGTCTGTTATGTCCATTCATTTGTGCCCAGTTTGGCCTCCGGAGTGTGTGGACGTCATTTCTAAAGGACAGTGATCAGCATCCGCTCACATTATTGGCGGCCGAACATAGCGTCTGGTCTGAATCGATTTGATTCGTGCTGATGGGGTGCGCCGAAAGGAAATGTCATTGCTCCTCATTGCCACCTAGGAGAGTGAGATTTCGATTAACACTTGCGGTTCTGCCAAAAATACACACACACACACACACACACACACACACACATACTTGGTGAAGGGGGTCACCGAAAGCCAGATGATGACAGGAAGCTACAGTGAGCCCTTACTTCTGACTGCTCACTGCCATTAGCTGAGCTAACGAGTCTGACCAATCAGTTTTCTCAGTAGCTCTTGCAGAATTACATTTTATTTTTTAACAAAAAATAAAATCCTCCATATTTCAAGCAAAGAGACCCGGAGGGGTCACACATCAGCTACCTCCAAATTATTAAATCAATCAACTAAAACCAATCGGTCCCCCTGCTCCGTCGATATGGGTGGAGCTACACATTCCCTGTAGTCCATTTTCCTCAAACAACCTTCTTTTCAGAAAACCTCAACAACTGTGCATCTAGAAATAGAAACTTACATGAAGAACCCTTCAATAATAGCCTCTTCACTTGATTCTTTTTATGAAGAAACTATAGCCGATGGCTGACTGGGTGCATGATTCAAAATATTCAATGGTGGGGGTGAGGTGATTACACTCTATGATTATGTCTGGTTTAATCATACTCTACATTCCCCGAAAACCTGGATTACATAGAACCTTTACTTCAGTATGTGATTTACTGAGGCTCCTCACAAAATGGTCAAACGCCCTCAAAGCATGATTCATGTTTTTTAATAAGAGCGATGAAGATCATTTCATTTCTACAGAGATTCTTTTTAAATGGTGCAAACAAAAGGCTACTGTAGGTCTTGCCTGGCATGTAATGTTGTTATCGTCATATCCTCGTCGAGCACCATCCAGAGTCTCAGAGAGACTTCCCTGCAGAACTGAAATATCTGTGAACATTGTACAGCTGGACCCTCGGGGATTTAATGCTGGGTTTCTTCTAATCTACATAATGTCATGTCTCTGTCTGTCTTGTAAAGTGCACTGCTGCATCTCAGAAAATTTAATATTATTTGTTTTTTGTCATTTTATTTAGCCCTTCGAACCCTTCTGTTCCAACCTTTTATAGACTATTTAAATCAAGTTTCTGTATTGGGATTTTTGGGATTGTTGGTAATATTCTAATAATTTCAGTTTATATGAGTTTATAATTTGAGTTTATTGAGTCTGATTTTCTATCATTCATATTCAACACACACACACACACACATATATATATATATATGTATATATATAATTATCATTAAATATATATTTACATATGAATTTAAAATAGTTTACGGTTTTGTATTAAATAACCTTTTTCATGGTATATTTTTGAGATGCATTAGTATACAATTTTAATATTCCTCCAAAGAAAAAGAACCTCAGGATGTTAATACAATGTTTAAGTTTTTTTACCTGGTAATTCTAATTTACTGACAAATGGGTTATATAATTAATTGTAATTGTAAAAACACTGTTTTTTTTAAATACACCATGCCAAACTTTTAGCTGCATGGATTCCTCAATTTTTATAAGCTACTGTATGTATATCGAGCTGGAATTATTGCAAATTATGCACTTACATGATTAAATACCACAATTGTTTATATGCTTTTTTAAGTATTGGTAGATTACACAACATTAAATGAATTCACTGCCATGCACTGAAACTATGTGCAGTTTGTAGCCCGGCGAGTGAGTTCGCTCTGATCTGGCAGTTGATGCTGTCCGCATTGTTGATGTTCTCACTAGCGACCGTGTGAAATTGTGCCTACAATCTAACCGACGGGTCTGTGTGTTCAGAGGAAAAGGTGTAAAACTACCCACTCTGACCGACTATGCATGCTGTACGTGTATGACTGCAGATGGCTAAATAAAGCTGTGCAAAACTACTGCATCACTGTACCACTTCATTAGCCTCATTTTCATTTTTGTGCTTTTTATTCTCTCCCTGTCGCCAATCGAAGCTGAGAGAAGTGAGCACAGGCTTACCAGGGTCACAGCAGGACGGACACACACACACACACACACACACGGTCTAATACTGCAGCAAAACCACCTGCCCACATTTAATCGCCCCGGCAATTTTATTTTCCAATCATATGTTCGGTGCCTGCAAAGAAGGATCCGTGTTCGCTGACATCAGCTGCCACAGCGGGGTGAAGGGGAGGCTGGGACGGGACAGTCTCATTCAGCTCTGGCCATCAGGCATCATACTGGAGATGATGGAAAATGGAGGGGAAATGAGGTCTGTTTCAAAAGGAACATTTTTAAATATTCTGGACGCATATTGGACCGGTTTGCTCATCGTTTCAATTAAATCATCAGGGCATTTGGCCAAAATGACCTGCTTGCTTCTTGCGATGGCTTCTTATCCCCCCCAATCTCATCGGTGCATGTTTTTTCTATTACGCCGAGATTAAAACTGGGCGCCACTTCACGCCTCCTTTTGCCAGGGAGTGTTTGCGTTCAATTACGGGAGAGAAAAGCGAGTTCCTACTGAGTGCATATTTACCAGCGAGGTCAGACCCAATGAGGTCGAGGGACGTCCAGTCACAGTCTGCTACGGCCTTATACACATTTGACACAGTGACATTACGGAACACTTCTAAATTGTTTAAACTGCTACTTAAATTGGCTATAGGAAGACAACAGTGGTTAGATCCAGATTTCCCTGTTTTATTTGATCATGCCATACGGAGGATTTTTTTTTCTTTTTTTTTTCTTTCATAAATTCATCATGTCCCAATTTTCTTAAATGTTAGATTTTAAATTAAATGATTAATACCTATTGGATGAAAGACCTTATTATTTCCCAAGAACAATATAAAAGTACATTTGTGTATCAATGGCCGATACGATCCAAATGGTCTCGACAAATTTGTTTCCCTACAGCCACTTTCTGCTTGTTCCACTAGCAGTTTGACAGGCTCTGATAAGGGCGCGTGAACATGCTCTGCCACGAACTGAGGTCAAGTTATTAAAGCCGAAGACGATACAGCGCTGCGAGAAGAAACGCTCCTCTAAACAGTCTGGAGGAATGCTGCCCTTGTGAACCTGATCCCAGACTTGTTTCTTGCTGGGGAGTCGTTCAGCTCGACAACATGGAAAATGGAATTAAGAAGATTAGTCATTTGGACTCCTCTCAAAGTACAGAAGCAGCCTTTTCTTTTACACATTTGTGGCGTTGGTTCTAAGAATAACAAGGCCTTTCTCTGTTAAACTGTGCTGTCATGGTAACGTCTATTACATGCATAATTAAAAGACATCTGCAGTGATGTCGGCATACAACACAATAACACAGTTTAAACAGCAAGGTGACAACGAATGAATAAAAAATATTAATAATATTACAAAGACAAAAAAAATACACAACTTTTGAAGACAATACTATTTTTTAATAGTATTGCAAAAAGATATTTTTCAGGCACTATTTTGTATTACATTGTTAAGTATCAACTGTTAAAACACTTTCTTTTTCTGAACACAATATGCCTTGTAACACATTATCTAAGAGGCATGGGTTAAATTAAAACACACAAAGATCCATGTCCTGGCTGAAATAATATTTTTTTTAAGAAGGGGGGGGGAGCATGAGACGTGAAGGACATTTAGGAATAAATACAGTTTACAGTAGCTACCAAAGCAATGATCAGAACTAGCTACCATTTAGTAATATTCAGTTCATTCAGTTGATTTTTTTTTTTTTGTGTTTTCTTATATAATTTATTTGTTACAGCAGAGTCAGTATGCTACTGTATAGCTAAATGCATCAAGCTTCACTTAGCTATCTAATAAATAACATTTGACATCTGTAATGTGCTACATCAGAGCCGCTGTCTGATATGAGTATGAGCTGTAGGACCCCTGATAACGGGCCACCGTGCGGAAATTAAATGTTCACCATCCGGCATAGTGAATTAAAAAAAAAAAAATGGATACAGTCTTTCACTATTTGGACGGTATGAAATCATCAGGGTGAGACTAGAAGCTGTGGAAGGTAGACATTATAAATTCAGAAGGTTCCCAAGGTGTCACGCCAGAGAAAAAAGGTCCATTACGATGAAAAGTCTCAGAGCACAGATTGCTTGAATATTAAGGAGTGAGATGAAGTGTTTATCTGAAATATTTTCTTAGCAGAGAGAAGCAGAGATTTTTTATCTGGTCACCTCAAACATCGAAGCACCTTGTGGACAATTTGGAAATGTCAAACGTGGAGCAGCAACAAATGTAAAAATGAACAATCAATACCGTCCAAATAGGGCTTTTCAGGGAGAAGAACAGCATATAATTTCAAAATGACTCTTTGGGCTTTAAATAATATCAAGTCAGACAAATCCACGTTCATAGGAAAGGTTTGAAAACGTTCTTTAACACTCCTAAAAAAAACTCCGCCAGAGTGTAAAAACACGGTAAAAGTGGGAAAAACTGTGGCTGCTGTTTTTTCCACCGAAATCCAGAGCATTGCACTTCATTCGAAGGTATCAAATTGTTAGCAATCATTTTGAAAAAGAGCGTACAGTGCATACATTAAAAAGACAATAATATACATCTTGGAAAGCAGTGCAAATTCTGCAGCGAGTACATTTACTCACTGTGCATTCTATACATCAGGAGGAAAAACACAAAGGGCGAAGTTAACACGAGTTTCGGAAACGTAGCGGGTCGCTCGAAAAAGCCACTTTAGGGGGCACTCGGTGGTGAAGAGGTAAAAGTAGGGACTGATTATACATTCGCATCAGAATACACTGCGTCCGACTACACTGCGTACCTCCGACAAAAGACCAACTCCAACCAACAACTCAGCTTCAAGTTCACTATACGATGCTAACACTAGGGGCGCTATTTTTGAGCTGGTGCTACGTGGATTATACAACAACCTGGCAGTTAGTAATTATTTGTACATTTTTATTGAGGAGTAATTATTTTTGTGGCCCAGAACACAATATTTATTGGTGTTTTATTTAACTGATTGATGATTTAAACCTTAAACCTTAGTTTTTATGGCACCGATTTAATTATGCAAATCATGTGGATGCCATTGACCTTACACTAGCAAACAACTCTGAAAATAGTGGCCTGTATCATGACCCTCTCTTCAGGGGTTCAATATAGAGCAAAGAGGTACAGCAAGAAAGGTTCATGAATTATCTGCTATCAAACTGGCAACATATTAATTTTCAGAGATTATTAGACAATCCACAGCGACGTGGCCGTTAAAGGCGACGCGGGGCACTGTTGCCTCTGCACACCGAACGCAAGATCATCATGGGCAACGATTTGGATTTTGAGCTGAAGAACTGCTGCTTTTTTACTGATCTGTGGAGCCACCATTAGAGCAGTATTCTAAGTGATTAAGTGTTAAGTGATTATGAGCATTATAATCACTTTATTTTTCAGATTTTAGTAACTACAAAATATTGTTGTAACTAGAATATTTTCTATATTTAGAACTTTTTAACTGGACACCTCACCTTTAAAAATATTTGATGTCTATATTATAAACAATATGCCATATTTGATCAAATTAACAATCTGAAATTCATTTTACTGCAATGTATTGGTTTGAAATTAAGACAAGTTTTTATCCCTCAAAATATGTCCAGGAAAAAGTGACATCATCTTACATTGTCTATGATGAGCCCTATTTATGAAACATTCAAATCCGCACTAATTTATTGACACTGCTCAATTTGCTGCATCTGTTCTTCTGTTCACAAGCATTTGATGTTTCTAACCATGTTTTCCCCCATTTTGTGGAGGTCGTAAATGACGGAATTCCAAGTTTTGACTTTTGAGACGGACCTTCTGTCTTCCCGGACATTACTGGCTTGTGTTCCTCGGGCTGGAAGCGATTGTTGGGCTAATCGTTGAATCAACATGGATTTCTGTGATAATCGCTAAAATTGTTCTCGGTTTTAAAAAGTGTAGACAGTGCAGTGATGGCTTTGTGAGTATTTGGCGGTGCTGAATCCATATCTGGTACTGATCGGATTCGTGATCGGAACTCAGCAAACATGGCATAATTCTCAGCACCTGGTGCCTTCAAAATTGTTCAGGGCTCTCAAAGCTCCAATCGTATTTCACTCACAGCAAGAAAACAGGCCAGTGCATCAAAGCCCCAACGCAAATCCGTAGAACTGAGCCTAGTCTCACTATGCTGGGAAAGACTTGCTACTTTAATGTGGACATTCAGGTATAACAGTCGAGAACGAGAAGAAAGGAGAGGTGAAGAGAACATCCCCAGTCTGGTTTTAAAGTGTCAACGAACATTAATGAATCACAAGCGCCACATGAAGAGTACAGTGCAGACCATACGCCACCAGGACACCTACGGCGACCGAGAGGAGACTAAAAGCAGCAGTGTGTGTTTGTTAAAACGCTTTTGTCGCACAATACACACAACAAACACACCACAGGAAATAAAAAAAAAAAAAAAAAGAAATTCTGAATCCCTAAGACTGAACCAGCACAACGAGTCACACGAACGACATGACAGGCACAAGCCAAAGACAAACATTGCAGAGCAGCAGGGCGTGTCTATGTGCGTGTGTGTGTGTTTGTGTGTGTTCTGGTCCAAAAAGTCAGTACAGCCCACTGCAGCGAGGACGTCAAGCTTCAACAACCTCCACTGGGCACAGAGTCAAGCCTGGAAAAGGAGCCGCTTTCTGCTCCCAGTGTGCCAGCCGGGTGGAGACTGGCTCCTCCTCCCCCGAGGGGAGGGTCCCACTGCGTCTGCACCGAAAGAGAAAGTCCGCGGCCCTGCACTGGTTGTTAGGAGAACTTCCTCTTCTGGATGGCCTCTGCGCGGACGGCCAGGCTCCGGGCGCAGACGGTCAGCAGCACGATGAGGGTGCCCACCAGCAGACTGACCATAGGCCAGAGCACGCAGTGCAGCAGGACGCTGGTGTCGTGGGTGCGCTGCCACAACACGTCGTCCGGCCTGCCGGGGGGGACAGAAGAGATCAGCTGAGACACACGGGGTCATGTGACTGTGACCTGATAGATGTGGCTGTGGTGGCATGGTGTAATTGCTGTGATGTAACCTTAAAATGATTACAGTGTGCTTGTGCTATGATTGACAGGTGATGTAACTGTAATATGTCGTGACTGATGAGATTGTGAGTTAATCCTTACGTGATGACGTTGTGATTGAGGTATGAGGCAAATGTGAGGTGATTGGCGTGACTGATGTGCTTGTGATTATGTGATTGCAGTGTAGTTGTGATCTGTGATTTCACGTCAATGTAATCTGGCAACGCTATATAAAAAAAAATACCCCTTGAGCAAATTTCTTATGCTTTGCACACACACATGTTCATTTGTGCTCATTTCTGGTCAAATGGCAACATCAGTTAATGTGGAGGGTACGGTTACCTGAAACGGTCACAGGGGCATAAAATTGCAGTGAGGTCATGGTACATAGTACAGCATTCAATAAAGATGAAGCGTTTATTCCAAAAAATGACTAATAACACGACCCGACCCAAATGCATTACCCAAGGTTTAAAAGTAATAAAGGAAATGAAGGGGATTCATTCTTTCTGAAGTTTTCATAAACACAAATGAACCTAAATTGACCCAAATTCTACCATCCACAAGGCAAAACGCTCGGCACACCGCCCACAGAAGAATGCTCAGAGGCATGCCAGCGCTATTCCTGATTAAAGGCCCAATGCTGACTGCTCCTACAATCAAATCAGAGCTTTACAGCAAGAAAGCTTTCAGCTTTCGGACATCAGCAACGACGACAATCAAAACTGCTTAGAAAGTAAAATTGCATGTACAGGTATAGGGAAGCTGCTTATCCAGGTCCAGAAGGAAAGTCTTTCTCAAACCTTAATATCCAGTCTGCTGGCTGGAGAGGCTCATGCACCATGGACAGAAACTCCATGCAGGATCTACAATGTGTCTGAGTGCAATAATAATGTGCAGAAGAGAACGACAAAATGGGACCGTTATACCTCGTCTTCACTCATATTTACTACCCAGGGCCGTTTATTTGCATGTACATTTATTCATTTGGCAGAAGCTTTTATCCAAAGTGACTAACAAAGAGGAGATAAGTGCAGAGACGGTCAGAATTGAGGGACACATCTGCATCAGGGAAGCTGCTTTTAGTTGAGTCAACACAAACCAGCATGTTACAGCACAATGAAAGGACATTTTAACTGAGTGTGCTCCCTTTGTCAATGAAAATGCTGTTTTGAGCAGTATGAAAGGTGTGTGTTACCCTGTAAGGACTTACAGTACTAATGAGGAAAAAACAAAGATGTAGATATTGTAATATTAAAACATTCCCAAAAGAGGAAATGGTCAAAAGGGATCATAATAGAACTGTGAAATAAAAGCTGCCAGATATGGTGGACAAACGTGTTTTTCCGGTGAAGTTAGGCTTCAAAGACAACAGATTTCTTATATTTCCTATTTTCAAGATAGCACACTGATCCTTAATATATCTTTATCTCTTTTGAGTTCAATATCCATTTTGAACAAACTTTTTGGGAAAAAAAAATTATGTAGTGGATAAAAAAAGTGCACAGACCCCTGTTTAAATATCAAGTTTTTTCCCACTTTTTCCTGTGCACAGGAAATAAACTGGTTGCATAAGTATGCACACCCCTAGATGAGTACACATTTCCATTCGATTACAACATCAGTCTTCTTGGAGTCTGTCAGCATGGCACGTTTTGACACTCTTCCTTGCAGAAACGCTACGTTCACGCCGCAGATTTTCATTTTAAGGATTTAGGTCTCGGCTCTGACTTCTGGTGAAGCCAGTCTTGTGTTGATTTGGATGTAGTTGAAATGCGAAATTCCTCTCCAGATGTCCGGTTTTGGAACTGTTCACAATTCCCTCCACCATGACTACAGCCCCTGTTCAGGGCTCTGAAATGTCCTGTAAATGGACTCTGGGCAGAGCCTGGGTGATGTCCCTGGCTTTAATTACAGAGAAAAGAAGGGCACAGAAAATTGCAAAATTGCCCCAGAGACACCCGTTCCTGCCAGAACACCTCAGGCAACCCTCCAAAAGCTCTGCTGACACCAGGGGGGAAAGTAGGACACCAGCACCCTGCTCGAGAGACTCAGAGAGGGACGCCAGAGGGAAGAAGAGAATGCGCTGGAGCAACAGGTCTGAACTTCAGTAGAGTAAGACCTCATTTCATCCTGGACACTTTTTCATTGGTCTCTGTTTTTTTCCCCCAGGTACAAATAAATTCCCAATAGGAGCATAAAGCCACCCGAGTAAAGTGCAGCTAAAATTAGTGTCCCCAGAGACTGCCGACCTCGGGACAACAGTCAACTCCTCTATGATATGCAAATTTGGGACAGGATGTGCATTTACATTTCAGGCATCTAACTGAAGCCGTTACCCTGAGTACCTTATAACCAGTAGTTACAGGGACTGGAAAGCTTTGGCATGGATTGTGATTGAAATTTCATAGATAATTTTTTTTTGTAATGCTGTAAAACAAAATCTGTGGATCTGTGATCTGGGCACCAAATCACAACCCATGCGAGGGGGATTAGAACCCTTCATATGACAGTCCTGCATTTTGGGTCGAGTTGTTTTCATGCCACTGCCCGTATGCTGCGTGTTTCAGTTTGAGTATTTTTTTTTTGTGTGTGCTGTGGCCTCCGCTTTTCTTTTCATTTATTACAGTCACCCTTTATTTAAAAACGACGGGTGTTCGTGTTTCTCCCTCGCCCCGTGGCATTACAGGATCTGCCTTGTCACACGAATCTGCTCTAAAATGGAATAGGTTCTTCTTTGGTGTCCACCGAGGATTTTTTAACGACTACATGTGGGTATTAATGTAAAAAGCTACAGGGAGCTGTCCATTGTGATAAGTTCTGGAGAATTAGGGATAATTCTAAGGGATGATGGTGAATAAGCCCTTCCAAGATCGTTGTGGTCCAAATGCCTGGTTTTGGACCAGGGATTTGGACGTTTTTTTCGTAGCCCAATTTGTCCAGAGAGATTAACCAAGATTAAGGCATTATTGGTCAAATTTGTGGAAAGCCTAAGGTGACAAGACAAAATTGCAATTTCACACAGAATGCACATTTAAATTTGCATGAATTGTTGAGGCGCATTGAGGTGACATGGATTTTATAATGCCACGTTGAAACCGATGTACATAGAAGAGTCAGATAAGCATTCTGCTTCTGAGGTGACATCAGACATCAAGCTAATTCCACTCTCCAGACTGGGCCCTGGGTGTTGCCACCTCGCAGGGGTGTTGATGAGTGCCAGACCATGCCGGTCCCAACCGGTCCAGCGCCATCCCAGTAAAGAACACACTGGGAAACACAGGTGCAGCATGGGACAGATCTAACGTCCCCTGACCCTCCTCTAAAGATAACGTTCTCCACGTGAAATTGCTTTTGGTCTCCACCAAGTCTTGCGGCTGAACAAGCCTGAAACAGCGAACCTCTGCATTTCTGCCGTCTGGCGGACAGGAAAGACCCACCGTCTCTGCGGGTTGAAGAAACAGGTGAAAGACTGGTTGCTTCCCTCCTCCGTCCAGTAGTGCTGAAGCTTCAGGACCTCGTCCTTCATCTTTTGGTTGTCGCGCTCACATTTTGGCACGTAAGAACACTATGGAGACAAAGAAGAGAGGATCTATAGAAAACATTGTGTCCATTTCATTCATTTTATTAAATATAAGAACAGAGTGAGATCTGACAGACAGATATATACTTATTTATGACACACAGGTATGATGGGTGCCTTAAAATATAGCTATTACCAATGAAGCCATATCAATGAAGGTAGAGGTAACTGCAAAAGCAGTAAAATATAAAACATACACCCTAAAAATGATTTTTGGTTGGCACCCCCAGAACAGCGCATTTTATGCCGTTTCATTACTAGCACAAATATGCTGGGGGGGGCTAGTTTTAAGTATGGATAGATGGCACCCTAAGCATTTGCCTGTATTGCATATGCCCTGTTGGTCAGCCACAACATTAAAACCGCTGACAGCAAGTTACAATGATTATTATAGTAGAATAGTGTCATGGCAGTGGAACCTGGCACGATCCCGACTAAAACGGACCACAAGTCAACAGCCAGTTCTTAAAGTCATGGTAGCTCTAATATTAAACACACTTCAGTCAATCAAATTCAGCAACTTGAGTGCGGAACAGACAAAATAGCACCTGAGGTGATGTAATTAATATGAAATCATTCACTAATATATGAATTTCCCAGAGAGCCTACATAAAAACTGGCAACAATAAGATAAATTAGTGTTTTTACCACCAACCTACAGACTGCAGCAGACCATGTATGCCCCTCCATGCCAACTGTATTAACTGGGTGGTTGTAGCCTAACCAACTACCATTGTGGACCTGGACCTGAGTGTCTCCAGGAAGACTGTCCCTGTAACTCTGGATGCTCCGGATCAGGGCATCTGATAAATGGAGTACATGTATTTTGAAATATAAGATCTCAATCTAACCAAGAATCTGTGCTAGAAAAAAAATGATTTGTAGCCCAACTGGACATCTTGTGATGTGATGTGGCTGATGCTTTTACACCTGATCAAATTGCAGTCCACGGTTTCGTGACTTTGTACTGTGTAATGCGATTTACATACCAGGTTTCATAAAAACACGGAAAAATCCACCTTTACAAAACTGACAGAATGGTCACATGTTTCAATACATATGTGAGTGGAATCAAATTATGCTTTAATTGAAATATTATAAATGTTCCTGTTTCTTGAAATGATGTCGACAGGCCCCTGGCCATTAAACAAATGGTTTTGGCGGGGGCAATGTGATTAATGTAAAAATGAATTTCTAAAAAGCATGAGGCACATTGAGATGTGGTATCCTCCTCCCTCGGCCACGTCTGTCTCTCCCATTCACGGCACTCATGGCTGGGGCCTCCACACCACACACATCTGATTGAAATCTACGCGGGGCTCCGCTTCACCAGGGCAACAGGGTTACCATGGAAATGCAGCTACAGGGGATGCACAGAGTGGGCCGGACAAACATGTGGTTAATGCAGCCGGAGACAGATATGTCCACGCACACGTGTGCGCACGCGCGCACACACATCAGATAATGTAGCATAAGCCATGTTCATCCACATCAAATCGCCAATAGATGGAAAATAAAATCCTTATCCTCTACATCAAGGCTTTGAGTAGAACACACAATAATATTCTATACTAATAGTAAAGGTTTTAAGATTATACACTAAACCAGCAAAAGACCCACAACTAGAAAATGAATTTTACATATTGATGAATGTAGCCAAACAATAAAACAATAATATTGTTACCACAATTCCATACATTCAACCATGTAGGGTTTATTTTGAATATACATGTCACTACTCTTATTTTCCCAGTAGAGCTGGGAAATTAATAGAATTAAAATTTTTATGGTAACAAAAGTAACATCGTTTTGCTATGTTTGTTCTGTGTTGAATCACAAATTGTGCCCAAGTGTTACATATTATTTTCTTATTTTTTTCTTTTTATTCATTTTAGTTGTGAAGTTACATTGAAAGAAAAGCATGTTAAACTGCAAAAATATTATGATTGTTTAATAGACTGGATATCTGAATATCTCACAGTATCCATCCTTATATGCTCTCGGAGCATTAAATTATCATCCAGGCTGGAAATGAAAGCACAAAGGGACAAATAAAGTAGAGCGGCCCTTACATTATAATCACGGCAACAGCAACCAATCCTGGATAAGATGAAGGATCCGCATGAAAGCCAAGCCATATGACAACAGAGATGGAGGCACCCAAGACTTAATTCCCATTAAGACACAAAAGAAATAAGGTACTTTTGTGGGTTTAATGTTCAGTCAAGAACAAAGTGTCACTAGAGAGAGCAGAAAAACAGGAAGCTAAGTGAGCTCAGAGAATGCACAGATCATAAGGATTACAGGGTTGCTGGTTGTTTCACTCAGAGTGGAGGCTCAAAAGCACTCATATGAAATGTGATTTAAAAGGTCCAGCCTGCTTGCACGTTGACCCTCATAAACAAAAATACTATGGATTAAAAATAAAACCTGACCCTGACCTGCTGACCTGATAAAAGGCTAAATCCATATTCTCCTATATCAGTGCTTTTCAGATTTACACTGAAATGGCCATATATGAATGAATTCAAGACATGAATAACAATGTACTTGACACATTGGGAAGCACATAATTATGACATTATTTCATTCATAACTTCAATTCGAACAAATGGAATTGATGATGTAATTTAAAATGGAATCATTTTGAAGGATACAAATGAAAAAACAATAAGTCCACAATCTATGAGTCCAGAAGTGATTGTGTTTTGTGGAGGCAGGCGCACATACATAAAAATTACTCAATCCCATAAAATTATAATTTTCTCAAAAAAAAAATTTCTCCCCTGATCCAGGGTGATGTAACATATTGCTGGGAAAATGTAATGATGTGCGCTAATAAATATTTAAGTTATATTGCAGGTTACTAAGAGAGAAACAGGGCCCAAAAGCAGAGAACATAATCTAGGACATTAAACACTTTGGCAGGACCAGGGCTGAGCAAAATAGTGAAGGCTTAATAGTGAATACTGTTACAGAACACATACAGTGTAGTCTAAATATTTGTAAGCATCACATGAAATAACTAATGAAAAGTGTGGAAGTATTTTTTAAGTTGTCAGTGTCACCTATTTACCTTGTTAGTTTGTGGGTTTCATTCATTGGACATATAAACTCTGACAGAGGCAAGTGTGGAAGGGAGTGAGGGGGAGATGATCTGGTCATTATTCAAAATAAACCCCACTGCAGATTTCGATATGCAATAACATTTAGTCATAACATTAGGAAAAGTTTAGTCTTTCTATGCAGACCAGTGGTTGGGGGTTGGGCTGGATTCGTCCAAGCTACAACTGGCACATCAGCATCAGCTTGAATAAACGATAATGTAAATGATAATTATGATTTAATAATTAATGCATGTAATCTACATTTTAGTATACAAAGCCAAATTTTTTATGAAATATATGTAATGTTTTATGTACTGGTTTATGTATCGCAACAGGGGTATTCTAAATAGTCAAAAAAAAAAAAAAACAGCTGCAAAGCATTTTTAAGTTCTCTCAGCTTCATGCCTATGCCACAACTACATGGGAGTGAAGTTGAGGGAACTTAAAAATGCTTCACAGTCAGTTGCCTTAAATGTTTAAGTTCTCCCAACTTTTTTATTTCTACAGTGTGGTGTGTGGTGTGAAAGAGAAAGCACAGGAGCACGACATCATGAAAAACGGCACGACGGCTGAGAAACGCTTTCAAATATAAGTAAAGTATTCAGCATAAAGTCAGTTTAGAATAGAAAAAAAACCTTAAATAGAAGTCCATGTGACTGACCGGAGGAACAAGCCCCGATTGCTCCAAGCTGATGCTGATTCCAACTACCTGATTTGGGCTTCAGTATAAACAGGTAGTGCCGTGGATCGGGAGAGAAGTTCTCAAACACGCAGCCCGAGGGTTCCCTGTCCCCCATATCTCGCTCTGCCTGGTTTGTGCATTGTGTCATGTGTTTGTTTTTGCCCATTTCTACTAAACTGTGTTCCTTTGTCCCTACCCTCCATGTCCATCGTTTACATTCCCCCTCGGACATAACACCCTGCACATGTTTGGTCTGCACTGTTGATCAGTTCATTTGTACAACCCGGTGTACCAGGGGCATAACTACATTTACAAAACATTTACAAAATGTAATACTGTTTTCATGCTGAATACTTCATTTTTGTATTCCGGATACATATTGCTGTTACTTATATTCAGTCACATCTGAACAATGAGCATGATCAGGGTGTATGAAGGGTAAAACCATGACACAACACAACACAGAGGTTGCACACCTTGTCATGGATTACCACTTACATGCAGAATGCATGTATTAAAAAAATCCCACTATTCACATTTGCTAGACTATAATAACCATCATATTGAATAAGGCTAGAAAATTGTAGTGAATTTGTGGCGAATTACTTGCATCTGCTTGCTAGTGGTTAGCCTCCCGAGTGCAGGAAATCTTTGCACGGACACTCTGCTGCCTACGGCGGTGCTGGTGGACGGTATCGTAGTGTGGGGACTGCCTGTGATTGAGCGTCGGCCCTGCTGCCACTGTCCGTGGGGATCCAGCACTGGGGAAGATTGCCTTTCTCAGGTGTGAAACATGATGGATCTATTTGTCTGAGGCCGGCAAAGTAAAGCACGAGGACTTGCCATTACTCCGCACCCGCTGTTGGCAGAGGACACCATCAGAGTGCGGGCATCGGTCACATTCTAGCAAATGACAAACTGATGAGAGCCATTTCATTTTTGATGCAGTCGTGAATGGAGGTTTCATTTTTAATGAGAGCGGTCATAGTGGTCCAACAGGTACTAGTATCTACAGAAGTAATGAACAGGATTTTTAACCTATTCATGACTTATTATATAGAGCTCGATTTTGCAAAATAACATTAAAATGAACACTTTTTGTTACCAGTCCATCAGTTGAACCACAGATAATGGGCTGCTGGCTTGGTGCATACGAATCGCTCAATGGCCGATCGTCTGAAAAGATTATCCTTCAATAATGTGGCAAGTGTGCCCTTCTGGAGAGACAGAGGAGGTCGCCAGCTAAGCACTCTTTGTCCCAAATTTTATGAAGAGACGTTGGCACTTTGCGGCACATGGTGGCCTTCTGTGAAGCTCCCCAGCTGGACCCGTGTCCATATTACCACATCAGTTCAATGTCCAGAGAACAGACGCGCAGATCAGTCTGGCCTTTAGTGGATGATCAGAACACCATCTGAGCAATGTTCTCCAGTCCCACTCAGTTGTTTGATCGCAGCTTACGCTGATCCCACTTCTTAAGCACGCTCTGCATCGCTCACTTTTCAGCCCCACTCACTCGCTTATGGCCAGTTTAAGGTGGGGGAGGGTGTTCTGGGTAGGGATAGAGCAGAGTTATCGTGGAAATAGTGACTATCAACAGTTCATTGTCTTTCTCCATTGCCAAAGCAACCATATCTCTCCTCTATGCTTCCTCTGCAGCTCTCCAGCTATTGCTCTTCCTCAAATCCTCCTCTCCACTCTCTCAACCACATTTTTCATCCGATTCTCTCTCTATAGACTCTTGTGGAACTCCTAAAAGACCTGCCCTGAAGTTGCTTCTCTTCACACAAAATTAAGTAGTTGAAGTGCACAGACTTTACACATATCGCATGGAAGCAGTATACAGGGAGTGCAGAATTATTAGGCAAATGAGTATTTTGTCCACATCATCCTCTTCATGCATGTTGTCTTACTCCAAGCTGTATAGGCTCGAAAGCCTACTACCAATTAAGCATATTAGGTGATGTGCATCTCTGTAATGAGAAGGGGTGTGGTCTAATGCCACTTGCCACCAGTTTGGCCATATTTCAGAGCTGCAACATCACTAGAGTGCCCAAAAGCACAAGGTGTGCAATACTCAAGAGACATGGCCAAGGTAAGAAAGGCTGAAAGACGACCACCACTGAACAAGACAAACAAGCTGAAACGTCAAGACTGGGCCAAGAAATATCTCAAGACTGATTTTTCTAAGGTTTTATGGACTGATGAAATGAGAGTGAGTCTTGATGGGCCAGATGGATGGGCCCGTGGCTGGATTGGTAAAGGGCAGAGAGCTCCAGTCTGACTCAGACGCCAGCAAGGTGGAGGTAGAGTACTGGTTTGGGCTGGTACCATCAAAGATGAGCTTGTGCCTTTTCGGGTTGAGGATGGAGTCAAGCTCAACTCCCAGTCCTACTGCCAGTTTCTGGAAGACACCTTCTTCAAGCAGTGGTACAGGAAGAAGTCTGCATCCTTCAAGAAAAACATGATTTTCATGCAGGACAATGCTCCATCACACGCGTTCAAGTACTCCACAGCGTGGCTGGCAAGAAAGGGTATAGAAGAAGAAAAACTAATGACATGGCCTCCTTGTTCACCTGATCTGAACCCATTGACAACCTGTGGTCCATCATCAAATGTGAGATTTACAAGGAGGGAAAACAGTACACCTCTCTGAACAGTGTCTGGGAGGCTGTGGTTGCTGCTGCACGCAATGTTGATGGTGAACAGATCAAAACACTGACAGAATCCATGGATGGCAGGCTTTTGAGTGTCCTTGCAAAGAAAGGTGGCTATATTGGTCGCTGATTTGTTTTTGTTTTGTTTTTAAATGTCAGAAATGTATATTTGTGAATGTGGAGGTGTTATATTGGTTTCACTGGTAAAAATAAATAATTGAAATGGGTATATATTTGTTTTTTGTTAAGTTGCCTAGTAATTATGCACTGTAATAGTCACCTGCACACACAGATATCCCCCTAAAATAGCTAAAAATAAAAAATAAAAACTACTTCCAAAAACATTCAGCTTTGATATTAATGAGTTTTTTGGGTTCATTGAGAACGTGGTTGTTGTTGAATAATAAAATTATTCCTCAAAAATACAACTTGCCTAATAATTCTGCACTCCCTGTAGAAGTCCTGCTTACATAAAAAAGAACTTGCAAGTAGGGTTGCAGGGATTAACCAGTTTGACGATTAACCACAGTGTGAAGCATTGTGATTACTCCACCAGCAAGACTTAACAAACATTGCAAAAAAAATATTTTTTTAATAATAATAAATGCGCTGGAACCAAAGACGTAGAACAGCACGACCTCGAATAGCAGGAATAACAAATGTGCGGCAACAGGTAAATGCGATAAATGCATCTTGCATTAACCCACTAGAGACCATTCTTCTGAAATTTGATGCCTATCATCTCCATACTATGCTAACAAAAAACAGGATGTGTCAATTTGTAATTATGCTAGCGCCAATATATTTTTGATAAAACCTTGAAACACAAAAACTTAACCTTTTCCAAATTTATACTCGCACATGTCAATATTTCAATATTTCAATGGCTTAACAGAAAAATACTAAATCTGGTATCTATGGTCACAATTCATTTGCTGGTAAACTTGCTGGTCCGACATGCCATCGACAACAACTGGAAAGCAGTCGGGTGGCAATGTGGCCCTGTTCAGTTTTTTTTTTTTTTTTTTTTTTTTAAGAAAAAGAAGGGATGATCATTGTGAAGCACAGCACACAACAAAATGTGTCCTCTGCTTTTAACCACCACCCTTGGTGAGCATTGGGCAGCCATGACAGGCGCCCCGGGAGCAGTGTGTGGGGATGGTGCTTTGATCGGTGACACCTTACAACCAAGTCACGATCAAGTTAATCATGGCCACTTTTAGGGATTCACTCAAGAGTGGCCATAGATTTTAAAAATCCGGCTTCGGTGATTTTTGTCAGCAGAGTTTGGAGATATTGTGGATCAAATAATAGGCTCTGTAAATAAAGAAGCTCCCCTGCAGCCTCCAGATGACCCTTGAATACTGAGGTACATGGCTATGCAGAGTCAGTTCAGTCTTCCGTGGTTGGGGGTACACAGAAGGGCAGCTCCGCGGGAGGCCTGGGCATCTGTTTGGCCCTCATTAGCGCTAATTTGCTTACTCTGCCTGAGCCGATTAAGTCATTTACCGGCAGAATCAGACGGAGCGAGCGGCCAAACGCCATTAACCTCAGACAAATCCAGACTATTCATTTATGTCATCAAACACAGAGTAGATTTTTTAAATGAATGGCTCCCCATGGCGATGTCATTGGTCAGATTGAAAACAGGGACGGCGAGTTCTGAGTGGCACTTCGGGAAAACAGCAGCAGAAAGCTCACGTCGGTGTTTGCACAAAAGTAGAATTAGAATTTACAAGGAGAAAATTGTAACTGCAGGCAAGTACATGAACGACGTTCATATTAACTCATAAGTGGGAGGTTGGAGGTTAGAACGAAGCTATTTTTGATCTACAAACACGAACAATACAAAGCAGGAGACTGAAGTTTTACTGTTGACTATCCTCCACCAGCATCACCATGGACCAAAACCAACAGTAGGCTGACCAAATCTTATTCAAATCCCGCTCCACTTGCTGTGGGTCCTGAAGGTCAGGACATAAATGCCATTGGCATGTTCCACACTCGTTCAAAAGCTGCAGTACATCTTCTAGGCAGTAAAGTCCACCACCACCTTTCTCCTGAGCGAAAAGTGAAAGTGAAGTGATTGTCATTGTGAAACACTTCAGCGCAGCACACGGTGACACAACGAAATGTGTCCTCTGTGTTTAACCCATCACCCTTGGTGAGCAGTGGACAACCATGACAGTGTGTGGGGACGGTACCTTGATCAAGGGGAACATCATTGCCCAAGTTGGACTGCGTTGGCTGGGAACATGTGTCCTAGTGTAGTGGCTCATAATTTGGTTCCTGTTGGGCGATGACAGAAAGTTCCAACCATTGCTTAATTTCTGAGATTTATTAATCTAATGAGGTATGTGACAGGTTGAATGTGAAAAGGGGTGGAATGGTAATTTTATGTCCTCGTGCATTAAAATTCCACACCATTGCTGTGTTCCTTCATCCCTGTCTCTCTGCCCCTCTCCGTCTCCTACACACAAACACACCACCTCTTTTTGATGATGTCCATCACCTCCAGGTCATGGCTTTCCGGCCAGAGTTTGAGGTGGACTGTCAGGAAATGAAACAGAGGTGAACTACAGCATGCACTCCTGACTCAGACCATCGTCACTATATCACTGCAGCCATTGGCAGGCCGCTTCTCGAGAAACCACAGTTGCTTTGTGCTTGGTTTGCCTTCAGGATTGTGGGACTTGTTTTCAGTCTGGCGCTATGCACTAAGTATGGGGCTTGTTTGCAAGTGTTAGGTGTCTCAGTATTTACACAAATAGACAAACTAAGACAACTGTTTGGTAGTTAACCAGAATCTTGAAGAAGGGAAGTATCTGCTTTATTTGTTGGTGTGTAATTATTCCCTTACCTAGAAAACAATCAATTTATAAAATGGGAGGAGCCTGATGATTGCCAGATCTAATTGTTCCTTTTGGATGATTCATCAATTGATGCTTATCAATTAGGCTCCATCAGACAAACTCTTACCAACACCTCTTAACCATGACGATGACCAACCTCCTGTCTTAAGAGGTCGCATAACACCACCACGCTCCTGTGCCACAGGCTGAGACCGTGAAAGCTCCCAATTTTTCTTGCATCAGAAATCCGATTCACTTGTTCAATTAGCTTTTCATTAAGTGAATAAAAGGTTAGGGCTGCCATTTATGCACTTAAGCAGCAGTGAAATAATTAATGGATGGCACTTGGAGAAATGACGTCGGTCTCGGATGCACTGCTCACAGCGGGTAGCAGCTGCGGACTTGCGAGCTAAGTCTGGTTGGGCCATAGGGCACATGTGACCGTGTTTACTTTCAGAGGCGCGCATTACATTTGACACGCGTTACATAACGGACCAATAGAATGCCAGCAGTTTAGCGAAAGCTCAGGCTTGTGAGTGTGTCAGAGCAGAGGGGCAGACCACGTGGGCAGGGTAGGGTCAGATCACAAAACCATAATCTCAGATCACGACTGACCACGTGGGTCTCAACAGACACTGTTCCCATGGCAACCCGGTTCACAATCTCCTTCTATAAACAGGATTTTTGTTTAATGGTCCAGTTTTGAGTATTCAGTTACCGTCTCGTTGTACTGATATTGATGCTCTAATAAGATACTTATATTTCACAATCCTATTGTAATAATTAATATACACACGCACACACCGGGTGTCTGTCACAAGTGTTGTTTGGAGTGTATTGCTGAGGTTTGGACGGGGTGAAGTGATCTCTAAGTGATGAATCAGTGCCAGGGAGAGAGGACAGGATGAAGACCGATTGCTGATCATTGTCTATAGACCTGTTTCGGTAACCGGTAGTTGCAACCGTTAAACTCTTACCAAATTTAGCTGTGTTTTGGATGATATAGCAACACCGATTGTGATCATGTACAGAATACACATTACAGATTAGAAAGTGGACAAATCCATAATAATTCTAAGTTTACAATGAAAAACATATTAATTCATATAAAACATCCTATATGAATGTCATATTGAATTGTAACAAGCTTTTTTCTTTTCTATATCACCTTTCTTTATCACCTTTAAGTGCCAGCTACCTGTCAGCGGATCACCAGCTTCCTGACTTGGGGAGACCACTTCTGGAACCCGGTCGCTCAGTACTGGTGTGCCTCAAGGATGTGTCCTCACCCCGCTGCTCTTCTCCCTGTACACCAATGACTGCATCTCCAAAAACTCTGAAGTTCACAGATGACACCACCGTCATTGGACTCCTTGAGGATGGTGATGAATATGCATAGCCACAGGAAGTTGAGCGGCAGTCAGCACAACCTGGAGCTGAACACACTCAAGATGTAGACTTGACAGTGGACTTCAGTAGATGTCCCTCAACACTGCTCACCCTTGCCATATCAGACAGACCAGTGTCTTCTGTGGAGACCTGAAGTGGGAGACCAACATCTCCTCCATCCTCAAAATGACCCAGCAGACAATGTACTTCCTGAGGCAACTGAGGAAGTCCAGTCTTCCACAGGAGCTGCTGACCCAGTTCTAGGAGTTTATCCCGTGCTCCATCATCACAGTCTGGTATGGAGCAGCCAATAAACAGCACAGGACCAGACCGCAATGGACTGTACAGATGGCAGAAAAGATCACCCTCTCAAGAACCAGGAAAAGACAGATCCCTCACACCCTGGACACAGACGTTTTGATCTGCTGCCCTCTGGCAGATGAGCTGATCTGTACTTTACATTTACTTGTGGTATTTTATACTGTTGTGCTCAAATCAAATTCCTTATATGTGTTCACTCACACAATTGGCCAATTGAAGTGATTCTGATTTGTGTTCCATATACACACCATATACACACCAGACTGATAAATAACAGGACCTCTGACCTTCAGAGAATCCCTGGGTACGTACAAAAAAGGAAACTTTTATTCCCACATCACCAAAAAAACGGATTCCAGAAGAGCAGTGGGCACCAATCACGCTTTAAAAAAATAATTTATTGTGCGTGCATTAGCTTAGCAATAGCGCTCTCAGCAGGCTCATTAAAATGAAATACTATAATTTATGGTCATAGCGAGTCCTTGTGCCCAGCATTTGAAGTCAATGGGCTCTGTTTAAGGGGTGAATGGGTTGCAATTCTCATGAATGCAGATGACTCTCTCTGCCTGAATGCGGGCAGTGAGAGGGTCTCAAGCATCTCCATGATGAAAGGTACAGAAGGCAGAGATCTTAGTCAGTGAACAGACTGGCTGCTGAACTGAATCATGGGAAGAGATTTGGCACGCCAGCGGTAAGGATAGGCTTTTGTGTGAACCCCTTATGGCTCCCATTGAAACCCAGTCAGCGTGGTTGACACAGCGCAGCCGGACGACGCGGCTCGCAGATGTTGCAAGCATCTGTTCCACCGTTTCCTGCTTCAGACTCGGCCGTTTCGTACGGTCCAGAAAGCACAACATGGCTTGCCGATGCCAGTGCTGGGGTGTTGCAAGTCACCAGTGTGTGTGTAGGGGTACGCTGTCTAGTTGAAATGACGTGCTGCTTTTAGTGCCAGAGGAAGAAAACGTACACTGAAGATATACACAGCAGGCACTGGTTGCATTGTAAGCCTTCTCATAATAAAGCATTAATATCCTGTCGAAATATTAAGGTTTGTAAATCCTGCCCACACCGGATGCCACAGTTTGAAGCACGTTGAAAACGCGATTTACTACATTATGAAGTATTCACTCCAGCTTCTAAATCCACGGTGGGTGACAGGGAATCTGTAGTCATATTTATGTGGGGCTAAACTGGGCTCAGGCCATGGGGCATGCTTGCTAATTTGCTGATGGATTTAAGATTTTTATGACTGACACTTTCTTATTTTGCATAGTTATTCTGTTGATTTAAAATTCTGTTCTGCTGTACACTGTTCCGTAAATCAAATTTATGCCGAAATGATATCTTCACTTATCACAAGGAACAAAGATTTGTACAGTGGGGAAAATAAAGGTTTCTGTAACTTTCAGCATAGGGACACCTCAACTGTGACAGACAGAATAAAATCACATTGTGTAATTCTTTAATAATTTTTATGTATTTTGTTCTATAAAATTAGAATATGATCACCTTCATTCTGGCTCTTACAGATCTGTTAGTTCGTCTTTAAGAAGCTCTTCACTCGTTACCTGTATTAATGGCACACGTTTGAACTGGTTATCTGCATAAAAGACAAATGTCCACACCTTCAAACAGACAGACAGGCCAAGGACATCAGGGACAAAATTACAGTAGCCAAACAGTTTGGTGAGAAGGCAACTACTGTTGGTGCAATTATTAGAAAATGGAAGAATCTAAAGCAAAATGTGTCCCCAGTTCTGTATCTGACTGCCTCTGTGACAGTCCTCCGCTTTGTCTGCGTGTAGCTGAAGAACCAGACAGGGCCTGGTGAGGTTAATGTATTCATAATGGCGCTACGCAGACTCTCATCTGTGACCCCCCCGACCACGGTGCCATGGTGACAGTCGCTTTGAGAGGAGAGCGAGAGTGAGAGCGTCGATTCAGCTTTATTGGAAAAACGCGGCTCGGGCGGAACTCTAACTGTAGACTGTAACTACCAGGCAGCCGCCCCCTGGCCGCTTAACCAAACCCCTGCAGGTCACCTTTACTACAAATTCATGAAAACATTTCGACGAGGCAATTCTCGCCACGACGTCAAGAAGGAACACGTTATAGCGCGTGGTGAAAAAAACATTCGAAAAGGTGAAATCTTTTAAATGTCACAACAAGTCATTGGCAGCATGGCTTTAAAGTAGTGGGGGGAAATGATGATGGCCCGGGGACACACACTGAACTGCCTTCTCCATGCCCTGCTTTACTAAAAACTACCCCCCCCCCCCCAATCCACAGCTGGTATATAGTATTTTTTAGTATAAGTGAAGTATTGTATTTTTTTTGGTGTTTGTCCGAGAGATGCTGTTCTCTTGTATGTCGCACCTATGATCCGGGAGGAAGACACTTCGTCCCACTATGAATTATATGTATGGGGTGACAATAAAGCTTTATTTCCTTCCTCATCTGTGCCTTTCTCGCCGTGGGGCAAATCAGTAGCTTTATAATCCGTGAATAACCCTGTGGAGTTAACAAATAAACCCCCGACTGTGGTGAGAGATCCCTGATTCCTTTTTTCCATTTAATTATTGAAATCAGGGAACCTAATTTGCGCTGTGGTTATAAAGGGCGTTTGGCCGAAAAATGTTTTGCTTTCCAAGCAGTATGGTGGGTAAGTTCCCCTGATAAGCGGCCCACTGGTCAGCCATCGCTTTATAATGAACTCTCATCTGGAATCAAACTCATATGCAATTCAATTGGCTGGGAGGGGAATTACTGCAAAGAGCCTTGTCAACGTTGCATTAATAATGGACGCACAAATTTCAAGGGGCTGTTAGAGACATTAATAATGCAGAGACGGTCATCGGTCATCTTGCATAAGCACAGAACGTTTTTTAAAAAAGCTTTCAAAAGTAATTACTGCTTTCGGGAGAAATAAATTAGCTTTTACGTTTTTTAAAAAGATGCTTGGTGTGCTGACAACCCAAAGATGGGTAGAGTAGTACAAAGATGGTGTAGGACATAATCCAATACAGTTTCAGAGAAGCATTCTCATTGTCATATTTATCTCAGTTGGGTGCAATATAAACACCCCTGGTTTTATTATGTGTGTAGATTTTACTCCCAGAAGCATGCACACACACACACACACACACACACACACACACACACACAAGTGTCACTTCAGGCATAATATCATGTATTTACATAAATATATACAATCAAGAAAGGACTGTGTGCTCATTATCTATATTTTGTAGAAGAAGAACTAACTACCCCCTTATTCTGTCACCCAGAACTTTTCTTTTATTAACCTGCACATAAAATTGGAGTAGCCCATAGGAATGACATATGGCTCTCTTCTTCACTATGGATAATTCTGAACTACTGAATCTGACACTTGTGAACATCCCCAACACATAATTTCTGAAATTGAGCAACAAATATATCCTCCAATAATGTCGAAATGGAAATATTCTGATTATCGTTTATGGCTGCAAACCCATTTCTGCAAACATATTTCAAGCCCATTAAGATAGGTATCTTTTCATTTTTATGGACAGAAGTCATTTTTGACTGGACACTCTCCCAAAGCACAGAAAAAAGGAACTCTCTTCCAGCTCACATGTCCACGCATCTCTGAAGCCACCGCACCTCATTATTCTGGGTCAATTAAACCTGCCCAGGAGTCACTGCACCCGTGTAAATGATAGAGAGCATTACCAGCGGGCCCCACCATGAATCGGTTCTCTTTAGACGCTCGGTGAGAAGGGGTTGAGGCCTGAAGGGGCTTCTAGAGACGAAAAGAAAAAAGGAAGGGAAGCTGCAGCTCGTTCATCTTCCCTGTGTCAGTCAGTGTAGCCGGGGCTCAGCCTCCCTGGCAGAGGAAGGGACCGTCTCCCTGGGCACTGCCCGCTCCTTCAGCCCCGTCCCCCAATAAACACGCCCCCACCCCACCCAGAGGTAAAAATAGCTAAATGCTGCCTGGTTCCGCTTGCTCTCATTACCATGGCAATGAGCAGAGAGCAACAAGAAATGATCAGGCTGTTGGTGGAAGAATTCAGTGTGCAAAAGATGATACTTATCATGATGATTGTGGAATAAATTCCTTCAATCAATCTGTAGGGTGGTAGTAGCCTAGTGGGTAACACACTCACATATGAACCACTACCATTGTGTCCCTGAGCAAGTGTCTCCAAGGGGGGACTGTCCCTGTAACTACTGATCGTAAGTCGCCTTGGATAAGGGCGTCTGGTAAATGCTGTAAATGTAAATCTGGATATCCAAGACAGTCAGCCAAACATTTGCTCATGAGTTTCATCAATGTCATACAGTCTACAGTTACAAGCTGATCTCATGTGTATCACACCAAAGAATGTCAAAAACATATGAAAAATTCATACGATAATAAAGATTATTTGCAGAGATGACCGAGGGTGACTGTTTGCCTTTTTTTCTGCAACCAAACTGAACAGCCAAGCAAACACTACAAACTGTAGAAAATCTGCCAAAATTTGTACCTTTGTATCTCTAGCACGTTTTATTTGCTAAATTACCATCTGCACAAACATGCACTGTGTATCGGTCCTTTTTTCTTGACAGTAAGTTGTATATTGAATTTCTTGGTTCTTAAACTGTGGCGCACCATGGTACTCAGGCTCCCTCTGCTCATTCACAAGGAGTCTCTAAGATTATTGTCAATATTCATAGCTGCTGTTTAAAAACAACATAGTTATGTCCTCAATATATCCTCTGTGTGTTTGCAGTACCGACTGGATGGTAGTCAATGATAAATAATATTCATATAATATTCATATATCAGTGTTTCACAATGACAATCACTTCATTTTCACTTGATATTAGGCACTGAACTGCTTCCCATGTAAATGAGTGAAATAATGTAATGCCGGTCATAATAGTGGGGAAATTGTAGTTTAATACAAAAAGTGTGTTTTAACATGTAGGATATATTCACCAGACAGAGAAGCAGAAATAAAATAGCCTGTGACCTGAAAAGCTATTGTGACCTTCTCCTTTGCCAAAAGGCAAGAAAAAAGAAAAAAGAATGACCCAGGTATTTTGAGCAACAATCATGGGACGGTTTTGAATATTCTCTGTCAACATGAGCATTTCAGTCTATTCAAAATCCAAACCCCCAACCCACAGGATGTATGGAGCTGATCGTCTGCCCTCGATGGACAGGGGGTGTAATTGGGATGGAGGGAGATAATGTCATGTCATTCCACAGGTGACTTAATCACATGTTCACTCGTTCGGCTCGGAGGAGTCGCTCTCATTAGCGGCCCCTGCCAAAGGTCACACAACCGAGAGGGGCGGCCACACAACAGCGTCTCTGTCCCTTAGTTATCATTCCTCCCTGTCTTTTCTCTCACCTTTTACCCGCCGTACATTGATCCTTTCATCCACTTCGGATCACCCCTCTCTCCACCAGTACATCTCCTCAGCTCTACTCCAGGGATCATGCAATGGTGGATATTGTGAATATATTGAGATTTAGTGAATTACAGATTTTGTTATGAAATTTGATTATGAAATGCAAAGGGTGCGTTTACAGTATCACTTCAAACGGGGAGCACATAACAGCGCATTTATATTATTATTATCATAGTAATATTATTACTATTACTACTCAGCATATTCTTTTTTTCTGCACTCCTGCAGTCCATCGTTTCTATCCCTCCTCATTCGAACATGACAGGTTAACAGAGTTATTGATTATTCCTAATGCAATCATCCATTTGTTTGGGACCTTATTTGAGACATTTCGTACCCACTGGATGTCCTCAATATGGTTATTTCACATATGAGACATATCTGAGGTCTCAGCACCAAGCCCTGTCCCCCGACCTCAGACTCCGCCATCAAGAGTCTCCTACTGTTAGCCTAATTGCTCAATCAGCCAGTCTGGAATCAAGATCAATTACAGATATTTATAAAGAAGGTAATTTAAAGGCAGGCACAGTTGGGTAATTACCTGAAGTAGGACATCAATACCACCCATAATGTGTGCTTTTCTTAATTTCTACGGCAGGGTGCGGTTGTCGTGGTGACAATTCAACAGATTCAACAGCAGGTCAAACTCGACATCAGTGCAGCTTTACTTATGCAAACGGACAGCGTTTTGTTTGAAACGAGAATGAGATCTTCTGTTCATGAAAGACCTCCTGCCAAAGTTGTCACTTTGTGAAAGTTACTAAACAGTGTGATTTTTTAAAAATAAACCCACACAATTTCTCAGATTGGACATTTGAACAAGCACACAACTTCTCTCTGAGGAACACATTAAATATCAAAAAGTCTGCACTATTGGACATGCCCACCAGATCAGAAGATACCTTTCTGACACCTAACGTTCATGATAAGCCGGCAGACCCCCGGTTCTTACCAAACAGCACTCTTCATCCTGAGCACCACAGGGGCTCTGAAGTTATTGTTTTTCACAGAACACCTCCGAAATGCCAGAATTGTACAATTCAGACTCCCAGAACATCACTCACAACGCCCGTCTCAGGCCCATCATGAGGAAAGATGCAGTAACCTTTAAACAGTTCATCACGAAACACAGAGCGCTCCACCGTTCCTGACAAATCATCTTGGGTAAAAGCATGATTAATAACTAAAAACCTGAAACCCAGAGGGGGGAAAAAACCTGATCAATCATCATGGACCATTAATTGTAAACAGATCCAGTGATGGTCCTGGAGAGGCTGGTGCATTGAGGCATTCAGGTAAGATCAATTAATCAATTAATTAAGTAGGTCATTCAAAAAAGTGAAATTATTGATAATCATGTCTTAAAAAAACACCAATTTAACAATGTCCAGGCATATATCATACTGTGTATTATTTATTATACAACATTTGGATCAGCAACTGTGAGAATGGATTTGTGCACAACAGACCGGGCAGCCGGTACAGACTGTGCACCGGCACACCAGCATGGCCGTGGAAGCTAGTCTGTAGACTGATTAAAAAGGAAATCTAGGAATATGAACTAGTTCACATAAAATAAATAAAATAATAAAATGGATAAACCTGCAACATTCCATTTTTTTTTGGAGGGGGGGTTTCTGCTTCTGAGAAAACCTGCATGGTAAAGCCACCCTGGTGGCTAAAACGAGGCTTATCACGATATTACATAGAAAAGGATGAATTCTCTGCGGTGGCTGGCTGCTCCTCAAAAAATTATTGATTTACTGTAAGTTTGGAACTGTTGTTTCCCGTCGGCACGTTCACGCAGATGTCTGTAGCCCGGAGGAAATTAGTACCAGAATAGCGAGGCATAATTAGATCCATTGTGTTCTCGAGCATTAATTCACTCCCGGAACTTTCAGGCTCCACCAAAACAAAGTCATTAACTCGTTTTCCAAAAAAAAAAAAAAAAAAAAGTGTTTTTCCGAAAGGGTCGTCTGCCGAATGTTGCCATAGAAGCCAGGTAAAAATAGAGAGGCCTATTCGGGCCACGAGAAAGTTGTGTTGCGGTTACCATGGCGCCTAGGGTGCCGGCAGCGTGACGTAGAGACCCGTGATCAGCACAAATGTGCCTGTTTGTGTGTCAGCAAAAGAGAGTCCGACTCGGTAGGTGGTCAGGCCCGGTGAAACCGGGCCATCGAGAAACAGGACGCAAGCAGCAGACTACGGAACGGGCGGCGGCAGCGGGGAAGGTGGACTTGCTTTCTATCGCTGGTGCCCACACACTCGCTTCTCTGTTCGTAAGTGCTGAAGCTCGAATGTGAACAAATCCCACGTTGCCCGACAAATAATTTGGACTTAATAACGAGAAATAATAACTTTTACGCGCCAGCAGTCCTAGCGTGTACTCGACAGTGTCCCGTTTGCAGATTTGGTAAATACTCTTACAGGAACCGATCACCACGTACACGCAAACCTCGTACTGTGGTGAAAATGTTCGACAGGCCGGAGCAGGTATAGTGGGTACAGGGGTGCGGCTGCAGCGTTATTAATAACTTGGCTGCACAAGACGGCCGATTCGTCTTATTTCTCTTTGAATGTGGCATAATTTAAAATGGACTACAAACTGTCACACTCTTGCTTCAAATAAAACTGTTACGACTAAATGAGCTGCAATCAAACATTTGATCACTATCTGCCATTACTGTATTAATATAATACATTTTAATAATAAATGCCAAAAAAAGTTATGAAGCTAACTTTACTATTTGGTTGTTTTTTACCCAAAATAGCTGCAGCTTGGACAGAAAGGCTCCTTGAGCTTACGGACAAATCGTATGGATTTTAACAACGTATGGATGTGTAATATTGTTATTGACTCAATCTAAAAAAAAAAAGGCTAATCCAATAGCAACTGGACTTGTGCTGGGTCCTTGACAGCGTCCCAGTCGTCCTTTCTCGTGTCTGACTGTCTGGCAGGACTAGCGGGCCCATGAACCCCGTGGTGGTTTTCACGTTAACGAGACCCGCAGTGAACCCGCCCGGGTTCCGCTGGAAGAACTGCATTGTAAGTGGGTGGGTGATGGATTGTGTCTAAGGCCACCTCCTCTGTGTAACGTTCGCTCTGCGGATGGAAGGGTGAGCCAAAACAAGTCCAGTCGCTAATGGAGTAACCTTTTTTTTACGTTTTTAAATACTGTACAGACTATATATATATATAGTTTTTTCACTGAAGGCATCAAAACTATGTATGAACACATGTACTTAACAAAAAAAGGTGAAATAACTGAAAACATGTTTTATATTCTAGTTTCTTCAAAATAGCCGCCCTTTACATAACTCCACATGTGTTCATTCGTAGTTTTGATGCCTTCAGGGAGAATCTACCAACGTAAAAGGTCATGAAAATAAAGAAAACAGGTTGAATGAGAAGGTTTGTCCAAACCTTTGGCCTGTACCGTATATAGTTTTTGTTTTACGAAATCTGGAACCTTTGAGGTAACCATGACCCGGATGACCTCACAGACAACAGTTAAAAGTAAAAGTCGAGAAAAAGTTGCCGCCGGTCCACCCACCTTGGGGTTGAGCAGCAGCTGCTGCTCGTCGTGGTGCAGCAGGGCCACGCCGCCCGACTCGGAGTTGTTCACGAACACCTGCAGGCACGGGTACTGCGACGTGCCCCGGCAGTCGGCGCCGCAGGTGAACACGCACTCGAACGACTCGTCCAGGCGGCGCACCGCCGCCACCGTGCAGTTGGCCGGCCTGCTCTGCATGCTCTGCAGGGTGGGGTTGAGCCAGCAGAAGCACAGGATGAAGAGCGAGAGGATGCCGCAGGCGATCAGGAAGAGCCCCAGCCGAATGCTCTTGTCCTCCGCCTCCGAGTACTCGTACGAGACCCGGATCTTCGCCATCTGGAGCTCCGGCGGCCGGAGGCGGCGCGCATGAACGCGGCTCGCTGGCGGCGGCGGTTAAACTTCCCCCTGCGTCCCCCCTGCGTCCCCCCCGCGTCCCCCGCGTCCCCGGATCCGGAGTTGGAGTTTCCCGCTCCGTCCGTCCGTCAGTCTCACGCGCGCGAATCGGAGTTGTTGACTGATGATTCAGATTCAGATTCTGATTGTTTCTGATTCATATCACAGCGGTCGATCCAGATGTGGACTTCGCTGAAAGGCGGGATGCTGCATCTGGGATGAGATAAGCCTCTTACGCTGTGCTGGGTAAACGCTGCCCGTGACCGGCGAGGCGCTCTGACGCCACGCTGGACCCGCGCCGACGGCGTGGAGCTGCCACGGTTCTCCCTCCCTCTCTCTCTCTCTCTCTCTCTCTCCCTCTCTCTCTCTCCTCCCTCTCTCTCTCCCTCTCTCTCTCTCTCTCTCTCCCTCCCTCTCTCTCTCCCTCTCCCTCTCCCTCTCTCTCTCTCTCTGGAGTCTTTAATTCTGGAAAGGAAGGTGGATAAATCTCCGAGGTAACTTCAGGCAGCAACTTTCCTGGAGGGCCACAAGGCTGAGGGACCCGAAGGGCCCAATTCGAACCCCTCATGTGCTCAGAACTCGTAATTCTGATATTCCCAAATGCAGGTGAACACAGCGAAGGGCATGGGGTGTGGTTTTGGGGTCATGAGGTTCGGTTCTGGGGTCATGAGGCTTGGTTTTGGAGTCATGAGGCTCGGTCTTGGGGTCATGAGGCTCGGTCTTGGGGTCATGGACGGTTAGCCTCCAAGGCAGTGCGTTTGAATCCTGGATCGGACTCTGTGTCTGTTCGGAGTTTGGATGCTCTTCCTGGTTCAGTGCCGGATTCCTGCTGATTCTCTGTTTTCCTCCCACTGTCCAAAAGCTATAGGGCTCCGTGGTGGCCTAGTAGGTAAGGAAGCGGTTCGAATCCTGAACCGCCAAGGTTCCGCTGAGCAAAGCACCGTCCCCACACACACTGCTCACTAAGGGGACAATTTCACTTTCATGTACACCGGGTGAAAACATGTTAATGATGATTATTGGCAGATCAGCACCACGCTGAATGCTGACCCATTTTCAACCCAACCCGCTGTTTTCCCGCCCCCCTCTCTCTTCCCACTTTCTTGGGATATACTGCCCCCTAGTTGCTAGACATCTTCAGGTGGAAAGATTGTAAAGATTGCACCTTTAAGATTGACCTTTTTTTACGCAGTGACCCAGATTGGTTAAGGTACGTTTTCACATAGTTTAGCAGCTACCAGTACATGTTGGTTGAAAGTTTAGTTTTTTCAGCCATTTATTGTGGCAAGAAACATAAAGAATCCTTAATGGGTAAACTGGGGTACATCTAGGAATTGCTGACCCATAATAGAAAGGTTGTGGGTTCATCCAGCTAGGTGTCACTGAGCATCGTCGCCACACACTGCTCCCCGGGCGCCTGTCATGGCTGCCCGCTGCTCCCTCGGGGGACGGGGTAAAACATCGAGGACACATTTCACTGCGTGCACTGGGTGCTGTGCTGTGGTGTCACGTGACCACTAATCGCTTTCACTTCATAAATAGCACAGCAGCGTGTCACCCAGCCTTTTTCCTCCTGTGCACCATAGTTTTAGCTGTTTGTCACGTAACTGAATATGAATAAACGCTTGTGGTGAGTTATTGATGCTCAGTGCCAAATCCAGATGATCGATTGGTCGTTAACTCGCCTGTAACCGAACCGACGTTCTGAGGAAGCAATTTGCAGCTTTTCCTACTTGGAATGAGCTGAACTTTCTCCCCTGTTAGACGGCCTCACGTGTTAATATGCAAATCCGTGGCATCATTGATGTTCACGTTTACATGCATCAGACGCTTCTGTTCAGTTTTCTACTCTACTCTGTACCCAATACAAACCTAACTTGCTATATCCTAATGCAGCTCAAAGCAATTCATTTATTACTGTCTGTTTTTTAGATTTAGATGAATTTCCAGATCAGCACCACGCTGAATGCTGCCCCCCTGAACCTGGCCGCCAGCAGCGTACCCTGTTACTTCGCAGAAGCAGCCAGGCCACCGGACTGCAGTCGCCACTGGAAGCCACGGCGGCCCACGGCAAGCAGGTTTACAGCCCGGAATCAAAAAGCAATCACGTCCTGCGCATTCATAATCCATTTAGCTGACGCACGTGCCGGAAAAGCCTGCGCGCATCTGTCCGTTCCTCGACGCATCTCTGGCTTTTCTGTAATAGCGTTCCATCCGAACGTCATCGAGCCGAGGGCAGCTCTGCCGCTCTCACCTGCTCGGCGCTGGAGAGAAAGGGTTTAATGCAGAAATCCTATCTGATTTGGAGCAAGCCGACATGGCCGGGACGAATCTGAGCCTTGTGAGCTGCTAGGTCACCACAGTCTTCACCCATCGTTCTCAGCTCTCTAATTTGTCACGTCTCAGTTTTGAATGAAGGAACATCGGTGCTCCGCGTGAAGACGTGGACCCAGCTGCAGCTCTCAATCAGGGGTATGATTCAGGCCTTTCAGCAGCCGTCTGCTTTGAGAGTGGTTGGACGTTGCTGGTCCTGTGGCACCACCATGGGATTGCTGTCATGTCCGCGGGTCTCTCAGTGGTCCTATTTTATGTATGTTTGCACATGTTTTTTTTCTCTAAATTGCATTTCATCATGTATTCATATAGGTAGAGATACAGATTATCGAAAACAATGCTACCAAATATATATATATAATATATATATATATAATTTCCATCAGAAAAGATGGTAAGCAACTGTTCCTCACCAGGACATGGAGATGGCATAAAAAATGTAGAACATGTGTGAAAAAGACATTTGTCCACCACGGTAAGGAAATATTTCTCATGCCCCAGCATCACTTCTCATAAATAATACATGAGCTCTTAGCAGGAGGATAATAATTTTGGCTTTATTTAATGGAAGACGTTTCTTGGGAAAGGGGGAAGGCGTTGAGTGATGTTCAGGACAGAGAGAGAGAGAGAATCAAACTCATCAGGCAGTGAATGAGGGTCTGCCTCCTCAGCACATCCTCCTCTCTCTACCTCTGTCTGGCATCCCTCAAAGGACGGGGGAAGACGGAGAGAGAGAGAAGAAAGATGTCGGGACTCCTCGGCCTTCTCATGAGGTGACGACTCCGAACCAGAATAGTCCGCAGCCCGGCCGGCTCAGCTGGTGAGCATTTACATTTACGCCCTTACACAGAGCGACTTACAACATGCTTTCACGTTGCCATAGATGAAGTGATCAATTCTGGTTCATTAGGACCCCCAACTATGAATACAATCTTTTTATTCACTCAATCAGACAATAAGAAGGTTACAAGTTAATCTAAATATTCTCTAAAGAGGAAGGTCTTGAGCTGCCGTTTGAAGGTGCTCAGTGACTGAGCTGTTCTGACCTCGAGGGGAAGTTCATTCCACCACCGAGGGGCCAAGACGGAGAAGAGTCTAGATGAATGTTTTCCTTTTACCTTCAGAGATGGAGCGTGCATGGATGAACCTGATGCGTGCAGCTACTGGGAGCCAGTGGAGGGAACGTAGCAGAGGGGTGGCGTGGGAGAATTTGGGAAGGTTGAAGATCAATATTTCAATAATATTTTGCATTAGCATGAATTTAATTTATTTTTCATTCATCGTGCTCCAAGCGGCACATTTCACTACATGTTGTACTTCTATAACGGCACGAGTCAAATAAAGAATCTTGACTCCTCCACCTCTGCATCAGAGTTGTTCATTTTGTCCACTGAAGCTCCGTTCTCCGCTGCAAAATGTAACGTTGTATACAGATAATTCATTTTCAAGTTGTGAATCGCTAAAGATCCTCACCCCGTACATAAATATACAGGTCTTAATGACTTCAGCCAATTGGGAAGCAACTTGGACGCCTGGTTGCTCATCAGAACGGAATGTTATCGATGGCACGCGGGACGCTGACGTCATCAGAGGAAGATGATGGGTCAGTGCGGCGTTAATTAACAGCTCCTCACACGCTGTGCTGCGCCTGCTCCCCCCCGGAACGCTCCAGGCCTATTGATAACTCTTAATAAGGAGCAAATAAAATATTAAAACCGAGTCGTGCATGAAAGCAGCCGGACTATGTGGGCCACCGTCGACCGAAGGCGCTGGGAAATAGAGCAGCGGTTTACCAGCCCTCTTCCTGGACGAACCCACCGCCATCCTGACCAAATGCTTTCATTCCAGCCGTCTGTGCATCCGACCTGTCACATGACATTCTTAGGGTGGAAATGATCATCCAATCTTAAGGCTGGGATAGAATTGAAAATTTCCCAGGGAATCGGGCTCACTGCTGACCCCGGTCCTGGCACTTCAAGAATATATTAGTCTGGGCCGTGTGTTGATTGTTTCGATATTTCTTGGCTCTACGGCCGTATTATCTTTTTTATTGTTATAGCTTTTGTTGGTCCAATATGAAAAACGTGGCCTGCAAATCACAGTCCGACACAAAAGGTTTTTGAGTGACCGTCATTGCTCTGTAGTTTAGGTGGCGAGCCTGTGTAGGGATGAATCTGTATTTTCTTGCTGAGGTTCATACTTTACGCGATTGATTGGTTAACTAATTTTATTTGACTGAAAGCCTTGGTTTTTAATCCTGTTCTTAGATTTCTGACTTCACACTCTGGGATCAAATAAATACATTTTCATGAGCTTTTAAACAACAATATTGGCTACTGAATATGCCACTAGGTAAGGTGACGTGAGAGAAAAGGGACTTGAACCTCCATCAGTTTGCCGAGATTGTTGCATAGTTGCAACTGCAAACTGACAGAACCAGCGATTCTTAAGGCTTAAAGCTCATTTACGCTTTTCCTAATTAGCCAAGACCCCTCAAAAGTTATCTTGCTTGGTTTTATTTCCCTTGGCTGCACTTAATGTTGCCATAGACACGCATTACGAGTAAATGCTTATTCTGGATAATACCCGATAACTCACAAACCTCAGGAGTAACAGGCCTTCTTGTTCACCCCAATTTTCTCTAACAGCCTGCTCTTATATTACCAATTTCCTGACTTCTGAAGTCTCCCTCGTTTGTTTTATTCAGGTTTGAGCCATCAAGGCATTCTCACTCCTGAATTAGTGATCTGATTAGACCTCTAGTGGTTGACACATGTAATGCATAAAAAAAAAAAGACATCCTGCCAGTGTCCACAACAGAAAGAATTTACAATTATGCACACTTCAATAGAACTAGTAGTTTAATTATAAGAGCAGTTTGTCACCATATGCTAACTGCTGAATTGGCACTTGACTTAAAACTGTGTAAGATTTCATATTAACGTCCTGTAGCACATGAAAAATATTAATATTATTATCCCCAGTGGTCCCTTTCATTGGTCAAACCTTTTCAACTGAACAACACCAATCCTGGTATTTAAATCTAGATTATCAGGTCTAGCCTTTTTTGTAGTGTGAAACCTGTTTGACCCTTGACCTACAACCCACATCCCAGTAACCATTTCCTCTCTATTAGTTGCATGAAATTTAAGTATTGTAACCTGTACGTGTGTAGAGGATTTGGATTAGGCAGACAGATACATTATTAAATCGGCCAAAACTAAAGAGTATGAATATGTGTGTATATATAATATATATATATATTCAGAAATATTTAAGAAAGGGGTAGAAAATGAAAGTGAAGTGATTGTCACTTGTGATACACAACAGAACAGCACACTGTGCACCCAGTGAAAGTGCTGTGAAATGAAAATGCCACACAGGATTCTGGACAGCCTTTCTACTTTATTACAAAGAGAAGCAGCTCGAACGTGGTCAGAAAATACAAGATCGATCTGTCTGTCTTTTTTTTTTTTCTTCTTCTTTTCAATAATCAATTTTTTATTGGTTTTTCTTTTCCTATGAAATGCTGCCGCTGAAAACAGCCAGAGGGAAGTGCCTCAAGTCCCACTCCAAAAAAAAAAAAAAAAAAAATCCCCCAGCTCTGTCATACGGGTATGGGTGTCCTTGCTTCAGTGATCTGGCCCTTTGCTCCTTCCGTTTGTTACAATTTGATTTGTTCCGTCTCAAGTCGTGGTAAAGTGTTGCTGTCGTTGTCATGGGTAGAGTAGAGAAAGTGCACAGGGGGCGCCAGTGAGCTCCCTGTCCAACAGCTCCAGCCGAGTCCCGTTTCATCCAAGTATTGCATCCATGCGCACCTCCTAAAAATGAGGTACGGCAGGGCAACTTTTTTTTTTTTTTGCTTTTTGCGTTTTTTTTTTCTTCTCCAAAATAGATGTCATATATATAATATATACACATTCGTACATACATATCTCTATCATGTGATGTTAAAAAAAATTAAAATAAAAAAAGAAAGAAAGAAAATGTACACATTTATTACAAAAATTGTAACAAAGACTGGACAGTGTTTTTCCCATTCGCTTGAGAACAATGAAGCTCAGTGAAATTCCGAACCCTGGAAAAGCGGCTGTGTTGACTAAAACAATGTCTGGTCGTGTTGATGAAGCTAGGCTGATGATGGCCAATGAAAAGCAGCATGGACGGTGGGGCAGGGCGCGCTGTGAAGAGGCAGGCCTGCCTGGACGCAGGAGAAAGACGGACGAAAGTAAAGGAGCTTCTGATCTGCTTTAGGCTGTTCTGAGTACACTGGGTGGGTGGTCTTTATTAGCAAAGTGCACTACGCTGCACTACTGCACCGTCTCCTGCGGATTCACTTCTCTCAGGCTGACGCTGTGACGGGGATGGGATGGATATTTAGGCTTCAGAAAAATAAGTATAAAACCTTTCTGTCACAGTCAGCGTAGGTCTGATGTCCTGCCTTAAGATCCCATGCATGATCTGAAAGAGGGTGTTTTACTCAACAAAACGAAAGCATAGAAAAAATCAAGTAAGAAAAGGAAATCAGACTGGTCAAATGAAGGGAGGCAATGAAAGGCTTTATGGATTTTTGTGTGTTTGTATGATTTTTAAAAGGGTCTGTGTGTTCGGACAGTACATCATTCTGGAGGAAGGAGCCCCACAGCCAAAGCGGCAGTGCAGGTCCTGGTCGGAGTCAATTTGCCAGATCGTTGAGGAATTAAAAAGCAGGATGCCTGAGCCACACCACCATCTACCATTTCAGCGAGTGACGTGCCAAGACAGCCATACCCCCATGAGCTGGACGGGGGCTCAGAAGGCCTGCTGGGCTGGGTTGTAGTTAAAGGTGGATGGCACGTGAGGCCTCTCTTCTAGCTTGTCATATTCCAGGTGAAACTCCTGCGAGAAGGAGAAGAACAAAAAGGGTACAGGGGAAAAAAACAGGAAGTCAGAAATCATTGTACCCTTTTAATTTATGCATAATGCTGAATGTAGTAATTAGCATAATAAAAAGAGCCAATGCTCTATGATTAATGCATTGCTGTGAGATCAGTTAGTACTGTGAAAAGGGCCTGACGCATCTGAAAGTTGAATATACAAGACAACTTTCAATACACAAATAATAAAAATGTACCAAATCACTATAAAAGTGTAAAACGAGCGTGCTTGCTGTTTCAGTGCGATTTCAGCCACGGAAAAATTTTTTAAATGTATGTCTGCACTGAAAAATCTGATAAAAGGATCAGTATTGCATCATCAGAATTTCCAAATTTTTTTCACCTTTCAATTTAGGCTATAAAAAAAAAAAATTCATCAATACCTTTACCTTAGCCACCTTCCTCCAGTTAAGACAGTCAAAGAAGTAGTATGTGCCCCTCTCGTAGGTGTTGGTCTTTAATGTGGGCTCCATGCCAGGCGCGCGCGTGATCCAGACCCTCTCCTCCTTGTGGTACCGCCAGTCTCGGTTGAAACTGCAGAACCAGGAAGGGGTTATCTATAGCGACGTGACAACCACATTAACCGGATTCTGTCGTTTTTCATTCTGCCACGAGGTGGCGCACGTTCTCAGATAAAAATCGATGGGGAGGAACTCGGCGCAACCAGCTTTCATAGCAACACAATATACCTGCATTCTACCTGCATCAACAAACCAAATTAGAAAAAGGAAATTATGATTGCGTTGAATAGTTATTAGCAAAACCGCACAAAAACCTTGCTTAAAGGTGCAGTACACAACAGCTGGCAGTGAATGCCTACATGGAATGAATCACTCGGACCTCTCTACATGGACTGCAGCTTTAACGTTTGAGGCACTCTTTAGAGGAGTGGGGCGCTCAAGGTGGGGGGGCTGTCAGGGCCCATTCGTATGAAGCATTTTTTTGTGTGTGTACTTCCAATATTTTCCAAAAAGCTGCAGCATTTAAACATGGGACTGAAGCATATCAAAGGACACGCAACACAAGTTGATGGCTAGTGAGACCAAGGCGTGGCCAGAAAAAACACCCAACAAGGGTTCTGAAGATTCACACTTAATGTAAATCAAATTATATTTTTAATAACAAATCTATATCTAACAAGGAAATATAAGAAATTGGAGACCAACATAGCCCAAGATGTCTTCAGCTACAAAAGGGGAGCCACTTAACCATTAAACAAACAAACAAATAAATGACTGAAAGAATAAAATCAGGTAAATATTCTAAAATAAATCATTGTGAACCACTGACAGTGGAAAGTTGGTTCATTCAGGGCCAAAGTAGAAATAATGGAATAAAATATATAGATCATAGCCCTATGATATCTGATAACGGAATCCGCTATTAAACACGGAATATGGTGTAATTCACATTTCTGGCCGTCGCAGCCCACTACACGGAGTTTCGAACACACACAGAAACAGTCAGCCAGCAAATCAGCTGATTCAAAATGTGGTTTTATTATCATGGTTCCAGTTCAATATGCAAGTGGGCACAACTTTTTTTTCCCATTTGTATTGTATTCCACAATGTTTATTTATTCGCGTTTTTTGTTGAGGTCAAACGTGAAGCACTTTTATTTTTACAAAAGGAAGAATGTGTAATATTGTGAAATTGTTCTTTGCATGAAACACTGGTAGTAGCCTAGTGGGTAACACGCTCCAGGTGGGGGGACTGTCCCTGTAACTACTGATTGTAAGTCGCTCTGGATAAGGGCGTCTGATAAATGCCGTAAACATATTATTTACATGTAAACGGTTTACTAAAGTAAAGAGTAAACGCTCAAGTACTTTGCTGAACAGTGATTAAATGTGATTTATCATATTGCAGGTTATTTTTCCCACCAATTCCATAATCACACAGTTTATAACAGAATACATGGAATTCAGAAGAATTATAATGGAATTATATATAATGGAATTTAGGAAAAAATAAAAAGGAATTTAAGAAAAGCCCCAAATATGCAGATATGGCAGATGAGATATTCCCCAACACTACACCTTTATAAAGGCCAGGCATTATAAATAAACCAATGTAAAAAAAAAAACGGGACAGATACGTACAGCTCTACCGCCGCAAGAAGCTGGAGAAGGTCTCCCCCATTCATGTAGTACAGGTAGAAGAGCAGGTCTTCTCCATACCGCGACAGCTTTATGGCAGCCAGCTGAGGAGACAGGAGAGCCAGGTCAGCGCGTCCTCCTCCCTTCACCCAAGCCCCAACACGGAAGACCTGCACACTCACTCCTATACTCGCACCCAACCACAGTACCCCGGAGCTTGCGTCTTAACACACAGTCATGCTAATAAGAAGGTTGCACTCAACTTCCATCTAGGGGCCGAGTCTTAAAGTCTTACAGCTATCCACCACTTTGAAAAAAGCTTGTTTGCTGTTGCTAGTGCACACAAAACAGGGCAAACCACAGGGGGAGGGGGGAATAAGAACAGCTGTATTAGTGGATGCACTGTCGACCGGCTGGATCACAGGCGCCAATTTAACCACGCACACAGCTAGGATGTGTCATTGTCTGCACACCAAGACCGGACGGCACAGGAGGCCTGGGTGGGCGCTACCTACCTTGTCCCTTATGTGAATGTTGGTTAAATATTCCGATGGAACATGGAAGTCTGCCGGAGTAAAAGACAAGAGATGGGTCACTAGTCAGGTTCTCGCAGAAACCTGCGTAACGCTTAACGAAGGCGGGGAGAGGGGCTCACCGATGTCCTGAGGCCGACATGGCGCTGACGCCCAGGGAGACGCAAACTTGGGGTAGAGGTTTCTGAGGAACAGAGCAGAGAAGGGAGGCTGTTAAAACCCTGACCAATTACAACGATGGTGGATGTATCTAGAACTACAGAACACTAGATGGAAGGCTTGTGGTTATGCGTCGTTCCATAGGGGGGGGGGGAAGACATCGGCTTAGGAAGTAAACCCTTAACCCTCAGCACCACAGACAGCTCCTATCGATTATTCAGTAAGACACAAACTTACAGGCCTATGTTATTTTAATTTAGTTTCTGTTTCAAATGAACAACAGACCCGAGCGGCAGTGAATGTGTGAGAACAGTCTGTGACTATCTGCAGCATAACACCTACATACAAGTGGGGACGGATCCGGCGACGACGAAGTGGGATTTTACTGTAATCCACACGGCCGTCAGGTCGATTCATCATCCAATCAAAAGCATTTCCCTCATCTGGTGCTGGCCAGAAGCTGGTAGCATTGGGGTGCTCTGTAAACATGTCTACTGAGGCATCGTTTCCGATATCGAACACCTGCAATAGAGCTTTAATCGGCCCTTTAAAGTTGAGCCCGACCCGACAAGTGCAGCTTTTTATAGGCCCGGATTTGTTTGCACGCGTTATGAGCGCTAGACTTCGAGGGAAAGGAAATGTGTGGGCAAATGAGCGGGTTTAAAACAATAATCTAGCCTCCGTTTCACATCCTCAGCATCCATTTTCACATCTCTATCACAACATTTAAAATGCATCACCTGACGACGGAGCATTTACAGCATTCAAAATACACAACAATAACTGTCTGGTTTTATAGCCAGTAGTAACAGAGCCTTTTGCTGCTAAATCATATCATGTATTTTGCAGTGATTGGAATAACAGAGTTACATGGTGAAAAAAGGATTTTTTTCAGAAATGGGAAATTTAACCAACAATGTTACCGTTACGGACATCAAAACGCGGCACGTTGAAGTTTGTTTAATCTGACTTATCACAGGAGCATGGATGCTTTTTCTTTTCTTTGGTGAGGTATGAGACAACTACAGTGATGATGATGATTGGCTAAGGATGAGTTAAACTTCATTGTAAAAGCCAACCAGAGACTGAGTTGGACGGGTCAAGAGACACTGCAATGGCAAGTTCAAAATTAGTGTCTTTACAGTGGAATTGCCTTTTTGAATTTAAATGTGAAATGTACATTATGCCCTGGAAGTCATTATGCCCTTTATATCTACATCGGTAACGAGAGATTCAGATCCAATAAAGCTCTTCTCATTGTCTGACGCTTCATCACATCTAATGGAGAAGAACATGGAGAAGTTGATAACAGCACAAACCCAGGCATGGCTAATGTAAGTTCCACTACTAAATGGGATACAGAGCCACACCCTGCACATTTTTGACAAATTTAAACATTTCCCTGGTAACAAGTTACATTTATAATGCTGTAACTCAGTTACTTTTTAAAAGCTGTAACAAATAAACCACAACTTTTTAAAGTAATGTACCCAGCACTGGTCTTTTGTACACTGACATTCACTTTGAATGCATGAAAAAGTGGATTTTGGGTGGGTTTGTGAAATAAAATATTTTTTTAAAAAATGTAAAATTTTAAAAGACCAGTTAATCATTAATCTAATGCATATGCTGTGTACGAGTTTTTCGGGATGATCACTGATTCAGTCTCATATCTTGCAGTCACTCATCTCCGGCAGAGCGCATTCGTTACATTAACAGATTAACTGTCTGTTCAGCCTGTCTGAGGTGATTATTCCACCCAAAATAATTGCAAACAACCCCTGAGTGAGGGATTAAACCAATTATTTCATGCACATTTCCAGCCGAATCAAAGCATGAACAATGCACAGCAGCATCACTGTTTAAATAAGTTGTTCAGGGAAACCAATAACCAATATCAAGCCAAATGCAATGCAACATTGATCCCTTCCCCCAACCTTCATCTTATTATTTTGGGTTGGTCACTTTTAGAGACAAAGAGCATTAAAGCAAAGTGGCTCTGGGAAAAGTTGAGGGGCGGGGTCCAATAACTCGTCACTGCCCATGATGTATTCCTCACGTGTCGAGCAAATATTACGGGACAGCTGGTTCTGAGACTTACTCCGGCGAGTTCAGGTTGAGGCCCAGTGTTGTCAGGTCGCTCCCCAGGGCCAAGTGAACCATACCAGGGTCCGTTTCTGCCGCTCGAATGAACGTCAACAGTCCAATCATGCCAAACTGGTCTGTTACCATTCCTGAGGGAATGTTCGTCACCCGGCCTACAGGGAGGAAGAGGATGGGATGTCGCCATAAATCCAAAAAATTAATTTATTCATCTGACAGACTGCAGGGTCGGGGGAGTGTTATGCTGCTGAACGGTGGTGCTGTGACCTCACCATCGGGTAACACCTGGATCCCTTTCTTCTGCTGGTTGTTCTGCGTTGTGGAGGTTTTATCTCCAGGGAACTTGGGTCCATCTGTGCTGGATGAATTTTTGCCTGATGAATTTAAATTCTGCATCGGAGTGAGTGAGAGAGGGAAAAAAAATGGCTTATTAAAAAAAAAAAGAAGAAGAAGAAAAATAAATCTTCAGCTTTTGTTCAGTTTGGTTAAGTCAGAAAAGTCAGATTGAAATACATCAGCATGCAAGCTCAGACATGAGTAAGAGACAAAGAGAAAAAGGAAGACAGACAGATCACAAGCCTCTGGAGAACCTCAGTGCTGTTAATTAGAAAAGAGACTCCTTTAATGTTCAGCAGAAATATCTGCATCAGTAGCTTCAAGTTGTGCGGCCCTTTACTGATCCAAACAGAAAGCTTTTTTAAAAAAAAAAAAAAAAAAAAAAAAAAACGTGTTGGAAAGAGATATTTTAGCCATGTAAAAAGTAGCATGTTTGGAATGGCTGCAGAATGGCTGCAGTGTTTTGCTGTTAATTTATCTACAGAGTGATGTCTGCTGATGCCACTGTGAATTAGGAAAGGAGGCAGCATATCCATGCACTACACTTGCAAATGTACTATAGCGGCAGGACTTGGGGTTAAAATGAAGTCTTGGCCACAGGTAAATTAAAAAATCAGTAAATCCTGTTAGAGGTCAATGGCTAACGTCGCTTAGAATCACAATTATGGACGATAAGCACCTGAAATAAATAATAAACACACCACAACCTTAGTTGCAGCTTAGGTTGCTGTTGCTAGGCAACCTCAGCTTGTAACTGCTTGTAACTCATCTGAATGTGTCTGAATTTTTTTTTATTATAAATCAAAGGGAAATTAGAAAATGTAGTGGTGTTGCAATCACAAAACTACATGACTGAAGAATTTAAAGGCTTACTGTTTTGCATTTACATTTACAGCATTAATCAGACGGCCATATCCAGAGCGACTTACAAAGTGTGTTTTGCTCAGGGACACGATGGTAGTAAGTGGGATTTGAACTTGGGTCTTCTGGTTCATAGGCGAGTGTGTTACCCACTAGGCTACTACCATGTATTTTGTTGCCAAATATGTTGAAACTCTTACCGATTTGCTGTCATCGTTACTTGACGTTGGGTCCTTGTAATTGGGCCCAGGCAGTGCAGGAAAATCCTCATTGTGGATGGAGAAGTCTTGGGACTGTTCATTTGATGGCTTGGTTACCATTCCAACTGTAACAGCAGTGAAAGGGAAGGAAAACGTCACTGAAACGTAAAATGTTCACATCAGCTGAGCAACCAAAGCCGGGGGTATGGCAACACGAAAGAATATACTCATAGTAGGAAGTCAAACTCTTACCGTAAGGAGCCCTACCAGCCAGAGGGTTCAGCAACGGCTGGTTAGTGCTTCCTTCCCTTCGGCTTCTGTCTGCAAGTGCTGGGAAGTCCGACAGGTCCAGACCCGTAACGTTTTCACTTCCATCTTTGGGTTACAGAAAAAAAGAAAAAACATTCAGTACCACATATTCAGTTCACATATTCGCCTCTCATGAAAAGCACAACTGCACAACAATGGAAGAGTTAATCGAATAACCTTAAATGACCCATGAGGTTCTTGTAAGTACTGAGTGCCAATGCAGCAGAGGAACTGAACATGCAATCAGTGAAGGAAGCCATTCCGAATAATCGTTTAGTTAAAAAAGAAACTATGAAAATTAAATTCAGATTTTACCTGTTCCATTAAAGATGTTGCTTGATAACGAGTTGTTCATTCCAAACACCGAAGTCCTGTTCATCCCAAAACCTGACATACTGTAAAAATAATAAATAATATCTCAGAATCACCACATCAGACCTCTAAACTGTATGTTTATTCATTGGTTTTATTGCCAGCAAATGATGTTGTGCTTTGAGAGAAAACTGAGAATTGTCCTTCAAAGCACAATCTCTCGTACCCTCTCAAATTTTACTTTCACACCAGGACTCCACCAAATTCATTCCATCCGCTGTACATCTTAAAATTGAAAATGCAGTGCTTCAGAATCTTTGCATTTTAGTCCAGTTTCTGATATATTATTCATACTTTAAAATCCCTTTTTATCAACTTTAGGTTCATGCGGTGCAATCCAAATGGTACGCAAGAGGGGAGTAACGTTGTTGTTCAAACATAATATGAATATTTTAATTGCCACTGACAAGCAATACTGTTGTAGTAGGTTCACTATAAGAATGGCACAGTCTTCACTTCTCCCTCCGTGTTGAACAATTATGTAAATGCACAACGCACTTATATTTTTTTTCCCACTTCTGCGGCATGAGAAGCGAGGAGTTTTTTCCCCCCATTTGCCTCATATATACATTCTTTCAATTATTTGTTGTTTTTTTAACTATTTAAAAATCTAATTTATACGCCCATGTCTGCTTTGATGTCCTCCTTTTTTGATTTTTTATTTCATTCTCCATGTTCAAAGTAAGAAGCAGTGATACCTTCATTTGCATTTTGATTGTGTCCACACTAAAGAAAATATTCATGCCTGTCATGGGTGATTGTGTCTATCAGCCATCTATCATGGGAAGCATACCCTCAAGGTTGCCTGTAGTAGCAAAAACCGGTATTGAGTTTGAGAGTTCAGTAGCATGACAGACCTACTGAACAGAGAGGCAGCAATGCAGCATCCAACCTCCCAAATGGTCATAACAGCAGAACCATGAATTGCTGTGCTAGGATTATTTGACTTGTTGTGTTAAGAGATAGTGGTTGAAAGGGGGATGCCAAGTGCTTCTGAAAATAGAAACTGACTTGAACATTCAAACCTGAGGAATTTCCCAAATGAAATCCATAGTCCGCAATGGGATCCGTACCTGTTGATAGTGAGGGGCTGCCGCGATTGCTGCTGCTTTGGCATGCAGATGATGCTGGGCGAGCTGCGGTTGGGACTGCCGAGGCCGGAGCTGCCCATGTTGTTGGACCCCCTGCTCATGCCCATGCCCTGCCCCACCTGAGTGTGGTTCATCAAGTTCCTAGTGTTCATGGGCAGGATCCCCCTGAATAAACGCACACATACACACAAACCATTAGCTAAAGGCAATAAATACATCATTTTGTACTAAGAGCTAAGACATGGTGTCGTGGGCACCATTTTCACAAACCCACTCTGGAAGGACACTGTTATTTTAGTGCCCATATAAGGCAACATAAGTATTCGGACCATGGTTTGCTATAGAATATTTTATACAGAAGATAGCAAGAACGCTAAAATAATTGACAGAACATTTTATTTCCCTTATTGCAGTTTTAAAGAAATCACTGTAAATCGGCATGCTATAAATGATATTTAAAATGCTCATACATTATAAGAGTAAACTATTAGTGAGTTGTACTCACACAGTTTTCCCTCATTTGATTTTTAAACTATGATTTATAAATTAAATTTATTCTGGGTCTGAGTCTGACACTTTTGAGGACGCCCCACTGAAGTCAGCCATGTGAGATAGAAGCGGAGCAGAGACCTGCTCGGCGAGGGCGGAGTGTGGAGGGACATGGTGGGGACGCCGGTGGTGGGGGTGACGTGGCTTGGAAGCTGGCTGCCTTGTGTTAAGCTTCGATTCAGCTGAGGATTGTTGTTGCTCATCGCCCTCATCGGGAAGCCTAGTGCACCTGGAGCACAGCGGAGACACAACATCAAATCAGAGACTATTCAAACAAGGTGTCTTTGCTGAGCCTGATATGTATCCTGATCTCAGAAGCCAGTAACTGTAAAGCATATATTAAAAAGGTCCCCTATCATGAAAATTTCACTTTGTGACAATATTTAATATTAATACGAATTCCTTTAGAAAGCAGAAGCTCATATGGTCTGATCTGGAATTTGTCTCCTTATGTCTTTATCAGGGGAAAGGTTTCCTCCAGTTTCTCATTCTTTATCTGCCCAGAAAATGATCTCCACCGACCGTCATGGCTTCCAAATGTGTAAAGCATTGCAGTTGTTCAGTGAACTAAAAAATACATTTTTACATCCAGTCACGGGAGCCAGTGAGTTCATTTTTTTTCTGTAAAAATGCTGATATGACTTCCTGTCTGCGCTATTGTTGTTGGTGAATGGTGTTGATGGGGCCTCTCTCCTCCTCATTAGCATTTAAAGCTACAGACACCGAAATGGTGCATCCTGGGAAATCTCATTGTGCGACTGATCAAAAGTGGCTGTAATTCTGCACCAAGGCTGAATATCAGAAAGAGACTTCAGATAAGATGTATACAAAAGGAAAAAAAAAAAATTTAAATCATGTCAGGGGACCTTTAGAAAGGTGTACCCTTAACAAATTCAACAAAAAAAAACCTGAATGAAAGATTCTACCTACAGTAAAACACAAAATAATACCACTTGTGCAGAATTATTGTAATAACCAGGACACACACCATTTGTATAAAACAAAGGAGGATGTCACCAAGGGAGACCTCTTCCTACAAGGTTTCCATGGCAACATCCCACACACCTGCCTTCACCTCCAGAGATGCAGTTATGTAGGACAATGTGCAACAAGCCTGGTGGACAGGACCTTTGCCAAGCTCCCATATCTACCTTTGTCAGAGTATATTATGAAGGTGTGGGCAAGGTGCTAATGACGACTGACAAGGCAGCCTGAAAACACCCCTGCTGAGACAATGAAAACCAATCAGCACTAATGAATAGACACCATCCTTACTTTGCCCGTATAAACTTGCACCAAGCTGTGACAATTGACCCGATGACGATGGTGATGGAGAAGCCAGCATCTGGAAGAAACAAGAGAAACAACACGCTTTATTCATGTACAGAGGTTATAATCGCTTGAGATATTTTCTGAACAAAGTTGGGTTTTGGTTTTTTGTTTTACATGGCCATTCTACAGAACAGTTAATGGGTAGATGTATTTAAAATAGGGGTGTTGAAAATATTTGTATAATCAATGCAGCGCGATGCAGAAGTGGACAATTCTGCATCGATGCATTGCAGAACATAATCGATTATATCATAAAGATGTTGCTTGGTGATTTTGTGGTTGCAGCGTGCGCTGGACATATTGCAGGTGTTCTTTCTGCCACTTCGAAACACACACACACACATGAACCGGGAATGGAGGAAAAGTTGATCTTAACAGTCTCTGGATGTTCAGAGATCACAATATGACATTATCTGCGCTCACCTGACGCCACATATGTCTGAACCAGGTATTTGTGGTTTCAGGTTGTGATTGGATCAGTGTGTAGTGGAGGAAACTCTGGTGAAGAATGCTGAGAAAGGAGGTCCATCACGCTCTCTATTTATTATGCTTACAGCACCTCAGTACAGCCATGCCCAGGTAAATATCGGTAACCGCTCGAACATGAGACAGGGACATAAAAGCAGTGACGTTTGGTACGTGTAATGTAACACAAAATGAAATAATAAAGGGACCACAGGCACTTGGACCAGTCTGCTCAGTTCCTCTGCTTGGTGGAGAGTTGATATGCATCAGGACCGGGGCAGGTGACTAACTCCGCCCACAGTATAGTACCGTGTGCATTTAAAGGAGTACTACCAGTATATACGACTATTACAAGGGGAGCGCGGAGTGAACGGCGAGAGTTTTTCTGCTAATTGTAGCACATTAAAGCGAAAACACAGGCGTGTGAGACATTAAGTTGTATTTGAAAAAATGTAGAAAATTTATGGGATGAATCGATATAAAACCCCTCTATATAAAACCTTACAGCTCATAATGCAGGTCAGAGCAAATGAGAATCACGAGGTCAAAGGAACTGCCTGTAGAGATCAGAGACAGAATTGTGGCACGGCACAGATCTGGCCAAGGTTAGAAAAAAGATTCCTAAGAGCACAGTGGCCTCCAGAAGAGCCTTGGTGAGAGAGGTAGAGAAGAACCCAAAGATCACTGTCGCGGAGATGCTCCAGAGATGCAGTCGGGAGATGGGAGAAAAGTAAAAAAAGACGGAAGCCTCTCCTCAGTGCAAAACACATGGAGCATGCCCGCATGGAGTTTTTTTTTTTTTTTTTTTAAGCAAAAAGGACTGAAGGACTCCAAGATGGTGAGAAATAAGATTTTCGGGTTTGATGAGCAAATCTCATCCTTGCTGCATCTTTCCCAAAAAGTCTCATGGCAGCATTAGATCAAGAGTGCTTCTACTGAATACTGAGCAAAAGGTCTGAATACTTAGGACCATGTGATATTTCAATTTTTCTTTGTTACTAAATTTGCAAAAATGTCAACAACTCTTGTGTTTTTAACTTGATTTTAGCAAATGGCTGCAATGTAACAAAGAGTGAAAAATTTAAGGGGGTCTGAATACTTTCCGTACCCGCTGTATAGTTCTATGAAAACCAACAGTGTTGCCATAAACTAGCTGTTCAAGAGCAGCGAGGACTACATGTATGCAGCATGAGCTGGAACAGGGAAAAAAAAAAAAAAAAAAAAAAAAAAAAAAAAAAAAAGTGTAAAAAACAGATTATTTCCTGTCCCACGCTGCAAGTGCACAAAGGAACAAACCAAACATCAAACCAAAAACAAGTTCTCTCCCCAAGACTCGGTGTGCCGGCTCGGGCGCTGCAGTAGACGTGCCTTTCCTCCACCCATTTCCCATCACATGGGCACAACCACGCACAGCGCAGGCCACTTACGGCCTGCATTAAACATGCATAGCCTGTGCACCCAGTGGTGGCGCATGAAAGCAACATGAATTATTCAGCCAACATGTGCGAGAGGCACACAAAGAAATAAATAAATGAAACAAATTCTGCTGTGGTTAACACTCGCTAGCGTCCGTTCATTAAGACGGGGGCGGGGTCAGGGCATAAGGCCTCTGACCCTTCAAACAGTCTAGCCGGCTCCACATGAAAAGGAAGTATTGGAAGTATTTCGGTTCAGGACGGGTTCAGGCTCAATTGTGAGAGAAGTACAGTTGAGCCTCCTTTTTTTTTGGCCTGAAAACATTAAAATACATTTCTTTCATTAAACCAGCTTAAAACTGCTAACACCAGCAAAAAGAAGCTACTAGTATTTTTATGTTCCAAAGGCAAATACAACCATTTAAAAGTTAATTTATTAAATCACAATTAATATTGTGAGTTTTTCATGATGTTAGTAGATATCTATTGTTCATTTAAATTCAGAATTCAATTTCACAGTCAGCGGTAAGACACTTGTAACCGCAGTGCACTTGCTTGCTTTAGCTTCCACTTCCGAACAGAAAGAAAAGGTATATTGAAAATATTGATACAGCAGTATATCGCAATGTTTTATGTGGTGATATTGTATCGGTACAGAGACACCAAATATGAATATTTCTGTATACAAAAATACGGTGCTGGCTCTACAAGCACCACACCAACCTTAGCTAACTGACTGGGCACTTAAATATCTTCTTTTCAATCTTAACAATTCAGTTCTGATTTTAGTTGTTTTGGTTAATTTATGAATGTAATATGAGGCACCCAGATCGCACACAGTATATCAGCTGAAGAATATCACAATATACAGACATATAATCATGTTGTGACCCATGTCTCATGAGATCCTTGCCAATACACACCCCTAGTATATTACATACTGTTTTGGTATTATTTATGAATAAATAATATTTACTGAATAAAAAAACTGGCCACCTCATGGGTCATGTCCATATCCCCAGATTCTGGCTCACTGCTGTAACGCATCATTTATCACAAACTGACAGCATTCAGCCAGCAGCAGCCACACTGACGCAAATTTGGCTCAAAGATGATAAACCCCTCTCCATCTCAGAGCTCTTTTTTCATATTGGCTCAGTGCTGTGAAATCTCTTGAGGGACGTACGGTGGTGCCTGTCTGCTTATCTCAGATGGGTCTTAAAAGGCTGAAAGGCTATTAGTTTCAGAAAAGGCACATGGATTACAGCTAAAAAAAAAATTACAATCAAAAAGTACAAAAAAAAAAAATGCTCCATGTCGTGGGCTCAAAAAGTAGGCGTGGCTAACGCTATTAATATGCACCACCATCACGAGCCTTTTATAACTATGCCTCATTATTTGGGTAAACTGGGTACAGTTGAATTTAATTGCTATAAATCAACCTCGGTTTGAGCACCCGCTTCAATGCTGTGTTTCTATTGGTTGCGCGTCACAATGCGCAGGGGTCAAAGTTCAACGATATTCAACTCTGACAGTGTTGCGGACCGGCAAGCCACGCAGCCAGCTGTAGGCCCCCATGCATCCAGCGCTCAAGCTGACGCCTCCCATCCTACGCCCGGGTTCGGCAAGCGCGGCATCACTTTGCGCCATGGCATTCCTCAGCCTCCCACAAAGCTCTGGTTTATGCAGTCCTTCCGCGAGAACAGGCCGTTGTTGATGAAGGGTAGGAGGTGCGACCGTGGAGGAGAGAACTCGCTTCAGCTCCGTGTTCTCCCACCTTCGCCTTCGACCGCCTTCCCACACACCAGAGGGAAGGTCGTCTTTTCAATGCTCCTGAAGTGGGCAAGTTTGCTTCAGCACAACTTTCACTTTGCTTGCAGTTGTTACCTTTTAAACAGGGACTTTCTGGTTAAATAACTTCTTGTTCTGGTATCCCAGGACGCTTAGTACAATCTTGGAAACAAATGGGATAATTTGTAATACTGCAGGCCAGAGTCTAAAGGGAATATTGTTCTTATCCATGGGATCATCTGCAGGGCAAACGACCCCTGGAATTATGGGGTGGGAGGTCACTTGGCGACCTGCCTTGCCTTGGTACCCAGTGTTCAGATCGTCACACACAATGCAAAATGCTTTGCTATATTTGCAATACTGTGGTCTGTAGCAGTTGCTAAAGCATATCATACTGTGTATGACTGTGTATGTGACAAATAAAATTTCAATAAAAAAGATTTCCGCAACACAAGCTGAGAGAATGGTTGGAAATGGTAGGTAGGAGGTTGGAAGGGCTGGAACACACCACAGAGAAACAACGTGAAACAGTTCCAGGTTCGTTCCTTAATACTGAATAGGTTAGGGGAAAAAAAAAAAGAAAAAAGAAGAATACCAAAAATTCCTGAAAATTAAACATTGGGAGTAGTTGGACCTACCAACCGGATTGTGATGGGAGTTTAATCCATAAAAATCCATAAAATAAAAGTTGAGGCTGCACAACCACATTTTTTAAAAAGAAGGTAGCCCTACTGCTGAAAAACAAAATATGAGCATGAAAAAGTGGCATCTGAAAATAAATTTCACAAGAAACAATAAAAGGCAGAAAACTGCCTGGTCCTTCAAGAAGAGTTACAAAACAATAAAGTGTTTTATATCAGTACTTAATATTTGGATTAATAGATTAATAGATGGACTTGCCATAAAAATAAATATATTCAATTTATTTGAAAGATTTGCCTTGTTCCTGAAATAAGGCCTTTCACGATGGCCCAACTCCACACTCCAGACCAGAGCATGGGTGGTTCTGGACCAGTGCGGCCCGAGCCACCACAAACCCGCCTCCCGTTGGGGAGACGGGGACAACTTTGAACATGCTGGCACACTTACGTCTTTCTCCGATCGATGTGGGAACATCGATGGCTGGCCGTAGTACATGCTTTCATCAGGGTAGTCGCTTTCGACCCCCTCTACAAACTTCTTTCTTGTAGCACTAAACATGCTGTTTGTCACCTGCAGGGGGAGAAAGGAAAGGGGTTTTAAAAGCTCGCCATCACCATTTGCTCATCCTAATCAAACCAGCCCCATGGGCTCCTCACCTCTTCCCGGGCCCAACATCGTTTCATGAAAAAGGTCTAAGGATGGGTGATCCCTAAGGACACAAAGTAAGGAGGGCACAGAGAACCTTGCATAAAAAGATTTGGTAAGAACAGCACCGTTATGAAGGCTACCTGCTGATAGCCACTCGGACAAGACTGCTGAACAAGAACCTTATCTTCCCCAAACACACACGGACGTCTCAGGCGCTTCTCCTCCAAAACTTCAACAACTCTTGTCTGTTCAGTGAACTTATGGTACTGGATACACAGCTGCCAGACCAAAATACAAGATAAGTACACTTAATATCAAAAAAGTCAAGGAGTGTCAAATATAAAAATCTTATTTTTAAGAGAACTATAAGTTGCAATATATTATTGAGACTAAATGCAGTGGTGAAAAAATAAAGGGAGCACTTAAAACAACACAAAGTCAAACTCCAAGTCAATCACACTTCTCCGAAATCTGTCCACTTAGGAAGCAACACTGACAAGCAAGCCGGACCTTTGCATGGCTTCAATAACAATTATTTTCGTATATCTCGTATGTTATGAAATTTTGTGTTCGACAAATAACTATTCATGTTACAGAACAGAGCATCTGTCTTCCCACCCCCACCCCATAGAGAAGGCACAGCTTCTGTTGAGACACCTCTATATATTGTATAGTTAGTTTATAGTCTACAGTTCTTGACAAATCTATACAAAATGCCTCTGATTATGGACCTGACCTGTCTACAGTTATTTTTTCCAAATAAGCAGGAAAATGGATGTTCATCTTTCATATTAAATATAAAAAATGAAATGAAGGATTTTCATAGTGACCTGCCTGGTTAACAGGCTGGTTTTTATCGCCAAAAATCTAAAAGTCTTGTTCACTAACTGTTTGTTTAAATGGTAAGTGAACTGTTGTGTTTTACCTACGAATTAATAATACATTATTTTGATTAATAATCGTGATTACAACACTGATAAAAAAAATTGTGTGATTATCATTTTGGCCATAATCATGCAGCCCTAGCAAGGTTTACTGTGTCTGTCAGCATAGTGTAGAGCGCATGGAGGCGCTACCAGGAGACCGGCCAGTACATCAGGAGACGTGGAGGAGGCCGTAGGAGGGCAACAACCCAGCAGCAGGACTGCCACCTCCGCCTTTGTGCAAGGAGGAAGAGGAGGAGCCCTGCCAGAGCCCTGCAAAATGACCTCCAGCAGGCAACAAATGTGCATGTGTCTGCTGAAACGGTTAGATACATCCTCCATGAGGGTGAGATATGAGGGCCCGACCTCCACAGGTGGGGGTTGTGCTTACAGCCCAACACCGTGCAGCACATTTGGCATTTGCCAGAGAACACCAAGATTGGTAAATTCACCGCTGTGCTCGTCGCAGATGAAAGCAGGTTCACACTAAGTACATGTGACAGACGTGACAGTCTGGGGACGCCGTGGAGAACATTCTGCTGCCTGCAACATCCTCCAGCATGACCGGTTTGGCAGCGGGTCAGTAATAGTGTGGGGTGGCATTTCTTTGGGGGGCCGCACAGCCCTCCATGTGCTCACCAAATGTAGAGTTGGCAGATGCTTTAGTCCAGGTCTGGAAAGGAGATCCCCCAGGAGAGCATCCGCCTCCTTATCAGGAGCATGTCCAGGCATGCTCAACTATGTATTTAATAAGAATAGTTCATTCACTCAGATCTAGGATGTCTTATGTTTGTGTTCCATTTATTTTTCTGAGCAGTGTCTTTGATCAGATAATTATCCTAAACCTGGCTTCTTTACAAATTAGGGATATGAATTATTAAAATCGGTGTTATCTGATCTTCACAACTAACACTGACTATATGTTATTTACAATAGACCATCAATGATCATACTTTGAGAGCTTAACTCAAGGAACCAACCTGCACTGATTCCTCTGCCTTTTCTACATGGTTTAAAACCTGAACGTCAGGAGTGATTATCTTTCACCTGCCTGTTAAATCAGGATCACAAGCTCCACATCTCTGCAACCAAGACCCGGCTGCACCGTGTGCGCCTGACGTCACAACCTCCCACATAGGGAGGCTGGGCTCACTCATCTCCTGCCTTTTATCCACTGAGGTGGTAACTGACTTTAACAGGACCATCTATGCCAAATACGGCACTCCAGCTTGATGGGAGAGAGGTACAAAGCTAACATCATACAGCAGCAACACTGCTCTGTTTCCTAGGAAACCACAAAGAAAAAAAAGCATTAAAAGTAATAATCATTAATAATAATTATTACCATGAGTAATAATAATGAGTAATATGAGTAAGTTACACAACTGCTTTACTTATGTTGAGATGGCCCTCATCTCACATTATCTTCTGCTCCCCCACTGTCCTACGTGTATCAGGATCACATGGGTGCAAGTACTCCGTTTATCCGCGTTTCACATCAGGAATAAACAGTGGAGGAATAAGTGTGTTTGCAGTTTTAATTTAATATTATTAAAATGACCTTTATTTAATAATACAGAATTCTGTGTTCAGCAGCAAAATATGCCTTTTAAAACCTGAAATATCTGTTTTTGGGGGGGATTGGAGTAACATTCTATTAAAGATTTATAATTACGACATTTAGCAGATGCTCTGTTCCAAAGCAATTAACTATCAGTATTTACAGAGACAGTCCCCCGGAGCAATTTTAATCCACAGCATGCAAAAATAAATGAAAATAATAATAATAAAAAAAAATAATAATAATGGTTTGAAGTCAGGCTCAGTGATATGATTTAAAAATAATATCACAATAATTACTCAATATATAAATAGATCCCTTGAAATGTCCTCTAAATATTTGTAGTAATGCTAAATTCGACCTTTTATTGCATAAAATGACACCAATATAATAATACAATAGAACTGAACAAAGAGTCACGACCCTGGCATTTCTAGATCCACTGGTTCTTAGGTTCCCAGACCAGAATTTTGAAATTTTCTGTCTTGTTCTCCTGATCACCTGATTGTGTATATCTATGTATAGTATAAATGTATCTTTGCCTTCTGTCATTCATAATTTTCATATTATGCGTGTTCATGTTTGGTGTCTGTGTTCAATGTATTAAAAAAAACTCCGCATTTGTGAATTGTGCGTTTGCGTTATTTTTCCCTTTCCTTCCAAATGCACTTCACAAGTTTTTCTTTGAAAGCAAGTAGTCCCCCTCCCTCTCCAGTTAATGTCTCTGACATTATGTGGGCTTTCCCTTCTCTCCACTGTACAAAATGATCCAGGAGAGTTTTCTGGATGGGTGGGAGCGGAGATGTCCTCTTTCACGCAACAGACAAGTGAACCTCAAAAGCAAAGTACATGATGTCTGTTGAACAGTAACATAAGAGTTCATAATATAGTCATTTACTGCATCAGATCGCGGCTTGATCCGCATGTATCAAGTATATTCGATCATATAAGTGTATTTCCATTTTTTTCCATTTAATCAAAGAAAAACAAAGGTTATATGCCATCAGAGACTACATACAGCTTCTTTCAGAACAATATTCAATTAATTCTTGGGCATTAGATATACCATGTACAATACATACTGTATGAGAAGAGCACCACCACCACCAGTTCTTAATTAAGGCCTAGTTTAAATTACATCTTACATGCACTAGTCTTGAAAATGATCCTATTTGTCTGCACTTCTGGTTAGTACTCTCAGGATGCTTTATTGTTGGTAAGAGACAGGATTTATGGTAGCGCCCACCTTTTCTTCTCTGGACAATCATTTTTCTTCATCAGAGAAAATGACTTTACCCCAGTCCTCAGAAGTCTGTCCTTGAGGTTTTTCTTGGAGAGAAGTGGCTTCTTTGCTGCCCTTCTTAACACCAGGCCATCCTCCACAAGTCTTCACCTCACTGTGCGTGTAGATGGACTCACACCTGCCTGCTGCCATTCCTGCGCAAGCTCTGCACTGGTGGCACCCCGATCCTGCAGCTGAATCCTCTTTAGGAGACGATCCTGGCGCTGGCTGGGTTTTCTTGGGCCTCTTCACAACACTTGAACATCTCTTCTTAAAGTTTTTGATAAATGGTTGATTCAACCTGCATTGCCTGTGAAGCCCTTTTTATGCAACGCAGTGATGACTGCACGTGTTTCCTTGCATCCAGTCTGCTATTCTAGCTCAGTCAGCATGGCAGAAGGGACTTTGCCATTCACTCTTCATGACATTCTGGAGTATATACAACTCTTGGCCACAACTGTAGAACAAACGTCAAACTGACTCACAGGCCATTCAGGCACTGCTCAATTACAACTACACAATTACAATATAACACGTAAAGCTCCCTTAAACCTCGGAATATACACAGAAACCTGGGACAGGTGGAGGATTACACAGTGATACGTTTCACGGTACTACAACTATCTTGTTGAATCATTATCGAATAGTGGCATATTATATATATGCCATAATATATTACCACAGGACGTAAACCAGGTCAATTAAGTGCAGGTGATTTTCAACCGACGTTCAACCACAAAAGAGCAGACAAACGGCCTTCAGAAGCAAACAGCAGAACCGCAGAGGCAGCAGCTGCAGGCAAGACACCAAAAAAACAAAAAGGGTGCCGACAAGCCTTCCATCTGTGCAGCGCGGCTGCAGACACAGAATGCGTCAACAGTCAGTGATGCGCAAATGATTGGTATGATGGTCAATTCTGCCAAAACTGCAATTGCGTATTCGTAAAAATCTGTATTTAGGGTATTCGACGTAATCGGGTGACATTATAGCTGCATTATGTACTAAGGGCTCTTTCACACCTTACTTTGTTCGTGATTTGATTGGAATGGAGTCTACCTTGTTCACACCGAACGAAACAAACTGCACCAAGTTGAGTTCGATTCGAGCGCACCAAAGCCTGTAGCTGTGAAAGTGCCGTGTCATCACCAAGACCCCTCCCAGACAGACAGAACGGCGCCCCCCGTGGGCATGCTCAGTACACAGCAGCAGGCTAATCCCTCCTTCCCAGCGGACACCAGCTGCTCCGGCTCAGCTCCGGCCCCTCGCGGCTGATGGGAACTCCAGCCAACACTCCAGCCTGGCGATGGACCAGTCCGTCCAAGAGGCTAATATATACTTAACAAGAGTTCACCAGGCATTAACTGGCATTGCTACTACATGACCAAAACCGTTCAATACCATCTATTCAAAACCAATCATGTGATGGGGTGCATTTTTCTTTATTCTTAGAGATAACACTTGAATTTAACACCCTATTCATAAGCAACATGGTTTCATAACTTGTTAGAGATATTAGCAAACCAAAACAAAACCCATCTATGACACAAGAAAACCACAGACCACAAACTGCTTCAAGTTTTTGCTTTGCAGATTTACAAAATGCATCTGCATTAATTACCAAATGTACAACCCGCAGCTACAGCCCACTCAAAGGTCAGCCGTGAAGCGCACAGCAAAGCTCCTCTGGTGTTTAAACCTCTCTATGCATCCATGGTGCCAGACCGGCATTAACAGCCCACTTAATTAAGGTATAAGACACACGCGTTAAATTATGTTTATTATTCAGATGCATCCACCAGGCCAGTAGTATGAATAAAACGCACTCTTGTGATCGGTTGTGTAACGGCTAATCCTGTGGGCAGGAGTGGCCGGACAGGGGCCAAATACGGCTGCCCTCCGCGAGTGGACAAGAGCGCCCACGCGAACGAACTCCCTCCAGCTGTCGGCTCGCGCCCGGACCGCGGAGAGGCCAGGACGTCGCGCTGTGATTGGGCAGATTTCTGGCTTAGCGGGTGGGGCCAGAGAGTGAGAGATAAGGGATGACCTAGATGTGGCTGACGAGAAGTCACCCCTGGATTGAGAGGAGAAGACAAAAAAAAAAAAAAAAAAAGAACAATATAGAGAATACAGGTGAGGGGGGTGATAGGAGCTCTTGCTTCAATACGAGAAATATTCAATAGTTTATTCAATCACAAGCAGAAAATAAGGCATGCAATAGAAGGGCCATCATTAAATTCCCTCTCTGCGCAGCTCTCTGTTTTTTTGTGTTTTAGTGTCTAATTGATATTACTCATATTTAAGCCAGGTTGTGAGGTCGCAAACCAAAATTCCCATTTGGGGGTGAATCGGTGGCGTATTGTTTACTGCCAACCGATATGTCGCCGTCTGAAACCAGTCGCCCATTCGGAACCAACGGTAATGGTTAAAAGCAGAGGACACGTTTCGTTTTGTCACCGTGTGCTGTGCTGCAGTGTTTCACAATGACACAATCACTTCACTTAATTCTACTCTTCAAAAGAAAAGTGTTCAGCAAAATAACCGCACATGGATCATTTAAGACTATTCTATTTGCAATCAACATGTCTTGTACTCTGTGTAAAGCAAAAGCAACTCAGAATGCATATTATATATGATAGGCATTTTACCACCTAATACATCCCGAGGATGAGGAAATGGTGTCCATGATGGCTCTTCATCATAGACTGGGTGGAATTTAGAACGTTCTGTGGCTCCTGGCTCCCAGCTCCCAGGCAAGAAGTCCAGAAACCCTTCGCATCTGAAAGTCGACATCCGAGAGGGAAGCCACAGTGTGAAGTCAGTCTTCTCACGTTGCACACCAACAATCAAGCGCAAGCCTATCTATGTACCGAGAGGCCCGCCGTCTGAGAGGACGGCTCTCACTTCCATCCCACCGGACAAAAAGAGCTCCCTGGTGAGAGATTGCGTTTCGTGCAAGAGGAAGACCTCTGAAGTCGAACACTGAAAGCAGCGGCTGGAGCTCTGCTCAAATCTTCATTACTTTGAAAAGCACACCAAAAAATTAATTAATTAATCATGTCAGTTTATTTTGGCCCAATCTGGAACTATTTATTAAATGTTACAATTAAAAGAATGTAACTGGAATTATCGAATGCAAAAGTGTACCCGTTTGCCATACATTTACAGCATTCATCAGACGTCCTTATCCAGAGTGACTTATAATCAGTAGTCCCCCTGGAGACACCACGAGTTAAGTGTCTCACTCAGGGTCCCAATGCTGGTAAGTGGAGTTTGAACCTGGGACTTGGTGGTCTTGTTGTTCATTGGCGAGTGTCTTACCCACCAGGCTACTACAACCAATACGATGGACGCTTTGCAGGGTAAATGCAGAAACAGGATACTGTTTAACCTCAGCGGGAACTATGAAATTCCTTCTTACATAACCTAGTAATAGCAAAAGACATGATTTGTAGGTAAGAAGAAACGTAGGTGCCATACCCACATTATTACAAAGAAGACTAGCAAAATAATGAGAAAATTTATTTAATAACCATCACATTCAGTGAATTTCAAGAGTCACACACACTGGACAGGAATAAAGTTTATTTCCCATAATTCATATTGGACTACGAAACACAATGGTCAACTGGGCATACACCTTAAATAATATGAATCCATCTTTAAGCCCAGGGTAATGGGTACAACACTAGATGGTATTATACAGAGGGCTGTGGCAAAGCACCATATGGCCAATTTTTGCCACAACAGCCTTCACCGTGACGCCACTGTGACTTCCGGACAAGAAGGAATCCGAGGGAACAGGGCTATAGCCACGACTGATGTGTCGTGCCTGCCAAAGCCGCTCTGACCCGAGAGTGTAACAGACATAAAAACCGGCAGGGACCAACAAGACCTCTTATCGGATGGGCATGTAGATGACAGAGCAAGTCCCTTAAAGGTGCACCGCTACTGTAAAACGTACAGAAGCAGCTCGTACAAATAGCACGTACAACTTCCCTGTGGTATACTATTACTTGAAGGTTTTTAAAGACGAAGTGCAAACTGCATTCGTTCTGAAAGCGGCTTTGGATTTGCTGCAGCTCCCCTGACGCCGCGGACGTCTGAACCAGCCATTTTCCTGCCATGTCCACGCGAGTGAATGAGACCGTAACATCATGTGAAGTAATGTAGAAAAATTATGGGATGCATCGATAATCGGAAATGAAACAAATTGTGAGGTTCACACCTCTGCAGGTTCACACCTCCACTAGATATATATCCAATTTCTTTATGTTGCATCAATAATCCTGCAGACCTTAACTATAACTTAACATTTTACAATAATTAAATCCCAGCACAAACCCCAAAACGTGAGGCAAAGTAAATTCAGTTGATACCATGCACATATACATTTTTTTCATAAAATAATAACTTGATGTAAATATTAATGTGCGCACACATTACAGATCTCTAAACACATCTTGATTTTAGTTGCCTACATCCTGACATCCATACACACACACACAACCACAAAAGAACCGTCCTGCACAAATCTGTTTCTCAGATTCACTTCGGCAAAAAAAACGGCATTTGACCCACAGTCTTACGCTTCATTTAAGACAAACAGGTCAGTCCAACTCATGAAGTCTGATCGTACCATCAATACCACAACATCTGCATGAAAATCCAGCCGCCACTTAATCTGGACTGTTACAATAAACCTACCCATATTCCACCATACGGGAAGGCGCCCACACATACAGCTTAAACAACCATCTTAACAGCTCACAGAATACCTTTAATTAAAAAGGGCAAGGCTAGGCGCCATATGAACAAGTATGGGGAATTTGTCAAAAAGACAAGCAGCAGACGTTGCATGTGCCTCGGCAATGGTGGGTGTTCCTTGGTGTTCCAGAAACAAGTATCAATAGGAAAATGCACGGAGGTCTTTCAAACGAGAATATTACACACATTTCTTCCTGCAATGCCAGTGCAGCATAGGACCTGGAAAATGTACACATTAATATAGGTATACCATAGGTACTTGAAAAGAATGCTTTGTCAAAGACGTCGAATGCCACCCATGAGGTTGAATGTCTCAGCCATAAAGAGATTGTTTCAGATCAGCTAGTTTCAGAAAGTCCCTGACTCCCTTGACCTCTGAGTGGAATATTAGTAGAGTAGATGTGCGCTGGAACCCTGCATTCACACCTTGACTTGACTGACAGGCTGGCTCATTAGGAGGGTAAATCGGCCATCACCGCTACATCCATCCCCATTATCGGTGCAGCAACATTGGGGGCTCGGAGTACAGCTGGCCAGCGTCTCCTCTAACAATATCTTGTAAACTTTCAAACTGCAATGAGGCAAGAGACAGCGGGCTGTGTCTGTGTTTGGTGGGAGAGATAAAGATGGAACTGCACATGAACATGAATTGTCCAGGACAAATAAGCAGAATAACAACAACCAGCCCACACACAACAGAGGACTCCAAATCACTGATGTTTGTACAGTGACCGTAACGGCGCATACAATTTATTAAAGGTCCCCTATTATGATTTTTTTTTTTTTGGCTTTTATATCGGTCTTGTTGGTCCCCCTAATACGGTATCTGACGTCTCTTTCCAAAATTCAGCCTTGGTGCAGAATTACAGCCACTTTGATCCAGTCCCACAATCAGATTGTTTCGGTGTCTGTAGCTTTAAATGCTAATGAGGAGGAGAGAGGCGGGATATTACGTCGTCAACACCATTCACCAACCAAGATGTTTGGTGCAGACAGGACGTCATGTTGACGTTTTTCCAGAAAAGAAAAATGAACACATTGGTTCTTCAGAGTCACGTGTGACGTAACTAAAAAAAACATTTGTGCTCATTTTTACATCCAAACACCGAGCAACCGCAGTGCATCACACGCTTGGAAGCCATGACAGTCGGTGGAGTTACTGTTTTAGGGGAGGGGCGGGAAATTCTCTGGGCGGAAGGAGCATGAGAACAGGAGGTAACCTTTCCCCTTATGATGTCATAAGGGGACAAATTCCAGGCCCGACAGTATGAGATGCTGCTCTTTAAACGGCGAAGCAGAATGACCAAAGCACTCTTTACACCCATCGCCATTTCTAGCCACGGCAGGACGATAGACAAGCTAGGGGAACTCATAGAAAGAAGCCACAGAGGCTTCATGAAAAAGCACGAGTTGAACCTGGCCTCCTACAACATTCAGAGATGAATGATAAACATAACGAGAGCTTGACTGGGTATTGGACAGGATCATTAACAGGGGCACATTACAATAAAAAGTGAGGAATCTAAGTGACAACAAATTGATTTTTTTACATTAGGTGTGAAGTCTGAAACAATTAGGGATGGGGCATGAAGTAGAAACCACAAAACAGACAGGGCGAAAGTATACTTACAACATAGGCAAAGTCATATGAAGAGAACATGAGACAACACATAACATGACAAATGGAAAAGCACTCATCATCTTGTGTATGCTGTGCGCAAACAAGATGCACGTTATCTGTTGTGGTTACACCCTGATCTGGCACTTCAGAGCACCCAGGTCAGTTTGGCTCTGGAAGTATACATGCTGGACAAGCTTGACTCCCAACAATGCCATCACAGAAGCAAATTTACACCAAAAATCTAAAAAGGTACCGATCCGGTGAGGTCTCACAACATGGTTCATATTAATTCTTCCAGAACACATATCACAGTTTTTAACATCTCTTCCCAATATAAAATGATAGAATAAATCACCTACACCCAAGAAAAAACAAAATTAAAAAAAATGTACCTAAACTTCCTTCTAAAGGAGGGGAGAGGCCTTAATACTAGGTAGTTCAATATAAAGTTATGATAAAAACAGTGCAATCAGCTTGAAAACTTCCCATGTGATGCACGGGACACAAAACCAGTCTCACCGCTCTAAAAGCTACACAAGTTTAACATATGATAGCCAGTTAAAATGTGGTGCACCGTATGAATATTTTTAATGTTCCAGAGAATTGCCCCTATAATTGCATTATTTAGTGAAAAAATTTGACACTTAATGGGGACACCACTAACTAAACAAGATGAAACGACACCGCTGGGACCCTATGATTTCTGTGATGCTGAAAACGGGGACATAATCGCGGAATCCAATAAATAACATGGAATCTGCTGTAAAATGCAGAATTGTGTATAATTTCGAGCTTCTGGGCCACTACACGGGTTTCCTGCTGAGGTGGGACTTGCGCAGGGTTACCGGCAACCCCGTAATCAGAAGGTTGCCGGTTTGAATCCACCAAGGTACCACTGGGGTGCCACTGAGCAATGTGTCCTCTGTATGGGACAATCAGCCACCACATTGAATTTACAGATTTTAAATTTAAAAGTGAAGTGATTGTCACATGTGATACACAGCAGCACAGCACACAGTGAAATTTGTTCTCTGCATTTATCCCATCACCCTTGGTGACCAGTGTGCAGCCATGACAGGCGCCGGGGGAGCAGCATGTGGGGACGGTGCTTTGCTCAGTGGCACCTTGGCAGATTGGGATTTGAACCGGCAACCTTCTGATTACGGGGTCGTGTCCTTAAAAAAAATGCAACTTGTTTGTTTATTCGATATGTATTTTTTATAATGATTTCAGATGTGAAGCACTTTTATTTTTCAAATGTAAGAAGGTGTAATATTGAGTTTTTTTGCATGAAATACACATATTATTTACACGTAAATGGTTTACAAATGCAAACAGTAAAAGCCCAGGCACTTTGTTGAACAGCGATTAAATGGGATTGGTCATATTGCATTTATTGTTTTTAATCTTAATCCACTCCACAATCACACAGTTTTTAGTTGAACAAATGCAAGTCTAGAACAAACAAACGATCACGGAATTTAGGAAAAAGAATAAATCATATTTCCCAACGCTGTACCTGTACAATTACAGCTCGGCTCTTCGAAACAACTGGATCAGAGGCAGAGTAATCGAAGCAGCGAACTGGTTTAAAAGCTACTCCCGCCGTTTCTGCACAAGTACCCGATCCAAGCTTCGTAATAAAAGACGGAAACGACGGCGTCGCTTCACGTTGCTGCGTGCGATGCAGCACGGCGGCTAGTCCGTCCTGTACACGTGCGATTTTCATCATTTGCATGCTTTTCTTTTTGTTGTTGCTTTGTTAAATGCCACCCGAGCAAGTGCAGGAACGTCGACTTACAAAGGGCACAATCCTCCGGTTAAACTCTCCACCAAAAGCACCAACGCAAGCTAAAAATAATAATAAAATAAAGAAACAGGCTCGCGTTTGCAGTAAAGCGGGCTCGGCGAGTCTCTGTATGTCAACACAAGCTAATCCAGGTTAGCCAGCTAGCTTGAAGCCAGCAGCGCACCCGGCCGCGGCCAGCTAGCCGCTAGGCTAAACTCGCGAGTGCTGCGGGCAAATGTGGCGAATAAATAAATGCGCTTTTATGCTGCTTGAACGCGCCAAGGGCCAAATCTGCACGACGCCGAGCGCACGTCGTTGCCAGGCGGTCCGGAACAGGACAATGAGGCGGCCAGAACCGAGTCGGGCTGCTGCCGGAGCTAATTAGCTTGTGCTAAAAGAACGGAGCGATTTATCGCCGTTTCATTCGCGCACTTTCCGATTTTTTTCACACGTCCGCTCGAGCTTTCCAGCAGATTTCCCGCCGGCGGCGTCGGAGGAGCGCCGGGGAGCGGAGCTGCTCGGGGTGGGCCTGCTCCGTCCCTCTCGAATTATGGCTGTAGCCTCAGACAAAAAAAAAAACTGCAGGCGGTCGCGGCGCCGCTCCGATTAAAAGCCGCCGACAGCACCGACCTCCGCCGAACCGACACCGGCGCGTACCGCCGCCTCTCGCGTTCGCCCCGCTCGCCGTCCCCGGCTGGCCGAGAGGGATATTTCCGCGTTAATTTCTGCATCAAACTCACCGCATTAATTTCTCTTCTCCCCGCAGATCCAAGATGGCTGTGTATTCCACGGTCGAGGATGCTGGGTGAACAGCCTTTACCCTCTGACCTCGCCTCGACCTCCGCCGTGGACATCGACTAGATCCCCACGTATCACGGGAGAGCCTGGGAATTCATATTCGCAGTCATTTTTTTATATATCACCTTCCTGAGTGAAACTTTGTACGTTATTGTCTGCACATAAAGACGCTCGGATTGCGGAATCCATGTTGTTTCACTTGTAACCCAAGCCTCAGACTTTCTGAACAATCATTCTTGATCATTCTTATTGACTGGAACATTCCTATGCACAACAATTCGAATTGTGGCACCGTGAAATTAAGGGGCCATCCAATCAGTGGAAGGTTTTTCGTCATAATTTGTAATGAAATCTATTGTCATACGTCCACGTGTTGGGCCACACGTGCTCCAAGAAGCAGTACACCTCTTCACCCATTATTGATCATGCATTTTCACAAGTTTATGTCACCTACATGCAATAAACATGTAGAATTGCATATTAAAGGTTGAATCACAACCAATTTAGCCGGTCTTTATCACGTTTCCATGTAATAGTCTGTGATGAATTGAAGAATTACTCCACCCGGGCGACGGGTTGACAGGAGACATTAAAACCTTTCAGGGCCTTCCTGTGCAAAGCTGTGAATCTGCTTAAATAATTGATTGGTCTCAGCGGCCCTGCAGCTACTACTGCCAACAATATGATAGAGCCTTGTAACTTTGTATATGGGCATATAAATATATGTATGTTGTTATTGTTACACTTTGTAACACTTTTTTTTTAAATAATGATTTACTTCCCACCCTCACAAGTATAATAGTGTGATAATTACAGATCTGTGGAGAATAGTTCTAGACGTGTAAGTGCAGTTTCTGAGAAAATGCATCTAAAACCATGTAATGTAACCACATCGTGCTTTAACTTGGAATGGATAATTCCATTTTGAAGCCATTATTATCACAAGTATTTATGCATTGTGACAACTTGCACTTAACAAAATGTGTTGTTTTATATTGAATCTGATTTCAGTACACAAAATGACAATGGAGTCATGACATTTCATGTATAATTCAATATTACTTAATCAGAACAACATTTAAATGATACTGAACAGTATTAAAATTGCGGATGCTTGTCAAAAACAAGAACCAAAATTCGAAGCTGGATAAGTTTCCAAGTGTCCATTTATCATTAATAATTAATGAACCAGCTATATAGACAGCATAATGCTAAAGTGCAGAACTAATTTTCCAGGCACTAAACAGATTTTCTCCTCACGTTCTGAAATGGTCTGTACAGTAGTTAGTACGCATGTATAGCGTAGTCATTTGCCAGCTTTCAGAATGTGAAATAAAAGGCATCTATGAGCAAACACATAATTCCCTTGATTTATTTTATAGGTACCACCATGGTGCCAGACAGAGGCACGACCTTTCAACTTGATTGCCTTCTCCACATTACTGAAGTATTGAGTTTACACCACATTCATCGTTTCAGCCATACGGTACCTTTTCATCCAGGGGTGTAAAGTTTCACTCATTACCAGATACGATGTCTGTGAATTTATGGGGAAAAAACACCATCACTGCTTGTTTGAATGAAGACAGGGGTGGGATCTCCAGTGTCAAATAACGGCCAGTGTGTACATAATGCATGGCCATTCTCTTTTCGAATAGGAGATTTCACACGAACGTGAACACCATTAGTACCTGTCCAAATAACAAGCATGGTGCTTAACAGTTCTCGGCGTAGGTGGCGTGCCGAACCACAGATAATGACATCACAGCGTGAGCCCATGTAAAGGCCGCCCTTATTGATTTATTAATGTGTTCACAGAGCAGGGATGACAGGCAAGGCCTTTAGTCTTGGGTAGGTGATGATGATGCTCCCTGTCAGACTGTGTACTTCTTCTTCTGATCCTGTCTGCGTTTGGGGTAAAGCGGGTCATTCTTTCGATAACTGAAGAAATAGAACTGACTGTGAAAATGTACAGAATAATCAGTCCCCAAAACAACATCCTATACATCCATTTTAAGTATACCTTCTGAATGAGCTGATTGCATATTTGACTGAACATATCATCTCTCACACTGTGCTGCTGTGTTAATATTACCATTATCATACTATCGTATCATTAATTACTATTAATACTATTATTATTATCATATTATATACTATATACTAAATATATCCATACACTGCTATACTATTATATTGCTGCTACTTGTCTGTCTGGTTTGTCTCGACCTGCACTATACTGCGGGTCGTTGCACAGTGTCCATTGTCATGTTTTTGTATTGTGTCTTTTTTCACACTGTGAATCCCCGAAGCCTTACAATCTCATCTCTTGTATATGGTGATATGACAATAAAGTTCACTATGACTTCACTTTAACTTTTGCATTCAGTGAGCTGGATGTGCTTTATTAACACTGGTGGTTCTATGGCTTCTTCCTATTATCGTATTATAAATTATGAAACTAACATACTAAATGCCATCATAAATCAAATGCCTAAAAAATTTGTTGGCAAGGCACCTTTCAATGATGAAACTTTAACAAGTAGGAAAGGTTATGAACATCTTCAAGCCAACATCTTGTTGACGTGATCAAAAACAGTTCAATTTCACATCATCATCATGACTTCTTCTTCCTTTTCTTCTTGCTGTTCTTGTGCACCGAGTTAATGGGGAGGCAGTAGATGTGCATCGGGATGTTTTTGTAATAGCTTGTCACCCAGGGCCTGCCAAAGAGAACAAATCATCAACGTTTCAGTCAAAATCTCATCTAGAGTCAGACTGGAAGTAAACTGGTGTACTAACACATCAACGGTTTAACATTTTTCATTTTAATTTTAAAACAGCTACTATTTTACATCTTTTACTTGCTATTAAAACCTGCTGGTTGATGTAATGGATAACACTCAGTAAAAAAGGGCGATGTCTAATGAGGGTGAGATTCAGGTTGAATTCAGTATACTAACAAGCCTAAGAAAAAAAACTGGCCACTGTATGAACCTTTTACCTTGACATGTGTGTCGTGTACTGTCTTCACTCATTAAATACACTACACCCCATAACGACAATGTGAAAAAAGGTTACTTGAGGTTTTTTGCAAATTTGTTAAAAATAAAAAACTGAGAAATCACATGTGCATAAGTGTTTACAGCCTTTTGCTCAGTACTCAGTACTTTCTTACGCTTTTGGCAGTGATTACAGCTTCAAGCACAACTACAGTATCTTTGGAAAGTTTGGCCCATTTCTTTTTGCAGAACATCTAATCAGGTTGGATGGGAATCGTTGGTGCGCAGCCATTTTAAGAGCTCTCCAGAGATGTAGAGTCAGATTCAAGTCTGGGCTCTGGCTGGGCTATGATATCTTGGCTGTGTGTAGGGTTGTTGTCCAGCTGTTTTTATCCATGTTGTCTCTGTACATTGCTGCAGTCATCTTTCCCTCTACACTGACTTGTCTCCCATATCCTGCTGCTGAGAAACAGCCCACTGACCACTCTACCATACAGATCTGAGTGGTGGATTGCTGCTGAGATGGTTGAACTTCTAGAAGGTTCTCTTCTAGAACCTCTGGACCTTGGTCACCTCCCTGACCCTTCTCCCCTGGTTGCTTAGTTTAGATGACTAGCTCCTGTGGTTTTTGAACCTCTTCGTATGATAGAGGCCACTGTGCTCATTGGGACCTTCAAAGCAGAAGAAAGTTTCCTGTAAAAATGTCTTCCCCAGATTTGTCCTGCGAGACAATCCTCTCTCTGGGGTCTACAGACAGTTCAATTGTGAGCTTCTTACCAAAGGCTGTGAATACTTATGTACATGTGTGTTCTCATTTTTTATTTTTTTTAATTAAATTTGCCAAAACCTCAAGAAAACTTTTTTCATGTTGTCATTATGGGTTGTTGTGTCTCGAATTCTGAGGAATATAATCTATTTTGAATATAATATATTTTGGAATGAGGCTGTAACATAACAAAATGTGGAAAAAGTGATATAAGCACACCTCATGTGTCATGTCATTAATCTGTTTTTCAGCCCAAGCTACAGATCATGTGTCATACACTAGATGTGCTTTCTTCTTCTCCCGCTCCCTCACATCCATGACAGACATGCATGCTTAACCATCTCTGAGTTGGGCCTGATGTACTTTGTGGTTCTCTGATTGAGGCTGAGGTAGCACAGGCTCTTCCAGCGCTGCCGGTTCTCCTCCTGGCGCAGCTGTTCTTCCATCTTCTGACGCTCCTCCTCCGACCGCAGGGTCTCCCGCAACTCCTGCTCAATGCGTGCCAGCTGGGAGAAGAGACGCTTAGGTTCAGAGCAAAAAGTACATTTGTGTCCTAACAGTGAACTTGAAAGTTGCCAGATCAATTGCACTGCAGCAAGCTGACACCAGCGAACTTCAACTGAGGATGAGGAGAGGAGCATTCATAAAGTCCTTTCAACTGTGACAGACGTGCTGTTACGTAGGACACAACTGGTGAGAACAGATACAGAAAGACAGACGTGAACACGAGAGCATTCGCCCTCACAGCAAGCCCGCATGTTCAAGCTTGGGCTGAACTCTCCACACCGCAAAACGACTCATTTCCAGCTGGGCTGTTCCTTAGCTGCCAGGTCACCACTGCCACAACTTGAGGTATGGTGGCAATATTATTAGATACTCCACTTACAATGTGTGCACGATGATTTCCTTGTGATTCTTCTATACGAATCACTGCTTTGATCCATCGTGCATGGAGATGAAAGAGGAGACCACCATGTTTGTGAGTATGAGAGCGAGAGATGCCGAGAAAGACAGCTTTCTCAGTGCCTGCACATCATTACTGCATGACTGGAGCAACCTGGCGTAGTTGCAAATATGGCGCCTCGAACGTCTCTGCGCCTCGAACGCAGCTGTGCAACACATATCCTCTCCAAGAGGGTCAAAAGAGAGCGACGCAAAAAAACAACCTCTCCACCATCTGGAGCTCCCTCCGCCCGGCTGAACACAGCAGCCTCTGTTAAAGAGCATAACTGTAGAACAGAAATGTCCTTTTTTCTTTGTTACTGAACTCGGCTGCTTTTTATGCCATTTTTGGATGCATGTGTGATGTGGGCTCGGGCACTCGGGTGCACGCCACTAACCCAGTAAGAAGCTTCAACACGGCACCTGGATCACAGAATGAGGTCCCCTTGAGCAAGGTACCGTCCCCACACACTGCTCCCCGGGAACCTTTCATAGCTGCCAACTGCTTACTCAAGGGATGCGTTAAAAGCAGAGGCTACATTTCACTGGGTGCTCTGCTGTGGTCTGTCACATGTGACAATGACAATTATGGGATGGATCATCAGGATAGAGGTTTATTGGGAAACTGTCTGAACTGGCTTATTTACTACTACATTAGACCTACACTACACTACACTCCCCCAATCTCCCTTTTACACCTACGTTATGATAGGAGTGAACATAGAGCTTGACAGAGGCCCATGTGCCCCCATGTCCTACATCACTGAGCTGTGTGATGTTCAATTTGAGCTTCTGCTCTCTTGCACTTGCATTTCCACAATATTCCTGTGTTGTCAAGTGTGGGGGGTGTCAACTGTAGGGCCTGTCAAAGCCCATTGAGACATACTGTATGTGATTTTGGGCTATATAAGAAATAAATGTTGTTGTTGTCTTCCAAGCTAATTTTATGTCTGTAAACGTGCTTGGTGCTGGTTTAGAACTAAATATGTTTGACAAAGGCCATTAATCAGACATTTTATAAGAAACTATACAAAAAAAAAGACTATATCAAAAGGCTTTGTTCAATGACTGTGTTACCTCTGCCAGTAAACACTGGTTGTCCTCCAGCTTTCTCTGCTGCTCATACAGATCGACCATGGCCGGGTCATCCTTCTGCATTGCCTTTTTGATTGGTGAGGACAGACGTTCTCTGTGGGGTAAACGATAAGACAAAGATCCATAGGAAAATACATAAAATACACAACTAATCACAATAACTGAATATGAATTCCGTATGCTACTTTCACAGTGTTTAAGGTTCTGGGTCTGTTTATGTGTTGCTCCTCAACAGAAGGTGCAATGCCAAGCGGTGGAAAATCAAGGTAATCGCCATTACCTCCAGTGAGATAAGGCCTTCCTGTGATCTGATAGGCTGTTCTGTATTTCACTGGAGCACAGTGGCTCAGGTAGCCATGGCTCAGGATAATACATTAGCCGGAATCAGGGTCTTACTTTACAACACTCTACCAACATCAGTCATATAGATTTCAGCTGCAGTGAAGTGCTTAATCCACATATTCTGATTCTTGAGAATTACGCCAAACCAATTGCAAAGAATAAGTTTCCCATTGAATGAGGCCAAAATATGATGACATAAAATCAGCTGACAGCAAGAATTGCACCATGGATGTCTTAAGTTAAAAAATCATCTTTTCCCACTCAAAGCTAAAAAGAGGGATGCTGCTTTGTGCCATTTTCTGTTTTTATATGTATTTGAGTGGACATGGGTGGTTAAAATGGCATACTGAGGAATTATCAGCTGTTGGTTTCATGGTGAGATAATCATTTGAAGGTTGTTCTGTTTTCAGTGGTAAATTACAGCAGCCCACGGTAGGCTGCAATGGGGGTGGCAAACAGCAATGGCTGATTATATCTGATTGTGAATAAAAATACAAAAGGCATTTTGTGAGCAACAAAATGGTAACTGTGTGGACTTGGTATACATTTGGTAGATATTTCATCATATTATGCACAGACATAATATGCAGGAACCCAATTTATTTGAAATTAGATTTTTAATTGATATTTCCACATCCCCCTGAATAGTGCCGTCCAGATAGTGTAGTTCTTACATGCTGGGCTACATTCACATGGAATGCAACAAAATGATTTATTAATAAAAGGGATCACTGTTGTCTTAAACTGCAGGTGGATGCCATGATAGGCACGTCATGCCAAGTCACTGCAAGGTTGCTGAAGAGGCCGTGGCCAGATCCAAATATCTGAAATATGAAGAGCCTGCTTATTCATGAATTATCTTGAGCAGTTTCGCAGATGCCCTTCGACGGCCTGCCCAGTGACTGTCTAAGAACGCTTCAGTCCTAAATATTTCTACAGTACATTTAAGCGTCCAACACGTTCCTTTTTTACATTTCACTGTGTAGACGTACACTCCATAATAAAGGCGTCATCTGTGTCCAGTATTTTGCAGTATGAGCTGAACAGTTCTTAGTTTGACTGAAACAGGGCCATGCAAATCTCTCTACACTTTGCTAGCAGGTACAGATTTGGGGTTAGTAAGGAAAAGTACGGTGCAGTGAAAGCGCCACTAGCACCAGTTCGAAAGTAGTGCCTCGTGTGTTCTGAAACCCATCGAACACGGCGACCCGAAGAAGAAAAGAAGAAAATTCCCTCTTACCTGGACTCTCTCTCTCCTGAACCAATCCTCTGCTGCTCCACAATCTGAGACAACTTCCTGTCCAGCGACTTCCAGTTGAAGGAGGACACGACCCCGGAGCACGCAGCCATTCAAATGCGCACACAGACACAAAACTGAGTTGACTGCAGCATCATCACTCCGCGTCGTAGCCTCCAACATCACCTTGACCTGGATATTACCACCAGCGGCCGCGGTGAACGAGGAACGGTTTGGCCCGGCCCGGCAGGCGTTAGCAGTAATCAAATCAGGCCTGCGGGCCGCGAGAGTGCTGTCGCGGGCGAACCCGACACCGGCCCCGCCGCAGCTGACTTGAGCTTATTTACTGCAGGCGGCCAGCTCAGGTGCGGGGACATGTGGGAGGGCGCGGCGGCTGCAGGCTTCCGTTTCCAGCAGGTGCGCGGCACATTGGGCCGCGGCTACAGGTCGGTGCCGCTGACACGCCGTCAGGGTGCGACATTTCTCTTTTGTGCTTACAGCTCAGGAGCAGCGTCCTTGGAATAGTGCTGGGCTCCTGCAAGAGGAGCCGAATGGACACCCAAGCGTAATAATACAATTAGGCTCCTGCTCCTATTGTTCTTTAGCCTTGTGTGTCGGTCCAACAACCGGCACCAGATCACCATAATGGCTTGACTTGGCTGCTATTTTTTTTTTTTTGCTTCTAGTGTCCATCAAAGTGCCACTTACGTACCTATTTTTCGTCATGCGTAAACGACACGCAATATTTGTGCACTATGGACTTCTACAACTCTTTTTTTTGCATTGTGTGTATACTGAACAGAAGATTATAATCTATGAAGTTGCATGTGAACTTATGTGGAAAACGAAAATGTAAAATGTTTCATATGTGAATGATCCCAGCATTTCACATTCTGGTTTACCCATGTCAATGATCTCATGAAGCTGTCGAGCATGCTAATCTAATTTTTTACTCTAGTAAAAAAAAAAACTAACAAGCTAAATGTTTTTCTTATAATACATTCTTAAAAATATCCTTCATAATGCATAGTGACCATACAGCATCCTGATTTCAATAAAATGTCTGAACGATTTGTATTTCTGGTATTTATTCATGGTTCATATTTTTATGTTGTGTGAAGCAATATAAACTATGCAGTAAAGTATAAATTATTATTGACCCCAAAGAAAACACCCTGAAAGCATCACACAATTAAAAGTGAACACACGGCAATTTAACACGACTACATTGATTTCCCCCTCCCGTAAAAACCCGGCAGGCCACTGTACACCGACGCCACCAAAGTCACTTACCACATTTCCAGCGTCAGTACGTGCAGACGTGAGGTCAGTGAAAGGGGGAGCCATTGCTGCGCCTCCCTCGCCCAGCCAGCACGGAGTGCCACTGCCAGGCCCACAGGGCGCCCGACTTCTACTCCACTGCGTTCGTCAATAATGCAGCGCTTCTATGGTTTCTCCTTCCAGCAGTCCAAACCAAGCAGATAGAAGGAGAGATGAGTTTCCTCCTGTCCTGTCCTTCTTCCCCCCCTTCGTTCTGCATCTCGCTCGCGTCTAATTAGCCTTTACCGCTGGCCTGAATAAGTCATAAGAACTGGGGGGCTTAAGTGTCCTTCAGACCTGTGTGGCTTTCCACATGGTGTGTACTTTATATTAACAGAGAGTTTGCTTTGCATTGGTCCTTTGAATTTTTCTACAGGAATTATAGAGGTGTTTCAAGTAGCTGAACATCAAAATGTCCACCCAGAAGTCCTCATACTGACCTTTTTATATCACAGAAGAAGCCCTCCACGAACAAAAAGCAAAAAGCTTCCTCAGCTTCAGTGGTCAGTATTCGGTTACAGTGCCAGCATGAACTGCCTCACCAAATTCCACCCGCCTCCTAACTCCCCGTTTTCCACCAGCCACTTCCCTCTGGCATGCCAGGGACATAAAACACACCATGGGTGGCTGTGGGGTGCTACTGAACCACCACATTAATATACGACAACCTGCAAAACACATTCCACCAGCAGACTGGACAAAGGGTACCCTGTCCATCATTTGGGTGTTGGGGTTCTGGATGTACTAAGCGTGGACTGACATCATTTTAAAAATACTAATATCGCTGATTATACCGTGATTAATATACCATGATTCTATTCCAGTCACCCCGTCAGCAGTAAAAAAGCCTAAAGTACCATTTCCAAAAGTATTCATACCACCCTTGTGACCAGCAGTGAAAAACAGCTGTATAGGCCAAATTAACCAGCTTACACAGGAGACAGTTTTATTTCTAATATGAACAATTCTGGCTTTGTTCAAAGTACTGAAGACTGAGCATTTTACTGTACTGAGACTGTACTACACTATGGACATTATGAATAGTCACAATAAACTCTACCACATTCTGAGAAACAAACTGTTCTGAGATCAGTGGCGTATTGAAAAGATGTCATTCCAAATGACTTAAATAATAATAACACGCTGTATAGACACGTGTAACAATTCAGTTTTTTTATTCTTACTATTCTATGAGCCTTGAAGAAAGGAGAGTCGAATAACTCGGGAGAGGCAGACCTGACATAACAGATGAGCTCAGTGTCAAATGACAGTGCCACCTCATGTCAAAAGCCGTCTCAAATCCATTCATGTAAAAGTGCCACAGGGTCACTCTCTCGGTTCTGCGCTCTGCTTGTCCTAGATAAGTGGCCGGCCAAGATGCTTGTCACACTGACCCTCGAGAGGGTGGAAAGGAGGAGTCCTTTGTTCTAGTCCACCCTTCACTGGTGTCCTTTGTCACGACAGCATCTGTGCGAGGGTGCTGTCACATACACACACACACACACACATTTACTGCTCCACACATTTCTATCGCTCTGTCTCACACATAACCCACACTCTCTTCCATCAACACTTGCAACGTGCAGAGTGACGGGAGGAAAATCGAATACAGGGTGCGTGAAATTTTGAGGAAGCGTGGGTGAACACTCCTATTGCACTCATATTACCTTCTGCATGTGCGTCTACGTGTGCATAAACTGAAGCTTTCCAGCACTCTACACATTATATGTTTTGTTTAAAATATCACTCTAAGCACTAATGGATTCAGATGACAATCAGATTAATGTCTATGTTTAATATTAGAACACCCCTAAATAACATAATACTACTATTCGCTCTTTTGCACATTTAATAGTGCCATTATTATTATCGTACTTGAGCACCAAAACAGCACCGTTACCCTACGCATGTCAGCTTCATCTCATTTCAGTATGTGCAGTGTGGTTGGTTGAACTGACGATACGATCGTTCATGACTTGCCTGTTTTCTCATTGAAATGCGTGGTGAGAACATGGTACCGCAGTCAGGCAGCGGGGGCGCTAGAGTTATTTAGAGATGATCCTCTCCACGTGCGACCATATAACATTTTTTTTTCATTTTACGGCATTTATCAGACGCCCTTATCCAGAGTGACTTACAATCAGTAGTTACAGGGACAGTCCCCCCCTGGAGACACTCAGGGTTAAGTGTCTGGCTCAGGGACACAATGGTAGTAAGTGGGATTTGAACCCGGGTCTTCTGGTTCATAGGCGAGTGTGTTACCCGCTAGGCCACTACCACCCACCCATGTCTTACCCACTGGACTACCACCCCTATAACTACAACACACAAAACTGTAGCCATTTGTTCCCCTACTGGAGTGCATGCCGAGCAAGATAAAATATGCCTGTCAGAACATATTTTATCAATATATGATAAAATCATGTATCAATCTGCCATGAAAGGAATAAACAGATTCAGTTTTTTTTTTTACTTACAAGTGGCAATTCTGCCAATACACTTACTGCCATGTCAGCAAAGAACTAACAGGTGTAAAATAAGAAAGCTGTTCTTATTTTGCCACTAAGATGTGGTACTCTGACTGGTGAAAAAGAAGTTCAGAAGAATTTAATGGAGATTCCAACGCTTTGTACAGGCAAACAGACAACAGCAGAGACACTTCATGCAGCCGGGAATGGCAGAATAATACACGGTCCAAGGTGCCAGATCTGTGGGTGAATTGCCTCTAATGTCATTTTGCAATGAGCTCAGCCTCTATCCAGAATCTGACTGTAACTTCAAATAAAACATTTCTCAAGACTGAAATACAAATGGGATTTGTCAAGTATGTAAAAATACACGGCTCTTCTGCGTATCAAAAAATGTGACATTTTTTCTACTTCATTCTAGCCTGTTGATCATCAATTGTACATTCATTTTTAAATAGTGCAAAAAGAAATTAGTGACTAAAATAACACATTAAACTAATAATGCAGTCATAAAAGAGCAGACTTCTATTATGTAATAATAGTGACACTGATTTGTGCACAACAACAGTATTTAGAATCAGGGAACACTGAATACAAGGCTTCAGCCTTATTATTAGATTCCTTCGCTATTTCTCTCTCTTTCCCTCTCTCTCTCTCTCTCTCTCTCACACACATACACACACATGCATAGACACACACGCAAACACAATCAGTCACAGATACGATAAAAGTGGAAATGATAATCTGTAAACAGCAGCTTCACAAAGTTGGGGTCGGTATTGCAGTCTGCTTGTCCCTGTAAATAAAAAAAAAAAGAAGATTATTCTTTAAATCGTTTGGTCATGGTGCACTGTCAGGGAGCATCATGCTCCGCCCTTATTGCTACTGGGGTTATTTGCATACTTATGCTGGTACACTGTATCCAAGATTTTTGTCTTGTACATATATAACATGTTACTGTTAAGATGAGATGATGAACATAAATATCTGTTTGTGTGTTCTGGTTTGTCTGCCTTAGTTCTTCTGAAATCTCACACTATGCTACAGCATTTTCTCCTGCAAAGGAAAGAAGAAAGAATAACACAGGCACTTACAGCCACAGTAGCACGAAAATGGAAGTAACTTTTGTGTAGCCGAGCCACTGGTAATATCCACTCATGAAGGTATCCCTGTAGACCGGAGATGTCGATCATTCGAACATTTTGTCATTGAATTTATGTAAATTCCAGACAAGAGAAACCCTTAAAGACTCCAGTAATCAACACCACAGATAAGTCATCCTCAGTATGCACTAATTACATATTGTTGATGCAGCCACTACGTCGATTTAGCTGATGGAGTGTTAAGAGGTTAGAGGTCAGGGCCGGAGCCGTGCCAACAGTGTTAATGGTAAGCGTACCTGCGTGTTGCTGTGAGTGTCAACTTCGTTCTTGCTGTAATCCATGACTGCAGAACATTCATCTGACACGTCATACTTGCACAGGTGAACCACCAGAAGCTCTGTGGTGCTGTTGGCGAGAGTAGGTCAGGGGTCAAACAAATCATAGTCAAGTCAAACCCAATAAATAGGTCGTACGGTGAAAAGTTCGTGATTTACAAGGATTTTTTTAAAAGTCAAGAAAAAAAAAGAATTTGTGCTATCAGAACGTCCCTCCAAGGAGACCAGAAGGCAGCTAAACAAGGACGCCTTTATCCTCTTACAACCTTGGCAAAAACATAGCCTGCGGTGTCAGATTCTTTGATGATCAGGCATCAGCAGATTAGGGCTGATCACCTACAATCACGCACAAAAGCCAGTGGGTGGCCGGGCGCCGCTGAACGATTCAGTCAGAGGACAAAGTGGCCGAGTCACAGAGGCAGCACTCACTTCATCAGCAGGGTGATCCGCATGTTGAGAGGGACGAACCTGCTGATGGGGATCGAGTAGCTGTAGTTGCCCGGCCTGTGGAGGAACAGCAGGAAACGCACAACTATAATACAAAAAAACAGCCCTAGATCTTCACTGTTGCAAAAGCACATTTATTTTTGAGGAAATTTGTATAATATTTTCTCATTAAACAAAGGAATTTTATGGGAATTATACGCATGTGCACTGCTTTAATTTCACCTTATTGGACGCAACTGCATCAGTTGTTTCAAGTTCAGAAATGTATTGTATCATAAAAATTACATAACAACTCTTTGGATTTGTATTGATTATTAACACTCTACCGCCACCTCTTGGTCTTTCAGGAGAGAGTCAGCCCTTTTTCCAGTCGGCCCTTGTTTAACCATTTATAAAATCTATAAAACCCAGAGGTGGCTGCTCACCCACACTTTCCGTTACAGTATCGCTGGTCAATGACCTGCAGATTCTGCAGTATGTAGATGGAATGGATGGTCGTGTTTGTCCCTGCAGATATATAAAGAAAAACAGACTGGTGATGTCACTATGTCACATAAAAATTCCTATGATGTAGGAATATTGCAAAAATAAAATAAAATGCTCACAGTCTGATGAGTTTCTGAGCTTTTCCAGAAACTGTTCTCTTTCGTCTGAGGAGAAATAAAGCAGCATTCAACCCAAAAGTCATACGGTACAATTAGTCATGATATGGTTATGAAGGTCAGAGTAATATCTTGAGTGGAATGAAGTGAAGTGATTGTCATTGTAAATCACTGCAGCACAGCACAAGGTGACACAACGAAATGTGTCCTCTGCTTTTAACCATCACCCTTGGTGAGCAGTGGGCAGCCATGACAGGCGCCCGGGGAGCAGTGTGTGGGGACGGTGCTTTGCTCGGTGGCACCTTGGCAGTTCAGGGATTCGAACCCTTCTGATTACGGGTCCGCTTCCTTACCTGCTAGGCCACCACTGCACAAAATTATATGCTATTGTGTTAGTAGGAATGAGAATAAGACCAACTTCATATAACACGTGAGCAGACCTGAAAAAGTGGATGGCATGGAGCTGCTTTGTGAAGCTCTATATTTGTCGGCTGAGCTTGAGGGGCAGCAGTACACATCGGCACACTCCAAAAAGTGGCAGAAATCCACTTCCTGGGGCCAAGGGCCAGGTGGCGCTGTTGAGTGCACTTTTTTCAGGTAGAGGAGAAAAAAAAGAAAATGAACACTTCACAAAGGTTACAGTATAGTTGAAGTGTTGGGGTAGATGTTCTATGGGTCCATGCCTACCTGTTGGGGGATGGGTATTGATGGTTGGCACAGGAAATGCAGTTGAGTTGGTGCTACAAATGTAAAAAAAAAAAAAAATGGCAGCATGGCAATATTAGAAAAGTATCAGGGCAATATTATGATCTGATGTCTGTTTATTCATGTTGCTAGGGATAGTATGGTTATGGTTATAATAGCTGCAGGATTAGAACAAGGTGATGAGAGCTTTAGTACCTGTCCCCAAACTTTAGGTCATCCTCTAATGTGAGCAGGTACAGAGCGGTAATTGAGATGACACTGCAGCAGATAAAAGAAGAGGTCGCTTGAAATTTGTCTTCATTGAAATCTCACACAGTGGTTTATACCTCATCCCTACCCTAAAGATACAGTCTGGAAATTCGCAGAAGTATTTAATGGATACTCAGAGTAAAACATGGATCTGTTTAGGATGAGAGGACATTTTGAATCTGAAGCCACGCAAACATCCTCGTGATTTCCTGAACGCCATCTGACGATCAGCCATTGACCTCAGCTTGACCCGCGTTTGCTAATTTAATTGCACGGACCAAATAGTGCACTCACCAGAAGGCCATTGTGGTCACCAGCAAGATGACGCTTGCCCGAAAAGCTCTGTGGTGTAAGCAGTGCTTGCATTTCTCCCAGAGGTGTTCCTGCGACATGAGCACTGTGAGATGAGGACTGTGAGGGGAAGGACAGTGGTGGATCAACACTCGACTGGACTTACTTTACTAGGCTTGGGCGTGGGCTTCTTTGGAGGAGCCACACTGCTGGTTCTATTGACCTTCCTGTGAAAGTAAAAAGTACCAATTTTTGTTAAACATTGGTATTGTGATGGGGTGGTGTCTTCCTGGATGAAATCCACACACGCTCAGATAAAAATATTTCATAGTCAGGAATAACTTTTGAAAAGAACAATATGAAAAAGAAATATTCATTTATAAAGTCAGACAGTTTTCAGCCATACTAAAATAATTGCAACAAGGTTTCTAGTAAGGAATGAAGCAATGTGAAGCATCAGTGAGCACTGGTTCCATTGGAACTCCGGTTGCGGTCATTTCCAGCTACCACAATCATTTACAACATTAGCAGAGTTTGGGAAGCATTGTTCATCAATCTGATGCCATTTATAATGGGCAAATCCATTGTTTTCTATAAAAAGCAAAGAGCCTTTCTAAATGGACCCATAACACTTCCTAGTGGTGGGGTGGTAGTAGCCTAGTGGGTAACACACTCGCCTATGAGCCAGAAGACCCAGGTTCAAATCCCGCTTACTACCATTGTGTCCCTGGGCAAGACATTTAACCCTAAGTTGCTCCAGGGGGGGACTGTCCCTGTAACTACTGATTGTAAGTCGCTCTGGATAAGGGCGTCCATAAATGTAAATGTAGTATTGCACTAGAAAATCTGTCCACCACCAAGAATTATGTAGACATTAAACTGACATTTTATGAGGGTTGCTAAAGAGACAGGAAAGATTACACATTACCAGTAAACCTCAGAAGTCTCACTGTAGGACTGGGAATTTATCGACTGTACTTTTACTGCAGTTCACCGCAGACATGGAAGTTATCCTTGAACAAGGCGCACATAAGTTTGTTGATCGATAACAGATTGACCCAGGAGATAAAGGTGATGTTGCATAAGAAGATGTTGCCGCGCTGGTTTTTATTACTTTTATAATGAGCAGGAAAGGCTGTTGAACCCTTGCTAGTGTAGCTTAGTGATACGGTACATGTACACAGGTGCATGTACAGTTATATATATTTTTTTATAATTGTACGATTCGAATTATCCCAGCTAACGTTTTTGGTTGTTAAAGGAGAATAGCTGTTGCATATAAACTCATTTGATCAGATACATCTGATACTAAATTGATTTGCCCACCCTTTGTTGTTGGGTGCTTTGCTAGATCCGGGATATGAGCGGAGGCTGCCCATTTTCTTCAGCTTGGACAGTTGAGTGTTCCAAACCTCCAGCTCCTGAATGCGTGTCTCCAGGTTATCTGTCAGTTTGCACAGCTGCTTCACCGCACCAACGTTCTCCATAAAGATTTGCTCCTGGGAACAAGCAAACATTAATGTATCAATAAATGCTGAGCATGTTTTAGATAGAAAAGGTCTGGCCTGTAGCTCACAACTCTTAATCATTTGATGAGGACAATAGGAAGAAACTTGCATCTCAATGTAATACACCCAAATCAAAACTTTCCTAGTCAATGTATTCAGTACACTGGAGTATAAAGCCAGAGAGGCAATGGACACTCACTTTGTCCACCATGAGGAAGTTGGGGATCTTCTCACCATTTGAACATGTGATGTCTCCAACCTCCTTGACAGCATTGGGCAAAAGCTCCTTTACTTCCTGTGCTATGATACCTAGGACATCAGACATACCGTTGTTTAGCATGTTCTCACCTGACACATGCTGAAATTGTTGCTTGAAAAAAGTGACTCGGCACCTGTTTCGTGGACACGGTCCATCCCCATTTTCATAGCAAATTCAGGTTTGTAATCATACTCCACAATTCTCATCTGGGCTATTCGTCTCAGCTGCTCTGTTGGATTCACCTGTAAAACGTTTACACCAATAAAGCCAATAGACTCCATCATACCAGTATTACAGTCTGGTTTGCTCTTCGTAAGACTCTGCACCCACCTCCTGTATGTTCTCTTTTGCCCTCCTGTCAGAGGGGTGCATGACCGATCCCATGACCTTGACATTCCCACACACCACCAGAGCCTCATCAGGCATGTCAGTGTTGATGCCCACCCTCCCATGGCACACCATTGAGTCTGGGGCCTGGCCTCTCTGCCAGAGAACCTCATTGTCGTTCTCAAACTGGCCAGGGTTTGAAGCCTATTGATGAGTATATAACGGTCATCTCAGACATATATAATACATGTACAGCATGTATCAGATGTCGTAATTTAGAGAGTCTTACAGGGACAGTCCTCCTGGAGAAACTCAGGGTTAAGTGTTTTGGTCTGGGACACAATGGTAGTAAGTGGGGGTCGAACCTGTGACAAATGTTTTACCTTCTAGGCTAGCATCCACTAGTCTATTACAGTATATAATAGTAAACAGTATGTTGGACGTGCTAATCTGGACCTATATAGTAAGAATGTTCAGCTTGTACTGACAAATGTAGGACCATTAGCTTTTCCACAAAGCAAATTTCAGTAATTACACTCACCCTGACTATTATTCTTTCAGACACATGTGCTCCCAAAAGATGGCTACCCTCCTTCACTGAGGCATAGAGACCCACAACCATCATGAAATACCTGCAAGAGACCCAGATGGATTCCTGTTTTAGGATGGAATTTTGGGGTGAACGTTTGCTTGTTTTTTTAAAAGCTAATAGTTTCACCAACCTTTGATGAGGATTTGGCTTGCCCTTTTTCCTCATGTTGTTAGCTGTGGTCTCACTGAAGTGCAGCCGCCCCAACGTTACTTTGGTGATCTTGTTTCCAGGCAGATCTACCCTGATGGAACATGCATTAGAATTATCCTTTAAACGTGGACACTGAACCAGAAAGGGAGGGGAACTCACTTGACAGGATGAAAAGTCTTCTTGCTACGATCTGACTGTGATTGTTCAATGGTGACAATGTGAATTTGATCTTCAAACTTCACACCGAAGACCTTCAAGTAGAAGCTGTCAATTGCCTCAGGCCCCTGTGGGGTTCTGACATACTTCGGTTCCCCTGCCATCCCAATGTGAACCGTGAGCTGGAAGTGGTTCTTCTTCTGGCACACAAAGGCCTCGTCGGCTGGAGAGTAGTTAAAACCTTTGTCTGTGTCCACATGATAGGCAGGAGGTGGGCTTAGAGACAAAAATCAGAGATAAATAAGATGTTTGTGGTTGGAGCATAGACAACTTATGCCTGGAGTTGCATCTTAGAGACTAACAGGCTCTCGTAGCTGCTATTGTAGAGCGAGCACCACTGGCCAGACTGGTACTGGTCCCATGACAGCAGCTGGTACCCTCCCTGTCCGGGGCTGCCACCTGGCATGTCACTTTCGTATGCTGCCATGTCACAGGCTCCGCCTTCAGAGTGTACTACGAGAGTGAAAGAAGAAAAAGAATCACATTTACATTAGCACCTGTATGTTTTTATTAGAATATTAACAATATTAACGGATTGGGAGTAACAATTAATTCTGATGTAGTGATTTCCTCATTCTAATAAGCAAATTAATAAGAATGTTTAAAGTAAAAAATGTGGAGGCTATTGGGAAAATGTGATTTGTTTTCTGCTATTATTCTATCAATTGTAAATTGCTTGTCTAAATGCTCTGCTTATGATGTTTTCTTGCGAATGCAAGATCAACTGGGTGATGAAGGGAACCTTGACGTGAACCCAGTGTGTCTTCTGCATGTACCGATGTGTTCAGAGCTTTGGTTAAAACTACATAATGTGCATAACATGTCTCTCTCTATGTTATTGTCCAACTTTCTCTTAGGATGTGTCACATGACTCCATCCACGCGACTCGGAGCAACACGGAGATGAGGTAACGTGACTCTCATAAATTGGCAAGATGGCCACTGCCAGCTGCTCAGTCATTGATTGGCTTTTATCATTTTGACTCAGCTCTCAATCACCTTGTCCCAAGTAAGATCTCTCATGTTTTGTCACCAACCCTGGATACCCACATCCAACACATGAGAGCAGTTCTGAGCTTTACTATCTCACCCCAGAGTGTGGCCATGGAGCCTAAGAAGCTGGAAGCAGTGGCATCATGGCACCTACCCACGACGCTGAAACAACTGCAATGGTTTCTTGGGTTTGCAAATTTCTATTGTCGCTTCATCTGTGGCCACTATACAGTCGCAGCCTCATTTACTGCTCTCACCCTCAACACAGCCTTTTCACATGACACCAGATGCCATCCATGCCTTTAAGTCCCTGTGCCTTCGTTTCACCACTGCCCTTGTCCTCCAACATCTGGAAGTGTCCTTCACTTCCTTTTATTGTGGGTGCTGGCACTGTCCTCTCACAACGCGGCCTAGACCAGAAACTGCACCCGTGTTTGCTTCTTCTCTAGGAGTATGGAATGTGCTGTCCTACCGTCCTGGTTCCAAGAATCAGAAAGTTGATTTCCTGTCCTGACAGCACATTCCATACTCCTCTCCTTCTGAACCCAAACCAATCCTTCCCACCACACCCTAGGCCCTCTCCAGTGGTCCCTGGAGACTAAGGTCCAGGCCACCCAGACGTCAGACTCCGGCCCAGCCAACGGCCCACCACGGTCCCTGCACATTCCCAAAACCTTCCGGTCCGATGTCCTTCCCTGGGGTCACTCCTCTGTCCTCTCTAGCCATCCAGGACTCCAACGGACCATCTCGTTCATTCTCCGGGTGTTCTGGTGGCTGTCATTTCAAAGGGATGTACAGGCCTACATGGACGTCAGTGATGTCTGTGCCCAGGCCAAGACTCCTAACACTCCTAAAGTTGGTCCCATGTGCCCTCTTCCATTTCCTCGTCGTCCCTGGACCCACCTCGCCTTGGACTTCATCACCGGTCTGAAGGCATTGGAATGACCACCCACCACCCTGACCATAGTGGATCGCTTTTATAAGGCATCCCTTCCTCTGCCACAACTGCTAACCTCATGCTCCAGCATGTCTTTGAGGTCTGACAGACATTATCTCTGATTGAGGACCTCAAATTGTCTCAGCTGTGTGAAAGGCATTCTGTCACCTCATCGGTTCCACCTGTAGTCTCTCCTCTTGCGACCACCCTCAGACCAATGGCAAGGTGGCTTCGGACCATTCGGCTTCGGACCTTGCCAGGTTTCCTCCTTTGGGTGGAACTGGCCCATAACCTGCAGGTTTCCTCTGCCAAAGGACACAGCCCTTTTGAGGTCTGCTACGGATTCCAACCGGCCATCTTCACCCACCAGGTGCCCACAAGTGGCTGCAGAAACACCTGGAGAACAGCGCGGTTGGCCCTCATCGCATCCACCCACCTGACGTTGGCCCAATATGACCAACAACACCCATGGCGACTGCGCTTCCAAGTGGGACAGAGAGTGTGGCTGTCCACTCAAGATCTCTGTCTCCAGACCGAGTCACACAAAATGTCCCCTCGGTACATCGGTCCATTACGAATCCTCAGTCAACTGAATCCCCTCACCTACCAACTTCATCTTCCACCCAGTGTTCCATGTCAACAGACTGAAACCCTTCATCACTTCATCCCTCAATCCACCGGCTCCAGATCCGAATCATCGATTCTCATCGCAGGGGTCGGTGAGTCCAGTATCTGTTGCACTGGGCTGGTTACAGACCGGAAGAGCATTTGTGGATCCTGAGTCGCTTCATCCTGGACCCCTCCTTGGTGACTGAGTACCGGCAGCGTACCGACTGCACTCTGGGGCTGTTGGGAGTCTGCCCTGGAGGGGGGTACTGTCACATGATTCCATCCCCGTGACCGGGAGCAACAAGGAGATGAGATAACGTGACTCATCCTGTCCCTTCCCAAATCCTTCCCTAATACAAACGTCAACATCAATCTCCGAAACACGTTCGCAGATTAACCTGAAGGTAACTTATCTGCCTCCCTGCATTCAATCCTTGCGTAAAAATATTTCTGGGCCATGTTAGCATGCATATGCGGTTCTGTAGGTAAAACAATGCCCTATCTGCTACTAGGGTATCAATTTGTGTGCTGTAGGTGAGACATGTGAACAGTTAGCACCAGAATAAAGCTTAAACTCACAGTACGGAGCTTTGGTCCACACCCCAGGGTCTGTATCTGATTCTAATGACCCTGACCGTCTCCTTTTCTTGGTTTCATGCAGGAGAGACCTGAAGAAGAAGGTTTATACACAGGAAGTGAACTAGTATCATAGCATGTCCTGATCATCATTAAATGGTGTCAAAAACTAAACTAAACAAAATTTCATTACTGAATAATACTAGAAAAATTTGTTTTCAGTTTACTATCAGAACTCCCGGGTATAAATGAAATACTGCAGAAGAGTCTAAATGGTTCATTTGCCACACAGAGCTGCAAGAGTGATCCACCTCACCCCACCGCCGGTCCAGGTTTATGGTGTAGGAACTGGTAGCCCAGTTCGGGACACGCCGAGCTCTGTGGGAGACAGGGAGAGGCCGAGGGGGCAGTAGTCCTTGGGTAGGCCCCACCTGGGCCTATGCACGGGGTTTGCTGGAGGGTCTCATGGACTGCCGGCGTGTGTGGGGTGCTGCCTGCTGGGCTCAGGTAATGTGTGTGAAGGGAGAAGTCAGGAACAGGCTGGTCGGGGACCATGCTGGTCATCATGGTGCCACGCTGATGCTGTTGGGGAGGGTTTGATATGCTGGTGAATGGGGCTTGGGGTCTGTCTTTAAAGCGACAGGAGGATGAGGAGTTTCGGGATATGTGGGGGAAGGCATCCTGGTTGAGCTGGTGAACAAAGTTGTTGGAGACATATTGCACATCTGCATGATAAGAGGAGAAAAGTGGTGCATCAGTGGCCCAGTTCCAAGTTGTACAAAAGCCGCTGAATGTTTCCTTCCATATATTAATGTAAGCAAGCATTTAAAAAACTTTTTACAGTCTACACATCATGTCTATCTATACAGTCAAATGACATCACGCCTTACCTGGCATTTGTGGCGGGGAGCACGGCTCTGATCCAGAGTCTGGGGGTGATTCGGGCAGCATGCTGGGAAATTGCAGACAGGAAATTGTCAGCGCTCGTGGGATTCCCCTTTTGTGCTTATTTTTATTGGTTTATATTTCTCGTTATGCCGTTATTGATGTTGTTGACCTCGTTTTTTTTTTTTTTTTTTTTTTTACTAGGTCATAACTGCACAAACCCTCTCCCTTGTTCCCATAGGATTTGGGGCATCCCGTAAAGTCGGAGGGAATTTGCAAGAGCCATAATGCTTTATGCAAGTTGTATAATGCCCCAAGGTGCTGGCCTGCTTTACTGATAATCTGATGAAGGGCAGTTTAGATCTTGTTGTCTGGGGTTATTGTGGTGCAGCAATGTCCGTGCACGACTGAAACACACTGCCGACGCATCTGTGTATTCTGTGTTTTACGGCTGTCTAGGCCGTCATTTGCTGACCCAGCTCTTTCCAGCGCATTCAGATTCTGTAATGTCTCCGTTTTTCAGTTTTGCGGAAAGTCCCCCCCTGTGATCTCATTTTGTGGGTGTGGAAGTGCGTGCACAGGATGCATAGTGCACTCACATGCTAGTGTGCTCCACATCACAGCTGAGGTACTGTTGAAGGATGCCTTGCTCCAGAATGCACTGCTCCACCGCCACGCTCTCCAGCACGCCACTGACATCCTGGCCTGAAGAGAAATGAGCATGCTGTGATGTCATTACATTTTGTACAGATGTTTTCTTCACTAACCTCATTGTGCTCAGTGCCCATAACGACAATAACTACTGCCTTTACCTCACAATGCATGTCGAGTTTTTGACTGCGCATTAACCTCCCCTTGATATCCACTGTGTATCTTACCAAAACCACCTTTCTAACATCTAACTGTACATTTGGGGCTATGGCACCTGATTGAAATACTAACTGACTTAAATACATGCATACTAAATAAATAATGAATTATATAACTGACTAAAATTCATTGTGCACAGCAAACATATTTACTGTTATGGTATAATATATAACCTCTGAGCTAAAACCGTTTTGACGAAAACGAATTTAAATGACCTAAATTAGAATCATGTGAAACACTCGACTGCTGCAACTTGACTGTAAACTCATACAAGATTATATATTTGTGCTTTGTAGTTTCACTCGTGACAAGCATGGAGCAAGGTTAATGTTAAACCATTAGCTGGCTATTGATGGATAAATAAAATCCAGCTATTTAAATAGAATCGAAAGGAAACAAGCCTTATTTGTATGTGCAAGTATTAAAGGAAGTTCTTGCTCTTATTTGTCTTCAAACAGGGATTATTATGTTCTAGTGACCATTAATGGAACATTGCTTGTTAAATGCAGATGCAATTCCTCCAGTTTGGACAGCGGGAAGGGACCTCTGGCTTGGACTGGGGTATTGGCCTTGATCCACTTGCCTCATGACTCAGTTGTGGACCTGTGACCTTGACTGTGGGAGCGAATGCTGAACCTGGGATAAGAGATTAAATCTGCACTTCTTCCCTCAGACATGAAGAAAATGGGTTCTAATGGCCACAGGCTGAAAATACAGGGCTGTGTCAGTTTCAACCACAATAAGGAGTCTCACACATGAGTCTAAATCATTGCTTCATTATTATTATGATGGAATGACACCAAAAAAGTAATTATAGACTATTTTCAGTCTCTAATTGGTTATATGGTTCTTAATAATAATGGAATCAATTAAGTTTTCAAATGAACAGTGCATATGGCAAAAGGTAGTCAAAAGGACTAGTGCAGTAATTAGTAACATTGTGTACCTATTAGTAGGACAAGAACATTTTTTTCATTGTAGTTTTTTACATTACTGGTTTATTAATAAGGCATCTGAAGGTTCTGAACGGCCCATTAGAGAGCAATGACCACGCTTCACTGAGATGGCTGATGTGGGACATGCCAGCATTCTTCAGCCGTGAGGTTGTCAGCATACGAGCTGAAACCTGCATACGCGTGACAGCGAGCACACGCATGCAGCAGTGACTGCGAAGCGCAAACAACCACTAAAGTCCCTGTTGATGCACACTGGCGATTAAAAGAGCTCCCTCTTGCCATGGTCTTCTTACCATTGAAGAACTGCTGAAGAGCTTCATTTTCTCCAAGGACGTCCATTGGATCACTTCCTGTATCAGAGGACTCCACACAAAATCACCTATCGGCGACACAATGTGAACACTCGAAATGTTATTGTAAGTGACCACTCTTACTTGCAGTCAAACTTTAAGTGTTTTTTTTTCACATCATTTACTTTTTCACATCATTTTACGCCACCTTGCGTGGCGTTCAGGTCTGTAAGACTGTAACAAACGAAACATTAATGAAAATTATTATAATTGAACTTCACACTGCACACCAGCCCTTGACTGGACCCTCAAAAATAGGAACACCATACAATATCATGGTGCTGGTCAAGCTTGGCAATAAAGATTGTACAGAGTGTTGAGAACCCGCCATTAGGAATGCCGAATAATAGGAATCATTTTTCCACCCGACTGAGTGTATTGATCGCTTTGTCCCATTTGTCGGCTTAATAAATAGCTTATATACACACATATGCGTTCATATAGATATACATTTCATACGGCCCCACACCCCTCTTTGATTCTCAACCACATTACAGTTTAAAGAATTTCAGAAATGAAATTCTCACGTTTATCTGAGTCGAATAGAAAAGTTTAAGAATATTTAAATGTATGGATGTGTAGTGTGGAAAGACTCCATATAAGTTTCCTTACCTCAAAACCAAGATGGAGTCCTGAAGATCTGCTGAAAACTACCTCAGTTTGTGTCAAAAATGAATCCTGATCAAGTGCAATCCATTTGAAAGAACAATGCTGACGGAACCTCGTATTCCATTCAGTTCATACTTCCAACCTGCTCCTTCGTCATCCACAGAGCTTCTAACCGGAGGAATCCCAACGACGATCCCAACTTTTCCAGAGTCCCTCTAATGGCGGCTGTGGCGTCTTTGTGTGGGGATGCACTTTGATCTCTGATCAAATGCCCAATCCAACCATCCGATGTAGGTGTGTATGTGTGTGTGTCGAGTAGGCCATAAAGGAGGCATTCTTTACGAGCTGAACACCCGCTGAAAGACATCAGAGCCGGGAAGAGCTGAACAGAGCGACCTTATCTCCCTGCAGACGTGGGTAAATAGTACAGTCACTCTTGATATACAGCTCCTTCTCCCTAAGAGCAATCAAACGAGCACATTTATGGTTCTACTGCCCCATTCTGGATGACAGCGAAGGATAAAAACAAGTACCGTCTGACACGTCACGAAACGCCGCCATTTCTCCACTGGGAAATTTCTGCTAGTGGCACCTGCAGGGATCTTTCAAGAAAATAGGTTTTGACCGGTAACATCACGCTCTTGCAGAGGATTTTTTTTTTTTTTTTACAATAGATTTTTGCTCCAACCCTGGTTGTCAACTGGACTTCACATCATGCAAAAAAAAGTCAGTCACACAAACAAGCTGGCAAACCAGATTTCAGGAGGTATACAATTTTTATTCAGAATGTTCCAGAAAGGCACTAAAATAAACGGAGGAAAGCTCGATGTGACCAGGAACAAGGGGCAGGTTACTATGAGGGATTTGAGAGAGGACAGAATAAAACAAACACATGACGACATGTACCACACACACACACACTCACACACAGGCACAGCATCACACCACTAGCTACATTTAGAGTTCAGAACTGAAAGGTCCAGGATGGGTCTAAAACTCTCATTTGAAAAGATTGTACAGGTTTCGTCGGTCTTCGTTGAGTACCGAAGTATGCAATAATGAATGCGTATCAAAACGCTTTGTTCCTTTCTTCAGAAAAACAACAAAAATGACTTCATTTCACTCAGCATTTATTACAGATAATGGAATATGGTTAAATTCAGCAGCATATTCATGGTTTTGTCGTCTGTTTCGAAATGAGTGAGGAGGGGGTGAGTAGAACACGATCAGTCCGCCACTCACACAGGCAACAGCAGAAAATGTGTCTCTCTAGTAAGATGAGTGTCTGATGGGACGGTGAGACGATTGGAAAGCGCTGCCACTCTTCACCAGGTTCGGGTAGAGGTGCGGTCACAGGTCGTCCTTGTAGTAGCCGAGTTTGGCATAAGACATCTCCTTCCGCAGTTGCATGACCTCCCAGAACATCTGTTCAGCTACATGAAGGATTAAAAAAAATGACAATTAAAATACTGACCATGCGTTTTTGCCATTGCAACCTAAATTGAGTAGTGAGAAGTGCTGACCGTCCTGCTGCTTGACCAGGCCTTGGTGTATGTAGCGGATGTAGGTGAAGAAGTTGCACACAGATGTGATCTGAAAGATGCATAGAGAGGTTGGACCAAGTAAGAGGCTTGAAAAGTTTTTTTTCAGGATGGTTTAGATTCAGATCATAGAGAAATGCAACAATGCTGTTACGGTTATTGTGATGTTGATCATTTTTTAGTAAAGATTACTTTGGGACCTGTGGGTGAAATGGTTTTATGCTGTAGCAAAAAAAGATTTTATTGCTAGCCTTAGACACTCACCTATGAAGCAGAAGACCACAAAGTCACAGGTTCAAACCCCACTTAAAAAAAAAAAAACACTACCATTGTGTCCCTGAGCAAGACTACTACTGTCACTACTGATGGCAATTAGCTCTGGTTAAGGACATCTGATAAATGGCAAAAATGTAAAAGTAATGTAAATGTAAAGAATCTCAGTGTGTCAATATGAAAGTGTGAATGGTGTTTTCACTGGAATTCAGGGTCTATGATTGCAATTTCATCACAATACAGTGTTGTACTGTACTGTACTGTACTCACCCGATACCGACAGTAGGGAGACACATAATAGTAGTTGCTGGAGTCGCCAAACTTGATTCTGTGCTTGCACGTTTTGGTCTGGCCGCTCAGAGCGCATTTTCTGCAGATGAACCGGAGAGCGGACTTGAACACATCCAGAGTATCAAACACAGGAAAAACAAGCAGCTAAACCTCACTCTTTCTGCCTATCCCAAACCATGGAGTCAGTGATCTTGTGCAAACTGTGCGACGAAATGGAGGCAAGGCTGTGTGTGTATAGATGAGGAGGAGAGAGAGGGACAGAGACAGAGAGCAGAGAAAGAGAGCGAAGACTTACGTGACTATTTCAGACCTCCAGCCACTGGGGTTTCCCAACCGAGTGTGGGGAAAAGAAAGAATACAAAAAGGAAGATAAAAAGAACAAAACCAGATGGAATAATGACAAAAGGAGGCAGCCGAGCATACAGCAGATCAACTGAAAGCTTGGAGAGAAGCGTGGCAGAGAAGAGCAGCCAAGACCTGCGAGTTGGAGACTGGACTTTTCACTGCAGTTTAAGATTATATCACACACACACAGACACACACACTTTTTTATGTAGTCCAGTGTCCTGTCCCAGGTGATGGCTAAAAACCAGAAGGTAAAGTGAGAGTAGTAGGATGTGATTGGTGAAGTGTTGAGAGTTATCTTATGGCTCAGTGTAGCCCTTTTGGATTAGTGTGCAGGACAAAAGTATATATATTGTGGGTGCTTTTTTACCTAGTTGTTGAACAACTATGGTATGTCTCATTAAATAAAATGTTGAAACTATATATACTGTTTACCAAATGAAGTCTCAGTCAGTAAAAAAAAAATGTGTTCTTGGAAAATCCTTAGAGTATATTACACCACTAATAATGACAGGGTACAATATGACACTACATATTAGTGATTGGGTGTTTTAAAAAATGGCCTCAAGCATTTACGTAAATCAACACTGCTGGGCGGTGTGGAAAACCTGTAGAGTGAGAGATGAGGACAGTGTGCAGAGTTGGTTCAAATCTACTCATGTTACACATTTCCAAAGTGGCTAATACGCCCGCCGTGCTTAAAGGCCAAAACGCGAACCTTCGTGGCCAATGTTGATTGTGTGTCAGTGCATTTTTTGAGTGTTATTATTTGTTACGTCATAGCAATGGCTGGTTGTTTGGTATTGGCTCTCGCTTCCCTGAAAAAAAAAAAAACCTCAAACTGGCTTGAGACAAAACATCGGCAAAGTGTCACCCGGCAATGTGGGAGCCTTGCTATCATTCCCTTGTCAGTGTTTTAAAATAGCCAATAATAACCAGGCCTTCACATTTGCAGGATTCACAATCTGTTTCCATTCAGAGAAACATCAGGGTTACCACTTTACCTGCATGTTTGCCATCTACCTGCACAATTTTCTATTTCGTGCGTGTGTTCTACTCACTTTGGTCCTCCACACTCCACAGCGGAGGCCTTAACCACAGGCAGCGGCTGGAATCCCACCGGCTCCACGCTCAGAGTATTCCTCTCCACCGCCTCCAGGATGGCCGACCCCAGCTGGGAATGGAGAATCCACACAAGAACGGCAAACACACACACACACACACGCACAAACGGCTGGATGAACAGAAGGCCGGATTCTTCAGTAGCCTATAACTGCATACCAGCCATGCAACTTGGCATTGTAACAAACACGTAATACCACCCTGAATGAAACTGAGGACGTGAAGCTGGCCCGTTGCCCACCCCATTAGACACACAACTCAAGGGCCTTCGAGAAATAATCGGCTTACAGTGAGCCTAGGTATAGATAATTGTTTAACCAAAGTCCCTGAACCTGCTCGATTGCATATTTTTAACTAACTGCAGAACCAGATATGCTCGGCAGCTATTGCAGTATTGCAGACAGCCATGGGGTGGCAGTATTTCAGAAAAATTTCATGTGTATGGTGTACTGCAAAGGCGGTTTGCAGAAAATCAGCCTCTACAGCAGGGGGACAGACTGCTTTCACTGGCCACTTTATTAGAACCGTTTGTCTGCATTTCTTGCCTACAACTAAATTAGGTATAGACTTCTAGACTCAATTTAAAAGTGTTAAGTTACAGGCTGTAGTCCACCTGCTTGATGCCATCCACTTTCACATTCATTGAGTGAACATAGAGGGGGGACCATTCTTGACGGGAGCATATTAAGTTTATGGACAGCAGTGTCTCAGCTGGGTAGATCATGGTCCACAACCCAAAAAAATATCCAGCCAGCATCAGTGTGTTGGACAGAAACTGACTGCAGATGAAGAGCTAATGCAATAGCCTGGAAGACTTCCAGATGTACCAACTGACAGTCTAATGAAGTATAAGAGTGTGGAGTATACAATCACTGAAATAACATTTCATTTCAGGGCCGGAGAAGCCAGCTACACAGGCTTGTTATGGTTCTGCACATAGGAAAAATACAAATTAAAATACAATATAGCATTCATTTATGTCACACACATACCTCACTCTTAGAGAAGGTGAGGCATGGGTAGATGTCTTCTCTGTAGATGCGGTCCAAAAAGGAGCAGCTCCTCTCAAGGGTGGGCTCCTCCTTCCATGTCTTAAATTCACTGAACAGCAATGAATCCACCTGAGAATGGTGCATGTGCACACACAAAAACAAATGTATTTATTATGATTATTATTACTTACTTGGTGTTATTATTAAAAATAAATTATTGTTTATATTTGTATGATTTTTGGTAGTTTGCCTGTTTTGTAACATGTTTTGCAAAGTTTTGGTTTCTTAAAAAAAGTACTAACTTCATTTAATTTACTACAAATAAATACATTTGAACTGCAGTATTATTGCAACTCTTACATTAATAGAGTTTTGATACCATGGCTGGCTGTGCATTTTTAATGAGAATGTCAAAAATCAGACTGATCTATACAGCACCTCACTGTATTTTTAAGCAGCACATTTTAACAGCAGGTGGTAGAACTAAACCCATAAAAAACAGGCTATGACAATGTTTTTGGATGCAGACAGGCTCTTTTTTCCTTTATCATGATGTTTGATATCACTGTTTATTTCCTGGAGGAAATATTAACCCTTTACCTCTCAGGAGCATTGGATTAATAAAGAAAAATTGTTCTGATTATTTGAGTGTTATCTTCAGGCCCAAGTCTCAGACAGAAAATGGGATGAAGATTAGGGGCATTTCTAATCTGTTTTGATGGAAGGGTAAACACAAAGAAAAAAAAAAACCCAACCCCCTGCAGGAACCAAATGAAGGCAGACTTAAAAACAGTTAAATCAATAGCATCTTAGCCAGGAATCTTAAATATAATCAGTTGCGGGTTTTTCCCCTCTTTTCTTAAAGACACCAACAGTATCTCTACAGAAGAACGTCATTATAGAAGTTCATCTGAAGTACAGCAGTGAGGAAATTTGAATAAAGTCTGGGAGAGAGTACAGATGCGGAGAAAGATTGCAAGATGCAAAATGTCAGATCAGAGAAAGATGTAGTACAGGAGGATAGCAATAGGAAAAAAAAAGAAAAAGAGCAGAAGTCGCGGAGAAAGCAAGATGGAGGGAGAGAGAAAGAAGAGGGTCGTTTTGATTGAGACAGAGAGTGGGTCGGAGGCGTGGGTACCTCTTTGCATTCGCGGACGATGGGCTGGGGCATACTCAGCTCCTGCTGGCTGCCCAGCATGGCGCTGCTTGTGCTCTTGTTGCGGGCGTGGCCCTTCTTGAAGGGGGCCTTGGGGCCTGAGGGCAGATCTTTAGTGGGGGAGGTGGGAGAAGTGGAGAGCACCAAGGTCTTCAAGGCTGCTACCTCCGCCTGCAGGACGTCAATCTTAAGGGATGGTAAACAGATTAGAGATAAGGGAACATCTGTAGAAGAATAGATTAACATCAGGGTTTGGCAAAATACATTAATGTATTCTGAAAAGTTATGTATTTTGAATACATTTAGAGCACATTTAAAATACATGTTTAAAATGTATAAAACATGTATACATGTATAAAACAGCTGTTATGCATCATTATTTGTTGTTTAGTCTAATATAATCCAATATATGGATGCGCAGCCAGGGGAAAAAATTATTTGAACCCCTGCTTGTAAGTTTACCCACTAACAAAGAAATGATCAATTGTATGTTTATTTGAACAGTGAGAGAACTATTACAAAATCCAGACATTTAAAAAAAGTTATACATTTATTTGCATTTTTATAAATTAAATAGATATTTGATCCTCTATCAAATAATTTGCCTTATAACATTTTAACATAATCAGGGGATCAAATCGTTTTTTTTCCCCTCGAATATATACATGTGTTCTCTTGTACCTCGAATATAATCACTACAAATTGAAGCCCAGTGGTGTCCAACCAGCTCTCAGAGCTATGAGTGGGATGCACAAACTAAACTTCAGCCTAGTGTCCTTGACCTCCTACTAATTTGAACACAGTTTCCTGTGAGCAGAGGCACGAATATTACATTCAACACTGAGCATACAACAGCTGATGATGTGTAATTGTCATAAGCAAGTTCTGATGTGCACAGGTTGCATTCTACCCCTTTCTATTTTTTTATGTTCTAAAAATTGCAGATGCTTTTTGTTGCCTTGTCTTCTTTAATGAACTGCCTTCAGCCATCTTAGTGCACATCAGTAATTACTGACTGTGCTGGAATAGTATCTGCAGCAGCTGCAGCAATAGACAGGAAGGAAGTAATTAAAGCTTAGAGATGCTCATTTTCAGTGGAAGATCTTCTCCGATCGAGTTATTGGAGTAATCTACCAGTGGAATCGTTTCAGTCCTCGTTCCATGGTTAATCCGCGCACACACACAGATACTTAAAGCTGGATGAGCACATACAGATTTTCCAGAAAAGGGTACATTTGTGTGAACAACATGTAGCCTCAGCAGTGACATCATGAAGTACCGGCTGATGAGAAATCCTCATGTGAGGAGTGGTGATTTAATGCAATCTCAGTCTGAGAGCACTGGAGTGTGGGCCAAAGGTGCCTTTTGTACAGGAGTGTTCCCTCTCATCAATCACCACTCGATGGCATATGCTCTCCACAAGTTGCCTGCCAGCATACAGAGTGCTCATTAAGGTGGTTTTGGTGGGTGTGCGACTCCACTTCTGCGAGGGTCCTGCGGACCCCCAGAACACTGCCAGCATCTCCAATAGAAGCCCACCGCCCAAGGCCCGGCTGAAGAGGAACACTCAGGGCCATTTTTGATGTACGCCTCAATTATGATTTTGCATCAAAGGTTCTTGAGAGCACCTGTGACACTCAAAGTGTCTTCCACAATGACAAATTAGGTCACCACTTTTCTGTAAATGGAAAGTTTTTTTTCCCGATGTATGCATTTTAGCTTTGGAGCTTTGGAAAATGATGGCCTTCACATTTCTGGTGCACAACATAACCTTTCATTAACCTGTTGCATATACCTCCCGTTTACCTTGCCAAGAGCCTCCTTCAGCTGCTTCTCGGCATTGGACTGCTTCACGTTAGCCTCCCGCACCATCTTATGGGCCTCCTGTGGAATTAAAGCAGAGGTCATAACCACAGTCCCTTTAATTCCCTCCGCAAACCTTCAGCCATAATGCACCACACCAAAGAGACCCCCAACACAAGCCAAGCCTGCCTCACAGCGCACCAAGAGAAGCCTCTGAAAGGAGCTTTCAAGAACAATGAGAGAACTCAAACAGGAGAAAAAGAACTCAAAAGACAAAGAGCTAAAGACTTTCCACCCAAAGGGAGACATAGAGCTGATCAACACATGGATTCAGCACATCTCATACTGTATCTGTCCTCAGACCTCAGTCTGAAAATGTATGTGGCTGATCAAAAAAGAGCCTCATTACACACATTTCTTGCAGGCTTCAGAGAGCCAATGTCAATAAGAGAATTCCGGAACATTCAGGAGAGCATATATATTTAGTCATTCAGCCACAAGCTTCACCAACAGCCAATGACTGGGAGAAGGTACGTAAAAGATGCAAACGTTATAGACTTATTATTTGCCTAATATACAAAAGCTCTGGGGAAAAAATGAGACCACTTCAACAATTTCGTTTTCACTTATTTCTCAATGGATGGGCTTATTTCTCTTGTTCTGTGTAAAATCTAACATACATATAACATATAGCAACTGCCATAGACAAGAAATGGGCAGTTTTTTTAAGTACTCTGTTTTTTTTTCCACAGAGCTGTATGTATATATGATAAATTAAAATGACATTGATGCCCCCCTGCCACATCATTGACCACAAAAAGGAACCACAACGGGCTGTAAATGTGATGTGCTGAATCAGACGAATAGCTGTGTGCACAACTCTGTGCCTTGGGAGAGGAGGGACGTTCAGGGACGACAAGGAGGCGGAAGAGGAAGGGTGAGGAGGGGGAAAGGCTGATGAAGAAGCCAGACAAACCTCAAAAAGGCTAGCTGTGAGCTCTTCCAGTTCCTGCCCCAGTTGGTCCCTGACTTTAGATAGTCTTTCACATTCTTCGTCTTTTAACTTAAGCTCCTTCAAAAAGTGAAACAAAAAATGAAATGAAGCAAATCAAATAAAAATGAGGGGAACACAAAGCAAATGAATGAAACAGAAGTGAAATAAAAATGTGCCTTATTTGCTTGACTTGTACCAAAAAAATGCTCAGCAGAACTCAAATGTTGGACAGCATGGCTGCGGGTGGAGTAAATTGGGAAAACGAATGGGATGGTGATTCTGTTCTGTCTACACACACACCAATTCACATATGTTGTTGCCTATAAGCATGGTGCACACAGCTGATAGCTTGAATTGTTGGAAACCTGGATGTCAGATACCATAAAAAAGCAGCATATAAAACCACTAGCTACACTTATACACACACAACCACACAAATGCACATACAAATCATCAGTGATGTTCATTACCACCCTTACCAGCTAAAAACTTGTATATTACATGCACTAGTGTAGTAATGATTATAAACCAGACTTTTTGTATGTGCGTTGTGTTAAATATCATGTTAAAGTGAGTAGAAAGCGCTCAACATCTTTCACCAATTCTGTCTCCAACAGTAGAACAAATTTATGCTCTCCAGGTTTAGAAGCTGTGGAACTAGGCGTCTTACGCTCTACACTGGTGAGACAGTTGGGACTGGTCAAGCTGAAGTCGTTGGTCATGATGGATGTACGAAAGATGATCGTGTGTGTGTGTGTGTGTGTGTGACCCAACCTGCATCAGTACAAGTAAACCATCTCAGTAAATATCTCAGTCTATGTGAATTAATTCAACTAACGGTGTTCACTGAACACATTCATATTTCTTTTGCGAGTGCTACTGCAGATTGCAGTGTGTGTGTGTGTGTGTGTGTGTGTGTGTGTGTGCGCGCATGCACAAGGTCACTCCATTACACATTATGGTTCTTGTTAGCATTAGCCAACCCTTACCTAATCCTTCAATATGTCCCTACAGCTGTTTACAGCATATCTGTGGGTCCCCACATGTCAACACCAACAGGGTCTGGGCCAAAATATGGTTGCCATGGCAGCCTGCTGCTTGAGACTGCCCTTTTCAAGAAATATTTGCATCCTACATTTGCATCTGCAACAGTTTAAGAGTCCAGAAGTGTTCTGAGTCCAACGACTGCGTACATAATAAAGTGACACTTATTGCAGGATCAAGTCCATATTACATTAGATATTATATTTAGTTATCTGTGTTGTGGACAGTCTTAATAAATATTTACAGAACGTTACACATCATTGGAAGGATAATGTTGGCATTCAACTCCCTCACATTGCAGAGAGGGTCAACCAGCAGTCAAGGGTGGGGACAAGAAGGGTCAAAACAAAAACAGCGAGGAAAAATGCGCAACGCACAAGAGTGCTCTGAAAGGACCCGATTCAACATGATGAAGAAATCCTATTACCAATCAGAGCCTGCAGAATCACTGCAGCATTGCGCCCATTACCGTAATGGCCTCTACTGTCTCTGGCTAATTCACTGCTGGAGCCTTGGGGAGAACAAGAGGCCTTTTATGAAAGGGGGCAGAACTATCCTACTCTGCCCCTGCCACAGTACATGAAATTTCATGCTTCCGTTCCCATGTTCACCAGTTCTCCACAAAAATAAAAACAACCACATTCCCCAAACTTGTATGATTTCATAATGACATTCGCAATAAAGAGGAGAGTGTAATAAACAGACAACTTCTTAGAATGACACAGTTCTGAGGATATTTACCTGTTGCGCTTTGGCAAGCTCCTCCTTCAACCTCTCATACCCTTTCTCTCTTACTTCCATAACAGAAGGGCTCCTGAGTCGTGATAGGCTGTCTGTGCTTAAGGCCAGAGGATTGTCCCCCTCCTCACTGTGCAAAACCCCGCCTTCGCCATGCTCCGCCTCCGCCTCAAGGCCTGGAACACTGGAGGAAAGCACACATGTATATGAAGAGCAAGGAAAAGAAAACTCCACCACACTAATCAATAGTCAATCATTGTCCTTCAGCAGAGCGGCCTTAGGCGGTGTTACACACTCACACACAAACACACACACCATAGTTTTAACCCTAATGATGCCAGTGCGTCCATTAGTGCTCCCTCTCGAGAGTCAGGTCATTAAATGAAAAACGAGCTAACAGGCTAACATGGTAGCATTGAGCTGCGTTTCATATGTGATCCATATGTAATGACAACATTGATTCTTTATATTTGTAAAGAATTTCCCGTATTTGGTGATGCGCCTAACGTGATTTGTGTGATTTTAAATCACACGTAGAGAGAGAAATCCATATATTCCCCAAATATGATGCATTATTGTAAAATTGTAAATGACTGGAGAACATCCCTCACCTGCCATTGTGAGGCTGCTCATTGCTCAGGTGGCAGGGTGTGGAGTAGACAGGCTGTGTGGGCAGCTGGTCTGCTCGCAGGGTGTTGGGCGGGGCGGTGAGGGAGTGTGTGCGGTAGAGTGTGGTCGGGGGGGCGCTGGCGTTGCTTTTGGACAGACGGGGCTCGGCGAGGCCCTGCAGGTCTGGCGTGGTGGGAGAGGCCAGATTCACCTCATGGAATCCTTCAAGGGGTTCGCTGGCCATAGCCTCGTGGTCATCATACACACCTCTGCATGCAGATAAACACACACACCCATGAACATTGTCGAATTAAAAACTCACCTTCCTTCCTAAACATACCCATTCATTGCAGAATACATTTATCAGTTGTATTTGAATTAGCATTTTATAAACAAGTCTAAGCACATTGAGCTATCTTCTCTGTACAATAAGTAAAAAAATATGTATCTTCAAAATACGCACTTGAACTTGCACCTTGCTCACTACGTATGTAGTTTTTGTACGCACAAATGTTGTATTTGTATATTGTATTTTATAGACATCCAAAAATGCAAATCCTATGTATAACTATAATACCAGAGTTTAATACGGTCGTATCGTGATGATATGTTTTTGATACATTCCCAAGGTTCTGTTCATCATTTTGGCATCAATCCTCCACATTTGCATAAATCCGCTGGGGCAGGGGCTCCAGCTGTCCTGACCTATTTGAAATTGAAATGGGAGCCGTGAATGGCAGGCGGGTCCAGGTGCCGGGTCCCTGATTAAATGACTGAGCATCTCTCCACTGCACCCAGCTGGCCGCCGTGGCGCTCGCCGCTACCTAAAGTAGGTCATGGTGCTCCGCCCGACAGGCAGCGCTGGACTTGCCAGATGCTACTTTTACTACAAGGTGTCTTTACTACATGGGGAGGGCAGTTAAGCCATTTACTTTACTTTACTTTATTTAGCAGACGCTTTTATCCAAAGCGACTTACAAGAGGAAGACATCAGCAATTCTCATTCGATTTCTATAGAATTTTGAGTTTACAAAACTAAGAGCCTTGATAAGGCCTAACTTGTCAGCAAAGAGCATGCTCAGAGATTGTTAAGTGCTAGCCGAAGAAAAAATTATAATGTATATATATATTTTGTATTGTTTTGTGCAATGTGTACGCATGTGCGTGTGTAAGTGTTAGATTTGTCTGAAAAAAAAAATCACCTGCTTCTATTATTCCTGTTATATACTTAACAGTCTATATAGAGCGCACTTGTCTCATAACTACATTTATGGGCACGCTTTTAAATGGAACTAAACCCAGAAGACATCTGATAACTTCACATCAGACGGCTACATGGTTAACCAAATAAATCAAAGGGCGCCAAGGGTGGCAACATACCATTCTAATGAACACGTTATGTGAAGTAGGAAGCCAGTTAGAAGAATCCAGAGACGTTCCACCATCCGAGTACACGGTCGTACACGGTCATGCAGTCCGTGACAAGGTCTCCTGGAGAATAATAAATGAAAAGGGACTAAAATCACATATTGTGCTGCAATTTAGAAAAATCACTTGTCTGGTGGCTTATCAGTTGCTCTAGTTAAGATGACCACATTGATTTACTAATAGTTGCAGAATAGATGACATAAGATTAATTTTAAAAAAATTACACAAACAAAACACTCAGGAAGACGAATTGGTGTAACTATAAGATTAGAGTAGAATAGTGAACAGTTTATGTACTCTTTATTACAAAAATGACAATATGATGATATGACATAATGAATATGAATATGTGATTTACCAGTAATGTAATTTATCACTGAATAAAATGAAGACAAGTAGTGTCAAATAAAACATTAGATCTGTTAATAAACATTACAGTTGTAGTTTATCCAGCAACATTAACATGTTTAAAACCAACATGCCTGACTGGGATATGTTATTCAGAGATACACAGTCTCACTTTTTCCACTGCAGAACATATGAAGAACAGACAGAGGTGAACACTCCCTTCACAGCTCATAAAAAAGGAGCCACATCCCAGGTCACATTCCAAAGGTTGAACAAACTAATAGTCCAGCCTATCACACCATAGTGAGCGGCTAATCCCAGTTTCGAGGGACTCTGAAGCACACAAAGCCTGCCAGTCATGATGAGTAGACGGTTTAGTAGCCCAGTTCTCGGTTCCATTATGACATGTATGTGCTTTTTAATCCGAGCCCTTACTCGATCCGAGCCCTTACTCGAATTAAAAACCCAAATAGTTCCTGGTCTTCAGAAGAACCGGTTAACGCCAATCTTTATATTTCACTCGTGACCGCAGCATCATGTCAAGATAAGATCTATAGGGGTGACACACACATACACAGAGGCAGCAGACTGGAAGGAAGCTCGGTGAAGGCCTGGGTGAAGCGTTAATCTCATGCTCACTCGGGCGGCGTGAGAGAGAAGGGCGAGTTATGAGTTATGCATGAGACCGCTGCTGTCCACATATCTGTCACCGCACAGACGCGTCGCATACACACAACAATGTGACCACTGGTGCCGAGTTCTGGCAGCACCGTGATGCAGACGTCTCTGTATCTGTTGGAGTCGCATCTAAACAACCACAAATTCCAGTCATTAACTACTTATTTACTACTGAAAATAAGTGCATGTTTGTGGGAGGTTATCGGTCCTTTAATTAACAGGTATATCATTAGAAAACACACATATTTCAACCTACAGACCTTCATCCTGTAGATATTACACATATTACATTTACATTTATGCATTTACTAGACGTCCTTATCCAGAGCGACTTACAATCAGTAGTTACAGGGACAGTCCCCCCCTGGAGACACTCGGGGTTAAGTGTCCTGTTCAGGGAAACAATGGTAGTAAGTGGGTAAGTGAACCTGGGTCTTCTGGTTCATAGGCGAGTGTGGTACCCACTAGGCTCCTACCACCCAGAGCAAACATAAACCCAACATAAGCGGAGAAGCACACAAACTATGCCAGACACCTATGGGACATTTCATCCACAATTCAGTCATTAATGATTAAGTTGTTGCTAGAGAACTTACATAAACACTCCTGCAGCTGGTAACTGCACAAATCATCCAGTAACAAGGAAATTGCCCCTGCAGCACAAAATATGCAGATTTTCAAGTTTCCCTATCTTTTTTAAAATCAAAACTCATCCACATTAGAAGTACACAAATTCTTTAAAATTGTTATTTATTTATTTATTTATTATTTAAAGCAACTGATCATTGATGACCGAAAATTAATTGCATCAACACCTCTGATTGTCTCTGTATTTTCTTACCAAGACTAACTTCAGGAGTCCTATGGACTTCTTTTGTTCAGGCAGCACAGAACTGACTTACAGTGCGCTTGCTGCCCTTAATCCAGGCTCTGAGGCAGGGGGTTATGGGTAATCGGCATTAGCAGGAAGCCGTCGGCCCACTCTGCCAACATGGGAATGACTGGGCGAGTGAGTGGGAGTCAGATGGACTTAAATGAGCAGAATGTAACTTCATCCTCACCTCTAAAACCCGAACCTAACCCCATACCGTAACTCTACCTAAAGATGGCTGCATTCATACATACCCTGTCTCAGCCAACTATCAATTCAGAACAGAGCTGCAGCCAAATAGTGATCTAAGCCTCATCAACATTTATCAGTCTGTAGGTCGGTATTCATCAACCTCCACATACATTTGGGTCCCACTTGTCCCATTTTGTTTGAGGAAATCCCTGCAGCGGATTGTGAAGTCCGCCCAGGAATTCGTTGGCTGTTCTCGACCCGCTCTGGATAAACTGCACAGCGCTCGCGGCCTCAAGAGAGCACAAAACATCACTCCTCACATCCTGATCATGACCAGTTCCAACTGCTGCCAACAGGCAAGAGATACATGAAAACCAGGACAAAGCGACTAAACAACAGCTTCAACCCTGTTGCCATCAGGGCACATTTAATCCATTTTTCCACCTCCAACTCAATTTCTTGTTCATGTGCAATAAGAGTTCTCATGTTCAATGAGGTTACTACCTGACCCTTAATTTTAAATGTTATAGTTTGTGTCATAATATATGTCTTCTTTTAAGATAGCTTTTTTTACATACAGTATTAAAGAAAGTGAAAGTGAAGTGATTGTTATTGTGAAACACTGAAACGTGTCCTCTGTATTTAACCAATCACCATTGGTGAGCAGTGGGCAGCCATGACAAGCACCCGGGGAGCAGTGTGTGGGGACGGTACGGCGAATCGGGATTCGAACCGGCAACCTTCTGATAATGGCCTGCTTCCTTAACCGCTAGGCCACCACCGCCCCACACAACTGCACCTCATTTTGTTGTACTTTTTACAATGACATGAAAGACATTCTGATATACTCAAAGTCCTGTACCTGCACAGGAAGCGCTGAATGATGCTCTCCATTCCCCAGGGAACCCGGGGCAGGGCCTGCCATCTGCAACACAACACCCCTTTACCCTATTACCATGGTGACAATGGATCCTTTTACACTGGACAGACTTCAAGGACTTACTACTCCGCCACAGACACGGCTGGTCATCATTTTCAGTTCCTGAAGGACCCCCTGAGAGAATGGAAATATTCTTTTGGGGATCCTCCAGGTAAACCCCGCCATTTACAACATTTATTCAGAGCGACTTCAGTCCCCCTGGGTTAAGTGCCTTTCTCAGAGACACAATGGTAGTACATGGGGTTTGAACCCATGACATTGTGTTCTTCTGGTTCGTCTGTGAGTGTGTTACATGCTAGGCTACTAACACCCCTGCCTGAACATCTGTGTGCCAGTCTCTGTTAGAATGCTTTGTGTTCATGCCTGAAACCTCAGCATGCCCTCAGACACAATGTGGAATAAACCAGTCTGGTAATGGATGCCCACGCAGTGCTAGAGAGGGCAGTCGCTTTCACCTGAGGATCTTCTCACCTGAATTTGGAGGCTATCTGATGTCCTGGGCACGACGCTCATCAAATATTCACATGGCCCACCAGGCTGCATTGCTGCATACGGCTAGGCACGACTGAAAGTTTGATCATTATAGACTCCATTACCACGTTTGGCCATATGAAGAAATGGATCAAGTAGGTTTTCTATTTTGCTGCTGGGCATCATTAACCAGAGCAGAATTTATGGTCATACAACTTTGTCCATACAGGTCTTCACAGGTTCATTTGTAATCCATATTTTCCTAACTATTTACGTAAGCAGATTGTTAAATACAGGTAGGTGAGTGTGTCTTTTTTTGTTCTTGTTGGACAAACTCAGCTCCATTTTACTACAGGGTCAACATTGCAAATTAATAGGCTACGACATTTTTTTTGCTTTAATTAACACCAAATCAATATACGACATAGAAGAAGGGAAATTACCCAACTAGAACATGAGGGTCAGAGTTACAAACCCTAAGGAACAAAACTATATTACAAAGCTTTATTACCAGGACTCTATAGAGTGAGATCAATTTGGTTGCACACGTAACCTAATATATCAATGGTGCAATTTAAAAAAAAAAAAAAAAAAAACTGTGACAAGCCGTTCAGGTTCAGGTGCAGGAAAAAGTCTGTAAAACCGTTTTCTAAACCAATCAGAGACCTCTGATTAAACAGAGTGGATGTGGCTGGATTAGAGCTTTAATCACACCTTAAAAGTTAGTCCCGATCCTGACAAGTCCAGCTTTTTAAAAGCCCGAACCCGACATTATTGTGGCGACAGATGTCGGCCAACATGACTGTACCAACATGCTTTGCGCGTGTTGCGAGTTGTTTTTAACATAGTTTTTCATGGTCAAAGTCATGTCAGTTCAAGCAGCAGCAGATCATCGGGCCGCGATGATAATCAAGTTCAAGCCCTTAAAACGCTTGCTTTTTTTCCAATTTTGATTTTCTTTTTAATTAGATTTGTTTTAATTTCATCTCAGCGAAGTACTTATTATTTACAAGTCAATATTGCCTATTTGGGCAGCGATTTAAAAAAAAGAAAACTGAACCGCTAGCGTGATGCCATCGAAAATTTGGCCGCATCAGTGAAACCAGCGCAAAATGTTGGTCTAGAGTCCAACATTAACTACATGTTAACATTGCCTGTGATCAGTGGGAAGGGCTTATTCTGACTACCAAAAACTACATAATACACTCACACTCAAGCAGCGATGTGGTGCAGGGAACTGAGCATCATGGGTAATAAATAAATACTAATAAACAGGCAATTAACGCTGATCACATAAAACTGCTACTCATTCAGATGAGTTCAGATCATCTAACAAACTGATCAGAGTTTATTAGTGCAATTCATCCAAGGCATGCAGTCCACAGTTCAAAGAATGTGTGTAATTAGCGGTGTAAAAATTTACATTCACCACAACACATACAACCAAGATCAACCAACTGATGCGTTTTATTGAGCATTCACCAAATATGCAAATAAACGTCAATCGTAGTAGCCTAGTGGATCACAAACTTACCAGAAGACCACAAAGTCACAGGTTCAAGCCCCACTTACTACCATTGTGTCCCTGAGCACTTAACTCTGAGTGTCTCCAAGGTCACTGTCCCTGTAACTACTGACTGTAAGACACTCTGGAAAAGGCTGTCTTTTGGCTAAAATTTGGCTCCAAATATCTAGGTTCAAAAATTGGAAAACGAAAGAATCAAGAAAAAACGTGTCCATGCCGCATGTCTTAAACAGCACAGAGAAAGAATTCTACAGCTCTGTTCCCTGTCCTAATTCGTTTCGACACTAAATCCTCCAGCGCTTGCTTTGCTTAAGGCCAGTGTCAAACACCATAGACTCCCATGTATCCCATAAATCTATATATCTGCTAGCAGAAACATCCCACCCCCATCTCTCTGCTCCACTCAGTCTTCCAACATGCAACATCTTCAGACACCCAGTATGATTTACGGCTCCCTGCTTCTTCTGCTCTAAAACCAAAAAGAATTTTGGTGACAGATCGTGTTTTTTTTTTTTTTTTTGTGGGGGGGGGGGGTGCCATGCTGCTGTTGCCATTTGGTGACCCCCAGCTAAAATGGGTAGCGCTGCTCAGAAGATCAGAACATCTCTCAAAGCACAAGACATGCATCAAGGGGCAGTGGTGGCCTAGCGGTTAAGGAAACGCCCCGAAATCAGAAGATTGCCGGTTCGAATCCCGATCTGTCAAGGTGCCACTGAGCAAAGCACCGTCCCCACACACTGCTCCCCGGGCGCCTGTCATGGCTGCCCACTGCTCACTCAGGGTGATGGGTTAAATGCAGAGGACAAATTTCACTCTGTGCTGTGCTGCTGTGTATCACATGTGACAATCACTTCACTTGATTTATTATTATTATCTAGATACTCCTAGCAGTTTTGTCTCCTAGGTGGCGGAATCATTGACTGAAGACCTACCTCTTTCTAGAGAACTTTTACAGTAAATACTGTCCAAAAAAAATTATTTGCTCCTGTGATATTAAAACACACTTAACGTGGTCCCACAGCAAGCTTGCTCACTTTCGGCATGTCGGGAATATTGATGCGATCCCGTTTTTGCAGAAAATCTCATGGGTTGAACATGTACTGTTCTTCTTCGACCGACTGTCTTTACAAAACCTGACCGGCCGTGTTTTCCGAACACATGCATCTGTTGTCCTAAAGCGGCAAAGCTATTTCTGGTGACCGCACCTGCACAGTAGTGTCGAGTCAGAGCTGATTGTTCTCTACCTCGGCCTCTCCTTTGCTCTTACGTGCACACGATTGTCACAGTAGGCTCAGAAAGGGATCAGCACTTTAACGTCATCGTGGAATGAACGGCAGGCCTTTCTCGAAGCCTGGATCGTATGGCATGACACCTGATACATGGCCGGGCCCAATTTCACTATCATTAATGGACTTGTGAGATCACAGTTGGATACCCAACAGAACGTTAACAGGACTCGTTTTTAGGTTAAAAGTAGCTAAAAATGTTAAGCGTACTGAGACCTGTCATTTCCCATAACAACCACGGAAAAAGGAGAATCCAGTGGTGGTGAAAAGTGTTTCAAAAGTGCATTTCCTCTGAAAAGGTGCAACATGTGAAAGTGAAGAGTGGTCGTCATGGTGAAACACTGCAGCACACGGTGACACAACGAAATGTGTCCTCTGCATCTAACCATCAGTGGGCAGCCATGACAGGCGCCCGGGGAGCAGTGTGTGGGGACGGTGGCACCTTGGCCTGTTCCCTGAACCGCTAGGCCGACAACTGTAAATTCAGCCTAACAGCGTCGGCTCAGGTCAAGATGTCTGAACTGATATCACTACAGATATTGTAATTCAACACACACAAGGATGCAACGCAGAGGACACATACACACCATTGGATGGGATGACTGGATACAACTGCACCTTAACAACATAATTATTTTAATTATTTAACATGAAGTCACAGCAGCAAAAGCAATGACCCTAGTTGTGACTACTTAGGTCATATGAGCACATGAAGGCCTTGCTCTCCACAACTGTTGACAGTTTGTGACACAGATTGGACACTCTCACTAATACGAGTGGATGAGCGTCATGTTCAAAAAGGCATCGGTCAGCGATAAACGGCGAGCTGGGCCCTCCGTCACTCGCGCCCTCGCTCGACTTGGCCAAGACGCGGGCGGTAGCGATTCGCCCGGCCCGAGCCACTGTGCCATATGGGGCGTGCTGGCTGTCAACTGCACATCATCCCACGGGACCGTTAATAACTACGCCCCGGGGGGTGGGGGGTTTACTCTGATTTAATAATAATAACGGCAGAAACAGGCAGAAGAAAGGAATCCGTTGTGAGAGGTGCACACTGTTATTTCTAAAAATGCTGCAGGGCTTTCACAAACCCAGAAGGACAGAAAGGAAGAGAGTGAGCGAGGGAAAAAGAGAAAGAAAGACCCCAGCTGCAGATTGATGTTTGTCTTATTTCATCCAATAACTTTTCTGTGTATAATGTCTTCACTCGGCGGCTCACTCGCCCGGGGACAGAGGAGGGCTGGTCACATTCCTTCCAAGGCCCGGGCCAAACACTACCTTTTACCCCCGGGTTGAGCTAACGGTATCAATGGTGGAGGCGTGTGACGGGGAAAAAATGAAAATAATAACACAGACGTCGTAGTTCCGCTGACCCTGACTCGCCTGAGCTGCTTAAAGGTGCAGTGTGCCATTCCGATCTGATGCGAATTCAGCCATATATCTCAGCGCAGCCTGCTAACAACCCGGCTGTCTGCAAAACTTGCATCTTCGTGCCCCATAGCATTTAAAATCACAAAAACTCAGGAAAGGAAAGGTACGGAAGCGGACCCGTAATCGAAGGTTGCCGGTTCGACACACTGCTCCCCGGGCGCCTGTCATGGCTGCCCACTGCTCACCAAGGCTGATGGTTAAATGCAGAGGACACATTTCGTTGTGTCACCGTGTGCTGTGCTGCAGTGTCTCACAATGACAATCACTTCACTTCCGTACCGCGAAGGACCGTCATCGGCACCGGTCCCACATACGATACTCCTGTGCGGTCGGGCGTGCAGGAACCAAGCAAATCCCGTGAAAGCACACCACCTTCTCCAGGTCTTCTCCAGAGTGTCTCCTGTATAACTGCAGGTCGTATAAAAGCCCCGATAGGCTCCAAGCAGAGGAGAAGAAGCACTTTGCTCCTTCGTGCCGCGCACCGGGCGTCCCCACCTCGGAGGACCAGGCCAGAGCGCCTCAGAATCAGCTCTGGAAAGCGGCTGCTTAACAGCCCCGCTAATCACATTATGCGCCACAGAGCAGGTGGACGGACGCAGGAAAGTGCATTTTAAAGACGGGAGGGTGAGGTCCGGGCCTACGGGCGCTTCGTTCTAATCACGAGGGGGGGGGAAACACACACTAAACGAGCGGGGAGCACAATTAGTTCCGCAGTAATTTAATCTCATCGCGACCTGACAGGAGCGGAGAGCCGCTAACACACGCACGGCTAACGAATGAACCCCGAGCCCCAGCAAAAGGCGCCGAACGTGGCCGCAGGGGCAGCATTACACGCAGACACGGAGCCGGCGCATTAAAAACAATAATCATAATCATAGTGTTCATATATATATGTATATATATATATCTATCGGCGGCCACACCGACTCGGCGTCAGCTAGCCGCAGAACGTCGGCTGCGCTGTTACGGCGAAGTGCTGTGGGCGTGGCGGCTCCGGTTATGCATTATTAAAAACAAATAAAAAAAAAAAGAAAATTGTACTAACAGCAAGATGGTGTGGGTTAAAATTGGAGCGCGTGGCACGTCTGGGTGCAGGTCCCACCGCACGACGTGAAACGTCGCTCACGAACTCACCCAGCCGTCAGGTATGAGTCCTGTCAGGTACGAGTCGGCGCTGGGAGCGTCAGAATGTCGCCGGGTATGTCCGAGACGTGTCGCCGGCCGTCCTTTTTGGTGGCATGGAGGGAGCGTAAGATGGTTACAGTAACTAAGGGGCAGAATGAGGACCATCCGTCCAGCCCCCCTCCGTCGCTCCCGCCCCACTCTTTCCTCCTGGCGTGTGTTGCCAGGTGCATGTGTTTTTTCACCCCGAGTTATTTCACTCAAGATTGCTGGTTTGGTATTTTTTCAAATACTAGATGTGTAAATGAATGAACGAATAACGCTTCCAAACCGAGGAGTGACACGTTTCGAGTTTTAATCTTGGGCTGCGCTTCGGACGCTTTTAAACACACCTGGCAACAGAGTTTCTAGGGTGGCGAGCATGACTGGGTGGGTGGGGGCACACCCAAGGCGTGACGCGTGCGCTGTCACCTCTTCATTTTTTTGTTTGTTTGATCGCAAAGGCATGGGCAATTTCTGGCAATATCGACTCCAAAGAAATTTATAATACAGACGAGCCTTATTCCTTTACATTATTATTAATGTTATCTTTGCTGCACAATTAATTCAAAACGCCTATAATAGGGAAAAAGAATAACAAATTAAAGACCATGATGATTTTGCAAATATGAGATCTGGCAATTATTTTTAAAAAGGCTAATTATAGACATTTAAAAAAAGATCAATGTTGTAGAAGCCATGCAGTTTATCTTCGTATAACACGGTTTAATAACAATTGTTTGGACTCCAGGTAATGTTTGAGCAACATCGCCCCCTTCTGAATGATTTCAATTAAAAAGTCACACGGGACAAAAAAAAAAAAACAGTTGAGCATGAGGCCTTAAGGCATGACCGACTAAAATTGTTTTTAATAAATGGTTTTGAATATACTGACATAGCGGATCACATCTGTATCATAGAAACCTCTTAAAAACAACCTTAAACTGTCGAAGAATGGACTGAATCCCACAAGAGGTGCAGCCTTTTATTCTTCCCAATCTTTCCCTCGTCAAAGTCGCTCAAACCCTACACGCATACAGCAGCGAAGCTAACTCGAGTCTTTAAAAACCCAACAGTAACTTTCAAAAGCATAAAACGCACAGCGGATGTTGATGGGAAAGTGAAAGTGCCGGTAGAAGTGACGGTAGTGACAGAGAATAATATTGTATTTCAGATCAATATTTGATCGGGTGTTTGGCACATGCGACGTGAAAACGCACTGGTCCCACAACGAACGTCTCGACGTTAAAAAAAAAAAACAAAACAACAAAAACACGAGTTCTGGTTCTAACAGGAACGTGTTTGCGCTTTCGATCGTTATCGCGCCCCGAGTCCTCCCCCCGCGGAGGCGCCATTACGCGCGACGCGGCCTCGTTTGCATCGCGCCACCAGGAAGTTTTTCTGGGTCGGTTCTCCGCCTGCGCTCGGAGCCGGCGGCAGAGATGGGGTCGCGCTGGGGAGGGCTCGTCCTGTTGGCTCACGCGTGTCTGGTGTCCGGAATCTGGATCTTAAACCCGCTCGACTGTACGCAGCCGGTAAGACCAGGGCCACCTTACTTAGCGACAAGCACAACTTCGGGACGATGGGACACCGACAACCACGCAAAATGAAAACTAATGTCCGACTATCTTGTCCTCTTCCAACAGGAACTGAGATGTCGAGTCCACGTTAGTAAGTCTACATGTCGCTTCGGTCGATTTATAGGCATCTGTTTTCTCCCCGAATCATGTACAGTGCCGTTCATTTTTACATTATTTACAGTACAGTACAGGCCAAAAGTTTGGACACACCTTCTCATTCAATGTGTTTTCTTTATTTTCATGACCATTTACGTTGGTAGATTCTCACTGAAGGCATCAAAACTATGAATGAACATGTGGAGTTATGTACTTAACAAAAAATGGAGACCTGACCTCCACAGTCACCGGACCTGAACCCAATCCAGATGGTTTGGGGTGAGCTGGACCAACAAGTGCTAAACACCTCTTGGAACTCCTTCAAGACTGTTGGAAAAGCATTTCAGGTGACGACCTCTTGAAGCTCATCGAGAGAATGCCAAGAGTGTTCAAAGCAGTAACCAGAGCAAAGAAACTAGAATATAAAACATGTTTTCAGTTATTTCACCTTTTTTTGTTAAGTACATAACTCCACATGTGTTCATTCATAGTTCTGATGCCTTCAGTGAGAATCTACCAACGTAAACGGTCATGAAAATAAAGAAAAGTCATTTTTGAACGGTACTATATGCATAAATCTGCTGGAAGCTCATTTGTTACTTTTCCACAGTAGTATTGTGGATTCCCTGTCCTGAGGTGAAGAGAATGTTCCGACCGTGGTCCTGTTTCCCCCGCGTCTGTCAGGTAGCTGCTTGGACAAAGCCTGGCTGACGGAGTGGAGCTTCACTCCAAGTTCCCCGGTGGATCTGCAGGCCGGTTTTGATGTGAGAGAGGACCGGAACGGTGACCTGCATCCAGTGCTGGTAACCCGGTGGAAAATTCGAGACGATGGTCGGTGAAGCCCCTACAGTCCGAGGGACTAGTCATGGGTACAGCGTGGGGGTAAAGTGCGTATCTCCCCTGCAAAATTTACAGGAAGCATTTCGGTTTTGAACGGAACGGAGCTGGAAGTCATAACAAACACCAACCGCCGCCTCTGTGTCCGCTACACTTTCCTCAACAACCTTCCCAGGATGAGGAACAGGCACAACGAGCTGGTAAGCATCTGAATTACGACAGGGCGCCATTCGCGCGACGTATTTTTACGATTACGATTCCTCCAGTGGTCGTTTTCTGTGGATCAAGTGGTGCTCGATCCTGGGACCACCAATGTGGTAGCCGTGTCCAACTTGCCAAAGCCCAACATAGGCCACACCAGTTACGACATACATTCATCAGTCAATGTCCCAGGTAACGCACTCTTTGGATTATTAAAGCACTACTTTCTGGAGTGCTGATTTTTCTAATGTCACTTTTTAATTTTTAATTTCTCTCTTGTTAGGCTGCACCGATCCGAAAATAAGCCGGACCAAAATATGTAAAGAGATGGGTGAGCCGATACGGATGCTCTTCGCTGGGTTCGGTGGCCTGTAAGAACTCTCGTCATCACCGTGGTACCTTTTTTTTTTTTTTTTTTTTATCCAACAGGGAGCGAATGGCAACCCAACGTTTCCCTGGCCGCGAACATCACAAGCAGAGAGCTGGTGGTGGGATTTAACACCGGAGAGCATGCCGAGAAATACAGGGCCACAGTCCACTGTGACCAGCACAGGGAAACTCGGGACACGTTCAGAGTACGTTCGTCACGGGCAGAATACCAGTGGCAGATAGTATAACTGTAGTACAATTGGCGGAAAAAAATTTAACCGTTTTCATACTTTTCATGTCAAACGCATTCATCAAAGGAGTAAATAGATGTCTGTATGTATTCATTCCTCAGAAAAACAGGACTTCTGTGACACTCTCGTATGACCTTGATAAATGGCCACTCACCTGCTGCAGCTTTGATGTTGGGGTATGTAGATGGCAGATCTTCATATGTCCACAAACACTCAGGGGGCAGTGGTGGCCTAGCAGTTAAGGAAGCGGCCCCGTAATCAGAAGGTTGCCGGTTCGAATCCCGATCTGCCAAGGTGCCACTGAGGTGCCACTGAGCAAAGCACCGTCCCCACACACTGCTCCCCGGGCGCCTGTCATGGCTGCCCACTGCTCACTCAGGGTGATGGGTTAAATGCAGAGGACAAATTTCACTGTGTGCACCGTGTGCTGTGCTGCTGTGTATCACATGTGACAATCACTTCATTCTCACTTGTAATGAGTTGCTTCTTCGAACGTGGCGCATTCATGAACAATATGATGTCACTTTTTCCATTCTCTTTCCACTTGCTTATTTTTCACCATTTAATCTTTTTATGCCATCAGGTACCGCGTGTCAGGGGACGTTTTTGACCTCTTAATATGCTTGGATTGTTTTTTTTTTAGCTTTTGAAAATGCTCATACCGAACTATATCGAATATATATGCTCTCTAAATATAGAGCTTTATAATACATTTCCTGTCAATTGAATACTGCTCATTATTTTAACAAGCCTAATATATTTACTTCGCGTAGTTACTGCTTTAATAAAATGTAATTACTCTGCCCACTGTGACGGCGTTAAAGTCATTTCTTAAACCTTGCAGGTTCAGCCTTTTTTTACTGCATGTACCAATGACTGTGTGCGTAGAATGGCTCACTTCTCTATATGCAGCAGTAAGTAAAATGTCCTGGGGCCCGTTGTTTAACCACATTTAAAACCGGTTTTGGTTGACCACAATTTGATCACGTTTGTTGTAGACCCGGCATTGCCACAGAAACAGGGCCCCGGATATCACCGTTGGATTTGGCCCGCCGTCACTGCGGCTCTCCTCCTCGTCTGTGGCGGACTGCTTGCCTGGCGCCATGTTCATTCCAGGCCGGAAAACACGGAAGGTTTGTAAAAGTCGCTTGTTCTTTCCTCTTTCAAGCCTCTTAATTGTGTTCACTGTCCATGCTGATGTTTTACTTCAGGGACATTCGATAAAATGGAGGAAATTAAGAAATCGCCTCTCACCACCAAGACGGTGCTGATCATCTACTCCCAGGACCACCACCTTTACACAGAAGTTGTGCTGAAGCTGTGCGCCTTCCTCCGGGCCGAGTGTGCAACCGAGGTGGTGGTGGATTTACTCGATACCGCCTGGCTCGGCACCGTCGGTCGTCTGCCGTGGCTGGATCAGCAGAACCGCTCCATTGATAAGGTCCTGGTCCTCTGCTCAAGGGGCGTCAAGGCCAAGTGGAATGCCATGTGTGGCCAAACACCAGTGCTACTTCGGGAGGACGTGTGTTCACCAATGGATGACATGGTAGTTCCGGCCATCAGCCTGATGCTGCCAGACCTGCAGCGGGCAGCATCTATGGGCAGATACCTGGTGGCTTACTTTGATGACGTGAGTTCTGAAGAGGACGTACCCTCCATGTTCAACATCGCCGTCAAGTACAAGCTCATGAAGCACTTCGAGGAGCTCTTCTTCCGCATCCAGGAGATCGAGAAGTACGAGCCGGGAAAGGTTAAATTCATTGATGGCATCGGCATAGATGACTACCTTAACAGCGCTTCGGGTAGAGCCCTGAAGGAAGCCATTGAGACATTTCGTGCTTACCAAGTGGAGAACCCAGATTGGTTTGAAAAGGAATGCTTGAAAAGTTTGGATGAGGTCAAATCTGAACACAATCCACTTCTCAGCCAGAATTTTCACCTATACCAGTGCGAGCCGGTACTCAATGAAGGGCCCGCCTTCTACGTCCATGAAGTAGAGATCCATCATGAGGGACCTGACCAAAGCGTCCATGAATTATCTCCACAGATCAACCACATTTGTGAAGGTGCGTTGATGCTTCAGCCTAATCTGAGAGTCCCACACGAGGACCTTCAAGTACATTTTTCACATCCAGAAGTTAAACTGCTACCTGATGTGTATCCAGCACTTGAACCTTGTCTGATGGCATCTCCTGCACAACAAGAGTCCTCTGAGCTAAAAGAGCCGTGTGAAAACAACGAAGATCAACCTTCATCCTTTGACAAGCCATCATTTGAAGCCCTACAGCGACTGCTGGTTCTCCAGCAGTCCCTTACACCCCTCAAAGTACCCATTCCTTCAGTGGTGATTGAAGAGTGTTGCTCCCAGCCACCACTTGAGGACAGCCATTCCCAGCCAGTGGAGATGGACGAGGATGACATGGAGGAACGTTCAGGAAAGAGACAGTCCCGTGGTTCGGATCAGGGCTACAGCTCAAGAGAATCGCCGGTCAGGGAATCCCCCCCAACTTCTTCTCTAATGGCTCTGGCAAATCTTCAAGAGTCCCTGTACTCCACTAGTCCCAGGTCTTCAGGGTTTGAAACTGGACCATCTCAAAACCGGGACGACGTGAACAGGGAACATGAACCTCTGTTGGCTCCTGGATGCCCCACCAACGTATTGTGCTGAGGAGCGCATCTGAATGTGTGTCACCTGTACATCACTTTATATTTACCGAATCACAAAAACATTAGAAATCAAGTGGACTTTATAGATTTATTTTGATTTCCAAGAAACTCCATGTTTGATCATACACACATCAGGTACTAAAAGAATGTCATATCAACTTGTACAGATACACAATACACCTTGTGATTTTTTATGTTTTTTTTTTCCTGTAAACAGTAAGTGCCAAATGGGTAGACACACCAAGAGGTGCAGGTTATGGCAGAAAACCGGAATAAATTCTCGATAACCACACTCGGCTTCAGACCAAGGTCTTGGAATGGACAGAGCGACTAGTTATCCTTCATTGAAGCTGAGAGCATGGTTACTTGAATTTGTCCCCCCGTCCCCATTTTTGACTAAGTGAAATTCACCAGTAACATTTTTGCATTGGACTGTTCGGTGGCCTACAAGATTAGTTTGAAATATAGTTTTCTTTGGTAGGTTGTCAGTTGTGATGTACTTTATGACATAATGATTTGATTTATAATTACTTCAAGAGTATATTGCCTATCTAACTGTTTTAGTTTACATTTTAATGGCCTTATCGTTACCATGTCCATAAATGTAAGTCTTTAGGTCAAAACTGTTGGTATTTTTTTGGTATTATTTTACTGTAAGCAGGTTGGGAGAACATTGCCCTAATTCCCATCATTGAAACTGGTTTATCCCTTCCAGATCTTTTGTGGTTGTATTATATAATGTTATGTCTTGCATTTTAATTTGTGTGCACAATTAAGAAGTAAGTAAGTAAGTCATTTCAGTGTGGGCAGTTTAAATACGAATTTTTAGTGGGACCCATCCAACGGTACTAAATAGACTGATTTACAGGTAAGCATTATCATTCATGAATATGTTAGTCAAGTCTTAATACTTTGGCACATATAATTAACAATAAATGGCTCATTTTTCAAAAATATACACCCTTGGGGGACTCATGCTCATGATACTAATAAAAAAAAATCTTATTTTTTTACTGAAAAGCTTTTATATCAACCTTATCTATAATATAATTATCACATTAGGCACATCATCAAGGATATATTGTCGATGTAATATTCAGGGTTTTCTCTTGCTTTTTTCTTCTTCTGAATTTCAGCACTTAGGCGGTGGTTTGCACGGCATTGATTCAATTTGACGCTAGGTTGTTTGCATTAATTATTCAGCCAAACTCTTTCTTATCACTCCTGATTTCAAAGAAAGTACTAGTGTTAACTACATTACAGAAGACAACCAAAAAAAATCCTGAAATGAATGTGCAGAAAAGTGAAGGGTCACAACTTGAGTCACAATTTCTTTCGCTTGTTTCTTTTGACATGCATACACGCTACTCGTAACTGCCCAAGAAATAATCTTATTCTACATGATGCCAGCTATTTCAGTAAGAAAATCTTACATAGGAAGGGAAAATCCTGAGGCCAAATGAACCAACAGCAACAGATTAAATTGCAAAAGGATTGTTAGGGGGTCCAAACCTTAAAATAGAGGGCTGAACCATATCATTATCTGGATATGTGCATGCGTATTCGCTATATTGTCCTCCTGCCAGCACAAAAAAAAAAAAATAGGCTACCCCTGCCGCATGAAGAAGTCTATTGATAATCTGTGCCATAATAATCATGACTGCCTGTCAAGTCGATTGTTCATCCTAGTGATTTTTAAAAGGAAAATGGCCTTGATTACCCAGCCTGGTTAAAACATGTTCTTTTTTTCAATTTGTATATACTTTGCATTTAGTATTATGTAAGTCATCTAAGGGCATCTAAGGATATTCATGCATAAATGGGCCAATTTGGGAAATTGACATGCTCCAATATGCTTGTATTTCTCTCTAACTTACATTGGCGAGATCGAAATGGAATAATGCAACAGATTTTATTGGCCTTCTTTCAAGGGTCGTAGAAAAATTCCGGTAGGTAGGCTACAGCTGTGCAGGCACGTGTACTTGATGGATCAACTGGAAAGCTACAAGAGGTAGTTTGACAAAGCAACGCGTGAAACTAATAACAGTAGTAGTTAAAATGCTAAAGCAACGTATTTCTTAAGAAAAGTGCCTAGAGAACATGATCCATGCCAGGCAAGTCGTTTTAAATTAGGTCCTAGGTGTTGTATGTCTTGCATTATAATATAAAAGGGTAGAATGGTTATATTTTTACAGTTCAAACACTTTAGGAAAAGATCACGTGACTAAAAAAAGGACATTGAATTTCAATTATTGAAGTCAAAAATTCAATTTCAGTTGTTCAGATTTTGAATTTTGCAATAGGCTATGCACGCATTTCACTACTGTAGAAAAATTTGCTGGACGATTAGGAAATCCAATGACAACTATGAGACGGTACAGTTTTAGTATAAAACATCAATTCTACATCTAAAGGTTTCACACGCCCCCACACAAACTGCACCGGACATTTTCGATATTGCACTGGATAAATAAAAAAAAAAAAAAAACGACAATATCCTATTTAATTAAAGTGCTTCACAATACAAGTGCAAATGAAAAACCGCAAGTCGCTCTACGAGAAGCGTTGGTCAGAAGGTCTCCTATGCAGGCATCAGGAATTCATTCGTTGGCAGGTGTAGGAATGCATATAGGGTTTCGTTGTAGCACCTGTTGAAACGGCCAAGGGAACAGTTTGGCGATTTCCAGCACCTGATTGAAGTGTTTTTGACTATTTGAACCACGGACGGTTGCACTTCTGGAGAAATGTAGGTCGTCTTTCAACTCCTCGGTGGAGAGCTCACCAGATAGTCTTTCTGGAAATGCCCATCTCAACAAACTAGATCCATTAGTCATGATCTTTTGGCAGGAATCAGGTTAGTTGGTTTAATTGATTCTAAAGTCCTACTGAAGAGGTTAAAAGGTCACTACATTTCACCAAAAATGTGCCACGAGAGACTTTCTTTTCATCTGCTAGATGTTGAAATTGGCAAAAAAGTTAGTAAGGCGGACATTAGAGAAGTATGGAGATGCCTCGGGAACCGGGGGACTCGTGGGGGACCTCCTAGGACTGGGTGTTGACCGCCAGCGTGTTGACGTACCCGTGGGGGCACATGTCGTTCTCGGAGACGCAGTGGGAGAACTGGGCCGGGCTGCTGCCCCTCACCGTCACGCACTGCTCCATCACCTCCAGGCACTTCCAGACCAGGACGAAGGCGTTCTTCAGCATGAAAACCGACACGGGCGCCTTGTAGAGGTAGATCAGGAAGCACCTGACCACCAGCAGCGGCGCGTTGACCAGCGCGCCGACGAGGAACCTCGCCCACACCCAGCGGCAGTGCATCTTGGAGGCGGTCAGCTCGTAAAGCCAGACGACCGGGATGCCCAGAGCCACGAAGTACACGCTGATGATGGTGTACCTCAGATAAAGGTTGGGGATCTCTTGCTTCAGGAGCATCTCCACCAGGACGAAGCTGTCCAGGAGGTCCAGGAAGGTGCTCATGAAGCAACTTTGGGACCGGTAGCGCGTCGCCCCGTTGAGGTCCTCGATGATGGAGTTTATGAGGCAGAAGAGCAGCGGCACGGACAGCAGCACGATCATCTTGAAGCCCGTGACCCCGAACGGCACCTTCAGCGCGATCAGGTCCAGGATGGACGTCTCCAGGATCAGCACCACTTTGGGGGTGCACGCAATGACGTAAATCAACCACGCCAGGTAGGCGAAGGTGAACTCCCCCAGGTTGCAGCCGAAGATGGAGCTCTTCTGGTGGAACCCGCACGCCCGCTCCCGCTTGCTCCTGGCGTTCTTCACGAAGAAGATGCCCCAGCCCGACAGCACCACCATGTCGGTGGCGATCCACGAGCACCAGTACAGGTCCGTGAAGACGATGAGGTAGAAATCCAAAATGCCGCCCTGGCCGACGAGCAGGAGGAAGCACAGCGCCTTGTAGAAGACGCTCCTCCTGGACTTGTGCACGAACAGGGGAGCGGTCTGCATGAATTCGCCCGACGTCATGATGTACGAGACCAGGGGCTTGGTGCTGCTCTCCTCCGGGTTGGACGCTGCGCTCCGGAGGAACAGCTGCCCGGTCTCCGGGGCCGAGGAGATGGGCGAGTCCGGGCTGATGGCCTCTTCGGCTCGGGGATAGCTGGCCTCGGGGTTGTCTTTGACGATTTCTGCGATCATTGTATTCCTGCGTTCCTCCCGTCTCCCTTTCTCGCTCTCCCGGACGCTCCCGGTGCGAGCCGCTGTGTGGAGCGGGCTGGGAATGCGTGGATGCGGGGTTGCCATGTCGAGGGCGGCTTTTAACGCAGAGCGCTTCTCAATCAGAAAGTGATACACAGCAGCGCAGCACACGGTGCACACAGGGAAATGTGTCCTCTGTATTTAACCATCACCCTTGGTGAGCAGTGGGCAGCCATGACGTGTGTGGGGACGGTGCTTTGCTCAGTGGCACCTTGGCGGATCCTTAACCACTAGGCCACCACTGCCCCAAATGATCCATTTATCTATTATCTATTTTTTACATTTACAGCATTTATCCAGAGCGACTTACAATCGGTAGTTACAGGGACAGTCCCCCCATGGAGAGCACAAAATAACACATAATTTTACTTTGTGCCATTTTTTTAAGCAGAAAGACTTGTCCCTGGCTGGTGGAACAACTTGCCCTGCTCCATTCGACTAGACTACGGCTAGTTGAGAAGCAGTTGAAACGCCACTTGTTTAAAAAGTATTTCAGACGAATCTAACACTTACACACACACACATGCACACACACTGCACAAAATTTAAAAAAATATTCGTCTATCACTTAACAATTCCCGAGCATGTTCTTTTTCTGACAAGTTAGGCCTTATCAGGGCTCTTAGTTTTGTAAACTCAAAATCTATAGAAATCGAATGAGAATTGCTGGTGTAAGAATTCCTCTTGTAAGTCGCTTTGGATAAAAGTGTCTGCTAAGTAAAGTAAATTAAAGTAAAGTAAAGAATAAGGTCAACTCTAGACAGCAACATAATGACCATAAAAGAAAGAACATGATCTTTTAGTTTGGCTAACCATAGTTTTAAAATAGTAGCACATACATACACAAATATAGCCAGACGATTCAAGATTCATGAAAGGTTTATTGTCAATACAACAGTATAAAGTGTCTTGAATTGCTGTTTCACACAGACCCACCATAGTTTAAGTGAAGTGATTGTCACGGTGAAACACAGCAGCACAGCACACAGTGACACTATTAAATGTGTCCTCTGCTTTTAACCATCGCCCTTTTAACCATCACCCGGGAGCAGTGTGTGTGGACGGTGCTTTGCTTAGTGGCACCATACATACACACACGTATATATATATATAGACGTGCGTGTATGTACGGTGTGTGTGTGTGTATGTATGTGTGTGTATGTGTGTGTGTGTACACATACAAATTTTTCGTAGCACTTTTATTTAAAAAACATTTAGTTTTATCCCATAAATAGTTCATCTTTAAAATTGATTTTTGGGTGGTAGTAGCCTAGTGGGTAACACACTCGCCTATGAACCAGAAGACCCGGGTTCAAATCCCGCTTACTACCATTGTGTCCCTGAGCAAGACACTTAACCCTAAGTTGCTCCAGGGGGGACTGTCCCTGTAACTACTGATTGTAAGTCGCTCTGGATAAGGGCGTCTGATAAATGCTGTAAATGTAAAAATGTAAAAGTATTTAGTTTACAAGACAGGTCAATTTGGCGTGAACTAGCACAACCTGGCAACCCCGGCGAAATCCCGATATGGATCTGGCGTCCCAGGGAATGGAGTTTCTGAGTTTCTGAGTTCCGTAAACACCACATCACCGTATTACATTCTGCTCAGCGACAGCTCGGACCGTTGACATACGCATAATACAGACTCGTCTGAGCCAGATTACACGCCTCATGGCCAGAACGATCTGTCGCGTAGATCCACGTTCTCCATTCAACAGAAAAACATTCCCGGCGTGGGAGCAGCGTGCGCAATCCGTGCGCAGATAGCCGAATAACTGCATAATTCCCACAGCTCATGCCAGGAGCGGACAAGAAGGCGATTGTGCGCCGTGTTTAGCGCGCTTTGTGCTTTCTGCCCGACGACAGCGACGTCCGCCGCTCCGGGAAAACAAGGAAAACGTGACAAATACGCGGGAATATGGAGGCACACGGAGGCCACCACAAACAGCACATGAAAGTGAACGTGATTGTCATGGTGAAAAACTGCAGCACAGCACACGGTGACACAACGAAACAGTCGGCAGCCATGACAGGTGCCCGGGGAGCAGCGTGTGGGGACGGTTCCCTGATCAAGGGGACCTCAGTGGCACCCGGGGAGCAGCGTGTGGGGACGGCACCCTGATCGAGGGGACCTCAGTGGCTCCCGGGGAGCAGATCAAGGTGACCTCAGTGGCACCCGGGGAGCAGTGTGTGGGGACGGTTCCCTGATCAAGGGGACCTCAGTGGCACCCGGGGAGCAGCGTGTGGGGACGGTGCCCTGATCAAGGGGACCTCAGTGGCACCCGGGGAGCAGTGTGTGGGGACGGTGCCCTGATCAAGGGGACCTCAGTGGCACCCGGGGAGCAGTGTGTGGGGACGGTTCCCTGATCAAGGGGACCTCAGTGGCACCCGGGGAGCAGTGTGTGGGGACGGTGCCCTGATCAAGGGGACCTCAGTGGCACCCGGGGAGCAGTGTGTGGGGACGGTGCCCTGATCAAGGGGACCTCAGTGGCACCCGGGGAGCAGTGTGTGGGGACGGTTCCCTGATCAAGGGGACCTCAGTGGCACCCGGGGAGCAGCGTGTGGGGACGGCGCCCTGATCGAGGGGACCTCAGTGGCGCCCGGGGAGCAGTGTGTGGGGACGGTGCCCTGATCAAGGGGACCTCAGTGGCACCCGGGGAGCAGTGTGTGGGGACGGTTCCCTGATCAAGGGGACCTCAGTGGCACCCGGGGAGCAGTGTGTGGGGACGGTTCCCTGATCGAGGGGACCTCAGTGGCGCCCGGGGAGCAGATCAAGGTGACCTCAGTGGCACCCGGGGAGCAGTGTGTGGGGACGGTACCCTGATCAAGGGGACCTCAGTGGCGCCTAGGTAGCAGCGTGTGGGGACGGTGGCACCAACCTCGGCAGATCGGGATTGGACCTGCAACCTTCTGGTTAACTGCTAGGCCACCAGTGCCCCATGACTCCCGACTCTGGCAGAGGTTATTTAATTAGTCAGTCAGTCTCAATCGAACAATTGCAATTATGGCGTAAATTATGGTTGGAAGAGGGGAAAGACGCAGCCAGTAAATCTTAGTAGTTTGATAATAAACTTTAATTTCAAGTTATGTTGGATGGTGTCTGGACCATAGAAAACAAGCACATATCAATATAAACATATGCATTTCAACCAAGTTCAACAAGAACTGAATAACAATTGGATATTTGTGGATTGGCTTCCGGCAGCCGGGTCTTAATATGCAATAGTCACTGAAGCCAAAGAAACAAACCAAAAGAATAAAAAAAAAAAAAAAATAATAATAATAAAAAAAACATGTGATACAGATGACTTGATAGACATTCAGCTTCATTATTTAATGCATTTTAAGTCTGCGGTGTGGAGTCCAAATCACAAACAGAAGAAACAACAGTTCACAGGAGGGACTTGCCATTATGTACCACAGGCGTATTTAAATAGGAGGGTTAGGGGGAAGAAAGACCTGCGCGGCTGATTTAAAGGGAGGGGAGGGGAGGGGAAAGGTTTCAGTAACATCATTATTGTGTAAATTTTAAGAGTGCATTTGTGCATTCGACAGTAAGGCGGCTCAGAGCTGCCCTGTCAAGAGTCAGTGCATGACCAGAGGATTATTCCAGAGCCATCCCAGCCACCACCTGATACAGTGAAGTTGTGCAGAATTGTTGCATCGTATAAAAAAAATTATCATTAATAATAATAATAATAGTAATACACACACACCTGGGTAGTTGATAAACAAGTCAAACCCACACATGAGAATAAACTCAAGGTTTATTAGTAATATTATTCAAAATTGATAACTTATTTTTCTGGGATTTTTTTTCCACGTAAATGGGACAATACAGACTCACAGAATGGAGAGTATTCGTTTTTCCTAGAAAATGTTTATAACAAGCGCACTGACCTGTTTTTTTTTTTTTTTTTTTTACTTATTTAACTGTTTTTAATGGCCTGCTGGAAGGCACTGCCACAACACAGGGGTAGAAGCTACTGTACGGCACTCTTGCCAGACAGTCCGTTCTAGAGTCTAGAGTAGGAGGGAGAATGGTTGGGTTAGTGTGGGTGGGTTGATGGTTGGGGTGGGTGGGGATCAGGTTAGTGTGGTCTTGTGAGCAGAAGAGGGGCTATAGGTAGAGCTCATAATAATCATCCAGCTCCTCGTGAAACAAGTCCCACTCGTCCTCCGAATCTGTGACGTCTTCGTCGGTGCCTGCAGCCAGGAGCATGAGGAGCATCTCGCTCAGCTCGAACGTCACCATCTCCTCATCTTCATTGTCGAAGGAGTCGCTGCTCTCCCGCTCATCTAAGATGTCCCAGAGAGGCGTCCGGCGTGAGTTCTGTCAAGCAGAGAGGTGAAGGGAGTTAGGAATTCTTCATGAACATTTTACTTTATAGACACCCACCCCCCCCCTCTCCCTCTCTCCCCCCCCCCCCCCCCTATATATATATATATATATATATATATATATATATATATATATATATATATATATATATATATATATATATATATATATATATATATATATATATATATATATATATATATATATATAGAGCAAGACATTAAGTGAAGTCAATACTAAATAGCTAAAGATAAAATGTTTCTGAATGATTTAAATGGTGCAAAATACTGATAATTACTTGTACCATTTAGCTGTGAAACACAGGCACTGTCACTGATATGATGGTTATGAAAGTTGTATTATCCTGTGTATTTTTTTGGTTTGTACAGGCAATAGTCACAATAAAACTTTATAAACTAGGAAACTTCAAACCAGGGTTACAAAAAAATAAAAATATCTGGATACGGTTTCATTTACAGATCTCATCGTGGTTTCTGAGCGGTGTCGGTGACACATGCAGGCGCAGCTTCAGCTTAGAGACCTTTAAAGAGAATTCTGTCCTTTGGATGAGCCAGATCTGCAACGCAATGCTGCCATTTAATATTGCTGTGCCAGCTATGAGCCAAAGTGCCATCATTTTCAATACACAGAGTATTCATTTTTACGCTAGGGTGTAATTAAATTCGCCCCGTTTGCGGGGAAAGTCAGAAAGTCCTAACAGAGTACTGAGCTAATTCCGAAAATATATGCATGCTATTCTGCTTTGTTTAGGTCCCATTATATTTAGGGGCAGTGGTGGCCTAGCGGTTAAGGAAGTGGCCCTGTAATCGAAGGTTCGTCCCCACACACTGCTCCCCGAGTGCCTGTCATGGCTTCCCACTGCTCACCAAGGGTGATGGGTTAAATGCAGAGGACAAATTTCACTGAATACAGGTTTGTAGTGGCAAGGATCTCACAATACGATGCAGTTATATTATGATATATTGTGATAATATACAGTTCACTGAAAATGTAAAAACAGAGCTGATGTACAAGACTGGTTTTGCAACTTCATTCTGCCTGAAATGTGAAGCAGTAATATAAAGGACCCAGTTGTACAGCGCCATCTACAGGAGTGGAGGTTGTAGTCGCACGGCGATTCTCATCTCCGCTTACCTCCATAAAAGAAAACGCTCCACAGCACCACCCGGTGGACTAATTTTGTATACAAAAACATCGATACTTGATGTGCCTGTATCGATACAATATCACGGCGTAAAATATCGCGATATATTGCTGTACAAACTTTTCTAACACCCATAGCCAGTGTATTTGTCTGAGCCTGTATGCAAAATGACAAGGAACACAAACTTTTGTGATTTGAATAACCCAATCAGGAATATTCAAATTGGGGCCCATGGGATCCAGGTACTGCCTTGAAATGTGGCATGTGAGACACAGTGGCACTTACCCGGTTTCTCCCATTAGAGCCAGTCTGACGTCTCTGCGGCTGCGGCTCTTCCAGGCGGCCATCAGGAAAGGCGTGTTTGTAGAAGCAGTTGGCTCCGAACGGGCAGGTCCCACGGCCCTCGTCAAAATACCGACACGGTTTGCTCCTGTGGCCCCAAAAAACTTCAGTCATTTAAAATGTACATTAGAAAAAATATGTATATTATTGGACAATTGTTTTTAACTCAACGAAACAAATGAAGGTTGTACCCCATGCCATCCTTGTACTTCTGGATGAGTTTCTGCTTTTCCTCCTTCTCCTCCACCCAGTACTCGCTTGGGATGATAAAATTGGACGTGATTCGACATTCCGGGCAGGACCTGCAGACCAGGTAATTATATCATCAAGTTTTTTTTCCCCCCTATTCAACAACAAAAAGAACCAGCATCTTACTTTATGATCTTGCTCTCGAACTGCTTGGCGCTCCTCCACTTGCGGATGCACTTGAGGCAGTAGCAGTGGCTGCAGTTGGAGAGGATGCCGAAGCGGCGCTCGCTCGGGTTGGCTTTCTCGAACACCACCTCCATGCACACCCCACACATCATGTCCTTACTCCGCTGGATGGCAAAGGAGATCTCCATGTCCTTCTCGTGAGCCTCGATGCAGGCCTGCAACGCAGAGAGGTGGCATGTAGGACGCGTCTAGAATATCATTTCACGGACCTCACAAAGCTTATTTCACTCATTTAATATATGCAAATCAGGGTTGTATATTTTGTATAAATGAACACAATTTGTGGACACCATGTTAATGGGTGCAGAAGTTCTGTGGACGTGATTTAAAACATTTAAAACTACAAAGTCGGCCATTACTTTCCTTCTGCGTTTCCCTGAATGTTTATCGCTGTAGCATCATAGCATGCGGCTGCGAGCACGGACGAGCAGACATGATGCTGGCTTGTTGCCGCGGTGACCCCCTACCCTGATGTGCAGCGACCGCTGGCCGTTGTCTGAGGGGTGCAGCACCTGCAGTCCGCACATGTCACACACGTCGCCGTGCAGGTAGGCGCAGTTGACTCCGTAGCGACACTCGCCGACCGCGGCGTACGGGCACAGCTGCTTCCTCAGCTCCAGCTCGGCCTGTTCCTTCTCATACTCCTCCTCGATCAGGGGAACAGGCCCTTCCAAATCCGCAGGATCCCCTGAGGGGGGGTTAATAAAAATGTATATTAATAAACTGAAATAACATTTGCTTTTTTTTGTAGCGTACTGTACACTGTAAAATTGAGAACGAGGATAAAAGACCTATTGCCTGGACATCGGGGGGGGGTGGCTACCCCCTAACATGATACCACCCACTGCTGAGAAAGGTCACAGTGGGGGGGAAAAAACTGTCCCTAAAAAAAAAAAAAAAATTCCTTTTCACTTTTCCAGATTGTCTCACCCCTTCACCCCAAACTTCATGTTTATCTGCACGCACAGACGGTAAAAATAGCCACACGCCACATCTAGGATGCTGGGAACTGGAACAGGGGATAGTCCTGACACGGGGAGGAATCACTTTACTGTTTCAAGATTAGAATCAGGCAGGCATTCCTCTCTCTGGTTGCGCAACCCCTCCCCCCCACCCACCCGCTCAGGGCCGACGCCCGAACGGGCCGCTCACCTCTCCCGCAGTACGGCTGGCCTGGCACGAACTCGGCAGCGTTGACCCAGTCCACTGACGAAGAGCTGTGTGGCTTCTCCGGGCCGTCGGCCGAGCAGTCCGTCCCAGTGGGCGCAGGGTCAGGGGGGCCGGTGGGGGGCAGGGGGGCGGAGGGCAGCAGCATTTGCGGCTTGGGGCCGGACAGGTCCTCTTGCTTGGCTGGTTTTGTATGTTCATACCTTTCAATCATTAAACAAGCTGGAATTAATAACTGTGCGCATCACATGGTGTGATCACTAAGTTAAGTTGGGATGCTGAGAAATGTGAAGGTTTTATTTCTTTTAGCCTTAAATAGTACAGTTTTAAAATGTAGGGTTTTTTTCCAACCAGAAGAATATGGCACAATTTAAAAATTAATACAAATTAACTTATGACAAATCTCCATATATCTTGCATTATTCACCGAGTGAAAATTACAATAAAATGTTTTTTTTATTCTTTTGGTGTGGCCTGGTTTAGCAAGCGTGCACGATTGACAGTTAGCTTTACAGGGTTCTTTTAAAAATTAATGATGTTTTACAAATTTCCATGACCCTTCAAATACTCTAAGGCAAATTTCCATGACCTTATGGTCTCTGAAATTTGTGCAAAAAAGAAAAACACAAAAAGTGAAATTTACATTTATGACAACCCTGAGAAAAAAAAAAGCGTAACATAAATGGCAGTATTTCTTACTGCAAGCTGCCCAGCCCGAGCCCGAGTAAAATGGACCCGATCAGGTTCCGGCACACACAGTCATCTGTAACTTACTTAGATACTTTAGACCTGTTTTAAATGTTGGGGGTGTAAACATAGAAGAACATCTTACGGGAACTTACGGGATTTCAATGACTTACGGGGATTTTCAGAACTTTGTGTGGCCTGGAAATTTTCTCTTTTCAAATTCCATGTCTTTTCCAGGTTTTTAATGAGCGTAGGAATCCTGGGTTTATATGGGACACGCCGACAGCTTACCAGTAACATTACATGATGGACTCTTTCGACGCCTGGCCAATATATCAGAGATGAACAGCTATGTGTCAATTAAAATGATTCAAAGTTCCCATCTCACTCAGCTCTGGTTCTTATCAGTTGCTGTCATGTTGTCGAGCCAGTTGTAGACATAAACAACCCCCGTTTCGCTATCGGGGCTAGACGTCGCACGGCTTAGCTGGAGAACACTGGACCTTGCTGTGGAGACACCGAGACAATAATGACGAGACCTCGTGGCAGTAGGGTTTGCGCCCCAACAACGTTTCAAAGTTCATGCGCTTATTTAAAGTGCAATGTCACAAACTACAGGAGCCGGCGGTTGCTCTAGCAACAGAATGGCTACATGTCAACAAGACTGAAAACACAGTCTGCATATATATGACAGGTTCTACTGAACTCATCATCATCCCATGTTAACGGTGCTCTTCAGCACCATTCTGATTTGAAGTGAGCGTGAGCAAATCGAGGGCACGCGTTTACGACTCGCGTGTACCCCGAGTAGCGGTGACCTGCCTGTTAACACCATTTTCCATTTCTGGTCACATTTCAACAACACAAGAAGTACAATGTACGTTTACGGCATTTATCCGACACCGGTAGTAAGTGGGGTTTATTTATTTCTGTTTCTATTCAAGGTACGCTGCGTTCGGAGCGCTGGCGTCCGTTCCGGCGTGCATGCGCGTTCGATTAGAAGAAGCTGCAGCGAAGCAGGCTGAACCGAGTGAACCCTGCAGAATGGTGGGGCGGTGGGCGAGCGAGGGAGAGAGACAGACGTGGGGGGGGGGGGGTTATGTAATTGCCTTGCGCGCTGCACTACGCGCTGTCTGCCCCGCAGGTCTGCGGGAGAAGAGGGGAGAGACGGGCAGACAGGGCGGCCAAAAGAGAGGGGGGGAGGACGAGCGAGCGCAGCACAATAGCGGCGGCCGGACAGAAATTCATCCATAATAAAGACACCCTGCGCACTCGGGCTCCTTTCTTTCTTTTCTTTTTTTTTTTATCCGAGTTGTTAATGAAGGCTGGACAGCCCACCGCCACCAAACAATAACCAGGACGGCCTCCATATGGAGGCGGAAGACCAATCGTGCACACGCAGGAACGGCTGGTGCGCCAACAAAGCCCCTTCTGGCCGACGGCGAGCCTTATCAAACAGACAATCCCCCCGCAGACGCCATGCTTTCAAAAGAAAGGGCGGCCAGTCGTCGTGCTCGGCACATGCGATCAAGGGAGCAGGACCCCGCGCACAATAGACATTCCTCCACCGAGGGCCGAGGAGTGGCTGTAACCATGGGGACGCTCTTCAACGCCGTCTGCTCGGGTCTGTCCGACAGGCTGGTTCTGATACCAACAATTAAGACGAGAAGAAGCAGTAAAAACCACACAGTTCAGCAATCCTGGCGAGAAAGGTCACAATGAAGAGGGTGGTAGGAGCCTAGTGGGTAACACACTCGCCTATGAACCAGAAGACCCAGGATCAAACCTCACTTACTACCACTGTGTCCCTGAGCAAGACACTTAACCTGGAGTGTCTCCGGGGGGGGGGGGGGGGGGGGGGGGGACTGTCCCTGTAACTACTGATTGGAAGGCGCTCCAGATAAGGGAGTCTGGTAAATGCTGTAAATTTAAGTGGGACGACATCCTCAGGACAAAACACCGAATGAGCTAATACCAGCTTCCCATTTCTACAACTTCATTACGCAAACCGAAATTGTGCAGGGAAGCAGCCACTCATGATCTTGACCATTTAAAAAAATAGAAAAAATCTGTTCAGGAAGCGCCAGTTCCACACACGTGGGGTCATGTTGACATTACACACCGCGGTTCTCAAATAACACCATTTCACAACCATTCCTAGAACCACTGGCAAGCATGAATGTTCTTCAAATCATCTGTGTGTGTGTGTGTGTGTGTATATATATCATACACACACACACCTATGTATGTATTTATGTATATATCTCATACACACCGATGTGTCCATGCGTGTGTGTGTATATATATAAAATATATACACACACACACATATTTTCAAATAGAATAAATGCAGAAGTTAAATATAAAATCCCTGGTAAATTCAGGGCCAATTTCCTACCTGCATCGGTCTCCAAACGCACAGTATCCCTTCTGAAAAAACTTGCAGATCATTGCCGGCTTGCTGCTGGTGAGGTCGTGCGAGTATCGACAGTTGTTTCCTTCTTTGCACAGACCGTGCATAAAATACCTAGGGGTCATAAATACAGCAATCAGTAATACGTTTTAACTTCGAATAACATTAATAATAATTAAAAAAAAAAAAAAGCACCGAAGTTTCCCCATCTCGGGCTGCGCTGCGTTTACGCTGTACGCGTAAAAACCTACGCGTAACGTTCGCTCGGAGGAATTATTACGCGCTTGCTCCTGAAAAGATAGATTTTACTGAAAACACACACACACACACACACACACACACACGAGTGACAGATCGACCGCGGTGCGAGCGGCGACGTCCATTAGAAACCGACCCACGGATAAATAAATAAAATAAAAGCGCCTGGCGGCCGTTGGGAAGACGGGGGGAAGCCGGGAAACTGCAGGACGATTTGAACAAATAAAACGCGCACGGACACACTTCAGGCGGCGGGGCTGGCCGGACTCCGAACTCCGGTGTATTGTTACGTGATGTCATTTAAATGCCACCTCTCGCCCTGACGCCCGGGTGTCGCGGGGCCACCAGGCTGTCGCCGCGCCGGGAGCGCAGGGTCTGTCGACCCAAAACAAATAACACATCTCGCTGGCCGCACAAAGACGACGACGGCGGCGGCGGCGACGGCCAACACGCGGCGGCGGGGGACGCGGCGTCGCGACGGGGACGGCGAGCCGGCAAAACGCGACAGCCTCCCACCTGGCCTCCCTCACCTGCAAGTTACGTGTTTGGTCCAGCCTCCTGTTATTGCCGGAGCCGCTGTCGATGCTGCCGCTGCCTCCGCCATTGCTGTTTATGTTGAAGCCGAGCGCCCGGATCTTCCGGCAGGCAGCGCTCGGACTCGGGCGCCTTCGGAAAGGCCGAGGGTTCCCGACACGAACACGCAGCGAGCCGACTGTCCACTAGAGGGAGCCAGCGAGCTGCTCGCCCACTGGCACTGATCTGCAAACAGCGTCGTTAACCAACACAAGTCCGGGGCTCTGAGGAGAAAATACTGATCCCGGGTCAGTGTAGAAAAAAAAACGTCAGCGATGGCATATTAATAATATATACAGTGCATAACAAACAAAACATATGCTGTCATATATTTTTTGCTTATTTTAAAAGTGAAGGCACATTATCTAATCCGACTTTGACAGATGACGTACTCGCGTTAAGTGCGAGTTGCCGAGGTGCATTATGGGAAGGTATTCTCTGACTTCGATTTGTCTTATGTATTAAGTATTAAGTACTCAATAATACTGATAGTACAAAATAAATAAACATATTAAAATAACTATTACAGTGTGCGTCTTCTGCTTCATATGTATTTTTTCGTTTCCCTCAGTTATAGATGGTGGCACATGGAACTTTAAAGTCCTTTTTTCTTTGCTATATTAGTGCCATTCCACCACGTCAAAGAACTGCATTTCCTTTCCTGAGCAGAAGCAGAGTTGCTAGGTTACGCAAAGTGAAGACAGTCTCCATCTGTGTTCCGAAGACATGAGGCTGAGATGATCCCCCAAAATGCCTCAGCAAGAGTTGCTAGGTTCCCGCCACATGGGAAATTCGACATGACATCACACAAGCCTGAGATCATATCAACACAACATGGCTTTCCCACAAATGATCACTGATCCCCGGTCGGCTGTGACTTCAGAATATGCAGCCATTTTCGTTCCGTGTCACATATGCCACTCTGATCTTGGAATAAGAAGCCCCTTTCTCGACTGACCAGAAATGTTTAAAGATGGTAAAGAGATTTGGCCTAGAAATTTGTAGGTAAATGCAACAGAAATATGGGCCTAAATACTAGCCTGACTGTGAAGTGGCAACATCATTGGTTGCTGAAGGAATGTGAAAAACAATCTACTATTCACACTGCTGTTCATGAGCGAACTTATAATTAATGGCAAGTAATCTTGAGTGTTGCCGCCAATAATGCATGATTTGCACCATGTTGGTTCCCTATGCCAGTTGCAAATATGGCCTCTAATTTTGCTCTTATACCGTTGAGAAATTCTGTCCTTTGCTCTCATTTTGCGATGCTGACTACCTATTAGTTCTTTTCATTATAGCTTCATTATTCCTACGTTATATTCAGATTACACTACTGCAATAACCTTGTATGTGTGTTCCGCCAAAACAACGAACAGACTACATTTTCTCTTAATTAAAAAGTCCCCCGACATATTGTATCGTCCCTTAATGTTCAGAATTTGCCTTTCTGTGTGATTTCTAATCAAATCTGCAAGGTTAAGGTCAACTAGTAAATGTGTATTTGTTGTTGCTGCAAAAGAGCTTGCACTGTACAACACTGCAGGTTCATTAAAACATCAGTGAAACATGAAAGAAGGACGCAATTTACATGCATTCGCATTATGAATATAAACCGTCTCCGTCTGCAACAGCACATGTTTCTTTTGAATTACAATGCTACTTTGAGATTAAGATCAATATTCAATCTTTATTCAATGAAACCTAGAGAAGATGAAAAGCAACTGGCACGACTGAAATGATTTGACACAAGATTGGGACATGATATGTTCATATTACATCAAGTTTAATGACCTACAGATGCATTATAAAAACTTATTTCATTTATATATTGTGTTATTAAAGTACATTAAAAATAATAATATTAACCAGACTGTAGGAGTAGAAGCAGAATGATCAAAAACATGATATCATTCAGTCATACTATTGCCTTAATACTTCAGTATGAATGAAAGCATTTATGCGTCTAAGCCTACAGGAGTCCGGTGTTCAAATGGAATCCGCACAATTTGTTCATGGCTTTTTAAGTATTCATCATCTTTCAGCGTGTAGATTAAACACAATGTTCTCATGCTTGGATACCAAACATAAACCAAAATCATGGAAAAAACGGCCGGCTTTAAAAAATAGTTTACAATAGGTACTCTTTGCGGATACTTTCAAATGATTATTTTTTTATGAAAATACCTGTGCTCTGTGCTCACAAATTCTTGAAGCAACGCACAACACCTCCCAAGTAACATTGCGATGTAAAGGAGTTGGGCACTGCCGTATTTCCCTTTTTCCTTTTCTTCATTCTTCTTTTATTGGGTTATTTTCAGTGAATTCTCCCCGCCTGTTGTCTTTAAAAGGGACGTAGATCCGAAACAGATGAACACTATACAACAAAGCAGACCCGATGCTGCACTAAATCACTAACACAGATTTTAAGGGTGGTTACATACATTCACTAATACGGATAAAGAAGGAAGGACAGAAGACAACACAGAAACAGGAACTGAGGCAAACATATCGCCACTTGACATCCAGTAATTAAACCTGGTCGAACTATTTTATTGCATCTTTCCAACAGTTGCAGCTCCTAGAAATATTTGCTGAGCTGCCTGGAAGCATTTAATAATCGTCTCTTTTCACAATTCCATTCGAAGAAAGATTCAGGTAAAAACCATGCTCTCTTTTGACCTGTTTATTCTGAAATGATACTGAAAGATAACTCGCCAATGCACCCCAACGTCCGTGTCTGGATTCGCACGGACATAAACAGAGCCCCGCCCCCAGCCCGTCAAACTGTCAGCCTGTCCATCACCTTCACCTACTGTCCCCCACTTCAGCACTTGGATTAAACAGAAAACTCCACTGCCGGGATACCAAATACAAACCATATCCCTGGGAGACAGCAAAGAGCCACCGGCCGGAATATCTCCCATGTTTATGTAGAGAGGTGGAAAAATCCACAAAGGAGTCTCTGGAAAGAAAGCTTCGACTGATGTCTGAAATCCATCATTTGTCATCTGCATTGTTCTTGTCTGAGAAGGGCCCTCTGGCCTTTTCTCCTCTATATTGTTTCGACTACCTCAAAACTGATGAAACCTAAACCCGTGTATTTATCTGTTCCATAACTAGATTAGTGTCTCCGTCTTTGAAAGCTTTATAAATAGGATCAAGGCCGCGTGTGGCACCTTCAGCAATGAAACGCAATTGGCTACTGCTGATTCTCTTCGTTCAGGCACTGGTTTGTGTCCAGGGCAGTTTGATTGGCAGAAAAAATGGGAATAAAGTCAGGATGCGCTCACAAAACGGCAGGAGCTCCAGTCCACAAAGAGACCGTTATGTGCTTCACAGGGGCTTCAGCAATCTGGACGTTTTTGGTGGGACGTTCGACCTCACTGACGCCAAAACTGGTACGCTTGACGGTGTTGGGGTGAAAAAACGAACGGGCCACAGTGAGCGCTATGGTCACTTCAACTCTGACACGGTAAGGAGAGCGCATGGAATTCTTACGTTGTAATTAATAAGCACACATAGGCACATGATGTTGGTCATTGTTGTGAATACACGGTTATTAATCTTGTTTATAGCATGGCTGCAACGGAATAGAGTCTCGCCGCTGTGATGCACATGCAGACTGCGCTGGGTGTCTTGGACTCTACACATGTAAAATGTCCCAGGGAAAGTGCCAGCTAAAGGGATTTTCACATCAGCAAGGTACCATGAGCGTACCAATAACATGCCACGTTACATTTCTCTAGCTCACTATGATCAAAATATACTAAAAAAAAACTTTACCTTTACAGAAAGATTCGTCCAGACCCTAAGAGATGCTTGACTGCCCTGTGATATTTGATGATTTTATTGCATTGCATATAAAAATAAAATAAAAAAATATGTTTAATAAAGAAATATTTCAATAAATACACATGTAGTACCCAATATAGCTTTACTGCATTTTCCTCTCTTTGTGTGCATTGGGTTTTACTAACATAATTCAACTGATTTTGAATTATTGGTCATATTGTCTTTATTATTGTCTCACATGTACAGCAATTTGGCTCGACCAAAAATGCTTTTATATGTGTTTTTTTAATAAAGTGACTTAACCAACAGATTTTGCATTATGCATTATACATTATGACCGTAAAGAGAAATGCACAGTTTGCAGGTGCATGTGTGTCTGGCTTCAGGTTTTATTAACTTCAAGGAAGTTTCATGGGTTTGCGGAGGGTGCATAATGGCTTTTACAATTTAGAGAAGTAATCATAGAAGTTTTCCTATAATGGGAAGTTCCAGCAACACAATCTGTCCCTTCACACTTCATTTGAATCAAATCTGTTTATACAAGAACAATAAAAGGAAGCAAAAGTGAAGCAGCGAGGAACAAGAAAGCCTTTGAAAGGAGAAATGATCTGTTGAGAGTGTTGTGCCGACGGCTGATTTCCTTTACAGTAATGTGTTTCCTAATTGACTAAACAATGTAGTCTCTTCATATCTCTAATCGGTTTAGTGGCACATTTGATATTTAACAAATTTCAGTGATGCTGCCATGTGGATAAATGCAAATGTGATAAAGAGCAGCCGGTTCAGTATTTTTAATTTTTAACATTCTTTATATTTTCTACTTGTCTGGAGCACAGCGCCATCACTTTTGGCTCTGGCAGTCAGACAGAGAGGATTTGTCCCACCGTGATCTCAGGGCAATTCCACCAGACCTGCAGGAGGACACAGAATACATGGATGTGTCTCACAACAAGATATCAGTGATGACCTGCAGTGATCTTAAAGACCTGATGCACCTTTTTCTTCTTGAAGGTCACCCTAAGCAGCCTTCAGTTTATGACACAATCTCTTGACTGCTATCCCAGATTTTTCCATGGCTTAGTTCACAGTCCTGGACATTTATGACATGTTAGGCCCGAGGAACATAAATATAATAAATACTTTTGGTCACACTACTCAAACATCTGTGGCCGTTTGCAGTTGAACAAGTTGCATTTATAAACACAACATATAACGAGGACACCGAAGATGGATTTCAGTTCCCCCCACAAAACGCCACAACAAGAATCTGGTCTATTATATTTAACGGTGTCAATCACTATCAGTACCAGTACCCCAAAATCAACATAAATGTGGAACTCGCCTCTCAGGTTTCATATCCGAAGTTCTCCAGCACATAAATGAACATTCCCTCTAGTAAACCGATATCAGTTATGCTGCAGTGCTGCAGACTTTAGATCTGGCCGGATGAAAAAGGCTTTTGGTGGGCTCTGTGCACCCCGACTGCAACCTTTCCTGTCCTAAAAAGGCCTCTTGCTGAGTCAGAACCGATTTAGGAGTCTAGCTCTCATTTCAAAAAACACCTGTGAGATGAAGGTCTCGTGACATGAGCTTCAACTTCATACGCCTCTCTGGAACGTGTACATGGCCACAACTGAGCCGAACCACATGTTCCTGCACCTGTCACCTCACCTCAGAAAAATACACATGGCAACGCCTGGCATCACCCCCATAAGCAGCGAAGTGCTCGCGAAGATTCCTGGCCTGACACACCTCCATTTGAGCTCCAATAATATTCAAATCATTGCTATGAGACTCCCGTCCCGACCCTGCTATTCCTTTCCATAGCTCATAACGCAATCACCTACATAGTGAAGTTTTCCAGGACAACTTGTCCAGACAGGAAACAACCAATTCTGTGACTCTCACTGTTTTTTTTTTCTTCTTGACTGGCCTCTGGATTATGTTTGTAGCAGTCCAACACTTTATGCTAATATGTCCTTGGTCAAATATGAGTTTGGGTGACTTGCCTGTCAACCAACCATGGATTCAAGTGTCAATTGCATTGCCAGTTTTTTTGCCATAGTATCAGATTTGGCCATCACTTTCTATGTCTGTGATGGCGTTTGGTACACCAAGATGCTTTGGGTGTGGATTAAGGCAAAGAGAAGAAGTCATAGGGATGGCCTGCATTTGCTGAATGCCTCTTTCCAGGATCATGCTTCCATCCCATACACCCGACGCGACGCAGCCTGGGTCTCAACCCCTAGAGCGGGCTGGAGTGTCCCTCTGCATCCATGAATGTGACTTTGTGCTGGGCCAGTGGATTGTGGGCAACATCATCGACTGTGTGGGAGCCAGCTACCTGTTTGTGCTCTCTCAGAACTTTGTCCAGAGCAAGTGGTGCAACTACGAGCTCTTCTTTGCCCAGCACATAGCTATGAACATGTCCTGTCCTCATCCTGCTGGTGCCAATCCCATGTGACTGTCTGCCCTGAAAGTACCTGAAGCTGAGGTCCCTCCTCAGACTGCAGACGTACCTGGAGTGGCCTTGGAATGAGCATAAGCAGCATAAGCACGGGTCAGTGAACAGTCCGACAGTGAACCAGAGAATTGCCCCGAAGCAAAGGGCAACAAATATGTCGGACACATGCTCTCTAATGCCTGAATAACCAAAATTCAACTTATCCAATAAAGGGTTGGACTGCAAACAGAAATACAGAAAAGGCCATGCTAAGTATGGGTAGGAATGAGGTCATGTGTAACTACTAGTTAACTTCTAGTAAACAGTAATTATTTCTGTTTTATCCATGTTGTTGTCATTGTTCAGAAGTAATTAGTTGGACATCTACTGATACTGCCGTTTCTTCTACAGAGAGGTTGAAATGTCTCCACCTACTGTTCTATTCAAGCACTACAGATGGCTTACATGGCTCCTAATCTATGATATCAAGTTTATTCTCTACTTCATAATAAGCAGTATTTTGTAGTATTATTTGTACATCAACCCGTATTGATGTAAATAAACTGAACGGAGAAAAAAAAAGTGTTAAGTGTTTTCATGTTCAACCCTCACATGAGGCTGTAGCATGGCCACAGTTTAGAAAAAAAAAAGTCACTTAATTTGGAGGGGTTTTAGTTGGTTAAATTGCTCCCTTTTTTAGTGATTCAGATTCAGACTGTGTCGTTGTTGGTGTGTCGGGGCATTTTAATATTCTCTGTAATTATTGAACCCTGTTTGGGAGATTTCAGAAACTTTATCATGAAATAATAACCATAAATCCCCTCAATATAGAAACATATAAATAAAACATATTTAGTTGATATTGCAACCACAAAGTGAGTGAACACTGTGGAATAGACAGTGTTAGTGCCTTATTATTATAGGCATAAGAAATATTTTTTTTTATTTAATAAACGAATGGGAATGTATTATTTAACAATCCGTTCAACAGACTCCACTTCTTAACTGAACAATTCTGCAACACTTGCCAACACTTATCTGATTGTGCTGCTAATACCACGTTCTGCATAGTACAACGACGCCCATGCTCAGGTACGCTTTAGCAAATCACCGGAAAGTCAGGCTGTGCTGATAATAATCTGGCTGCACAATTACATCTTTGTACAGTATAATTGCGGTCGCGGCTGCCGAGCGTCTGACGCCGCAGATAGTCAGTACTACATTACCCATAGTTCCTTCGCGGGCTGGAACTGGGCATGCGCAGTGAGGTCGCTCCCCTGCCTCCTCCCCATTTCAATGTAAGATGGTGGTCAGAAGGTGCTGCCGCTGTACACACAGAGGCTGACAGAAAATACCAGGCGTTTTCTTATCAGGTCAGCATAGAATTTAAGAACCAACGCCGCTAAGAATTCAAGGTGCCTACTGACATACAGTTGAGAAAGTTCAGAAAAAAAGGTAACCAAATGCCCGCCCCACTTGGTGTGTGAGTATCCCTTGGAGAGGAATCCCAGCAAATAGAGAGACAGGGTGAGTATCCCACAAACTATCGCCATAAAACTGAACAACAAGGCTAAAAGTGCAACACGAAGCGGCGCTGGGGTTGGCATTAATTAGAGTATTCCCCCCCGCCCCGCCGCCGCACACTTCACGGCAGCCCCTGTGCGGCCGGAGTGGTGAAGTGTTGGTTCGGTGGGCTCGTGTCAGAGTGCCGGTGTGGGCAGCGGGAGAGTCGCGGGCTTCGCCGGAGCAGCGTAGGCCCTGGCGCTAGCCTGTTAGCTCACCGCCTAGCCTGCCGTTTAGCAACTTTCACTGTCTGGCCGTCCTCGTTTCTGCCACTTTGTTGGCGACCAGAAGTGTGTCATGCTCTTGTGTGCGGCCCGTTCGTAAGAAACCAACTTTTCTCTCCGTGGAAGCGTGTGTTTCGAGCATTTACAAGCGCTGTCAGCATTGTGTTAGGTCGGCTAGCCGAACGCACGGCTAGCTAGCCATTCGTAGCCGTGTCATTTGACCGGCTTTTGGTCGTGCGCTGAACATCTGTGCGCAGTGCGCTTCGGGTGCGTGAGAACTGGTGTCAGAGCCCCTCGCCGAGACGACACGCGGTCACGGGTGTGGCCGTTTGTGTATTTGTCGTGTTTTTTCCCCCCTCAGTGCCCTGCGTTGTTTCTTCCTCCCTTTCTGGAAGCTGTGAGCTAGCAGGCTAATGCTGGACTAGTGTTCTGACGTCACTCACCCGAGTGGACATGACGAGGACTTTCAGTTCCTTTTCGTGTGTGTATATATATATTAACACTGCGCCCATTCGTCTAGTAGAAAGTAAACTTTTCATTAGTTTTTTTTCCCAGAATTAGTCGTCGTGAAGAGCTCGCCGTTCATTAACCATATTGTAGCATCACCCATTTACATTTACAGCATTTATCAGACGCCCTTATCCAGAGCGACTTACAATCAGTAGTTACAGGGACAGTCTCCCTGGAGCAATTTAGGGTTAAGTGTCTTGCTCAGGGACACAACGGTAGTAAGTGGGATTTGAACCTGGGTCTTCTGGTTCATAGGCGAGTGTGTTACGGCATTTCTCCTTTTTTCCTTCCCTTCATCTCTTAAATGGTTTGCATCATTCTCATTGCTATAAGTATGTTAGTCTGCTAATGTTTTTTCATTCTATATTCTTTTATAAATATTTTGTTATTGGTAATCAAAGTTTGTTTACACACCTTTAATAATTTAATAGCTTATTGGTTTTTCTGCACTGTTAATACCAGTCCTACTAACCAGGTAATATTAAACAGTGAGGTCCCGGCTTGCTTGGTGTTCTTATAACGCTCCGTCTCAGACTGTATTCAGCTCTTATTTGCATAGTTCCAACTGGGTGCAAAAGGGACTGATATTGGCTTTGTTTATCTCTCCTCAGTAAATTTACCCTCTTAACGTCTTCTAAAAGCCAAGCTTGCTGAATCGTGTTGGACCCTGCCAGTGTATTCTATGTTGTGCCCTGAGACGGTTCTACGACCCTGACGGCCCGGCTATAATCACGTCTCACTCACACTGTCCTCCCTGGCCTAATCTCGAAGACATTCACAGCCATCCGTTGTCTCCTCTGCATTATAATATCCGGTAGATGGAAGGAAGTTCTTGCAAAGTACATGTCTCGTGATTCTGATCAGGTCCATTTGACAGTAATACCTCTCGGTTACCTGGGTCATATCCTTCATACCACGCAGGCAACAGTGAACTGCTTTCTTGAGTATCCGTAAAACATGCCATTTTATCAGAATTCAGTAAGTCCACTCAGTGTTTTGAGACAGATGACCTTTAGCAGTGTTCAAAATTGATTGCTGCTTCACAAAAAAAATGAAGTAAATTTGCATATAATCTTTAGTTTGTCTTTTACGGTTTAGAGATGTGTTATTGTGATGCTGTAAGAATTCTTGGCACCGCTGCGTGCCATGTACGACTGTTTCTTTCTCCCTGCCTGGGTGGCCATTGGTGGTTCAGCCCAGCCCTGACTATGCAACTGATTGCATTCTCGAACGTGGCCACAGATTGTGCGCTGTAACCCTGTAAATCATTAATGGGGGGAAAAACCCTGGCATACATACGCATCACAGGTGAAACCCATTGGTTGCATTCCCAGTTAATGTAATCATTCAGCATTGTATCTAGTGAAGTGCTGTCCTGCTGTTGTCTGTGTACACATCGGTGAGCAAGCGGCCCTGTTGCTTATTTGGCATGTGGGGGAAGTGCAGATGTAGCCTGTGTTGGAAAGTGTGTGCATTTCCCGAGAAATTCGCCTCCCGTGCATGAAAAGGTCTTTCACCAATGACCCTGGCTTGAGTACAGAAATCCTTTTCAGGTTTTCATGCGTTTATGTTTCCTCTATAAGGGCCACCCCTCTTTGCCCTATTTTTGTACAGAACAGTATAGTGTGGCGGGTATAGAATGCTCACCTGAGTTTCAAGGACGTTGGAAATGTTCAATTGTTGTGCATGGTCCCATTTTTGCCTAATTGAGCATCGCAGGGCTCTAGAGTGCGCCCTAATTTCTCAATGGTGCCAATTAGTCTCTTTGGAGAAAAGTCTTAGTAAACTCCCTGTGGTTCTAGCAACATGCATTAGGATGCATATTGTATTGTAAACCAATCAGAGATTGTGAAGGGTGGGGCCCGCCTCTGATAGGACGTTCTCTAGATATTCCTGTATGTGCCGCAGTCAGACAGAGAGGTGAGTAGCCTGGACCAGTCAGATAGACCGAGAGGAAGTAGACACGGATTAGAGCTTCAATCGGACCTTAAAAGTTAGACCCAGTTAGTTCAGCTTTTTAAAAGCCCGAACCCAACATTATTGTGGCGGCGGATGCTGGCCAACCTGACCGCACCAACAGGGTTAGCGCATGTTATGAGGCATTTATAATTTTTTTAAAATCATTTTTATCCTCACCCCAGACACCTCACACATCAGACTTTGCTTTCATTGCCAGTACAACCAGAATGTAATTGTCATCAGCTAACCTCCATTTCACCACGTCAGCATCCCTCGTTGTGCTATTTCAAATTAGGGCTGCACGATTATGGCCAAAATGATAATCACTATTATATTATTTTAATATTGTAATTATGATTTATTGCACTTTCTGGCTTATCTGCCTGTACTGTCAGAGAAGCATGGTTGAATGAGCTTGGATTCCTGTACAAATATGACTATGGACACCTAGTGTACAAATATCTATGGTGTTTATATCTATTAGGATGCCAACTTAGGATGCCAACCCCAAATGAGGGACACTTTGTTGCAGGTGCACACGCAGCTGTGCACGTCTCACTCTGTCATAATTTGAGGTTGCCGCTATGCATTTATGGTTATTTAAATGTAAATATGGCCGACACTCATCTCAATTTTAACATGGCAGCCCTAATTTAAATGCCTGATCGTGCATTTACAATGCGTAAAATTATATCAATTAATCGCTAAAAAGCACAATGCATCTATAAAACAAATTACATGCAGTGATAAATGCACTGGCCTGGTGTCCTGTTGTCCCGCTGCCTTTCAGCAGAAGCAAACAGATCAGGCCGAGATGATAATCAAGTTCAAGCCCTTAATACGCTTGCACTTTTAATTTTTTTAATTTCAGCTCAGTGAAGCACTTTAAGCACCAACATTCTTTCAGTAAGTTACTGTTCTTGTAGAATTCATTATTGCCTATATGGACAGCGATTTAAAAAGTGTAAAAACAACTATAAAACAGTTTTGCAACTGTAAAACCCTGATGCAGTCCAAAATTTGGCGCACCTAACTTTGTGCTTTTGCACCTGAGGAAAAAAAATGTCTAAAGCCATACGTTGTGTCCGTCACTGCTTCATAAAGGCATTTTAAAAAAGTGTCCACCATAAGTCATGTTCTCCTTACTGATTTCATACCCCTTTGAGGTCAGTCATGGCAGAAGCTTCGAAACTTGGGTTTTATTATCTAAAACAAGGAAAGATTATCCAGTAGTTAATCAGTTATGCTAACTCTTCCAAGTGAGGTCTGTGTGTGGTAAAAGCTAATGGGGATTTATGACTCACTCATATAGAACTAACTTGAATTGAGCATTTCTACAGTCCGTCCCAGTGGTCAAATTAGAGCTTCTAAAACGTCTATTTCAAGCTAGAAAAGCCTGTTACTCAGCAGGAAATGTATGTGGTGTATTTGCCCTGTCAAGATTAAAGATAATCCTTAAATAACCTATAGACTGGGATCCAACTTTATGGCGCTGTACTCAAGAGAAGTCAGTGTGAGCTCTGTGCGGTTTACGTATTGCAGGGACATGCACAGTTCAGGCTGTTGGCTACTATATTCAGTTTCTTTGCACCGCATTTGATGCCAAAGGACTAATATCATATGCATATCGTATACATGGGACCTATGGACTCATAAACGCCAACACTCTAGCGCTGTGTTGCTTGTAAGTGTGTTCAGGTTAATTGGCTGCTGGTTTCTAATGAAACTTTGTGGTGGGCTATATTGAAACATACTGGTGGTTTGGTTTGGATCAATGTCATATTTTACCCTTTGGGGCTCGTCAGTTTTGCAGGCTTTCATTAGCCACAGCAGATGTGTCCTCTCCTGTCCCCCTGACTGTGGGGGACCCCGAAGGCTGGTCCAAAACCCTTCACCATCCCTTTTACTGTTGCTAATTTCATACAGGCTGCAGAGGGGAGGGTCTGGCGGTCAGTCTCCAAGGTTTTGGCTCTTTGCAGGCTGTGCCAGTGCAGATGACCCTACATGTAGAGCCGACTTGAGAGAGGAGGGCCCAACTAATGCCACTCCCATGGTCCTACTCCACTGCCCTTTAAAGAGAGAACCAGTTTTTCGGCTCCTCCCCCTCACAACTGACCAGGGCAGTGTATTTTTAACCTGCCCGCCCCTCCACCACCAACGCCACCTTAATTTCTTTCTTCTTCTTTCCCTTCTGCCCTCATGTATTCTTTCCCGCTCCTATTCTGTGTTCACGTCAATTAATTTCGTCTGCTCTTCCACAAAAGCTGGGGCCTTGCAGAGGCCTACACCTCTTCCTGAAGCTGGCATAGAAATATCAGACCAGACCCTAGCGAGTGCTTTTTTTTCTTTCTATGCATGTATTTTATAAGGCCCAGATCCTTCACCGATAGCAAGTAAAAAGCGACCAGGATGAGCTATGCAGCCATTTGTTAGCCATTTGTGCATTGCTTTGTGAGCGTTGAAGGACAGCAGCATGTGTAGACAGGGCTGGGACATGATATATGAATTTATTTTACCCATCCCCTGAGGGAGAAGCCATGACAGGCACCTGGTTAGCAGTGCGTGGCGATGGCGCTTTGCTGAGAAGCACCTCAGTGGAACCATGGTGGCTCGTGATTTGAACCGGCAGCCTTCTGATTATGATTCAGCATTCTTACCCGCTAGGCGACCACTGCCCGTACGGTGGCGTTCACTTCGAAAATCTGTGTGGACGAGGCCCAACCCGGTCCGGCGCTGTACTCAGAGCAGGCAGCCGCGGTCACACGCCAGACTTAATAAACGTCACGATCATGTAATCGATTATGCTCGCCACTGCATCAATATAGAATTGTTAATTTCACCCCTAGTCCATCTACATGTCACTACCTTTTCCTCATTACATCTGAACATAATCTATCTTTTTTAATATAGGTGTTCTGTCAATCTCAATATCATGATGAATGCTTTTATACTTCACACAATCTTTTAAGACTCAAAGGGAGCATGTTTTGAATTTGTCATGACTATTTATTAACTTGAAATGATCACGTTTGCTTTAATATCAGTCATTTCCACCCTCCTGCCCTGAAGTTCCTCTCTGATGGTGTTTGTTGTTTTCCTCCTCTCTGCTCAGGTCTCACCTGACCGACCCCACCGAGAAAAGAACTCGCCGCCTCCCTCGACTTCCCCACTCCATCTGCCACGCTGTGCTGTAGGATGTCCCGCAGCCCCGAGCTGAAAGAGGACCCCATGGAGTGTCCCCTCTGCATGGAGCCCCTGGAGATCGACGACGTCAACTTCTTCCCCTGCACCTGCGGCTACCAGATCTGCCGCTTCTGCTGGCACCGCATCCGCACAGACGAGAATGGCCTCTGCCCTGCGTGCAGAAAGGTAACACACACACGCACGCACACACACACGCACACATACACACTAATATGTGGGTACAGCAGTGGCCTAGCAGGTAAGGAAGCCAACGTGGAACCAAAGGGTTACGGGCTGGATTCTTGAACCGCCAAGGTGCCACTGAGGTACCGTCCCCACACACTGCTCGCCGGGCACCTTTCATGGCTGCCCACAACTCACTAAGGACGATTACGCATTTTTTTTGTGTGTGCTGTGTATCACAATGACAAATTCCACTTACACAATAGCACACAGGGTCATGTGTTTCGGGCTGCGCCATGTTGCTCATATCAAAAACGGCCACTTGAAAGGACTCACAAATTTTTGATTTAGTGATTTTGACATTGACAAAGGCTAAAACATTTAATATCAAATAATGATTCTTAAGATACAATAAATTTTAGAATACACTATTATTATTATTTTAACTGTAGTAATGTTGGAGACAATGGAATTGGAAAGTTGGGTGATGTATGATTTAACTGTGTATGAAGACCACTGACCCAGGATGGCCTGTCTGTGTCTTTCCCACCGTGGTGCAGCCGTACCCAGAGGACCCAGCTGTGTACAAGCCCCTGTCCCAGGAGGAGCTGCAGCGGATAAAGAACGAGAAGAAGCAGAAGCAGAATGAGCGCAAGCAGAAGATCACAGAGAACCGCAAGCACCTGGCCAGCGTCCGCGTTGTCCAGCGGAACCTGGTGTTCGTGGTGGGATTGTCACAGAGGCTCGCAGATCCTGAGGTGAGAAACCCACCGGTTGGGAAAACATCCTGCTTGTGCCAGGTGTGGTTAAGTCTTGTAATGACACTGTTCACATTACATTTAATTATGCTGACTGTGCATAATGACAGGATACATACACACGCAGATGTGGTTATCTGCTAAAGCATAGTTGTCAAACTTGCAGGCCATCTTGTATAGATCTATTATTAGGGCCCGGTGATATGAAGCACAAACTAATACACAAACTACAGATCCCATAATGCAGTGCTTTAGTTGCCATGCCGAATGCAATAATTTTGTGCTTAAAGTGCCATGTGCGTAGTGTGCTCAGTTTCTCTGCAAACTGCACACTGCATTATGGGGTCTTTAGTTTGTGTGTCATCAGCACGTCATATCGTCTGGCCTTAATAAATCTATATAAAATTATGTTGCAGGATGTGGTCTGCAAGTTTGACATCTAAGTGAAAGTGAAGTGACTGTCATTGTGAAACACTGCAGAACTGCACACGGTGACACAACGAAATGTGTCCTCTGCTCAGTGGCACCGTGGTTTCGAACCAGCAACCTTCGGATTACGGGTCTGCTTCCTTACCCGCTAGGCCTCCACCGTCCCATCTATGTGCTAAAGCTTCACATCCCAGAAAAGGATCACGATTTCTCCTCTTTGGATATTTTGAGGACCGAATGACTGCCAATGATGCTGAGACCTCGTCCTAATTACCATTGATAATTTTATTTTTCTGCCAATTTAGTCCAATGGGCTTCTCAATAGATCTTCACGTGGCCATTAGCCTGCCTCCTTACCCATTACATCTTGCCTCCTGTCCTCTTTGCTTCTTGCCATGTTTAATTACGATTCCGTATTGAGAAGCATCCAGTTTGGCCCTCGCGCTGGCAGATTTTGTGTTGCATAACGGACAAAAGTGCACCTCTTACCCACATACTCCACAATCAGCTCAAATATTTGTGCGAAAGGAGAGCTGCGTGGCTCCCCTTGGTATGTAATGACTTATTGCCTTGGCCCTTGAGCTCCCCTCAGTATTTCAAAATGCCCAGATGACCCCTGACCTTTGAGTTTGTCTTATAGCAGCTTCAACTCATGGATTTATATATAGCATTCCCTTGACAAGAAACACATCTGCTTTACGTGTTTATACGAATGTGGAGGTACGAAGTGGAAATGTTTTTTCTTCCCTGCCAAGCGGCACCTCACAGAAGTGGTGGCAGTAAACTCTGTGCCCGCTCTGACGTCAGCACACTTATGCCGGCTTCCGCCGTCTATCACACCACGCGCTGTCAATAGAACTGATTATTCTCTTCTAGTCGGGAGGAGAAAAAGACGTGAGCAAAAGCAGCCTAGCAGCTGGAGAGAGAATGTAGAAGCTGACAGAGGAGGAAATGTTTCTTAATGTTACAGAACGCCACTTTTTGTTTTCATGTTTGTGCAACTGGACAACTGTGTGCAACTGTGTGTGTGATATATGTCTAATAAATCGGCTGTATGTATCCTCTTTTTCTCGCTAGTAAAGAGGAGGGTGGAAACAAATAGACAGTGAGGCCGGGAAGTGACTAATTTCAACAAAGGCCGTAAAGAAATGTGTCGGGATTGTGGCCACAGTTTGGGGAGTGAACAGAATCTCAAGTGCCCGACTCGGCCAAGAATGAATGGCGCAGCCGGAGGGACCGGCTTCTCTCTCCTGGCCCTCCTGGCCTGCTGTCTCTTTCTTTCTCTCCCTCCTGTCGGTCTCTTCGTTCATGCTTTAATTTGCTCTTAATTACACCAGTCCTCTCATTGTTTACTCTCAAGTCCCTTTTGGTTTTAAATTAGGGTAATCGTTACAAGTCTGTATATAAAAGTTAATGATTTATTATTGTTTGTTGTTTGTACATGAAGTGAACATCAAATTGATCAAAAATACAGTTCAGATATTGTTACTGTTGTAAATGATCATGGATCATGGCCTAGCGGGTAAGGTCCTGTAATCAGATGGTTGCCGGATCGAATCCTGAAAAGGCTGATTGGTTAAATGCAGAGGACTCACTGCGTTATGTGCACCGTGTGCTGTGATGTGTTTCACTATGACAATCACTTCAGAAAGAAATGGCTGATGGAGCACATTACCAGCGATGGTCTTTGGTGCATCAGCAAATCTGGGATCACTTACTTACAGAACTAATTTCATAATGTCTGTTTCCAAATGACCTTAAACTTTAGAGTGGTAGTTATATGATTAAATGGTTTGATCAGTTTTGTATTGAAGATTTTTAAGCAGACTTAGAGGAAGGAGGTTGATTGTCAGGTAGATCATTGTCCTCTATGGATGGGCGATTATACAATCTTGATCACTGAGATAGAGCTGAATTTTATCACGATCGTTGATCAGCTTTGGACATTTTTCTCAATCATGATAATAATTTGCATAATTATCATATTTTGTGGGTGTTTCCATTACTTTTAAATGGAGACACATGGCTGCCCAGGAGTCTCCTGCATATTGATAGCAGCTCCCTGATGCCTGCAAATTGAATAATAAATCCCTCAAATTAAACCAAGCAAACAAGAGCATGCTCGGCACACAGTACCAAGTACACGGTGCACTTCAGAGAAGCACACACATGACAGAATGAGAGAGAGAGAGAGTGATACACACACATTCTCTCTCTCTGTGTTGTCTGTTTGAGAGGCACATGCTAGAGCATCCTGATTTGATTGCAAAATAAGCCAAGGCAATTAGATGTGGGCGTGCTTTTATTTGACCTTTCAAGAACCAACGATAACTTTGTAAAGTGATGATCATTATGGAGCATCATAGCAAGGGGAGAGTGACCCAAAAAATATGAAATGCATTTTATCTCATATTACAGGTTTTGATGGTTTTTGCAGGTTGGGATGTCTGGAATACAGAAGCAGTGCACATAATACAACATGATGTGGTTCACTGCGTAAAGCCAGCAAAGAGCAAAATTGTTGAAAAAGGAGCTGAGGAGGGCAGCAATATTCTTATATGTTAATGAACTGTTTATTATCTCTGGTATCATCAGTTTCGGTCTGGCAATGTTACATTGATTGAAAAAATCTAATTATTTGAAGTATATTGTGATCAATCTTTGTTTGCCATATCACCCAGCTTTATCAGAACTGAATTCTTATTTTGTTCGTCTCAACAGCTGTATTGAACTGGTAATGGTATGCGGGTTTGAGCAGTCAATACTTTTTTTTTTTTTCAGGCCATAGTTGTAATTGGCTTTTGTTGTGGGCATGGCTTTAGCATCTTCACTGGACATGCCCCTAGCGTTTCAGAGCAGAGAATGCCAAAAAAAAAAAAAAGATTTTTTTTAAATACTTGCTTATGTTTCTTTATGGGGTGATTAAACTGCTTTGCCCAGACTGTAAGCACTTTTTTAAAAGACTGACCTGTCATTGATGTCTGGCGATGAAAATCTGTGTCTAATTTTATGGCAAGTGACTGTTGCATATAGGTGCAGATGCTGGTCCTCTTCTCACAGTCTAGTAATTGATTAATAGCAACATCCCATCATAGTGATGTAGAGTTTATCCACCAATTTCTTGGAAACTAGTATTAGTGGTGCTAATACAGTTTAACAGTTATTTAACTCTGCACTGAACAATATTGGATTTTATGGAAATGAGTTTTATTGTGACCAGCGTTCATCTAATCATTTTTTTCCCCCCTTTCTTTTGGTTTTTTTTTTTCTAACCGCGTTGATTGGGTACAAGTGGGCAGCAGGGGGTCTCGCCCAATCAGATGTGGTACATTTCATCAAACCATTCTTCCTCTAGCCCGGATTTTCATCATTTGCATGTTTAATCAAGCACTCTTTCTCAGAACTCATCCTCCTCCTGTGCTATTTGCCTCACAGCTCATTGTTTGTGAGAAGTGTATTGACCAGAAACAAAGCTGAACTATTATGAGTTACATGAATCTGTTTCTCTCCCCCTCAGGTTTTAAAGAGGCCTGAATATTTTGGGAAGTTTGGAAAGATACACAAAGTTGTTATTAACAACAGCACATCATACGCAGGGTCACAGGTGAGCAGAGGGATTTGTTTTTTTGAGAGTAGTTATTATTATTTATTTGTTTGTTTGTTTTTACCGGTAATTAATTGATTATAACTTGATAATTTGACAACTTGTCTCCGCAGGGTCCTAGTGCTAGTGCATATGTCACTTATATACGGTCTGAAGATGCACTAAGAGCTATACAATGTGTCAACAATGTAGTAGTTGATGGCAGAACACTTAAGGTAAGTGCTTTTTATATAAATTTATATAAAGAAAAATGATATATGAATGTGCTAAATATATGTTGCATTTTTTTCTATGAAGGCTTCTTTAGGCACAACAAAATACTGCAGTTACTTTCTAAAAAGCATGCAGTGTCCCAAACCAGACTGTATGTATCTACACGAGTTGGGTGATGAGGCGGCTAGTTTCACAAAAGAGGAGATGCAGGTAACTGCAGTATCTGCACTTGAAGGTCAGCCTGAAATCACAGGTGGAGTCACGTTTGTTTTATTCGGGTATTAACAATTTCTGTCTGTTTTTCTTTGTGTGTTTTTACAGGCTGGGAAGCACCAAGAATATGAACAGAAACTCCTCCAGGAACTCTACAAAATGAATCCCCACTTTCTTCAAAACGCTGCTGCTGGAGAGAAGACAAAGGGCAAATCTTCACAAAGGTAGACAAATGTTTTAGTAGAAAAAGAATGAACTGATTCTGGTGGATTTATTTTACTTGACCTTTTTACCACAGACCCAACAGCAACAACAAGGATGCATGGCCTTCATTACAACCCACAGGGAAGACAGCCAATGGGCTGTCAGAACACCGTAAATCCCCACCCCTGGACGGCAGCTCAGACTCTGATCACATGACGCCTGATGGGCCAGACTCTGACCTCGGCCTGGGTTCCCTCCCTGTCCTCTCTCCCTTTTCATCAAACTGTGACCCCGCCAGGTAACAGCTATATTTCCACACATTTATTATTCAGTTTAGGGGTTTTCTGTGTGTTGTTTATTGATGTAAGTTTGGTTGAGTTCTTCTAGTTCTTACCAGTTCCAATCCTTTCCAGCCCTACTGACAAACCCTCAGATGCCATCAGTATAGGAAATGGTGATGTTTCATCACAACAGGTAATGGAAAGATCTGATATATCTGCTGAATGCGAAAGCAGAGATTGTCACTCAATTGATGCTTTCTATTTTTTTGCTTCTGTCTCCTTTAGATTCTCTGCAGTAACTCTCCATCGCCCCCTCCTGGCCTTAGTAAACCCAGCCTGTTAGTGCCCATAAGTGTACCAGGCTTGACCCCACGGTCACCATTCGAAGGTGCTGCTGCTGAATCTCAATCGCTTTTCTCAGACAACAGCAACTTTAGACACCCTAACCCCATCCCCTGTGGCCTTCCGGGCTTCCCCAGTTCCCCACAGAGCAGTACAGACTGGCCTACAGCCCCGGAACCACAGAGCCTTTTCACCTCAGGTTCGTTTACTTTCTCACTGTTAACAAGATTAAAGGGTGCTTTTACCTGTGGAGGTCATGGTGTAGTGGTTTGCCAGGCAGGTAAGGAAGCGGACCTGTAATTGGAAGGTTGCCGGTTCGATTCCCGACCCGTCAAGGTGCCACTGAGCAAAGTACTGTCCCCACGCTGTAAGGGTGTTAGAAATAGAATCACGTTATATTGCCATATTGATGTTAAATGTGGTGATATTGTATCGATACAGGGTTTATTTTTGTACACAAATTAGTCCACTGGTGGTGCCTTTCTTTAGTGATGTCAGCAAAGGTGGGATTTAACATGCGACAACCTCCACTCCTGTAGATGGCGCCGTACAGCTGGGTACTGGAGAACCTAACATGATTGTTTTTGTGAAAATCATGTGTAGGTGCATAAGGATATGGCATGCCATAGGCAAGCCTACTATGCTCTCAAGCATGTAAACAGAATTATGGATGGAATTACTCTATAAGTAACTCATGCATAAACACATTTATCTTTTCTCATTCTGTTTGACAGAGACAATTCCAGTGTCGTCCTCTACAGACTGGCAGGCAGCATTCGGCTTCGGCTCATCCACCAAACAGCAGGAGGATGACCTGGGCTTTGACCCTTTCGACATCACACGCAAGGCTCTTGCTGACCTCATCGAGAAGGAGCTCTCAGTGCAGGACGAGTGCTCACTGCCATCGGTCTCGTCATCGTCATCTATGACACCCGGCTCTTTGCCACTGGGTTCCCTACACAATCACCTCCCACATGGCCTCTCTTCATCCCTCAATTCATCCTCTTCCTCATCTAAAGGGGGTGTTCTACCTGGCTTGGGTGGCTCCATACCACTGAACTCAGGGCTGCCGCAGCGTTTTTCCCAGCTCCAGCAGCGGGCCATCTTCAGTTCCTTCAGTTTTCCCAACCAGGCTCCTCCTCCCCCCACCTCAGCCCCTGCTCCTCCCGCCTCCCGCCTGCCCTGGCTGGGTGTCCCCACACGAAACAACCTCACGCACTTGAAGCACTCAGCCGCGCCTACTGCTCCCACTGCTCAGCACAGCAGCTTCTTGGACTTGAGTTTAGCAACGCAGCATCCTGGCACGGGGCTGGGAGGCATTCCCATCACAGGTGAGTACAGGACCGCTCCACATCTACATTAGCTGCTTTGCTCTGGGCTTACCATGTTAATGGGGGGGAAAAAATCAACATCTCGGAGGGCCTGAAGGAGTGGGACTCCTTGCCTTGGGCAACTTTCGGTGGTCATATTTACAACATTAGCTTGCAGTACCCAAGGTTTGAAATTATTATAATGTTTTACACATTACTCATTTTACTCAAAGACTATTAGTCTTTGATAATTATCCAGTTTCAGTATGCTGGTGGTGGTGGGGGATGAAATGGGATTAGGTGTACCCAAATCTTATTGTCCAGTTGTAATGATCAGTAACGTACTGTGCTATACCAAACTCCACTAGGTGGCAATGTCGCATGATTTTGCAAACACAGCTCTAATCACATCCATAGAAATGGAACAACATACTGAAAGCCATTTGTTATGATCTTATCTATCTAGCCACAAGGGTAAGAAACTAGGATGTTATATAAGTGCACACCTGATTGATTAATACCATTAACACAAAAATGATTCTTAAATCACCAGATAATTAATTTATTTAGAATGTGTCTTTGTCCTGCTAACCATGGAGTGCTGTAGGTTCATGCCTGCATAAAAGCTTACAAAATATCCTCGGAGAAGTGACTGTAGGTTAAATCTTCCATTGCAAATGTGGACTGAATCAGAGATGCTGAAATGAATCTTTTTATAGACCTTGTTGGTTTTGAGTTAAGACCATGTTCTCAGTATATGTGCCTGTATATGTGAGAGTGTTTAAAATGTATTATGTTGAAGTTAATTCTGATTCATGTAGCCTGTGGAATACAGATCAAGGTAGTGGCTGTTGACGTTGCACTGACTGTCGATTTTTCAGTCAGGTCTGTCTTTCCCCCTTGATTGGCTGATGGACAGACCTCATCTCTTGTCTGCTGGTGGACTGGTGGGGAGAGACAGACGAGTGAAGGCCTGAGTTGAGAATTCTATTTGTCAGTTGGAGTGTTCGGTCGAGAGGCAGTCTGCATTATTCACCAGTTGGACCACTACTACAAAAATAGACACAAACATACACACACTTCCAGTTTCGTTATCCACCCTTCTAGTTCGGAGACGTCCAGTGGCTACATTAACACACCCATACTGATTCAACATTCTCACATCCCCATATAGCAAAAAAGCACACACACACACACACACCATCTCTTCCGTATAAATATAAATGTTGTCTGTGTCTGCAGACCGGAGGAGAGAGTTCACTTTGTTCAGCACACTGAATCATTCAGACCTCTCATCCTCTGTCCCTAATATTCCAACCTCTGCAGACAAACATCTTATTAACGATTTAGCATCTGGGGAGCCAGCTGAATTCAAGCACAAAGCGTCTACCCCAGCAGCTTTAATATCTAGTCGGGGAGATGGCGGGGACCAAGATTGAATACGGATCTTTTTTTCAGATTTAAAAAAATAAAAAATTCAGTTTGATATTCTTTAAATGGTTACTGTGTGTAAGGTGCAGGGCTGCATGAGGGGTTTTTATTCCCCATCTACATTTACCCACATTTGCACTTTGCTTTAAAAGTAAACTTTGGTACCCTGCCCACCTCATTAAATTAAACGAGCATTAACTTAAGCACTTAAAAGTGTTGACTTGTGTCTTTGTGGGATATTGCATTTAGAGCAGTCGAGCTTTGAAAATTGTTCCTTCACCTCCAATGTGAATGACTGAAAATTACAGATAATATAAGATAATTTTTCTGTGCATCACGTGATGCACCAGAAGAGAGTGCAGAGAGATGCTTTTCATTCAGCTCACTGTAGCTTTTTAGTTATTGTCTTCGATTATGATACAACTTTCTTCTGTGTAAACTTGAATTCACACAACATTAGTGACAGGGACAGTCCCCCTGCAGACGGTATCCTGCTCATGGAAATGATGGTAGTAAGTGAAGTTTGAACCTGTGACTTTGTGGTCTTCTGGTTCATAGGCAAGTGTGTTACACAATCGGCTACCTGGGTCACTCGTCTCCCATGGTGGTACTGTACATTTGTTGTTTTTGTCTTTTGTTTGAGAAATGTACTTAAGTAAAAGTAAAGTGGTTGTCATTGTGAAACACTGCAGCACAGCACACGGTGCCACACCGACATGTGTCCTCTGCTTTTAACCCATCACCCTTGGTGAGCAGTGGGCCAGGGGGGGCAGTGTGGGGACAGTGCTTTGCTTAGTGGCATCGTGGCAGACAGTGATTCGAACCGGCAACCTTCTGACTAGGGGCCTGCTTCCTTAACCGCTAGGCCTCCACTTCCTAGTATTCCCAGCCTTTGCCATGAAGCTCACAATTGAGATGCATTCTGTTTGCCCTGATCATACTTGAGATGTTTCTGCAGTTTAATTGGAGTCAATCTGTGGAAAGCTTATTGGACCCGATTTGTAAAAGCACATGCCAGTCTATATAAGGTCCCACAGTTGACATTTGACTTGACAAAGGAATTGTCTGTAGACGTCTGAGAGCACATTGTCTTTAGGGAAGGTGCTGCTTTGAAGGTCCCAATGACCACAGTGGCCTCTATCATCCATAAGTGGAAGAAGTTCATATCTTAAAATGGATTTTCACCGGCGCTTCCATCCAAAGTAATGGAGCTTGAGAGGTGCTGCAAAGAGGGAATGGGTGAAACTGGCCAAGGATAATGTGTGCCAAGCTTGTGGCATCATATTCAAAAATACTTGAATCTGTAATACAGAGACTGTGAATACATATGTAGATATTATTTTTCTCATTTTTTTTTATTTTTAATAAATTTTCCAAAACCACAAGTAAACATTTCACGTTGTACACAACACCCCATAAAGACTATGTTGAGGGGGAAAAAATTAATTTAATCTATTTTAGAATAAGGCTGTAGCATAACAATGTTAAAGAAGTGATGCACTGTGAATACTTTCCTGATGCACTGTATAATGAAACAGTATTATTGTAAAATACACACACAGCCTAGTGAAGCAGGTTTTATCTCTAGAGCGTTGAAATGTGGCAGGCATGCATCAAGCAAAAGCTCCTTCCGTTAATTAGCGTTCATTATTTATAGGGAGTGTTGTGCGCGCCCTGGAGGAGGCAGATTCGCTCCCATTTATCCCTGAGCGATTGCTTCTGCTGTCTGATTGAAGCCATCCTCCATGTCTCTGGCTCGAACCGTCCTTCACAGTGATACAAGGATGGAAGTGGAGCGCTGCCGTTACCTGGTTGACCTCTCCCACCCTCTCCTCTCCCTCCTCATGTCACATTTCATACCTGCACTGCCGCTTCCTGTCGATGGAGCCCATACCTCGGCTGCAGGAGTGCAGACAGAAGGAAGAGCAGACATGAAAGAGCGGGCAGTGGTTTTCAGATTCGTTTGGGGGGAGTTTGACTGAGAGGCTGCATGTCTGCAACTCTGGGTCCAAGAGATCCCTCATCCCATCCCTGCTTGTGGTAGAGCCTCTTTTTTTTTTTTTTTTTTTTTTTTTTTTTAGTTTCTGTTCCGGTTAGTAAGTCTTGTGGGAGATGCTGTGTTTAAAGTGGAGATGCATCACTTTTTGTCAGAGGCATATCCTTCCTTTCTCTCTCTGTTTATTTGTTCACCTTAAAGTATAAAAAAAACATGTATGTTTAGTCTCCTGGATCAGTACTTGATATTGTAGCTCTATCTTGTGTGTGTGTGTGTGTGTGTGTGTGTTGAAGGTGAATAGTTCTCGCTGGGACTAGTGTTGCATTAGATTAGAAATTGTGGTGGTACGATCGTAGTCAGAGAAATTATTCACCATTATCTTGATTATTTTACACGAATTGATTTAACAAGTGTATTAACATATGTAAATCACACAAACTCATTATATAAAGGTTTAGGACTTCAGAAGCTATTTATTGCAGCTTTTCAGAAAGTTAGGTAAATAAAATATGTAAATAAAATAAAATTAATCTCTACATTAATCTATAGGTGCAGTGGTGGCCTAGCAGGTAAGGAAGTGGCCCTGTAATCAGAAGGTTGCAGGTTCGAATCCCGTACCGCCAAGGTGCCACTGAGCAAAGCACCGTCCCCACACACTGGTCCCCAAGTGCCTGTCATGGCTGCCCACTGCTCACCAACGGTGATGGTTATAACCAGGGGACACATTTCGTTGTGTCAACGTGTGCTGTGCTGCAATGTTTCACAGTGACAATCACTTCACTTTCACTCACGAGTATTGCTTCACTGAGGCACTAAAAATATTCATGTTATGTTTAAACTACTTTACTCCCCTCTCGAAATGTATAATTGGGAGTGAGGTTGTTTCAAATGCTGTTGAAAATTATCTGCTGGAGATTTCCATGATCCGGCAGATGCAAAACTGGAATTTAAGAATCGATACTAGTGCGAATTGATATTGGAAATTGATACAAACATTTTGTGTGTTTTGACAACGTTAAAAGCAACATGGGTATTTACAGCTACTTCATAGGATTACCAACAGGCTTCATACAATATGAAAATGAACTGAACACAGCCTTGGAATTGAGGCATTGAGGGAGTTTTCAGGTTGTGTCTGAGCATCTCTCTTTCTCTCCTCCACCATGCAGAAAGCAGCGGTTCAGTAGAGAGCATAAACGTCAAAGAGTGGCAGGATGGCCTGAGGGCCCTCTTGCCTAACATCAACATTAGTTTTGGGGGTCTGCCCAACTCCTCGTCTTCCTCCTCCTCCTCGTCCTCCTCCTCCAGCGTCAACCACACAGGGGTGGTGAACAGCACACCAGGCCTCTCTCACAGCCTGAGCTGGGACAGCACAGCCAGCTGGATGGACCCAGCAATCATCACAGGTAACCACTGCTTGATGGCATACATAAAGGGTGACTTTGTCCAGGGGTGTATTTAAGAGACCTTTTAAGGACTATTCTTTGGTAATGAAACCAAAATGCTAAAAAATAATTCCGTAATATTTGCACTTTTAGTTGTCCCTAGTATTTAAGATGGGTACTCAAATAATGTGGAACATCATTTAATTTCAATTTATTAAAAAAAAAAAAATGCTTTGCAGACATTTGAAACATGGTTACCTCTCAAGATGTACTAATTTCCAATAAATTCAAAGCAAATTATTATCATAAGCCAGACATTCATATATATATATATACATATACATGCATACACACACACTATATATATATATATATATATATATATATATACACACACACACACACACACACACACACACACCATTTTAACTCTTAGTACTGGCTGTCATATGTTAAACTTAACAGCACTCGTGTAGCTTTTAGACCAGTGACATTTTTGTCCCGTGCATCACGCCATCTTTACTTAGCAAACGCTTTTATCCAAAGCGACTTACAAGAGGAAGACACCAGCAATTCTCATTCGATTTCTATTCTATCTTGGTTAGTTTAGTATACATTGACACCCTTTATACATTGAAATATTTGGTGCAATAGTTTTGTCATTTTCTGAATTCACAGAATTTTACTGTGGAAGTTGGTTTTTACAAGTGAGACTAGTTTTCTGTGTCCCGTGCATCACACGGCAAGTTTTCAAACTGCCTGTGTGGCTTTTGGCACAACTTTATATTGAACTACCGTGTAGTAAGGGATGACAAGTACTACATACACGTCACACTTGTTCATAGTTCTGACCACCAGTTATGTGGATAAAGTAACTTGCAAGGGACATTTTGATAACACATCAAGTGGAGAATCGTCCTCCAATCCAAGGAGGTGGTCAATAATGTGGAATATTTGGCAGGGTGTCTCAAATATTTATTGTCTTTTGTTTACATTAACTGAACAACCCTGTTCAAAAATCTTATGCAACCCGAAACTGTGGCCATTAGTCTCATAAACTGGATGCAATGCAATGAACTTTAATTTATGTATTCAAAAGTGCTTGGAACCCTGCCTTAGCTGTGTTTCAATCCCTCACTTGTTGCACGTGAAGATTCGCAGCAGAAACGGCTATTTCCAAAACCGGGATAGAATGTGGGTGTCGTGTTTCTAATAGGGGCCTGTAGAGAGATATACCCCCTCCGTGTGTTGTGTTGGTATTTGGCTTTGTAATCTCCACACAGCTACTGTAGCGTACGTCTTTTGGGAGATAAAACCAGCAGGTACAATTTGGTATTAAAGGGGTCTGCTTGGCAATCCAAATAAATGATCAGTTTTTCCCTGATATACCGTTTTACGTGTTAAAATGTGTTACATTTGCACGGTAAACATAAATTATTCACTATGGCATTTACAACCTCTGTGACCAGAATACTTTTCCTGGCCTTTTCGCTTAAAATGTCACCAATAAAAAATGAATAAATAAAAACTTTTAAAGGGCAATAAAGGAGGGTAGTAGATCAAGCAGAAATTCCCCAGCATTTTATTCCCAAAATTAGGCATTGGTTGCTTTTGCTCCCACCTCTTAAGGTTATGTGATATATATACTCCATGTATTGTGTCTTGTTCCACGTGTGATATAGTAAATGACTATCGTGTCCATAAAAATCCTAAAAAAATTTTGTACAATGTTCTTTGCTTTCAATGTTCGCTACTCTGCCCTGTCAAAGCAGACATCTATCCTGGCGCATGTTTTTTTTGTCCTTTGGGTGAAATGATTGTCATTGTGAAGCACAGCACAAGGTGACACAACGAAATGTGTCCTCTGCTTAGGTGAGCAGTGTGTGGGGATGGTGGTTTCATCAGTAGCTTGATGAAACTCAAACCTCAGATTACGGGTCCGCTTTGTGACCCGGTAGTCCACCACTGCCTCAAATGTGCATTTTCTACTGGAATAACTCGAATCCACAGAGAAAAGTGAAAGCCCACACAGTTTCAGAGCCATTAACTGGAGATGGAGGCAGACCACCTGATTCCAAAGAAATACTTTAAACTTTGTGTCAGGAAAGATTACTTTATACTTATAATCACTGGTGCACACAATCAGGTAATCAGCACAAAACTACGGTCTGGGAAACGGAAACTTTATTTAAACTAATTTTAAGCAAAAAACGGTCAAATTTAGCATTCATGTTGTGATTGAGAGGAAATTACAAAGTGTCTAGATGCATAATCGTGTGTTGTCATAACTAAAAATATTGCAGTATTATTTATAGGTCATATTGGCCAGCGCTACCCTCACCTGTGTATTTTTTGGGTGCTGTAACAGAGTTTATCACCTCCACCCTCCCTGCCTTTGTCCACCATTGGCAGTGAAGTCACGGCCGCCGTCTGGTTCTCGGAACGACCGTTGGCGACATCCATCATTCGCCCCAAGTTTGGGAATTAATGGCATGCTGCAAAACCTCTGGGGAACGGAACGCTAAGTTTTCCAGAGTGGAGCTGAATCACGGAGGGAGGGATATTTGGTGTTGCCGTCACGGCCTGAAATGGTCCTGTGATTTATTTGTGTGTGCCTGTGATAATGATGATGGCCAGTCTGACTGAGCATTGCCTGTGGAGTGTGAATTGTTTTGAAAGTGCAGTTGCCTTAAAAGGGCAACTTTTTGTGCTCAGAATGTGTTGTCAGGTAAACAACAAAAGACGTTTTATCATCTCTGCATTTCAAACGATATGAAATTCTTCACCAAACAGCTGTTCTGTGCTTGGATCGCCAATATTAGCTGGTTTTGTCGTTCAAGTGCTATTTAGTAGCTAGAAAAATGATCATTCAATCCTCATTAAATAGACTTGCAAACATTAGTGGCTAATTAGCAGCTAATGTGATGCTTGTGGGTTGTCTGATGGGTTCAGTCACTTTTTGCACTGTTTTTAATATAATAATTACAAAGATTTACAAATTCTTTATATGCTGAATATACGATGCTATGAAGACCTTTTTTTTTTTTTTTCTTGTGCTGTCCTGCAGGTATCCCATCATCCTCAGGCAACAGACTGGATTCTCTCTCGGATGACAACCCTCCTCACTGGCTCAAATCCCTGCAAGCTCTCACTGAGATGGACAATCCCTCAAGCTCCTCCGGCCCCCTTCAGCCCCCCCACACTGGCTCCTTTGGAGCCCCCCTTTCCCTCCACAGAGCCGCCTGGACCCCGTACGCGCCACCAGGGTCTACCAACCCCGCCAGCCAGTTTCACTCACCTCCCCCCGGCTTCCAGACTCCATTCAGACCCCCGGCCCAGACCGCCACAGATCTGCTACAGAGTGCTGGCATGGACCGACACTAGGGACTGTGAATTAACCCCCAAACTCCCAACAAACATGTACACACACATACAACCAAATCATTACAGAAAACTTTTAACAAAATAGTAAGATTATATAATTATTTTTCTTCCTCCTCCTGACTTTCAGCTCTTCTAATTTTTCTTTCTCGCTCTCGCTTTTTTTTTTTTTTTTTTAATCTAATGTATTCCCTGATACTCAGTCATCCATGCCATCCCTTCGGCCTAGATCTGACCACAGCATGATCACATGTCCACTGGGTTTTCTCACCCTTGGCCACCTGATGATAACATGGTGTAATAATTACCTGCATGTGATATGGAGGGTTTGTGAAGAAGTGTCCCCTCTTAATATCTGCACCTCTCACACACCTTAGAGAAACCGTGACTGAAATGATTATTTTTCTTCCCGTTTCAACAAAGAACCAGGGAAAAAAAAGTGCTAAATACTCTTCATATTGCTTAAAGGCTCATAAATGTAGTCTCCTCTCCAAACTGGGTTCTGGCTAAAAGGAGCCGTGCCTTTAAAGGGGAACCTCTCTGGAGGCATGCCCCAACCTGGGACCCTCCTACCCAGTAGTGTGATTGGCTGGAGGGTTGGTCCCCTCATGTTGTGACACCGTAATGAACCTCTGTATCAGAGGTCGGTGCCTCACAAGCCTTGCGAGGGGGCCGTTCTAATGTGAAGGAGCCGGGAAACTGTGCATCTTATGAGCCCTTTGAGGCACAGGGCAGGCGTAGGACATGGGGTGCCACCGTGTGGTGCCTGTCACAGCTGCCCTTGGTGGGCAGGTGGCACTGAGCACAGCCTGGCCTGCCTAGAGCTTTTCATCTCTCATTTGCATACATGGAGAACAGCGGAATTCAAATGGTGCATCTGAGAAGAAAATAATGACCGTAAGTTATAAAAATGACTCAGTTGATGGCGAATGAGTACTGAAGTACAGATTTTTTTTTTTTTTAAGACATTAAAAGGTCACGACAAGGAGGGCGAGTCTGTGTGGCCCATTAGGTTCCTGTGGCTGTGGTGCTGTGGTTATAGAAGTGGTTCATGCTGGATTAGGTGTGTTATTGGGTGACAAATCAACCAACCAACCAACACCATTGAGCATTCAGGGTAAAAAAAAAACAAAAAACTACAAACGTGGGACATCATGTTCACGTCTTTCCCTTCTCCCCACATCTTTTCTTTTTAAGGGTCTTAATGTTTCATCAAAAACTTGTAGGTTCCTGCCAACTGTTTAGTATTCAGCAGTATTCATGAGGAACAATTAAATGAGCTTTCAAAAAAAGAAGCAGACACCACGTGACTGCATTTTTACACAATGCTAAAACAATACAAAAGGTTAGAAATGAAGAGCTAAAAGAATTGTATGTCTCTACAGGTCTGGAAGAAAAAAAATCGAAATCGTAAATAAAAGTGAAAAAGTCATTGTTGTGTCTGACTCTGTGTGTGTCTGTTCCCTGTTTTATGTCTTTTCTTAAGTGTACGTATGTTATGCAGATTAAGTGGAGAAGCACCTCCCAGTACAGGTCCTTACACGGCATACTAAACCGCTCCAAAACGTCACTTGGTTTTTTGTCATTTACAGGCCCGTTACAGCTCCACCAGTTATTGCAAACATAAAACAAAGATGCTGCTAGTCTGTGAGGCCTATTTTTGAAGTGCAATAAAGGCTATAATGTCGATGTTATTCTCAGAATTTGAATAAGTAAATGGTAACATGTATCTACCCATTTAGTTTAATTCTTTCTCACCACCATTTTTTTTCTTTTTCTAATCAACTTATTCTCAAAATTTCAGTGAGAATCTACCAACGGAAATGGTCATGAAAATAAAGAAAACACATTGAATGAGATGGTGTGTCCAACCTTTTGGCCTGTACTGTATGCTACGTAGCATACAGTACAGGCCAAAAGGTTGGACACACCATCTCATTCAATGTGTTTTCTTTATTTTCATGACCATTTCCGTTGGTAGATTCTCACGGAAGGCCTCAAAACTATGAATGAACATGGGGAGTTAAGTACTTTACAAAAAAAGGTGAAATAACTGAAAACATGTTTTATATTCTAGTTTCTTTGCTCTGGTTACTGCTTTGCACACTCTTGGCATTCTCTCGATGAGCTTCAAGAGGTTGTCACCTGAAATGCTTTTCCAACAGTCTTGAAGGAGTTCCCAGAGGTGTTTAGCACTTGTTGGTCCAGCTCACCCCAAACCATCTGGATTGGGTTCAGGTCCGGTGACTGTAGAGGTCAGGTCTCCACTTTTTGTTAAGTACATAACTCCACATGTGTTCATTCATAGTTTTGATGCCTTCAGTGAGAATCTACTCACGTAAATGGTCATGAAAATAAAGAAAACATGTTGAATGAGAAGGTGTGTCCAAACTTTTAGCCTGTACTGTATATGGAAACAAACACCCTTTTTTTGTCTACAATATTCTAGTATGATCAGTCACACATTCACTCATAAAGAGTACTTGGTGTGTGAGTGTGACTGAAAGCGTTAACTGGGAGTACTGGACCATTCGCTCATGGACCATGGACCATGTTCTCACACTGCCTACACGTGCCCGGGTGCTTCCTCTTCATGTGCGTCAGCGAGTGCCCGTCACGACCAGCAGAAGCAGCTGAGGCTGTGCTGCTGAAAGCAGTGGGCGTGGATGCCAGCCGTGTCGACATATTTGAAAGGACAGGCTTCAAATGCTCTCCATATGGGCCAATTAACTTTATCTCGCGAGGAGGCAGCACCTCGGCAGTCATTTCGAGAGCAAGCGATGTTTCACACTCTGTGTCTTAATGTCATCAAGCTCTTTGTGGAAAAAATTACTGCGGCACGGCGCTAAAGGACAGAGGAAAACGGCGTATCTCATGGAATAATGGAATGAATGTCAAAAATCACGTTTGTTATTGAGTAATTATATTGCTTATTTCAGTCTGAGAGGAATATGGACTCTATGAAGACCCTTTGAGGTTCTACTTTAATAAATGTATTCCACATTGCTGTAAACAAGCTCACATTCACTAACGGGAAAGTAAATTTCAGTTGTTGGTGGTTTTATTTCTTTCAGTCACATCTTCAAACAAGTCTGCTGAGACCCCCCCCCCAAAAAAAGCCATCTCGCCTGTGGTCTTCACAGTTCATCCCAAAACAGTGTTCATGAGCTGTGGACTTTCCACTCTACACCTGCTGGTCAACAAGTATTTAAAGTCATCTGATTGTTACCTGGACGTAAGGGGCGTGGCACAACAGAGGTTACAAGAACGAACAGTTTCTAATTTATGAACACGGCAGGGAACCTTCACGAAAGACAAAAGCACAAAACGCCGTGGACCTGGGATTTCCCATCTTCCATGCTCCATGTGCTTGCTCCTTGTTGAGATACGTGGCAAGTAAAGAGGAGATGTCTGAATAAATATGTGGTCTTAAGGACCACAGTGAGTGAAAAATCCATCCCCCAGGGCAACTATGGCATTGGTTGATCACTATCGTCTCGCAGGAAAGTGGAGAACCCGGAGGAAACCTGTGTGGACATGGGGAGAGCAGGCAAACTCACCCACGCAACCTTGGATGAATAAATGAAAAGACAACTTTCAGAGCTTAATTTATGCTTATTTCGCTCTGCCCTATTTAATATACCCTTTCTAACGCTTCACTTGAATAAATTCCATATTTCTACAACCCTATATTGCTGAAATGACAATGAAAAGTGACTTTTCTGGGGTCTGAAGTCATTCTTGTTGTTTGTGATGGTGAGCATCCAGCCAACATCTTTACTTTCACGTTGTCACCCATCTATAACTGGGCTCAGAATTCAGTGGCATTTCAAAAATCCCTTCATCATCGCCCTGCTATTCCTGCGTCAGCGTCTGTTTAGTATCCAGCGATCACGTGACTGTTCCTGCCGCTGTTTCTACAATAAAACCTGGCAGGTTCAGACAATCGAATAGAAATTGAATGTGCGCTTCCATGACAACCGCTGACAGGGAGGTGTTTACTTACCTCCGGTGTCAGCCGCGTGAAGCTGTGTAATCCCTCCCCGCAGCCGAGCGGGCGCACATCCCATCAATCTTCTGCATGACATTACCGCCCTAAGTCTTCGTCTCCCCCAATCACGCGCACACACACACACACACACACAGAAGGTACCAGAACTGGCATCTTCATCATAATCTGGCCTGATACCTTCATTAAAATAACCAAGATCACTCATATTACTTAGTATTTAGTAATTAGTATTTCATGACACAATATCCTATTTCTACACATCTGTAAAAACAGAATCTATAATCTACTCACCAGTTAAAAGTGTGGAAGCACCTACTCTCTGGCGGTTATGGAGACTAAGTTGGAGACGTTTTGAGGAATCCAACGCGAGGAACACGTTTAGTATTTGTTGTATCTGGAGAACGTGAAGTATGTTTGATGAATCGTCTCTTTTTACCTTCATCATCATCAAAAGCCGCTTGATGAGATGCTCATTAACATGAGTGAAGGATAAGAAGGTGTTCGGTATAAACCTTCAGGACTTTTTAAAAACCGTCCCCACTTTCTAACTTAAGGTGGTGGACAGAACCCAAGAGTGTGAAATGAGCCTTTGGAGAGAATCGAATGTTCAACCGTTCGCATTGTTTGCTATTTTTTTCATTTATTTCCTACCCTCAAATGTGTTATTTCATAGTCCTGTGTCTGCAGTTTTGTTTTATGCTGTAAAAAAAATTCAAGACCAATAAATGAGTAGGTGCATTGAATGTTTTGACTGATAGAGCACATGCGGAGAACCCATGTCCATTTCCTTATTAAAATTACATTTCCTTTGTAAATTTTATAATAATGTCATTACATATTTGGAAAAATCAAGACAGACATCCTACTGTACAAGTAAACACACCAATGAATTTTTATTCTGTAATGGTTTTACATTCCACAGATTAACATTTCCATTTTTTTTCCTTTTCTTATATTCAACGTATTTCTTTTTTTTTTTATTATCTGTATTGTTTACTCAACAGACACATTACTGATGAAAAAAAAAAAAAAGATTTATAGATTTTTTTTCCTTTTTAAATGTCCCTTTAAAAATGTGCAGCGTCTCTGTCTAATATTATACACCTTTAGAAAGGAGGTGGGGGTGCAGGGAGAAGGAGGTGGCGTCGAAATCCAATTCGAAGCCTTAGGCTGTGCTTCCACGCGAGGCCAAGTCACGACGGCCGGCGTGATTGGCTGCCTTTGCTTTAAACATGCTGGATGAATCCTGGAGATTTTCTCGGCCATAATTTTACCCCCTTCCCTACCAGCGATCATCACTTCTTCGCATCTTTTTTGATGTCCCCCCTCCTCCTTCAAATGACGTAGGCAAATCATAGGATGCTGATTAAGTTTGAGAAGACACAAAAAAAAAACGGTCTTTCGAACCCCTGCTACCTTTCAGAAGCCAGAAACTCCGAACTGTACTCATTGGCAGAGGGCTCTCCGTTACCCCCAAACTTACTGTGCTTCTCCTAAGAAGAAAAAAAAAAAAAACGAGGCGCGGGCCACTGCGCTGTAAGTGTGTTGGTGAGGGACCAGACTGTGCTTCTGCAGGAACGCAGCCGCATCCTTCACCCCCCCCCTCTAATCTCGGCGAATCTAGGCCATGTTTTTTTTTCCCGTACCTGCGAGGGACCAAGCCGAGCGGCTGACCCGCTTTCTTGTGTAATGGGCGTGGGCCGAGATCAACATTTGCCCATTAAATTGAGTCAGAGAAGGTCTGTCTTACGTAAGGCCGGCTGACTGAAATCCCCCCACCCCCTTCATGCCCATCCAGAATATTCTAACACAGACACAGAGGAACATTTTAGCGGTGGCTTCAGTGACATTAATGTAATTTCATGGCCAACTGTGTTATCAGCTGCTGCTCGAGGGAAACCCTCGAGTCCCGGCAAAATGCGAAGTTCAAAATGAACAGAAGAGTTCTGCCACCTACACGTCCTGCAAGAAGCCTCCAAAACCTTTGGGTCTTTCTTAATTCTCCTCCTGGTTACCAGGTGACAGTGGGTGACAGTGACCACAGGTGGGCCTTGATGCAGAAAGGACTGAAAGGATTATAAGGTAGAACAAATGCTGGGCCGTGTGAAGGAAAGCGTTAAATGAGGTGAACGCTGTGCTTTTCCCGTCCGTTTGTCTCGAGGTCGCTGAGGAAATGAGGAGCGATCCTAAGAAACAAAAAGCATATGTCTCTGTCTGTCAGTGGCTGGACTCCTTCCATCCGCTCCTCACCAGGCTCTCGGTGGAGAACTGAGGAGCTCAGCCAAAGCCAGCGTGATGCTGGTGTGCATGTTGCCAACCGTTAGGGACAGCTCCGCCACAAATTCCCTTCCCGAGTCCCGAGAAGGGCCGACGTTCCCTCCACCTTCTACCTACAGCTCCTCTCCTCCTTCTGAAACGCACGTCATTTTCAAACTGCTGATGACACGAGCCTAATGCCTCATTAAGGGCCGCGGTGGGTTCCTCGTGGGCGTGCATTGACTAATGAGACTGGAGACTCCGCGGTTTCCACGGTAACCTGCGGCGATTTTGGAGCAGCTCCTACGCCATCCAGAAGATGGTGCTTTGGCCAAATATCTGTGGTAGAACTGGACTGACCCCCATTACCGGATCGGTCTTGGAGAACCAGTTTGGCGTTTAGCTCAGATCACTTTTTAATAAAAATTCCAGATTCTGTCCAGCCCCGCCTACGGGAATCGGACATTGCAACGGTGCAGCTGACGACAAATCGGATCGCTCTACAGCTCACACTACACAACTCTCTGAACGTTTAGGGCTTGCACTACACATGTGGTCGGTGGTGGGGGTATTTACTGCACCCCCCAAATGGTCATGACATTCTGCCATGAAATGAGAACTAACAGCACGCCACATTGTTTGTGGAATGATTAGCGGGTGCCAATAAACTGCCAATTTGTCTCCAAATCAGGCTTAAAAGCGCGTAGCCTGAAGCGGGCGTTAGATAATGCCTCCGTTGTGAAGCTGCTACTCTGCACAGCGGCGTGATTGTATTAAGCTTGTGCTCCATTCGTCCTTTTCGTCCAGGAGAGGGGAAGTCTGGACATGGACACGAGTTCAAAGTTTTCCAATGAACAAAGCCCTTCAGAACACGGGACCAGGCCTCGGTCCAGCATGGCATAGCCAGAAAAGCAGCAACCCGCAACCTCTCTCGCTCTCTTCCTCCCTCAGACATCGGGGAGGCGCTATCTCTCTCCGCTCCGGGTATCAAACACACCTCTTCTCCCTCCAGGCAGGTCCCCGCCTTTTTTCTCTCCTTTTAACAACTGGTTTTGTTCTCTGCTGTTGTCATAGTTTTGTTTTTTGTTCTTTTATTTTCCACAGAGACGGCAAAAAAAACAGCAACAAAAAAAATCCTCCCACACACACTTTCTCTATGAACGAAAGAAAAAAAAAAAACAGACATACACACTTCTCACATAACACACAGTCATCTAAACACGTTTTAGAAAAAAAAAGAAAAGAAAAATACATATGGAGCTAAAAGACGATTTGATGTTTAAAATGTCATCTGAAATTCCCTCTGGATGGGGCAGAGGGGAGGGGGAAACAGAAAAAAAAATGCTTTTTAAAAAAAAATCCCAGCATGGATTTGTTTCAGTAATATTCTATACATATTGTACAGTGGTGGAGCATGACCAGTCCCTGCCAAACAGGTCCTAGCTTTCCTCTGTTCCTCAGCTTTCGCCAAAAAATATCAGCTCTCTTTTTTGTGCCTGTAATGTTCTGGAGTAGAGTACTCTGTAATCCATAGCTCTTTGTTTCCACCAAAAAAAAAAAGAAAAAAGATTTGAGTCACTTGCTCCATCGGCCATCTGCCCAACAGGTCCTCCTCGACCAGGTGAAGGTGCTCTTTTTCAGTCAGTAATACCACCCCGGTGTGTAGGCAATGAGGACAACATGGAGACCACAGGAAGACACTTCTCCAGACCACCCGCTCAGGGAAGTTCTCCGCGTGTCAGATGGGTCTCCTGTCAAGTTCCTGCCACTTCTGAGGAACGTTAACTCAAGTTGGTCATTTTCTTTCTTGTCTCAAGGATCATGACACTTATTTTATACTCATTATAATAGTAATAAAAAAGAGGCCCGTTTGGAAATGATTCTAAATGAAGGAATGGTTTGTGTGTGTATTTGTGTGTGTGTGTATATATATATATTTATATCTGTAAGTATATGTGTGTGTGTGTGTGTGTGTGTGTCTAAGGAAGATTCCCATCTCCTCTCCTTTAGCACACTGTGCCATTCTCCTGCCTGGATTTGGGGCAGGTGGAGCGTGGCATGGGCTGGACGGAGGGGGCCAGGGTGCAGAAGAAGCCAGCGATGAGCGACAGGCCCAGACCCCCCCAGGCGCAGAACATGGACCAGCCGTACCCGTGGCCGATGTCGTCGGGCAGGCCGTACAGATAGCGCGGGTAGCGCGAGAGCTCAAAGTTGATGCCGGCGACACAGGTGCAGAGGGAGATGATGCAGAAGGTTCCTGCAAAGAACAGAAGAAAGTCTAAAAACTGCACATGGAAAACGAAAAAACATTCATTTGACAAATATGCTCCAGTGTGCATTTGCAACTCGTACATTTCGTGACTCAAGTAAAATGCAGAAACCACGTCTTTATAGGAATGGTTGACGTGGGATTGGACTAAAGGTCATGTGAGCCCGTTCCGCTCGAGCCTGTTCCCCGTTCCAACTGTCCTATTGACTGAAACAATGGGCAATGGGCGGGAACTAGCAGGCCTTCAGCACCGGCCCACTCTGCTCCCAATGCTTTAATGTCTTAGCATCTTAATTGGCTTTTTAATTGCCTCCTCATTATGCAAACACAGGGGCATTGCATTAATCCTGGACCCATCTTAATTGCGTCTCTGGCTCTGCTCACTGTTGTGTGTGAGTATGTGCGTTATATTAGCCGTCAGTGGGGTGGCAATATCACTGGCCTGTCCTTTTGCATTTTTATGAATAAAATCATCACGTCATATTAATGAGCAACACACACACACACACACACACACACACACACACACACACACACACAGGGCATTAAACAGTATGATAATCCCCCTCGAACTCATCACTCATCCAAATGTTAGCCTTTTACATAACCAAGCAGCGCTCTCCTGGGACCAAGGGCTGTATTCCAGGGTGTGTTATTTCACTTGGTGGCTGTGTGAGAGCAGCGAAGAGGCTTACTGGCAGCAAAAAGCAATGACGGGCAATTATGGGCGCAGCTGATTCTCAATGACATGAAAGCAGAAACATAATGTACCTTGACTCACCAAACGTACTAAAGGATGGCGGTGTTTCGGCACGCACTGAAACGTTCACTCAGTATTTCCCAAGAAAACTATTTATTTTTTCCATTCATTACACCTAAAAATGGAACAGGCAACTGAACTGCCGCTACTCATAAAGGTTGACCTATGAGAATTTACATTTTACAACATTTAACTGTTTTGCTCGGGGACACAAGCTGGTCTTTGAACCTGTGACTTTGTGGTCTTCTGATTCATAGACATGTGTTTTACCCACTAGGCTACTACCACCCTACTATTGTATAATACATACTTTTTTTCATGAAATAATACATGTTTTGCGCATTGCATTGCATATAATAAATCAACCTGATTTATCAGTTGACCACTAAAACCAATCACTATTCAGTTAAACCGTATTAGTTCCTCTTATGTTAGTAAAAAATGTCTAGTAGAGAAATTCCTAGTGACAAGTACAAAGTTTCAGGAAGTGAAACTATGTAAAAAAAAATAGAATGGTCCGATACATGTAATCAATAGAAAACGTGCCCTGTCTGTACACAGAACAACAACAATATAACAACAAAAAAATCCTACTCATACCCAGTTATCCAGGTGTAGATTATAAGATTTTTGGGTTTTATAAATACTTTCATATCATTATAGCTGGAGTCCAATGTGGTTGTTCAGAACATTTCAGTTTATGTCCTTTGTTTGGTTGGACTTTTGATTGAACATAAAAACTAGTGTAGAACCCAGTCAGTCTTAATGTCGTAATGGCCCCCTTTGTGTGAGCTGTGAGTGGCCGTCCTTTGCTGTGATACATTAAGAGCAAGCAGCATGTTGCCTTGTTGTAGCTCCAAGTCACATGTAAAATAATTCCTCTATTGATTTAATCTCCAGGGCCCCCAAAAAGAGAGAAAACACCAGACATGTCATAGAAGCAGCATTGGTTGATTCATAGCTCAGTGAAATCTAAATGTCCGCCAGAAACAATTATCTGAGATGCCAGACTCGGCAGTCTCCGCTGTGAATCAAAATGTTAGCGCAGTGATGCTTAGGGCTGTGGCGAATTCCTCTTTATGTGAGTCACAGTGGCTGAAGCTCACATTACAATTCAATATCCTTGAGGACTCCCAGCAGACTGCAGAGCACTCTTATCACGTGATTTACAGCATTATACAGTTAGTAGCCAATTGTGACCTTCATAAAGGCATTACAGCCAGCAGAAGGAATCAGAATGTACCCAAAGGGCTCTCATTTGTTCCACGCTGTTTGCAATTTGACAAATAACAATTGTTTTAATCTTGAAATTATTCAGCGCCTGGGAAACACTGCAGAGACTGAGTGATCTGTCGACTGGCCTGAGCAGAAGGGGATGAATAAAAAATGCAAATGTTTTGTTTGAGATGGTGCATAGGCCAAAAATTAAAAGCATTTTTAAAACAACGTCAAACAGATATACTTAGTTCTTACACAGCTAAATATAACTAAATACAACTAAATTAAGCTAAAAATAAATGTAAATATGAATATGAATATAAATATAATCTGTGTATACACACACACACACACACACACAGATATACAGTACAGGTCAAAGGTTTGGACACACCTTCTCATTCAATGTGTTTTCTTTATTTTCATGATCATTTACGTTGGTAGATTCTCACTGAAGGCATCAAAACTATGAATGAACACATGTGGAGTTATGTACTTAACAAAAAGTGGAGACCTGACCTCCAGTCACCGGACCTGAACCCAATCCAGATGGTTTGGGGTGAGCTGGACCGCAGAGTGAAGGCAAAGGGACCAACAAGTGCTAAACACCTCTGGGAACTCCTTCAAGACTGTTGTAGAACCATTTCAGGTGACGACCTCTTGAAGCTCATCGAGAGAATGCCAAGAGTGTGCAAAGCAGTAATCAGAGCAAAGAAACTAGAATATAAAACATGTTTTCTTTCATAGTTTTGATGCCTTCAGTGAGAATCTACCAACGTAAATGGTCATGAAAATATAGAAAACACATTGAATGAGAAGGTGTGTCCAAACTTTTGGCCTGTACTGTAAACAAACAAACAAACAAACAAACAAACAAACAAACAAACAAACAAACAAACACACACATATATGTAAATGTTAATAACTGGGGTGCGATACCTTCAACATAATTGGCAAGATTTTGAAATATGTTCTAAAGGAAGCTTCACTTCTCTGACCTAGATGACCTAGATAAGGCTAAACTTACATGACAGTGGCTCACTATCACCTCTTTAGGTAAAACCAATACTACAATACAAGGTTGCTCACTGGTTAGCATGTTATAGCACTTAAAAATGATGTTTAATATGCTAAGTTTTCAAATAGAAGCCAATTCAAAGACACAGACATTCAAATTTTATAGTAAGTGTATCACTCACCTCCCATGAGGAACAGCAAGCCAGCCACATATTGCATGAGACCACGATCCCAGCAGCAGCCCAGGATCCCAACGATCCATCCGAAAAGGATGATGGCCACTGCCATGCCCATGAACCCTGCGGTCATTCGTCGCAAGTCTGTGGCCACAAATAGGGAACAAGAATGTACTCATCAGCAATATTAAAAGTTTCAAAAGATAACAACCAATTGCCAAATGAGTCAGTATTCTCATCTGAATGGAAAGTTATGTAGGTTATGTACACGATTTGTCCATATAATAAGTCTGTCTGCTGTATACGAACGGCTAGCATGAATGTTTTGAAAATGTTTCGTTTTGCCAAGAGAGGTCAAGATGAACGCTGTGTGAATGTGTGACAACTTATCTATTAATGTTTTACTTTTATAATTAATTTAAATCTTTTTGGCTAACGTAAACTAAAAGTGCCACACGGGGCAGAAAATGATAAAGCTAAACAGGAAATGAAAAACAACAAAGGCCAGGAAGCTGCTGTGCTCGCATATTTCCTGGGAATAAATAAATAAAAACCGCCCCTCTCCCCACTAACTGTGCGGCTTTGAAACGGCTCTGAGGGGAGAAAAAAAAGGCTGAAGTCACGTTGTGTTTGTTAGCAGCGGCGAATGCACAGTAGCTAGCGGGCAGGTCACAGACTGCTAGCATCCCCGTAGAGGCTAATGTCACGGTTCGGAGTCTCCACCTGGGACGGCAGAGGACAGGCTGGGTTAAAGAGGCCGTGCGCGGAGATAAAGGAATGGAAAGAAAGTGCAAAAAATAAAAAAAAAATCTCCCTTTCCATTGGGAACATTTGTTAATGGCTAGTTTTTCCATAATCGATACACTGGTTGATTTAATGCAACTGAACCCCCTTCTGTATTTACAGGCTTATATATAGTGTACTGTTATTCATTTAAAGGTCTTCTGAAATACTTAATAAAATGTAATTAAAAAAATTCAATAGTCAATAGAAAAATGTTCATGTAATTTGTAAAGATGCTTTCTAATGTCACATGGACCAAGGAGTGGACAGCGAGCAACCAAGGAAATGTACATTTGACCTGATCAAACAATAAACACAGGCAGTTCCAATATTTAGCCTCATGCATGTTGGTCCAGAGTACTTCCCATACAAATCAAATTTGGACAGTTACTGATCACCAACATGATATTCCCCCATGGTTTCATCATGGATTGAGATTTGGGGGCAAACAAACCCAGATTAATCTATTGATCTGAGCGATTCATCGTTTGACAGTAAAAATGCACAATGCCTTATAGACATAAAACTGTTGGACAAATGACCTAAGCAGGCATTCTGGAAGAACACTAATCTGTTTGCAAGAAACAGGCCTGATTGCCTTGCATACATCACAAATTGAGGACTCCACAACTTGAGTGTCGCATTTTAAAGTGAGGCTTGATCATAAACCCCACACTCATTGCGTTATTGACCAGTCTAGCTGAGATCTATAACAGCCATCTCTGTGGATCAAAACTGCATAACAATCATGGCTATTGACTATGTAACCATAGCTCAAGAGTATTTCACAAAAGCCCAGGTTGCATCAACCTCGCACAATTTCCTTTGGTTTTCTTTGAATTGATATCTTAAGTGAAATAGTCTGTATATTTATGCTTTTGGAATGCAGTACTGCAGAAATGCAGACCCGCTGTTTCTGGCTAACCAAATCAGCACAGAAACTGAGTGGCAGTTGTCAGCATGTAAAAGAGGTGTAGATATCATAACCCAGAACACAAACTCACACAAAATTATGTTTTATGAACTATTTTTTTACTGGGGGAGCCCAAATGAAGATGATTTACATTTTTACATTTGGTTCAGCCAACAGTCATTGAAAAAAGACCAAAAAATTACAATAGGGTTCATAAGGGGGTTATAAAATGTACAGTATATTGAAACATTACATGTTTACCCTGTTATATCCCTGTTTAAAATTAATAAAAATATTGTTGAAAAAAAAAAAAAGACACACAATTTGATTTGAGTTCCTCATTTACTATTCAAAAATCTACTATTACTATTCCCAAAATGTGAAAAAAATATCCAATCTGGCAACAGGCCAAGGCCAAGATCCTGATTCCTCCCTCCTTACTTGGCTGAGATTTCCAAGCACACAAATATTGTCCCATGTAATCTAAAACTGTACAGTTTATGTGTTCGGTCTAATTTGCTGACTCGTTAATGAAGCACATTTAAGAAAATGCCTTCCTTCACCCTTCCGTTTCACATTGCGAACAACATGAAACGCATCGTAAGTGGCATGAGCAGTGTTATTCTACTTCAAGCCAGTAAATATGACAAAGAAGCAGACGGCTACAGGAGCAGAGAGAATGTAAAGAGCATTCTTGTCCTCTGCTGTTTGTTTTCAAGAAAGCAGTGGCGAAGATTAAAATGTGCCGACTCCGGCGTTTGACAGCTGTGTCACCTGTTGAGACAGATATTTTATGGCCTTTTCAATCACCGGGCCCAGCTGTCACCCAGAAGTCGCAGCCTGTGGTGGCGACGAGCGAAAGACAGGGGGCGGTGTGGAGCAGGACTGCACCAGACTGACGTCAGAGGGATTTCTGGTCAGGTTCCAGAGGAAGAGTCAGAAATGAAATGTGAGAAAGAGACACTGAGCTAGAAAAGGTCTCCATACTCTCCATTCTCTCTTGATATTCTTCCGGGATTTCTCCTTTACTCTTTCTCACATTGTGAGTATAATGCCCTGTCGCCCAATATTTCAGCTTTTCTTCTGTAGGTTTGTAACAAGATGTCTAACTGCAAATACCAATCCAGCCCCCCACAAGACTTTCCCATCATGGCACCTCAGGCCACTTGTTGGCTACCCATCACTGGCTACCCATCAAATTTAAGAATGACTACATCACCCTTATCCAGAGCGACTTACAATCAGTAGTTACAGGGACAGTCCCCCCTGGAGCAACTTAGGGTTAAGTGTCTTGCTCAGGGACACAATGGTAGTAGGTGGGATTTGAACCTGGGACGGTTCACAAGTGAAGATGAAGAACTCTCGTATCTCCATCCATCTCTATTGTAATAATGTGGATAAGAGGCCTGTGGTATTACCAATTCCTTCACATGGCAGCGGAAGAAGTACGGTCTGTTACTGCTACTGATGCGGCTCCGCACCGCAGTCTACACAATCGCAGCCTGGACTGGACCATCCTCCAATCAGGACAAAAGAGAGTGCTTTTGGGTCACCATCAGTGAGGTAGTACGTCCTGGTTCACTCTGGTCCCAACTATGAACATAATCATTCTATGCATTCTGTTACATCGATCACACCATATTCCATATACATTATGTTACTTGGCCTCGCTCGCACATTATTGTTTCCTGCAAAGTTTCCAATTCTGATTTATCATACTTAGTTTACTCTTCACTGTTCCAACAAAGCTTCATTGTATGGTCCCAAAATGGGTCGGACTTCAGTAACTTAAGTTCATTTCGCTTACCAGAAGGCGGCTTTCAGCCGAGAAGTGTACAGGGCGTTACACATGAAAGGTGCAGCACAGTGAGGGTCCAGGATGACCAAAGTCCAGCGCATTTTCACGAATGGTTCAGGCACAAAACCGCTGATGCTTCTTTTTTTCATAAGGGTGGTAGTAGCCTAGTGGTCAACGCCTATGAACCAGAAGACCCAGGTTCAAATCCCACTTACTACCATTGTGTCCCTGAGCAAGACACAACGTGACTGTCCCTGTAACTACTGATGGTAAGTTGCTCTGGATAAGGGCGTCTGGGAAATACTGTAAATGTAAATGTAATGTTAATGCTTCTGTGCCTACGATGATGTTGTGTGAAGTTCTAGAAGGGTACAAACCGTCACCACAGGTACACAGTCGATGGAAAGGTACTCGGAGCACGGTGTTTGTGTGAAATGCGGTTAATCGCTGTCTGCACGGTCCGACTGCAGCCCTAATCCCCTCGGAGGCGGACAGTTTAGCGAAACCATTGTCTCCGATGGCGGATTACCAGGCTGTCTTTTTATGTGTAGCCCGCGAGCCAAACACCCCACAGCCCTTTCTGTCGCCTCTCTCCTCCCTTTTTCCCGTGAATATTAAACAGTGCGCTGGGCGAGTCTAAAACACACTCACTCCAAAATGACGGTAATGCGGTACACAGGGGTAATTAGCTTTCGCAGTCAGGGGCGTCGGCCGTGGCGGCCAGCGCGGCCAAGGAGAACAGGAGGAGGATGATGGGAAACAGGGCAGTCGCACCTGCTCCCAGGGCAATGATTTGCATCGCACCGTTTTAATAAGCACTACGCTTTGGAATATTTATTGGGGGCACAAATAGACTGCGTTCTGAAAACAGTGTCGCGAACCCCAGAACACAGTGACACGCTCGTTCCGTCTCCCATGTGCAAACATGCACAAATCTATACAGTACATTCACAATGAGGGAATAAAATTTCACCACAGGCATTAAAACGGGAAAATAAAAAAAACAAAAAAACCGAAACCTCAGATGCTGACAGCGGGAATGATTACGTACTGTCACGCAGGGCCGCGGTTCTCTGACGGACCCTCTCCCCCTCGCGAAGATTAAAAAATGGTAAGCTCCCGCATGCTCGGGATAATAGCCATGTTCATTCATATACAGTATCAGCTGCTGACAGATGCCGCGCTGGCTTTGGTTTATTTATTTTTTCTGTCCATTATTAGCCGCCATTGTTCCGCCCTGTGCCACCATTTCCTTTCTCCATTATGTTTCAACGCTTTCATATTCGGGACTGAACAGAATGCAGCAGCTCTTTGGAGAAAATAACTAATGTGGCCTTTTCATCCCTGAAAATGCAAATTGCATGTTTGTGACGATAAGATGAGACTGTTTTTGTGACGCGCCGTTGAACAAGCTCTGTCTATCATGTATGACGGCTGCTCATCTTTTAGAACAGGCAAGGCACAACTAAGCCATGCCCAAACTGGTCCTGAGTAGAATCTACTATGACGCCTGCTCTGGTTGTAGTGTTGAACTGCTGAATTCTGGGTCTTGTCCCCTTTATCCTCCCTTGCCTTACATTACAGCGGATTGTGACTTTAACCCACCCGCCAGCGCTCTGCAGCTTAATTTCATTACCCCATGTCAACTGCCACCAGGGAGAAAACAATCGAGAGTGAAAATTGAATTAGCAGAAGGCGTGGGTGGTAAAAGGCTGGGGCCATTCCGTCTCTGGGTTTGTATGGGTGGAGGACGTTTGCTGGCGAGAAGGAGGCTCGGACTTTATGTGGTTGCGTTAAAACATTGCATTTATGTCAGGGATTGTAACGCGTCTGGATGGAATCAAAATTCTTTTGACAAATATGGGAAGGACAACCTGGTAATTCAACCTGGTCATTATCAAATTCCTATGATGTTTAATTTTTAAACAACCATAAACTATAGCTAGCAATAAAACACACACCAAACACCCCTTCATAGGTTAGTAAAATTAGGGGAAGTGGACAGGTAATCTTAATTTATTAATTGTTAAAGGTGCAATTTCTGACACATTCATTAGAAGGGTGAAGAATTTCACAAGAAAGTTCACAACCATACCACTGAATCCACTAGTAGCCTAGCAGTAGTTGCCTAGTGGGTAAAACACTCGCCTATGACCCAGAAGACCCAGGTTCAAATCCCACTTCCTACCATTGTGTCCCTGAGCAAGACACTTAACCCTGAGTGTCTCCAGGGGGGGGACTGTCCCTGTAACTACTGATTGTAAGTCGCTCTGGATAAATGCTGTAAATGTAAATTAGAATAAACTGAATTTTATAAATTATTCAGAACAATATTTTTAACCATGTACATTGCCCCTTTAATGATACAGTAATTGCAAAGGTTCTCAAATGTTGCAAATGAATATTGGGAGTAAAATATTGAGAGAGCTGTGGTTTACTTTGATGCAATACAATGTGTTAATTACTAAAAATGTAAATATTTTATTCTTCCTGAAAAATAATGAGAGAGAGAGACGTTATAAAATTCCGTGCGCTGGAAAATATGATTTTTCTTTAGAACATGTAAACGTATAAAGAACATTTGGTTCGTGATCCCAGCGGACAGAGACTGTGCTCCTTTCTGGTTAATGGCACCCACTCAGGGAAACTACACCAGCTTAACAAAACTCTGGCCATGGGAAGGCGGAGGTGATTGACAGCTCTAGCGCCCTTTTTACCGAACATAAAAGTGCATCAATCCTTAGGCTGCTGCCATTCATACGATGGTCTGAGGAGCGGGAGAATGGGGTTTAAAATGAAGGTCGAGGTGGGGCACGGGGCCATCAATCATCTCTGACCAGGAGGCTCTCCGTGGGCGCATAGTGACAGGACAGCTGGCATCTTTTGCTGTAGCGATGCACTCTTATCGCCCATCCATCAGGGCTATAGCAGTGACAGGGGAAGTGACAGACTTGTCGTCACGATGAGACTGCATCTGTAAACAGCAGCCACAGGGGCTTCAAGACCAGATATGCTTAACATGACATTTCTGTGCTCTGAATCTCCTTCACACAGAGTGTTAAACTCTCATTTTGTAACATCACCGCCACCTATTCCTCAGCTAGACGCATGAGCGTGGCTTAAATAAGACGGACAATTATTTCTTTGAGCAACGGGGAGGTTGGTATTCATGTGATGTCGCCAGTCTGCGATGGAATAATAGCATTCTGCCTATCGCTGGTTCAGCTCCAGAGTGTTAAAAAGCCTGTCTGGGGGATGTCTTACGAAAATAGCAACTGACGCCTCTTGCACCCTCCTACGCACTAATACACATGCACACATACAAGGTATTTCGAACCTCTACTTACTTAAAATCTGAATATGTATTGTCTCGCAAAACTGGGGTTTAATGGAGAAATAAATAAAAGAACTGAAATTTACATAGAAATTAAACTACTATGAAAATCAACAGGTTTTTGGACCACATAGCGATTTGAATCGAACTCTCCTGTGGGAAATCACATGATTTAAAATGAATTACCATGCAAGCATATATATATAAAAAAAACAAGAATAATACAGGAAGCCCCAGGTCCAAATAGAATATAAGAATATAAGACTGGATATCCTCTGGAGTCATATTCTGATTGTAACTGTTAATCTACATTACTGACAAGAAGAGCGTTGGTAACAGGAATTCTCATCAGGGAGGCCACCGGCAAGCCTCTGGCAACAGCTAGGATGGAAGATGAGAAACGGAGGCAATTGCACAGACTGCAGTTTGAAATAATGATGAAGAAAGAAGACCCTGAAACCATGTGGAAGAAGATTATATGGGCTGAGACGGCAAAAACGGTTTGGGTGGAAGCCTAAATTGTGCACCCCAGAACATTAGACTGACTTTAAAGCAGGGTTATTCAAAGTACTGCCTCCACTGTTCTGCAAGAACATCATCGTAATGTCATTTTGGAAGAGAATCAAAGGGAATTGGATTCGTTCCGACCACCAAGATCAGAAAGCTGGATGGATTCTGCAGGTCATGCCTGATTTTCGGGTCACGCTTTGCGGAGCTTTGATTTGCGGGGAGACAAAGAAATGACACGCTTTTGAACCTGCTGCGGTGTACTGTGTCGAACTAATACTGGCTGGAAATGGAGGTACTTCAAACCGTGGTCCTGGAAAGATGGGCATTCCAGTACTACTGGTAAGATGAGGTTGCCAGGTACAAAATAGAGATCACCCACCCACTCACTCACTATCCATAACCGCTTAATTCAGTCTCATGGTCACGGGTGCCAAAGCCCACTGGGACACTGGGCAGGGCACACACAACCCGCCCTCACACACCCACAACTACGGGCAATTTACAGTCACCAATCCACCTAGCGTGAGGAAAGCTGGGACCTGGATTCCAGCCCACGACCTTGGAGGCCATAACACTAAACGACAGTCCCAATAGAAACACTGCTTATATACTGCCTACTCCCCACATACTCCCTGTTCCCTGTGTTGTACGTGATGTTGCACTGTAAAAAACACAGTATGGTCTGCTCATGTGACATCTGCGGTTTATGTTATGTCTCGTCTTTTTAAGTGTTACAACATTATTGTATGCCTCTATATATGCCTGTGACAATTTCTTAAAACTTACTCATGTTTCAATAATAATAACAACAACAATAATAATAATAACTGTACAGAATAAAAAAATCTGTGAACTACATCTATAACACCAGCCCATAGCGCACATTCCTTAGAAAAAGTGTCTCTTGCTGGATCAATACAGTCAATAGACGACCGCGGGTGAAGTGAGGACAGTCACATCCGACATGCTGGGGTCTGTCAGAGGCACTTGTGGGATTTGTAGCCACACGCAAATGACTGCTGTTACAATCGACTCAGTAAAAACGCTCTGCAGGAACAGGGATGGCCTTTTGTCGACAATGATGGCTGGAGGCGGGACAGGTGAGTGTGACAGTCCCCGCCCCTTCAGGAGTAAAGTGAAAATCAATTAAGAAAAATTAACCAGCCTACAATCATATATAATGTCACAGAGGGTCGTAAGAGGCTGCAACTTACAGCACGTAAAAACTGCTCTTGGCACATTAATGTCTAATTGAATAGATATATGGTCACAAGTGGGCAGTTATAGAGCCATTTTGATCACAGCTTTGAAAGTGGTTCAACCTATCAGGTTTTAGAACCAGTTTTATATGAGTACAGTAACAAATGGCATTATAGCAAAACAATAAAAGTGTAAAATGATGAATAAAAAATATAACCTTGCTCGGTTAGTGCTTATTTAATAGGCTTTTAGGTTCCACTGTGAGACCCTTATCCCCCCGTGCTAGAATCCAGACTGGTGGGTGAAATTAATAACATTTTCTTTTTCTGTTTTTGAATCCGGTGTTGCAGCTGGGCAGTTTTATGGGGTTGCGCTGCGATCTGGGTACAGCTGATGGAGGACGGCTATGACAACCAATCGTTCAGACCCTGCTGTCGCCATGCACATTACAACATTAAAATGTCCATTTGTGCCACGTGGCTGCTAATGGGAAAAAAACGTAATAAAATGAATAAAAATAAGCTGTATCTGTAGTGTGATTGTCAAGCAGAGACATCACATCACGTCACGCCCTCTGTCTGTGTCTCTTGTCGTCTCCAGTGGCTTTGAAAGCCAGAAAGAGTCAACAAGAGTCGGTACACACAGCCAGGATGGATTTAAATGTACAGTACTGCATTAAAGCTCCAAAGAAAATTATTGCTTATTATTACCTAAAATCTATTTCATTAAAAATCTATCAAGTAAACATGAAAGCATATAAAGGTATGAGTCACTGCATTATTTTTAATTAGTGTGTGTGTGTGTGTGTGTGTGTGTGTGTGTTATAATAGAGTGACCTCTGTCACAAAATAAAAGTCTTAGAAGATGTTTTTCAAGCAGTGATGGACAAGTACAAAGTAAATGTAATTCGTTCCTATACTTAATTCGTTCCTATACTTAAATGTCCTGACTTAATGAGGAGAAATAATACTCAAATAGAGAATGATGTGAAATTATAGTAAAATATAGTAAATATACTATAAATATACTAGACATACATATATAAATATGCCATACATATAAAAACTCCTCAGTAAGCCTGTGTGCAGGATATTTGGATTATGTTGGCTTTTTGAGTAAAGTCACAAGAAGTGGTCTTGCCGGATAAGGAAGGGCAACAAGTAGAAGACCGAAACTCAACTACTTGGAGCAGCCATGTGACGATGTGACAGTAGCCATGTTCCATCTGCCACAACAGAACTCACTTACAGAGGGATGGAAGAAGAGAACGGAAATAAAAGGCAAAACCTAATAACAAGACAAAACCTAATAACAAGACTAATAATGAAAAAACTTGTCCTGGGTTCTTCCCATGTTCCTGTGTGCTGGTGATGGTGAAAGCGATTGGCTGTCATAGACTCATCTTTTGATACAACCTTGACCCGGATAAGTGAAGAAATGGATGAATAAACCGTTTTTTCATCTAAGGGAGGCTTGCAGAGATGCTATGGTGCCTTGTCGCCTTTTTCTTTGTGCAGTCTAGCTTTCCTTTAACCCCTTTTCTTGCTTTCTTACAGTACTGTACCCTGAAAGATGACGTGCAGGAGAGTTAAAAAAAAGAAAAGATGCCGGCAAAACAGCAAGTCTTTCAGAGCTGAGGAAGCCTTTGAAATAAATCATGTTTTCTACCTGACACGCCTAACGCTACTTGAAAGGAAGCAGCGCCGAGTAACTTCCCACCGCACTCCTGCAAGCATCCTGCCGCCTCGGCCCATCTGAGGTGCCAAATGAGCACGTGCCTGTCACTCTGCCCTGTCAATCACAGCATGCTCGTCGCATCGGAGGATTTGCTGCTGCTCAGGGAGTCTAATCTCCCGACGCAGGCGACGTGAAAACCCCGTCTCTGTGGCCCAGCCTTCGGAGAACGGATCTGTGCTTCGTCACTGTTTTTGGTTAATGCCTCGGACCGGAGGGGCACGGAGACCACCCCCCTTCCCTGGCCGCCTTTCTTCTGTAGACAGACTAGGCGGATTTCGGTGGAAGGCTGGAATGCTTGTGCGCCCCTTGTCAACTGGATCGGCACGCGAAGGCAGCGGATTTGCATACACAACAGCAGACTAAGCTAATCTGCCACGAGAGAGAGAGAGAGAGAGAGGAATAAGAAGGAGAAAAAAAGAGTGAGAGCGAAGCTGGGAAAGTAAAGGATGGTGAATGAGAGCTCTCTAATAAGTGCTCCGGATCTGGATGTGGAAATGAAGTTTTCCTCTCTCGGAGAGCGGAAACATGGATGGGAAGCAAATGAAGTGAGAGATGGATAGAGGAGCACAAGGGGCAGGGACCAAGAAAATGGAATAAATAGGCATGCAGAGGGGCACTGTGGGGGTTCGAGACTTACCAAATGAAATGACACTTTTGGGCAAATTTTCCATCAAGATCTATATGTAAATCTTGTCCATTTAAAGCCCTCCTTCAAAATTTAGTGTACGAGAAATTACCTTCAATAAAATAAACACCTAAAAGCCGATGTGACTCCAAGGCAGTCCTGGGCTGGCCCCCGGATTTCTGCTCATTTGGCATGGGTGATTAGAACCCGTTATAATTTGATTTCTCCCTGTTCCTGCATTGTTCTGTTTAGTTGGTGATGTTATGCTGCTTTTCTGGAGCTTTATTTGTATGTTCCCGCCATTGTGGTGTTTCCTTTTTCTGTCCTTCTCACCCCGTGGCATGTCAGCCTAACTCTGCAGCATTTGTAACCGCATACCATCAGTCACTGGCACCTCACATCCACCAGTACCCCCCAAAAGATGGAACACCACAAATTAAATGGTCTCAGTTTAACCTGCCAAGCAATAATTAGGTTTTAAACGATCACTTGATCCTAATTAAACAATGGTGGGGGGCTGTCACTAGAAAGGTGACAAATTCAGCGGTTAAGGAAGCGGCCCCATAATCAGAAGGTTCGAATCTCGATCCACCAAGGTGCCGTTGAGCAAAGCACACTGCTTCCCAGGCGCCTGTCATGGCTGCCCACTGCTCACCAAGGGTGATGGTTAAAAGCAGTTCAACATACAAAGTTCAACTTACAAATAATTAGTCATATAAAACAATTAAGATGGACAGTATATATCAGTATATATATGAATGTATATCAGCATATACATAAAACCTATTGTAAATATGTACAGACTGACACTCTTTTTCCATAAGATCTTCCTTCAACTGGTGTATGACGTCACTTTGGATTGAGTTATCATCATTTTCATACTCATTGGCTATGAAGTGACACTCCTGCACTGTCATTGTCACACTGAAAGCCACAATCAAGCCAGATATGTTTTTTACCATTAGACTAAAACTGATTTGCATCAACCCTTCCTTCTTAGGGCAGCCAAACCATGACCACTAAGTCAAGTCAGGTCACGTTTACTTATATAAACAACAAAAGTTGTCCATATTGCTGTATGATGGATTTTCACTTCATACAGAGAAATTTTGAGAATCCAGATTCTTGCTGTGAGCCCAATGAGGCATGGTAGTGGTACACATTGTGGGATTAAAATGTTTTGCACATTCAGAAGCTACTCCCATTTTTTCAGAAAAAAAAAAATCTTAATGAGTACAGTTTTTTACAGAGAAAAATGTCTGTAGCCATGGAAACATAGGGCCAGTTCTTTCTGACCTGCCTACTCACTGCAAATGAGTCATGAGGGGCATTGAGACAACTCCCCGTTAATGACTCAAGAGCCGGGCTGCCTTCGGTGGTGGGTCAGCTGTGGACAGGGGTCCAGGGTGAGTGGGCAGCAGCACTTTACTGCTCTACAGCACCGCAAAATGAAAAGGAGGGAGATCAGAGGGAGCTGTGCCCTTTGATCAGTGCCCATTGAGCATCTTCATACTGTACTTGAACCCCAGACCACACACACACACACACATGGTAGACACAAGAGGATGAAACCTTCCTATAGATTATATATGGCTGCATGAAACTAAAGAGAAAAATATATGAAGATGTGTGTGAAAAATGACCTTATTTGGCATTTTTTTTTGGTGGTGCGTGCTAGTATATTGCACCAAATGGCACATTATTCAGGCTCATATTTGCAATAAAGCTTAAAATGTGAGTTTAAGTAGTTCAAGAGCTGAAGTGCCTGATTTGGTTTCATGAGCCTGCTGTACCAGTCAGCTGATTGTCTCTGACCAATCACTAGTGTGCCGTGTTATGTCACATCAGCCTGTTTGGAGCCTAAACTGATGTGATCCCCCCTTAAAAAAAGGCCTGGTACTACTCCTCTCTCATCCGATGTCTCCTGGCAGGAGCTGTACTCCATTACGGCAACTTCATGAAATGCTGACAGTTTTAGACAATGACAGAAGCAGCACAAATGTGAGGTAAGAGAGAGCGAGGAAACCGTAAATTGCTATGCTTCTCCATCAGTCCTCTAAAGTGGCATCTCTTTCTAAGTCCTGGTCCAAGTAGAGAGTTCCGCCCGGGAAGGGAGACTTGGCCTGTTTCAGTATTGCTTCACACCCAACAAGGTGCCGTGAGCCTCAGCCACCCGTCATCTCCACCGCTCATAAATTTTCCGGACAACAGAACGCCTCCAAAGGTCAGAGCTCCGTCCCATAAAATAGACGTCCCTCAAGCACGCACTGAATCGTGGGATTGCTGTGACCGTAAGATGCCTGGGCCAGCTCCGGAGGTCCCATCCTCCGCCCACTCCAATTATGCAGCCCATTCGTTTCCCATTAATCCCCTCAACCAGCTGCCCAAGAATACCCACACCTCCTGCCCCGCGCTCGGCCCCGTGCTCCTTCAAGCTTCACGGGGCCCACAAGTCGCTGGAAAATGTCTCCCCTGCACCATTTTATTAGCCGGCCCAGCCTAGGCTAATGGGAGCGCGGCCAGAAGGGGAGGGCGAAAGCAATTACGTCTTAAGTTCCACGGGGCGGATTAGAGTGACAGAGGGCCGCACAGCTGATCCCTCCCGACTCGGAGGCGCTGAATCACCGGCGAGCGCCCCAACGCAGCGCGGCATCGCCGCCCCGACGATCCCAGGGTTGAGTTAATCGAAGCGGGCCCACGTGGCGGCGTGATAAATTCTCAAGGCCAGGGGCTGAGGCACAATTACTCAGAAGGCTAATTGCTCCCAGGAATGGAGGAGAGGGTCACTTTTTACATGAGTTGAGTGAGTTCACAATACAGTTCTCTCAATATTTCAAATAGAATGAGCTCCAAAAAAAAAAGAAATTCTATAAACTGTGCCTAACACTAGCCCTATCAAATGTACAAATAAAATAATATTTTATCTTGAAATAAATCCCAAATATATACATTTCCAGCAGGTGAATCGTTTATCCAATCTTTAATATGGAATGAAGTTTCATTCAATGAACTTTAGTAACATTTTCATTTTTAAATGTGGATTTTTTCCCATTTTTAAATATGGAACATACAGCAAGCAATAAAGCGGGGCGTCCACACAATGCATTATTTTTCAAAAGAATAGACATAGTTTAATTATTAAGATAATTACTACATAAAATTGCATAATTTAAACCAGGGCTGTGCTTCTCGGTGATGAATGATGAAACATTGCAGCAGCCCGCCATGGCTATGCAGCAGGACAGACAGAAGAAATGTCTTTATGTAAAATGCAAGATGCCGCAGAAGCGGCTGGCAGACTGCGGACAAGCGATGAAAGCTGGTCTGGTCTGCTGGTACCTCGGCTGACTTTGTGCTTGCTCGCATTCCATGAGCCCCATGTCATTAATTAATGTTCCACGGTCATTACATTACACTGTTTGCCAGGAGGCTCCTTTCGCACATCTTTGCTCCAAGTACCTGCTGGATCCTGCATAGGAGATCTGCTGGAAAAAGTCCACCAGCCAAAGAGAAAGTAAAGAAGAAGCTGCTCCATCAGCTCTCTCCAGGATTTGTGTCAGAGCTTTAGCCTTGCCTACCCTGACAGGCCATTGTTTTTTAATGCCTCGGGACATGTGGGACAGTGGCTCGGGTCTGCAGGAATCCAAACAGAATCCCGACCTACAGGCAGGGCTGAAAAGCTCCCAAAACAACACGCCCTCGTCCCAAACCCTCTCCAAACAACAGGCACCGAGGGGAATGCCGGCACGGCCACTTAATGTCAACTGCATATTTAACCGAAACACGGCATCGCTTTCCCACCCCGCCGCATTTCCGCGCCGCACTCAGCAAATCCTCGGCCTCGGTAAACATGGGCGAATGTACACAACTTGCCCGTAAGCGATAAGAAGCTGGTTTGCAAATGTGCTGTAAAGAGCCGGCGAGGGAGAGAGAGCGTCTGCAGTTGATTTTGTCACAGCGGCCCAGTTTTTCATTCTGATACCGAAGTCGTGATTTTTTCAAAACTCCGTACTTTTTCTAATCTAATCCATAAAAAGGGAACACTGTGGAAAAGCAACTTCTGTGTTTTACTTCATGACAACAGCACTTTCATTTATCTTTTTTTAAACTAATACACAACACAATAAGATACTTCACACTTTCAAATTATTACAGATTGTTAGTATATTAATAAACAATTTTAATAACAGTCACAATAACATGAGCATGGTGACAAAATCACTCTACAGTATTTCATTCATTACCTCAAAAATATTAGTAATTTTGTAGAGAAAACACGGCAATGGTAGAAACTGCAAAAAAAGATCTGAAGCAAGAAGAGTTGGACTTATAAGACTATAATGTAAGACTTAATAAGAAACACCCTATAAAACCTCATATACAGAGAACCTGCTGGTGCCAATTGTATCACCGGCAAATGCTGCTTCAACACGACGTCGATACTGACGTCAATATCGTCTGCGCTGCTCTTAAAGAGAATTGGCACTAATTTTGCAGTGTTAGGTTCTAATCATGGGGCTTGTTCACTAGGCATTATGGGGATTTACACAAATGAACAAGAACCGTATGGTAGTTATCTAGCGACCCTTTTTGTTAGCATGTAATTCATTATATCACCCATTTTTAATGATGTTTCTATAGACAGAGTTTAGAAATGGGTGGAGCTCAATGACTGACAGCTTTCACGAACACTACACATTAAAGTCTGTGTTTCTTTCTATCTACTTGGACGCACCTACTCCGTGGCGGTTATGGAGACTAAGATGGAGCCATTTTGTAGAATCCAATGCGAGGAACATATTTGTATTATGTTAGTATTTGTTGTATCAGGAGAAAGTGAAGTAGGTTGGATGAGTCGCATCTTTTTCCCTTCACGGCTGCTTTGTTCAGTATTGTCATCATTAAAAGCCACTTCATGAGGGAAAGTGTTCAGCATAACCCTTCAGGACTGTTGGAAACCGTCCCTGTTGTCCAACTTAAGGTGGAGGAGAGAAGACAAGAGTGTGAAATGCTGCCATCACAGCAATGGCAGGGACACAATGGTAGTAAGTGGGATTTGAACCTGGGTCATCTGGTTCATAGGCAAGTGTGTTACCCACTAGGCTACTACCACCCTGTCAGTGAACAGGCCCCACACTTGCTGTGCTTAGCACCCCCTTGAAAATGGCTCCATGTTTAGACAAATGTTTTTTCCTACAAAATGCTGGTCCAGTAGCTACGAATTCTGTGCTACTATTTTAGCATCAGCATATCACGTATCACTGCTGCAGAGCTGTTTCGCGGCTGTTCTGACGTACCTGTCACAAAAGCTCCGGGCAGTGACACGCACCGAGGACACCATGTGACACGTCTTCCCCCACTCCTTGTATCAAATTCGCGGCCTTCTACACCCCCCCCTTCACCTCCTCGCGCTCTGTGTCGCTAGTCGCTGTCACAACCTGCCGAGATGACTTTTCTCCCCATGGGCATGTGTCTGACCACGCTGCCGTGGCTGGTAGGCTGATGCATGCTGGGACTACTGACTCCATGTGTCACCTGTTGTTTGCGCCACCCTTCCGAATGCCTGCTGCTGGTGGCGCGGCCACAAAGGTCAGAGGAGTCGTGTGTCCGATAGAATAAAGGGCGCAATCATCACTATTCTTCCATGTTCCTGAAGAAGAACTTTATACAATGTTTTACCGGGCTGTACAGGGTCACGAGAATCTCCAGACCGGCTCTATGGTGTTAGAACTTTCAGGAACATTGTCTAGATTGAATACATTATTTTCCCCCAACTAAATTTATCATTTGTGATCCCTCATTTCACCAGTTTGTGTGAATTTTGTGTGTCCTTTCACTGTTACTAAACTGGTACCATTACCGATCTACAGTGCCAGGCATCATATGCCCTACAATACTGGTATCAATTTACATTTATTGCATTTAATTAGACGCCCCCTTATCCAGAGCGACCTATAATCAGTAGTTACAGGGACAGTCCCCCCTGGATTAAGTGTCCTGCTCAGGGACACAATGGTAGTAAGTGGGGTTTGAACCTGTGACTTTGTGGTCTTCTGGTTCACAGGCGAGCAGCAACATCCCCACTGTCTACCTGAGGGAAGCCAAGAGTTGTTGTTTTTTTTCATCATGGCGAATATTTTGCTTTAGAAGAGCCAATAACACGAAATATTTCTTTACATAATCATAACTCTGATTCAGAAAAAGGTCCACAAGTGACAAAGTATGACGCAACATTTGACTAGCAGTGTATTCCAGGTTCTTGAAGTACATCCACATACAAACGTCTGGCAGTTACCATGCTAGCTGACATCTTGTTTCCTAGAGGAACCCCTTCTAGACTTCTAACATGACTGTGCGGTACCTGCATCTTCTGCAGTGTAGCCTCGCTTGAGGTAAAAAGCCTCTTTTTGCACCCCGGTGAAAACCCATCATGCATCATGGGAAGGGCACCCGCGGCGGAGCTCGCCGGCGTGTGAATCACTGTGCTACCCGTGGCTGCTGCCGACTCCCCCGGTGTAGGGTAGAAATTTTGGAGTCTGGAGTTGGGAGAACCCCTCCGTGCTGTGGGCCGTGGGGCAGCAAGGGGGGGAAGACTCGTCCATGTGGCCCATGCCGATAAGAAGGCCGCTGCACGCCATCGCGTCTCTGCCGAGGTGTGGACGAATCGAACGTCGGACAGGCCAGATCCGCGGAGGCTGCAGGGAAGGCAAGATAGCCGCACTGCTGTGATTCACGCGTGGAAGGACGCCGCGGCCCTGTTGTCGTGTGGTGATTGCCGGGAGAAAATGGTCAGCCCTGCTGTGTATTGTTGTTCGGACGAGTTCGGCCCGACCTCTGTTGCAACTTGCTGTGAGGCAGACGGACAGAAGCCGCGTCCTGCAGATGATGTCTCAACTCCCCGGCTCGACCGATAAGAGCTATGAAATGGCCGTATGGGCCGAAGGGCTTGCTTCTGAGCGGGGGAGGGTTGTCTGGGCGATGCGGCTGTGTCCGTGTTCCCAGAGCCTGAAGAGCCTTCCCTCATTTGCCAGACGTAATCTGATTACACTCATTCAAGCTTTATCTGCCATACCATGAAGCATCACAGACAGTATTTTCTAGATAAATAATCTCAGACCGATGTCTCGGTGGCACACAGTCATAATCTTCAGACAGCTTCCTTACAATAATATTAATAAATTAGTTGCCACACATGGCAGCTTAACCACAGGTTAAAAATGCATAAAAAGCTAGTATGACTAAACATAATGAATTGTACAGCCATGAACAAAACTGAAAAGAGGAACTGTGGTTGGTAGTGGCCAAGACCACAAAACCACAGGTTCAAACCTCACTTAAATACCATTGTGTCCCTGAACAAGACACTTAACCCTGAGTGTCTCCAGGGTGATTGTAAGACTCTCTGGATAAAGGCGTCTGATAAATGCTGTAATAATATATATATAATATAACAGCAACATGTATTACTCACAGAATCTAGACCAGAGATGTGCTCATCTACTTCATTTGGCCTTTGGAACTCTGCTTTGTGTGTTAAGGGTTAATTAGGTACGGATAAAAAGTTCCTCTAAAAATAAAGGTCGCGGCACCTTACATTTCTAATATAATGTTTTGTTGTCTGGCCGAGAGTTCCGTTGTTAACACTCCATATGGTGTTTAATGTGAGTTCCTCAGTGAAGGCTCCTTGTGACATAAGTGGGATTATCGGCGCCTCGACGATCTTCGCCACCACTGGGACATATCCGGACATTTTTGTTTTTCACTCATAGCTCTCCAATGATAACTCTGGTGAGAAAGTTCAATTGAAATAAGTGAAAAGCAGCTCACTTGACGGCAGATGACTGCGATATGGCTTCGTACTTCGGCACAGATGGAACCAGGACCCCTGCTTAGCTCTCAAAAGCTCAAACATGCCCCTTCCTCCAGACAGTCTCATTCTGAGACCCGAGCATTAATGGTCTTATTTACCGGAATATTCATTTCTAGCCAGCATTTATAAACCATTCACGGGAGTCAGTAAACATGTTTTTTGGAGTCAGACTATTCCATAATTAAAGGAAAGCTTTTTACATTACACTACATTAGAGTGCATAAAAAACATATACCCAACAAATTATTTATTTCATTACTCAACCTTTAAAACCAGAATATTGCTCTTACATCAGCTATACTGTGTTGAAAAATGTAATATGTAAGTCTCACTTTTCAAAAAAAAAAAATGGTAGAATATTAGGCTGGTTTGGCAATTATTGCAGGGCGGGACATCTAATATTGTAGTTTTTAGGCTGGAATCCTGTCCTTCTGCAGGACTATGCCTGAGCTTGTTCCACCTCCTGCATCTGCTCAGCACCGGTCACCCCCCGATCTCAGTTTGAGTCGCACGGGGTGCCGTGATAAACCGATCCCAAAGGACAGGCCTGGAAGGCATTAAGCGCCAAAGGCGGCCAGAGAAAAATCAATAGAGGAACCCTTTAAATCTCCTTCATGTCTGCTTATCACACACTGTTATCAGTGCCTTGACCCAAGCTTTTCAGAGCCCAAGAAAAAGAGGCAAAGAAATGAATTTTCGGCCTCAACGCGGCTTAGTGTTAGTTTCTGAAGTGCAAAAATGCATGTGGTACAATGCCAAGAGTCTTCATAGAGTCTTAATTTCATAAATACACGTGAAAGACCTCGAGTTGGAGTGAAAAACCCTTTTAAGTCGTTTCTGTATGTTCTTCATGTGCTGCTGCACGCAATGCACGTGCAAAGTAAAACGTCTGAAGGCCTTTTTGAAAGTGTTCACGACTTGAACTAAAGGCTGTCGAGCTTTAATGCGCATTAGAGTCAGATTACGTGCAGAGTTTAGGTGGGCGCTCGGCGCACCATGTCAACTTAAGCAGAACGCACGTCATTGCGAGTGCGGCCGCAGGAAATTGGGTTCCATCTAATGACGGCATGCTCAGGGTTATCACAAAACACAGTGGTGTGAAATGCAATGTGGCAGCCAATCAAATCGGACTATGATTTTTTTTTTTTTTTTTTTAATCCAAAAAAATCTAAATTACTCTGGGATTTTGGAGCCAGTGGACGCAGTGTCAGTGGGATGTGACTAACCAGATTATACTTCTGGCTGCGCCAAAAAACTAGGTTTGGATGCCCCCGCTCCATGGTTGCGCTAGTCTAAATCAAGCTCGTGAAAACATATTGGGACATCATTCGTAAGGAAGGGATGTCTGTCATGCTCTCGTGAACTTTCTTACCTCCATCTCACTTTTTGTTCTAGTTTATTCTGGTTAAAGGCCAGTTTACATTAGGTTGCTTACGTCAATGCCGGGGCAGTGGTGGCCTAGTGGTTAAGGAATCGGCCCCGTAATCAGAAGGTTGCCGCCAAAGTGCCACTGAGGTGCCACTGAGCAAAGCACCGTCCCCACACACTGCTCCCTGGGCGCCTGTCATGGCTGCCCACTGCTCACCAAGGGTGATGGGTTAAATGCAGAGGACGAATTTAACCGTGTGCACTGTGTGCTGTGCTGCTGTGTATCACAATGACAATATGACAAATAGTAGGTGTGACAGATTACTTCAACTTTTAAAGATATAACCAGTGTTCACTCATACTTAAACTGTTGCTTGAAATCATTACTTCTTAATTGGTTAAGAGACTAGTTAAATCTGTACAAACCGCATAATCCGTCATGGTCAATATCAGCAACATTATCATCAACAAAATGCTGCGGGTGGCTGTGCATTCAGCAGCTCAAGCAGTGACCACAGACAGCGCTCAGAACACGGCTGAAGTATTAAAACAGGCACCTTTATGGGTTTATAAACCCACTACAGGACTGAGGTTGAGGCCGGGTATCTGATTTCATTTGGGCGCAGGGTTGCATGATGAACGGCAGCTGGCGGGGGGGCTGATCTGGCAGGGAGAGAGGGATGGAAGAGGAGAGCAGAAGAGAGGAGATGAAAGGTGATGAGGGGTGGCCGAGCAAAGCCTTCCTTGGAATTAATAACGGTGATGGACGAGCGAAGGGACTCTCAGGGGCCTAGGAGCTCAACTATTGGTTCGCGTAATGTCCTAAAGTGCTGGTCTGAGGTCAGTTTTCTTAAGGTTGATAACTGCAGGAAATGGGTCTGCTCCCACATCCCAGCAGATAAGGACAACAAACTAGATGTTTTACTCACAAATACTTCCGAATAAATTCTTAATGGAATTGTCATGTCCCCCTTTACCTTCAGGATTGCTTGTCATCATCCTAAGCAGCTTCATGTAAAGACCATTAACATTGTCTAACTTCAGGTGCTTCATGTTAGTCAGGTGAAATGCTGTCATCCTCATGTGGGTTATTTCATGGTTCTGAGTCTTTGGTTATGTTCCACGGTGCAAAAGAGACCCACAATTCAGTAAATCAGCCAAATGCTGTACAAAGAACTACAATAATAAGGTGTGGATTCCCCAAGCCAATTGACTCCTAAAGTAGAATGCCAGTGTACTGCTGAGGTGTTTCATTTCTGTTTTGCTATATATTGTCAGTCCCTAATGATCATTTAAAGTCCACATATGGGTATGGGTTGGTATGGGTATGGTAGATGTGGCTTCATCCAATATCTACCTATCTAAAGGATTGTAAGGGTTTGTTTTGCTGATAGATTACTGTTAACTTTAACGGGCTGGTTGACAACCAACAAAGGCCCCAACCAATCAGGGAGAAGGAGGAAACTGGGGAGAGTGTACTGAAAAATGAAAAAGAAATCAATACTTGCGCATACTAATGAGGTTATTGCAGGCTCTTGCTGAGAGAGAAAAGTATTTCAGGGGAGTACATTTATCTGAAGAGCGAGAGCAGCAGCCAGAACACTGCTCCACACTGCAGCGCGCCGGACTTGGCAGAACCGCCATTGTTTTCGTACCCGTCCTCAACCAGCCTCAAAAGATAGTGTGCTGAGCCAACACTGGCCTCGCTCCAAACACCATCTCATCTCCTGCCCTGACAGTTTCTGGGTGCGCAGAGGGCACACACACACACGAAAAACCATATAGGCGATACATCAGCCACAATCCTGATCTTTTCTCTCACATCTGCCTCTCAATTTAAAAAGAAGGAGAAGAAGAAGAAGTCAAAAGTGGGAGGGTTGAGAAAAGATGTGCTTGGTAGAGATTCCGATTAACCTCGGCTAAACCTCACGCTCGTCACCAAACGCCATCCTGATGAGTTTGTGGAACACGCAAGCCCAGCCGTTCTATGAAAATGAGCTCTCGGTCTGCTTCTGTGAAACATCAAGAGAAACTGGGACACAAACCCACCCTGCTGCCAGACACAACCTTCTCTTTCCAAAGCCTCTCGCGCCCAAAAAGCAAAGGAAACATTGATTTATATCCCCACTCCCAACTGTATTATAGTTTTTTCCTCCCCTCTTCGACCCAATCGCTACCAATAGCAAATCTATTATTAGGTTTTCACAATGGCACAATCTCTTCCATCACTTCAGCAGGGTGGGGACTATCACATGCTGCTCCCGTTGAACCATCAGTAATGAGCCTCTTTTTCTTCTTCATTGAATCTCGTTAGAGTAGCACATCCACGGATTAGCTGGTTCACCCAAAATTCTTCAAGATCCCGAGTGACAACGGTAGAAAGGTGAGGACATTTTTCCAGGCTGTTTCTTACTGCCCAGAGAATCAGCCAATCAAGCAGCGAGAAATGTCAAAGATGGCTTCTGAGACCTTCTGATAGGATTACAACCTGGAATCCAAGGTGCTTAATGCAACTGTGGCAGGTCTACTGGCCCTTTAGCATTTTTACTACGGTAATATCTATACAAGATGCCTACTACTCTATGCCTTACTACCATGTTTAATCTCAAAATCCACATACATAAAAACATGGAGGTGGTAGTGCAATTCAAAGAACACTATCCTGGTGAAGTGGCATTTCCATTTTAGAAATGATCAGGATGTTGCCTTTCAAACATTCGCTCGGCATCTCACTATGGGAACGCCCTCAGCGTGACCCGTCACGGAAACACCAATGACACCACATCTGTCGCAGACGGACCAATTGCAGCTGGGGCTTTTTTTCCATTCTTTTCTGTGGGTCTCATTCCCGCTACCCATTCGGGCAGTGGTGGCCTAGCGGGTAAGGAAGCAGACCTGTAATCGTAAATCCCGAACCACCAAGATGCCACTGAGCAAAGCACCGTCCCAGCACGGCCAACCCCTCTACAGCTGATATCACCGGGGACGAGGACATCGCATCCAGCCATTGCCCCGTGGCCCGTGGGTACATGATCTCAGCAAGGACCCCCACCCCATGTGTATTACATGTATGGGGGTGAAGCATGCTGAGGCGTTGCTTGATGACCTGGATGGCTGCGCTCACTGTAAGGTCAAGCCCTTCACAAGGTGCTATTCAGAGCTGTGGCCATACTATTGGTCTCAACGCTCCGATGGATTTAACAAACCAGTTTGCCCCAGCAGTGGAGGCAATGAAACAGAGGTGCGAGCTCCAGAAGAAAGAAGAGCCTTCGATTTCTGTTTGCCTCACAAGCAGGCACCACGCCCCCACCCCGACCAAATTAGGGACCCCTGCCTCCGGTCTGACTTCACGTCACCTGGACCACAGGCCACAGAGAGGGTAGCTGAGACCCAAGACGAAGCAGTCATATGCGATGGTCACTGCCAAATACCACCCGCCTCACAAAAGCCGGCAGCAGTCCTAGGGTTTCTTTTCCCTTGCAACGGGGCGCCAGCGCGCCATAGGGTGTGACGATGAACTTATCCTGCATGAGCAGGGGCGCCGTGCACAACGCTACCACACCCTGTCCAGGTCAACCTCAGGGGCTTGGCCTAATGCTACAGGGCCATGGGTTTGGGCTTTATTCAGGGGTGTCCCTGTACATGACATTTGTGCTGCTGCTAACTGGGCTGGTAGGGCTGGTAGTAGCCTAGTGGGTAACACACTCGCCTATGAACCAGGAGACCCAGGTTCAAGTCCCGCTTACTACCATTGTGTCCCTGAGCAAGACACTTAACCCTAAGGTGCTCCAGGGGGACTGTCCCTGTAAATACTGATTGTAAGTCGCTCTGGATAAGGGCGTCTGATAAATGCTGTAAATGTAAATGTAAATGGGCTACACCACACACATTTATTATGTTTTACCGGGTTGATGTCACAGCGCCGCCACTTGATGCTGGTGATTTTGAATTTTTTCATTTGGCTCCACATTCGTCCAGACGGAGGTGCTTTAGAAAGCATGCAATACGGGGTTAGTGAGACCCATTTCATTGTTTAACAAAAAACTAAATATGTAAATTATTTTAATTTTGGCCTGGGGTCCCTCTAATTTGGCTCTTTTCTGAGAAGAATATGTAACATGACTTGGGACAAGAGAACAGCATGTAATCGGGAGAAATGTATTTTACTGTCAGTGACCTGTTAATGGTGCCTTTTTAATGTCTTCACTGGGTATGGTTATTGTTCAATCACCTCTCAAACACTTTTTCATTGTGAATGTGTGTTATTGCATGGAGTCACATATTTAACTCCTTTTAGCAGGCTTCTTCCGGGCCTTAGGAGTTCTGGTTTGTGCAGCTATTGACTTTTTTTTTTTTAACCCAACTCTTTTATGCAACTGTAGCCTTTCAGGAAAGTAATTTGAAGCTGCATGGGTGGCAGTAAGCCATTAAAAATGAAACTGTGAAGCTGAATGTACTGGAAGCTGAATATACAGGAAAGGCCTGCTGTGGATTAGACTGTTTCAAGTGTGACCGCTCCCTTTCCACGCCCATATTTTACAGAGTCGCACCGCCTCCAACAATGAAAAGGATGCAAGATTTGTAGACATGTCTTCTGTCTTTGTGCTCTCAACTGTGCAAGAGAGATTATGGGCTTATAACACAATTTCACAACTTTTTTTTTTTAGGATTTGCTCTATCGTGGCTGGACCGCACCTACGTCAGATGCCACAAGCGCCTGTGAAAGCATTAACATTCGCAGCATCAGAGGACCACCAGGAAAAAACGCCATACAAACTGCCATCTAAACTCTACAGTATCTTCTAAACCTCATTACTAATTTTTCACGATATCAAGTGCCCGATTGGGTATGAGTATTAGCTGACGTACCTAATGCGGATGCAAATCGTCCCAGGGTTAATTAATTCTCCGAACACGCTCACCCACATTACAGCAGTATCCCTCGACGCGGTTGATCCTGAATAATTCACAAAGCTAATCGGCTCTGAGTGGTTACTTATTCATGTCATCTGGGGCGGCAGGACAACGGTAGTCAAGGGGGGGCGATGCTTTTGCTTTGACAGTTCCCTTAAGTAGAACCAAAGTGTTACTCAGTGAGTTTCTCGTGACAAATAGAGGGGCTAAATGTGCTGAGGGAGCGAGGCTTGCCTCCACAGCAAAAGAAAAAGAAAAAAGCTCCTAGATGGGGGCACACGAAAATTGCATTCTGGGAACTACACTGAGTCACCGCCGTGACTGCTTGTGAGGGAAGTGAAATAGGATTCTTGTTCAGCCATCCTGGAAGCAGTCAGAGTAAGCTTTAGGACAGGGAGATTTTTTTTTTGCCCATTTTCCTTTTAGATTCCTTTTTTCCGGCTCATGAGCTGAAAAAAGGGATTATCCATATGGACAAATATAGAGCAGCATTGAGTGGATTAACAAACCGATTATGCTTTAAACTCGCTGGCGAGATATCGCCCAAATTCACCAAAATAGGAGTGCTGCACGAGCATTTCGTTCTAAACCACTCCTGGTATCATCAGAACACAGCACGCATATTGCATGACTTTGAAAAACAAACAGCGATCGGTCATTTAAGGCTTGGTTGATTCCCCTGGATTACATATTTCATCAGTATACCATGCTTAAATAAAGCAACAAATCCATATACAGCAGAAGCTGAAGCGTCTATAAGTAAGGTCAAGTAGACCAAATAAACATTGATTTTTGTTAATTTTTATTCCATGTTGTGATACTATTCATTTTAGCATAACATATAAATAATATATATATATAATTAACAGTAATTTAATAATAAATTACTAAAGCTAATAAATGTGGGGATTTTTTGTACAATGATACAATTGCATGTCTTGTCAATACATAATCCAAATGGACTGCAAGTTCAGCAAAATTGTTGCATTAATACAGGACATATTCCCACCTTGAAGTTCAAAATCAATATTGTGTGCATATATGAATAATAAGGATATCCACGTCCACAGGCCAGGCAGTCCACAACCTCGTCAAGTCTGATCCGAGCTATCCATTTTAGTTTATTTCAGCTCCATTTGCTGTTAACACTCTTTATTTTTACGGGATATGGTTATGCATTTGAAATTCTGCACATTTTCAGAATGGATGCCTTATTGCTACCAATAACTCATACGTTTTCTTTTTAACTGTTGAATAATAGAGCTTACAGTCATGGCCAAAATTATTGCCACCCCTGGATTTTTCCCAGAAAATTGCTATTACAAATGTTGTGGCATATTTATTTCCTTTACATGCTTTGGAACAACAACAAAAAATTATTGGCACCCTTTCAAAACTGTGGGTAAATTTCAGTCAGATTTATTTCAAGCTTTCTGTTGTGTGTCTGAGTGTGCCACACTAAGCACGGAGAGCAGAAAGAAGGGCAGAGAATTGTCTGACGACTTGAGAACAAAAGGTGTGGAAAAATACCAACAATATCAAGGCTGCAGGTCCAGCTCCAGAGATCTTCATGATCCTTTGTCCCCTGTGCGCAACATAATCAAGAAGTTCAAACCACGTGGCACTGGGTTTAATCTCCCTGGATGTGGACGGGACAGAAAACAAAGGATAGTCCGAATGGTGGATAAACAACCCCAAACAACTTTAAAATATACTCAAGATGCTCTGCAATACCCCACTGCTGACACAGAAACGCATGACTTTTGGAATTTTGCCCAAAAATGTACTTGAGGAAGCCAAAATCCTTCTGGGCAACTGTCTTGTGGATAGATGAGAACAGTATCTTGTGGATACTGTTTAAGTAGAATGATAAAGCTACGGAATGAGGCCTACAAAGAAAAGAAACATCTGAGATGTTTTGCTGCCTCAGTCACTAGATGCCTTGACTGTGTGCAAGTCATTATGACATCTGAAGGCTACCAAAAGATGTCCAGTGTCAGAAAGCTGGGTCTGCGTTGGAGGTCACGGGGGTTCCAGCAGGACCAAAGCTTGTAACAAGCTTGCCGATGGTTCTAGGAAGCGGTTCATTTCAGTTATTTTTCCCAAATATGAAGTAAGAGGGTGCTAGTAGTTTTGTCCAGCCGGGTTTTAGAATTTTCTGTGAAATTATGTCAGATTTGGCTTTTTTGTGTTGTTCCAATGCACATAAAGCAAATAAACATTTGTAATTGCAACTTTTGCAATTGCAATTTTTGGGTAGAAATGGTGCATTTTCGGGGAAAATTGCAGGGGTGCCAAGAATTTTGGCCATGACTGTATATGCATTGTACAGTCAGGTCCATAAATATTGGGACATCGACACTATGTTAACATTTTTGGCTCTATACACCACCACAATGGATATCAAATGAAACAAAGAAGATGTGCTTTATCTGCAGACTATCAGCTTTTATTTGATGTATTTACATCCAAATCAGGTAAACGGTGTAGGTGGTAGTAGCCTAGTGGGTAACACACTCGCCTATGAACCAGAAGACCCGGGTTCGTATCCCACTTACTACCATTGTGTCCCTGAGCAAGACACTTAACCCTAAGTTGCTCCAGGGAGACTGTCCCTGTAACTACTGATTGTAAGTCGCTCTGGATAAGGGCGTCTGATAAATGCTGTAAATGTAATGTAAATGTGTAGGAATTACAGCAGTTTGCATATGTGCCTCCCACTTGTTAAGGGACCAAAAGTAATGGTAAAAAAAAACCCAACAGTAAAATGTATTTAGAAAATTCCCTGTTTCACTGTGGGTTTCCTCCAGGTTCTCCGGTTTCCTCCCGCCATCCAAAGTCATGTACAAAGTCGGAGCCTCTGAATTGTCCGTGTGTGTGTGTGTGCCTCCGGCAGCTGCCGTTCTGAGTAACAGGACCACGCGGATATGGAAAGGGAGCGAGCGACAGCATCAGTACTAAACGTATAATCCCACCAGTTTCCCGTGCCGGTGGGGAAGACAGTCGACACAGAGTGATGTGGGGTGTATGAGTCATGCCTGCACTGTTCAAATCACGTCCCTCTGCTCTAATCACAGTTCCCGTGTCACACGATTCAAGTTAAGCCCCGTCCAGAGATAACTTTCTTGCAAAAAGAAGGAGTGGCCATGAATATTAATGAGCCACATTTCGCTCACGATTGGATTTTTCATGTGGTGGCCTGAATTTAAGCAGCTCCATCACCCTGCTCCCGACTTCAGAGTCATACATTCACCGCCCAGCAAAATAAAAATCCTGCGACAGCACGGGGCGGGCATGACAACTCCACACACACAAGGCCGGGATCTTCATTCAAACTCACGGCCTTGAAGGTCTGATTCGGGTCATTTGAGAAAGGGGCGTGGCCGGTGGCGAAAAGATGAACAAAGGAATGGGTCTGTGGGTGTGAGACATCTAGATGAATTAATATTAATAAATGCTCCCCCCCCCCCCCAGATGAATGAGAAGATCCGAGTGGACTGTGCGACCTCGTTTTGGTCATGTTTCCAGCCACAGGCGTTTGTGGTGAGTCCCTCACTTAATTTAATCAGAAAATATGCTGGAGTGCTGCAGCACTCAGAGCCGGTGACTAAGTGCCTGCTCTACAGGGGACAGCGGACGTAAAGGCCACGGAGCGGCCCCTGAGCAACAGTGCTACTGAAGAAGGGCCACGGGCCGAGACGCATTATGCCCGCACGGGGCCTCCGTTCAAACAGCACAAAGCTCTCTTCTCATCTTCCATCAGCTGGGTCCTGAGGGCCACTGAGACATTTGTCCTTGTCTCCTCAGAACTCCTGATGACATCGGATTAGACTGTGTGATATTGACCAGCATTCCTGGTCTTACACATCTGACGGCCTTTGAAATGGACAAAAAGGTCTCAGATGTCTGTCACGCCTTCACAGGTTGTCCCTCATGCCGACGCTCGCCAAAACGGAAATGAGACAGAACAATTAAGCTATCTGCTCCTTAATGTCCAGGGTGTCAACACTAATCCAAAGCTTAATCTCTTCATTAAACTGTGGAAAGGGACGTCAAGGAATCGATGTGGCTCCAGCTTTAAGGATTACGGGATGTTTGTCACAATGTATTACGGCTTTTGATCAGAATCTCTGACTAACTAATTCCTCTAAAAGGAAGCACAATACTTTATATGAGTTATTACATGCAGTCTATCTGTCTGTCTGCAACTTTTGTCACTGCTGTGTGCATAAAAGTCCCACATTTCATAGCGAAAGTACAAAATGTTTTGAATAACCTGGTTTATGAGTGTACCACTCAGGATGTCTGCCTTTGGCTCTTTGCAGGGGGACGTCTGCCCCTGTGAGGCTTTGAGGCACTTTGGTTCATCTAAAGATGCAAATGCGCAACTAGGTGCATTGATCCAAGACCACTAGCTTTGTGTTGCATTCTTCTTTTGTGTGTGTGTGTGTGTTAATTATCCCCAATTGTATTTCCTATCAATCATTTCACAAACAAGGAGCTTAAATTCTACAGTCTGTTGCACTTTTACCCATTGTGGGCTTTGTCTGGGGGGGGGCTAGGTGCAAGGCTGATCGAGCCTGAATGCAGAGCATGTCTAAAAACGGCAATGCACCAGCAGACATTTATTTGAGCGTAATTAATATTGAAATGAAAAGCCATAGATAAGTGAGGCACATGAAATAAAATGCAAAGCAGATTTGTGTGACGAAGGTCACTTTTTAAAAGCCAGAGCGGCAAGTGTTTATCACGAATTGCAGATTTCAGCTTTTAACATACATTTGCTCAGACCAGATTATATATTTAACTCTGTCCGATTTTCCGACCTTACATCAGAACGCTGACAAGGTCACTCGTGCAATATTAATGAAACGGTGGTCCTCGTTTGATCAATCGACAGTGTTTGGTTGCATCAAGAAACATATATTCCACAAAAGAGCAACTAATCACTACTCTGCTACCACTAATGCTCTACCCTCGGGCTCTCAGTGACCCCCTTCCCACCCCTTAATGGCTGCGGAAAGGCACCATTAATGAGCAGCAAAATTTTGCTAGACGGAATGCGAAGGCATCCAGACTTGACCCTTATTCCTGCTGGTCGAGGTGAGGGTGCGAGTCCAGGCTGGATGCGTTTGAAGCTCGGAGGAACATCTCAGGAGACGCCTATTATTAGCAGGTCGGGGCTGAGATGGGTCCCTCGGCGGCTGATGGGGGGAAATATCATGATTAAGGGATGTCAAAATGCCAAATTACCAGGGAGAGACTTCTTTATTGCCACTTCCAGCACAGGAGCGGCGGAAAATGTCAGGCACGAATGCGTCGAGACTGGGGGCCGTCTCTAATTTCCAGAGCTTGTTAATATTGCAGGTTTGTAGGAAAATCTTCTGTGGGGAAATTAAACCCAGAGATGAAATCGAGCATCTCATCAAGACTGACACGTTGTTTATCATACACAATCCAGAGAGGTGAGAAGTTGTGTTGTAGTCCCGTAGATACGGCGGTCTGGATGGGATGGGGAAAAAAGCGCATCCTCACCGAAGGCCTGACGGGGTGCGCTGAGCGGCCTTCTACCCCCCGGGCGCCCCCTTTCCACTCCGCCTGCCTTCGACACGTCCGCCCCCCCATGACGCCTCCTCTTCAGTTCCTCCTCAAACCCATTAGTTGTTGTGAGTGATGTGTTTAATATCTATTTTTCGTGTGTGCCATGTTACTGCATATGAAGAAATGGAGTCACGATAGCGGCTGCAGAATTGCACCCGGGCCTTCGCGTGGGGTGGCAGCGTAAATCGTCCGCACCCACCTAGCCGCTCTCTGATTATGATGATGACAGTTAATTATTTTCCACATCCTATTTCCTCTGAGCGCCTCCCTCAGGGGCAAAGGAACTAAATTACATCTCTAACTCATTAAGGACGGGCACCCTCAATTACGGCGCTGCGAAATCCTGCTCGGGGAGCAAAAAAATGGTTTCGAAATTCGAGACCACTGTAAATCTGTCACATTTAATGACAGCCGGTTACTGAGAGTGAACTGAAATGATCTGACGTGACGGCCCGAGATAAAATCTTAATGGGGGTTCAACAGGTGGCGGGAGGGAAGCCTCGGCGCCGTGGAACAGGGGTAAATGAGCTGAGGGGGCTCGTGTTTGCGGAGGACCCTTCAATGCCAATTGCTTGGGTGATGGAGAAGGGGAGGGACCGGCCCTCTGAGACAAGGCAGCCGAAGGAGGCACCCCCCCCCCGAGCCGCTGCTCGCCTGCTCGCCGGTGATACCAAGCGTCTCTGAACTGCAGTTTTATACGCATGGAAAAGGCGCCGTGGACAGGCGGCGGGAGGGAGAACACTCGTCTTATCGCAAACACGCGCGAATATTCAACGCACAGCCCCCCCCGAGACAGCCAAGTCACGCCGTGACTGCATCTAAAGACGAGTAACCTCAGATGCCGGTCACAGAGTGGTCTGGCACCCGGTGGAACAATTAGCTGTGCCGGGCACCTCCATAAACGCCACCTTGGATTACCTTCCTCCTACCCTGTTGACAGCTTGACTGTGCTCACTTCTCATGCCTTCTTTTGATGTTACAAAATCCTTAAGCTGCTGTATTTAAAGAGCGAAATATCGCCCTGCCCCTCCCTTCAGGCGAAATAAAAAAAGCCTGGAAGTTGAGAAGAGATTCAAAGCATGTACTCCCAAGTCTGCGCCCGAACCCGGACGAGTGGGATTGTCGCGCTTTCTCAGGAATGATTATACCTTAATCCAGAGGACCTTCTGGTGAGGGCAAAGAGTGCTGTCATGGTCGATTGATGTTTTTCGTGGCTTCCTTTTTTCCCTGTGCTAAATTAATGATGTACTTTACATCTGAAATCATTTCAATAAATTGAGATTTACATTTACATTTACAGCATTTTACCAGATGCCCTTATCCAGAGCGACTTACAATCAGTAGTTACAGGGACAGTCCCCCCCTGGAGCAACTTAAGGTTAAGTGTCTTGCTCAGGGACACAATGGTAGCAAGTGGGATTTGAACCTGGGTCTTCTGGTTCATAGACGAGTGTTTTACCCCTAGGCTACTACTGCCTTTATATAAATATATATGGAATTTAGCAGACACCCTTATTGACAAGAGATAGGGACAGTCCCCCCTGGAGACACTCAGCGTTAAGTGTCTTGCTCAGGGACACAATGGTAGTAAGTGGGGTTTGAACCTCTGGCTTTGTTGTCTCCTGGTTCCTAGGCGAGTGTCTTACAGCCTCCTAGAGTGACTTATCATCCAGGCTTAGGACCAAAAAAGCAACAAACAGCTCCAAGTTTGTGAGAGGAGCAGCTCGCCTGGGACTCTTGAAGACAGGGAAGTTCCACCACCTGGGAGGTGGTCCCGAAAGTGCCACTGAGGTTCCCTTGAGCATGGTAATGTCCTGTCATGGCTGTCCACTGTTAAATGCAAAGGACACATTTCGTTGTGTGCTGTGCAACTTTCACTTCACAAACCGCAGGCCAGTCTAGACTGTCGTGAGTAGGGCTGGATAATGGCAGGCTACATTGCATGGAGGAGTGAAGCGGTCTGGATGGAGCAAAAAGCCTTTATAACGGGGGCCCTGGAGTAAAAGCTGAACTAATCTCACACGACTGTATCACAGTTGCTGTGTAGAAGCTGCATTCCTTAGTTTCAGGCCGACAGGTACAAATGAGTATCGTGTTCATCTCGCGGCCTTTGAAGTCGTGCCAAAGTCACCCAAGAGTTCTTTTGGCAACACATAAAGACGGGGGGGAGCAGTGCTCTGAAACCTGCCCGAGCTCAATTTCACGCGCTCCATCACCATCACGGCAGAACAGGTCGACCTGACGGGGCGAGGGGGGGCTTGGAGTGACACTTGAATTAAAGTGCCACGGCGCACCCAAGCTGGCAATTTCATATTCCCGTGTTGAACCCGGCAGCAGCCTTATTTGGGCATGCTGAAGTCCCATCAGAACCATCCACAGGCTATTTATGAGCACATGCTACATGCCCTGTAGCTTTCACCTCGCAAAGTCTCGCCACGCCTTCAGCTTCCCACTACCGATTCATTCAGAGCTCTGATTTTTGTCTGGGTCTCCTTTGCCCCATGCTATTGATTAGAGTTCCAGTGCGAGACGCTCGGCAAGGTGGGAGGTTTTGTTTAGCTGCCCTTTTCCTATTTTTATTTTTCCTCTGTTCTGCTGCGTTCTCCCGTCATGTGACAGCCCATCTATCACTGCCGTCTGGACTGCAGAGATGAGAAGCAGAGGGACGATATGGCCGATAATAAGGACATTAAATATCTCCCTCTGTCAGTAGCTGTGGCAAGACAGTGACCTTGTTAGATAGCGCTGGGGGTTGCAGGCTTCATCTGTCTGAAACAGGCTGAGCTGAATGCCATTTGATCAAAAGAGGATCCACGCATGGGAACTCAAGCCCTCAATTTTATATGCTTGAATTCAAATCTCTGCACAGATTTACAGCTCATCAGAAGAAGACGTGGGCAAAACTGAAATGGGGTGGGCATCGGAGATGCCATTAAAAACAATACGAATACAATATGAAAATATGGCAGTATTATTAATTACCACTGAGGTAACAAACAACAAACCCAAACTCTTAGTTGCAAAGGGATATTACATTATTCACTGTCATTCAAGGAAGCACCACTAGATGGGGACAAAAAATAAAAGGAGCTGTCAGGTGTTCAAAGGTAGCTTAGTAAGTTTGTAGTCCTCCTTCTGGACTATTCTATTCTACATCAAATGGAAGGGATAATAAAGTGTGCACATTATGCATCTAATAAAAAAAGTTATTCATACAAGTACACTGCCAATCCGCAAACCTGAAACAGCATCTGACTTCTCAGCCACACCACCGTTCGTGCCAATTATGAGTCTTATCCCTAAATGAACCTCATGTACTGTGGTGAGCCCACGAGTTATGTAATCTGAATGAGTCAATACGCTAACATGCGTAAACTAACAGCTCTCCTCTGAACCAGCCAGGACATGATGCGGTGATTTTATGCAAACCGGGTACCAGCATCGAGCAAAAAAAAAAAAAAAGGTGAGACTTTGAGAATCACACCAACTGCAGGAAACATGCATTTTTCATAGATAGCACTTGTCCACCTTGAGCAGCTTCTCATCCTCTCTCTTTTTCCAACTTCCCCCTTTGACACCACATTACGTAACTCTTTTTTTCACACAGGGGATTGAGGAGGACTCAGGAGGGAGCAAAAGCTGGTGTTTTAAAGAGTCCTGTCTCCCGCCATCACCTGGCTGAGGCATATCTCCATGGCTCAGTGGAGTGTAAATGGATGACAGTTTGAGTCCAAAACGGAGCCTGTTTAGCCGCATGGTTGACACCAAAAAGCCTGAAAGTGTTTTTTTACATTCTTAAAAAACCATGTAAAGAACTAACCCATTTTCATCCCCAAATCCATCGGATCAAATTTAATCTTTCCTTCACAATTCTTCTGCTAGTCAAAATCCTGCATAATGCGTGCTAACATTTAACAGAATAAAGGGCCAAAAATGTCCGGAAAAGATTCTGCTATTCTGGCATAGTGTCAGATGCAGAATTTGGCCGAAGCCCATAGACAGAAGTAGAAAAAAAAACAAAAAACAATAAGAGACCCATTCCATTCCAAAATTCCTTTTCATTTCCCCCCCATTACCAAAGTCTTTTCTGATTTTATGGTGTGCCGAGCAAGAGAATTGGGTCAACAATGCAAATTAAATATTAGAGCAGGTGTCCTACTTAGGATGCACAATAACAAATCACTTGCGAATATTTTGCCAACTCCCATGGGAGTCAACAACTCTCACATTAATCTGATCTCATTGGACCGTGTGCTGGCTTCGGCGCTGTCGGTGAGCTGGATCCATGAAATATGATTAGGGGAACACCACTTAGAAACGTATAATCGTAGGGTGCTCTGGCACTCAGAAAAGCGATAGTCGTCAAGCGCTCCCAATTTAGCGGCTATGGCGCCAGTTCAGGGGCTGTGATGCCGCCTACAAACGCTTGTACTGAACACAACCGCAGTAATCATGGAACAGTGGTCTTTACGGTATAACCGTGATGGAAGTTAAACCATGTTAACTTACGTAAGGAGTGCCACTCGTCCTGGCGGATGGTCTTTGTTATGTTGTAGGAGAGATTCTTGGGTATTGTGGCTGAGGAGTAGTGGTACTTGATGTACGAACATCTTGCAATGGCACCTGCAAAAAAGGGAAAAGAGAAAAATTAATAATCTGTATACTACATAAAACATAATTTTTTACAAAAATGTGATTGGCAATTCTATAGAGTCCAGAAGGATAATTCAAACAAACAAACAAACAAACAAACAAACAAACAAAATGGATGTGCATCAAAAAGAGACTGACTATTGAGACTAACTGGAAATAGTTCAAATGATATATATAGTACAGGCCAAACGTTTGGACACACCTTCTCATTCAATGTGTACATAACACCAAATGTGTTCATTCATAGTTTTGATGCCTTCAGTGAGAATCTACCAACGTAAATGGTCATGAGAATAAAGAAAACACATTGAATGTGTGTCCAAACTTTTGGCCTGTACGGAATATATCATTTATTCTAACTCTGTTACTATGATTGTCTGATTTAATGTCTACATATACTGTGCAATATGATTTTTTTTTAAATAATAGATTAACAGAAACTGCATATAAATCAATTGCAACAAAAATTATTGGAACTATTACATTTCTCACACATATCATTATATTGTTGAGAATATTCTGTAAAAATATTCCTGCCAGGCAACATATCAATGCAAAGCAAAGCAAAATCAGCGCTTTGGTTCATTAATATGCATTTCAAGTTATATGTGGTCTCAGGTGTGTGGTTGCCGGTTATTTTACCACGCCTTGGCTACACCAGCCACATTTTAGTAGCAGAATTGCTTCATACCGAGGCTCATAAACAACAGTGGTGGGGCGCATGCAGTAGACTGATTCGAGTATGCCCGCGCATCTCAACGCTCATTTCAACACACGAGGTGCACAGAGTCCCATTAGCCGATCACAAGCCGCCCTCCGTCCTCGCTAGATCAGCCCGAGGACTTCCACTCGACTGCATCGCCTGTACTTGTTATGTTGGTGTCCATCTGTTCCCCAGCTGCCTGCCGCAGCATTATGGAGTATGGAGATAACCTCACACTGGCTTCTGTTTGGCTTTTCGAAGACTTCCTGCGAAGAAAAAAAATCAGCGGAGCCCCAGCGGAATTTCTCGTGGAAGGCCGAAAAGCTCCTGGGCTGTCTGTTCAATCGCAGAGATTTCTGAACATACCATACCGCGTTTCCGTCCGTGTTCGTCTGTCTGCCTGCGGGAAATGGCCATTCCGGAGTCCTACATGCTATTATCCTGTAATGAGGAAGGCCGACATCCAGCCCATCTCTTTTCGAGTCATTATGCGTGAGAATCGCTCGGCGGGGAGCCCAAGAAGATTTGCGCCTGGCAAATGTGAGGACAGAGATTCGCACCCCCTGCCCAATCAGCGCCACGATGCGCTCTCCTCCACCGTGGCCCTGGGAATGCGGCCACTGGCGGGGGTAATTACATGTTCGTCAAAAGACCCTGCCAGCAGTCTGAGCCATGCGAATGTTTCGTTTCGGTACGACGCGGTGCCATGCGGCCGACCGCGATGCAGCATTAGTCCGGAAACGGAAGAATTGCTCACCTAAGCTATTCCAGCAGACCTTCATTCATCCACCCATAAAGAAAACCCACAGTTAATACACGGGCCGACTGGTTCATCTATGGCCGGAGTATTATGGATAGGACAATAAGTTGATATGGCAACGTATTTATGGCGACGCTGCCTCTGCATTATTGATGCACCGGTGTCCAGTAACGGCATTAGTGTAATTAGTGCTTTGTGAGGATAACAAGTGTCGTCTTTTCTGAATGTGTTCATGTTTTTGGTGAAGAAATAATCTGAAATTATGAACTCAGATGAAAAGAACGACATCCATAACCGCCGTTTACCAAGATAGACTTGTTTCAGAATAAAGCATCGGCAATAGATTCTGATGTATTGAGCCCAGGGACAAACCAACAGAGAAAACGATCTGGCGTCTCAGGAAACCCCACCACAACTATCCCGTCGCTCCGGTCCCCATGCAAGGCAGCTCTACTCTGGTCCTGCTCGAACCTCTCCCATTACACTGGCCGGGGTAAAATGGATCGCCTCTGGACGCTGCCGTCCCCCCGGCGGCACGGGACCCAGTGTAAACGGGCCGATCAGTCTCCCGGCGTCGATATGGATTTTTCCTGATGGCCAGCAACGGCCTCCGGGATGTGAGGGGATTTCAGGGCAACCGGCAACATCTCGAGGAGCTGGAGAGGACGGTTTATACAGTGTTTAAAAATGCTACGGCTGACCTGTAATGTCCAAAGATGCCAAGAGTGATTAGTGGGGGGGGGGGTGGGGGTGGGGGGGGGGGTGGAGAGGGTTTGCTAATGTCTCTCCCACAGTTTTTCCAGAGCATTACTTGAAACAAGGAAGTGCTAGCAGGGGACCACCAGGGTACGAACTACACAGAAAAGTTCCACGAAATTCCACGACGAACCCCAAAATGATGCTGTTAACTCAACCAGGCCAGGTCAACTCTTACCTTAACGCCCAACCACCACCACCCTCAAGCATGCATTATATAAGCTATAATCTGAGTTAATGACAATAGGATCACTTAACATATTTAAAGGGATAATATACACATTTACACAACTCGTACGAATCAATCAGCATTAAACCTAACCATTTTTAACAGAGATCACAACCCAGAAATAGATTGGGAAATATCAAATAAATATGAAGATGCTGTAGCGCAGCATCTCATGAGTTATTTAAATTACCATGGCTTGCGAAGGCAATTCTGAATTATTTGTGTGTGATAGGGAGAAAGTGCCGGAGCTGTAGAGCTGAGCCAAGCCCAGCCTGAATCTACCCCTTGTTTAGCTGCAGCTTGAGAGCGAGCAGTTTTCATATTTCATTTAACCTTTCTTTTGAAGGGTGGATTCAATGCTTGCTCCTTCCTTATCACAAGGGCATTTTCAGCTCTTTCTTCCTTTTTTTTTAAGGATTAAGAACAGTGATTTTCCACAGTCGGACTGAAGCTCTGGCAAATACATTTATCGTATATTTTTTCTATATATATTCTTAATTTTTGTTGGTTTTCCTCTCTATATGCACTTATGATAGCCGAATAAACATTTTTGGTAGCTAGGAAATCTCTCTAAATGAGAGAATGTTAGCAATGATCAATATTATTGACAGTGGTGCCAAATAACATCACCACACTTGAGTCATGTTTCAAAGACATCAAGAACAATAGCCGGATTTATGCTTTAGCCTGGTATTGATCATGCCGCCTGTTGATCCATGAAGATGTCTCAATACATGCCTGCTGGATTGATTCTTCTGGAGAAAAGTCTGAACTCGGAGCACTTGCTCCCAAGCCATGCCGTAACCGTACGCATGATCTGATAAGCCAACCTGGAATAACATTAACCCTACACCTGTCTCAGCCGCATTGCCGACGTTAATCCTCGAGCAGAAACGGGGTTATCAGATCATCCGTAACCATAGAGCTCAAGGTCAAGGCTGATCAGAGATAAGAACGCTTGAGCTCGGCCTCCGTTTCCCAGCGAGGGGGAAGAATTCCCAATGTCTTCATTCCCAGGAACCTTCTAAAGCAACTCGTGCACGGGAGCGTGTACAAGCTGAAACTCGAGCCTTATAATCCATCCTACTGCTCAAAATAATTAAAGTGCCTTCAATGAATGACAGGAAAACACGTTAATGAATCGGTCACCATTTGAAAATAAAGGGCGCTGGTTTCAAATGTTTTAAGTGGTACCATCCACGTGCATAATTTATGTGATTTATATAGGTGATACATACACTAGAACATCCAGAACACCCAACTAAAGGGGCCAACAAGTGCTAAACAGCTCTGGGAACTCCTTCATTTCAGGTGACGACCTCTTTGATGCCTTCAGTGAGAATCTACCAACGTAAATGGTCATGAAAATGAAGAACACCTTTCTGTTGGGGCGGTGGTGGCTTCTCGCAAGGTTGCCGGTTTGAATCCCGTACCATTGAGGTCCCCTTGAACAAAGTATCGTCCTGTCACGGCGCCCGTCACTGCTCACCAGTTTTGTTGTGTGCAGTAGGTCACTGTCATGAAATTCCTTCTTGTAGTAAAGTTTAATAGCGTTCCCATGATTTCCACTGGTACTATGCCGTACCGTCTACCTTCTCGGTCGTCCTGAAACACGGACAAACACGGATGATGGGTGGTCGGGAAAAATGGCGGCAAAATCCCAACAAACGTCGACAATTACAACCAAAAGGGGAACGTGGGAGCGTGGCAGAAGGAGCCCGTTTGCGACCAGCGTCTTCCCGCCAAGCTCGTGCTGAGAGACAATACACACACTGGCAAAACGCTGATGAGGAGAGTCTGCAAACTCGAGGACAGACGTCACATAAACACACGTTCGGAGCCTCAGATTACGCCTCGGGTACAGGGACGTGCGTTCCCCACATCAGCTGCTTCGCCCTCATTCCCTTTCCAAACATTTGTCGCGGGATGAGCAATTACGCATTTGCAGCAAAACAAAGTCACTTTGTCAGGGTCACCAGAGGCGGGGGGTGAGACAAACAACAGCGCGTCTCCTTCCTCCGGCGCGTCCCCTCCCAGCTGCCGCATTGTCAGCAAGGGCACTACTTCTCTCCCCTTTTCCGTGCTTGTCTCATAATCCAGATAACAGATTATCGACTCTTGACCTATTGACTGGGACTGATTAATATTGCATGAATCCTCTGGCTGAATCATATTGGCCTTTCCGTCCCCCTAGACCTGCACATCGAAGACAGAAATGCCACGTAACGCGAGGTACGAGGGAAAAAGGAGAAAAGAACGGATGATGGGGAAAAAAAAGATGGACGCAGGACGTTCCTTCATCCGAAAAGCACCACTTGCCTGATGCCTGCTCACCTTGGTAGTGGGACACACACACACACACAGAAAATGATTAAATAAACACTAAATAAATCTGAATTCTTTACGCTGATGTAGTTTTGTGCGGTAGGTCTGGAGAGGGTAGTCATCTGGTCGCGGGGAAGCGATGATACTTTCGATTTCCCTGCACATCAATCACACCACCACCACCACCAGCACCCCACCCCCACCTTCTGCCTGGGGAGCCGCCGCACCCGTAATGTGCTTCAGCTGGCTGCCGGCCTGACGCATCTGAAGATGTATGATGGACTCAGACGTGCATCGGGGGGATTCATTAGAGTAAAAGCGCTGACCTCACCTTCGTCGGGTATCTGATAATGTGAGGTAGCCAGAGAGACAGACATTCCTTTAATGAAGTATTCCTTGGGATATTACTGCATGAGTTCGGGCTGAAATTGTACTGTAGTGACATTTGTAGTACATTTACATCAAATAATTTTTTTAATTAATCAAAGTTTTTCTGTCCGCCAAATATAACAAGATTTCCTAAATGTACATAATGAAATAGAATGTATACAGTGCCACAACTGGACATCCTTTCTTAAATATCTTGTGCTGTAAATAGTTCTGTTAGTGGAAGATACACTGAAACAAAAGTTGTGTATTGCTGTAGTGGGAAAAAAGGAAAGAAACACTGAACCAAAGTTTGGGAACCCCAATAAATTAGAAGTCTCATGTAGTCTTGGGTGCTAGTAGCCTTGTGGGCAACACACTCGCCTGTGAGCCAGGAGACCCAGGTTCAAATCCAATTTACTACCATTGTGTCCCTGAGCAAGACACTTGTCTCCAGGGGGGGACTGTCCCTGTAACTAATGATTGTAAGTCGCTCTGGATAAGGGCGTCTGATAAGTGCTGTAAATGTTTCATTTTACTAAAACAATTTCCGAGGGTTCCGGACCTTAATGTGCTTGTTTAGTTATTCACAATCATCATTGTTGATGCAGATTTCGATGCTGTGGAAATTGTTCATAAAATCTAAATGCCTCCCAAGAATTCAGATAAATAAATGAACTGATTTTCCAATGGGAATGTTGGAAGGCGAATTGCGAAGCCCAGCCATGCCAAGTAAACTTTCTGAAAGACCTGCTCCTTGGATTGCTATAAAGACAACAACAAAAAAAAACTACAAATGACCTTTAGGAAGACTTTGGAGGCCAGTACACTGCGCCTATCAAAGATAGGCGTGGACTATATCACGTGTAGCAGCCAGAAACCCAGGAAACCTTTTATTGGTTTCTAAGCAAAGGACGAAAGGTCCAGCAACAACATAAAGATTTAAATCAAATTCAACCTCAAGAGGCCCAAGCTTGAAGGTTTTTCCATGGTCCTCATAATCCCCAACAGCACTGAACATCACAATAAGAAGCCTTTTGCAAGGACAAATGGCTTGAAAGACTCTTTGTTTGTTAAAAATGATTACAAAATGTGGCATTTTTCAGTTCATCTTCTGCTCATATTACTCACAATAACAAACATATCAAGCAAGTGTCCAACTGTCAATAAAGTCCTGTCCACACAACGGGACATTTTTCTCTAAAATGTGAACATTTCTATCCACTCAGAAATGGCGTTTTGGGGGAAATTCTGAGATGATTATTATGTGACTTCCCTGCGGGTGGGGTGGTGGATTGGGAGCCATGACAGTGTCAGACAGCCTCATAAAGCAGCTACAAGAAATCCTCTCTACGGTGCACGTAAATGCCAAACAAGGTGGGAACAAGGGGGCTACAGCGCCACTCACAGGTGTGGAGGGGGAGTCAACACAGGCCGTTCTATACATCTCTGTGTGGATGGCAACATCTCAGGAGAAGTCAAGATGCTCTGAATGGCCATTTCCCTCTTTTCATTCAGAGGAATACATTCAAGCAACAGACTTATGTGGCAGCAGGCAAAATGCATTATGGGAAAAGGGTGGCCCGTAGGAGACCGCTGACCCTCTGTCTAAACGGTTAAGTGTAAATGTGCCACTAGATGTTCACTGTCCTCTACAATTTAGATGAGCAAGCTGATGAAAAAGGAGGGACTCCTTAAGGACATCCGAGTCATGGTGAGCGCTTGAGGACTTCTTGAACTCTAACCCCCGCCTCCCATGGGGGGGGGTCACAGATGATTATCACTGACTGAGGAGGAGCGTCGAACCTTCTTCACTCATGCAAACCATGTGGCCCAGCTGATATTTGACACAGCGTCGGTAAAGCAGCTATTAATCAGAGGCGCCGGAGTCATTTTATTACCTCGTTTGCGCAGTAATTTGCTTTGAATTGCGTCTCGGTCCGCTCTGCATAAACTACAACCCGATGTGACAGGGCTCTGAGTGGCGCTGGAGAATTTCCCTCCTTATATTATGGCAGAAAATATTTAATTGGATGTGAATCCATCAAGATTGTTTATTGATTTGGGCAGAGCTATTCTCCAAGAGAATGACGAAGTGGGCGAAAAGACGAAAAAAAAACTAACGAAATAAAAGCTGAATAATCATCTGTCGCTTTATTCATGTATTTTTCTCCTTTTCCAGCCTGGAGCGGACAAAGTGCTGGTAAATAATGCCCCGTGATTCACGCTTGCATTCTGATGCAATAATAATGCGTATGAATAATAATAATAACAATTTTAAAAACTGCCCTCTTGGCTGGGCCGATGTCTTGGAAAATGGCGTTTTTGTCATGAAGAAGGGCGGCGCCACGCTCCTCATCACCCGGGATTAGCGCGTTCCCGGCGTATTTGTTGCGGGGCTGCTTTGTGGTGCCAGATGGCCGGTCTGGCGCGGTTCGTGGCCTGGCCTCGTTATTCCGTGACCCATTTTGGCCCCCCGCGCTCGTTCTCCCGCAAACCGCCCGAGTCAGGCCGGATTAATTGCTTGAAACACGGCGAGTTGACCTACGGCGATGCGTGGCGACGGATGGAGAGGCACGGCGGCCACGCGGCGTTCGCCGGCCCAGCTGGTGCGTTACACGCTCGCGCAGCAGCGGAATAGCAATGTCATGTCTGACGGGGGTGGCATTAAGGCCGCCGCCTGCGTCCTTTCTGTGCCCAAACACCAAAAACCCATTTTAACAGATAACAGAAATATGAAATATTGATGTTCTTAGCGCTTCTTCTCGCGCACTCTGCCAGGATCTGTAATTTCACAAATAAACTGGCACATAAGGTGATCAATTTAGAAGATGATTGGAATTTCACTTGCAAGGACAAAAACCAGAGAGAACTGGACAGAGAGGTTCCCCACGGAGCCGGATTTGTTCTAGTTCCCAGGGCTTTCAGCGAATATTACATCCCATGCAGACAACGTGAAAGAAAGACCACAGCCACGTTGGAAGACTTGAGAAAAACTGAGATTGAGAAAATGCAGGACGTTGTCTTTACATTTTACACTTACATTTACATTTACAGCATCTATCAGACGCCCTTATCCAGAGTGACTTACAATCAGTAGTTACAGGGACAGTCCCCCCCTGGAGACACTCAGGGTTAAGTGTCTTGCTCAGGGACACAATGGTAGTAAGTGGGATTTGAACCCAGGTCTTCTGGTTTCCACTAGGCTACTACCACCCATCCAACCACTTTCCAAACCCACTTCAAGATCAGGGTCACATCAAGCATGGCCACCTATACTTCTCCTATACTAAAATAATCCGTTAAGGTAACATTGGGGCAGTGGCGGCCTAGCGGTTAAGGAAGCGTAATCAGAAGGCTGCCGGTTCGATTCCTGAGCTGCCACGGTGCCACTGAGGGGCCACTGAGCAAAGTACCGTCCCCACACACTGCTCCCCGGGCGCCTGTCATGGCTGCCCACTGCTCACTAAGGGTCATGGGTTAAATGCAGAGGACAAAATTTGTTGTGTCACTGTATGCTGTGCTGCTGTGTATCACAATGACAATCACTTTATCATTTTATCAAATTGTACTTTCCACTGTTCATGTCATAAGGGAGATAAATCGTAGCTGAAAATGACTATTAATGAATTGAACTTTATCAGCAACAATTAGCCTCAGGCTCAGAGGGATGCTGTGCTGTGTTCATTAATGCAAGCCTGTCACTTTAAGAGCTTCACCAGAATTAGAATCAGAAAAGCCTTTCGCAATGAAACCAGTCGCACTGATCAAACAAACACAAAATCTGGCCAATTTCAGGCTAGTTCAGGCATCTGGTGCATCAGCTAATCTGGGACTCTTATTCATTTTGTAATATTATTCAAACACATTTAATGTTTAATGGAAAACGGGGACACTTCAAAATTACATCTGACAATACTTGACTGGAGGAGTAATGGAATCATGGAGGCACCCTAGATGTACTTTCAAACATACATTTCCCTTTAAATGTGACATCCAGCATCCAGCAGCCTGCATCATATGGCTAAAGACAAGTTGATCAATTCAGTTCAGGTTCGACCCACCGCTCAGGTCTGTCTTATTTTCTTATTTAGAATAATAGCGGCTTTCATTCCAAATTCACAGCTCCCGTCAGGACAGCGCGGATTTCCCTCTGCAGCAACCTGTCAGACCAAGCTCATTAGGCTATTCTCATGGAGAAAAGAGATTCCCATGAATCACAATGTTGAAGCACAGATGCTTCAAAATTACGGGGACGGGACGAATAAATCAGACACGGCATGTGGTCCTTTCCGCTTGGGGTCTCCGGTTGGGCCTCGCGAACACAAAAAAAAAACAACCCTAAATCAAGTCATAGTGAGAGACACACCCACCATCATCCATCTGCCTCCATGTCAGAATGTCAAATGATCCTCACTATTCTGAACATTCTGTCCTGTCTGTCTTTTTCATTTGTTCATCGGCACCACCACATTCTAAACTCCAAACTAATGATGTTTTTATGTCTATTTACTTTTTTGTTCATTTTGTTCACCATGAGCGTCTGCAGGGTGTTTCATTTTGGAACGGAGAGCCTACAGAGCTCAGGGCTCTCATTCATCCTACGTTATGCATATTTGAATTTATTCTACAATCAGCAATCTTAATGATGTGTTTTTTAGACCAGATATAGACCAGTTCTGAAATCAGCCAGTGAAGCTGCAAGTTAAGATAAGTGATAAGTGAAGTGATTGTCACTTGTGATACACAGCAGCACAGCACATGGTGCACACAGTGAAATTTGTCCTCTGCATTTAACCCATCACCCTGAGTGAGCAGTGGGCAGCCATGACAGGCGCCCGGGGAGCAGTGTGTGGGGACGGTGCTTTGCTCAGAGGCACCTCAGTGGCACCTTGGCGATTTGGGATTTGAACCGGCAACCTTCTGATTACGGGGCTAGGCCACCACTGCCCTAATTTACATTCATGTATAATATCCCTGTATTCTCTATGCAGGATTATCTCAAATAAAGAGTCATTCAAATAAGCAACTGGTGCCTGGGCCCAGAAAGCTGTCTCTGTTTTCATCCTCCCAGCACGAGGCGGTTTCGACAGTACAACATCCATGACCCCTAGTCGTATCAGTGCTCCTCTTTGATTTTGGTTAACCGAAAACCTCAGTGTGGTTTCCAGTAAGTCTCCAGGCCTCAGACTTGATGGCATGAGGCAGCTTACTGTCACTGCGGTAAATGGTCGGTTGTTGAAATACACACAGGGACCTGGTCGCTGTACAGAGTTTGCAAATGAGGGGACTGAAATCGGATTGGCTCTGAGCACAAACGGCACACAAACTGGTTGCAGTAATAATAAATGAGGTGATAAATTAGAAACATGGTCATCTAATCACAGCCATAATGTAGTTCTAATTAATATTCACATGCATTTACAATGTCTAATATGGTGTTTAAATGTTTTTTTGATTAGTCAAACCTCTTTTGGACCTGTTTAAATATATATTACACAGTATGTGTGTGTTTAAGTACAGTGCATCCGGAAAGTATTCCCAGTACATCACTTTTTGTATATTACAGCCTTATTCCAAAATGGATTTAATTCATTTTCCCCCAGAATTCTACACACAACACCCCATAATCACAAACTGAAAGGAGTTTACTTGAGGTTTTAGCACAAAAAAAAAACTGAGAAAGCATATGTACAAGTGTTCCATCACCTTGTACTTATGAACTGCACTAGTTTTCTCTTATTTATTCATTATCATTTAAATTATTTAGCTTTCATACTTTAAATTCAAATCAAATAAACAAAATTTTGTCACGTACACAGTCATACACAGTTTGATATGCGGTGAAATGCTTTTAATATTGACGTTGACTAAATATTCCCAATGACAAAAGCCATACTGCTATAACCTGGAATCGGATGCCTGTAAATGTACAAATCCACACTAAGCTCTGGGCCAACTGGCCCCATTCCCGAAACAAACAGGGACCTGAAAGGCATCAGCAGCCAATCTATAGGCTAAACGTCTCATTGATCAAAGGTTTGTGTTCGAAAGCGTAAGCCACCTACAACACGGTGGCTGCCGAGCCGCTTGTCAAGGTGGGTATGAGGAGAAACGCTTTACCTTTCATTCCCCACCCCGCCCCCCTTCCACCCTCCGTCTCTCCAGTCCCGGAGGAGGGCCTTTAATTGAAGCCCTGCCTCTCTGAAGTACTGATAACAGATTGATTACGCAGTTGTGTGCCGTGATAAATGTCCTTCGCCACCCTGCCAAAGCCCTGTTGGAGGACAGGGTGGTGAATAAGACAGTAGGACTACTAAGGACTTCAGGAACCCATATCAAAATTACAATATTAGACAAAAAAAGTAGTGTGAAAAGTATTTACTTGATCACTATACTTGAAACCAATGCAGAAAATATATGAATTACAATTGGCCCTATTATCCTAAGATGTCTTAATTATGTCTTCAAGATTTGCAGAAATAAACCAATAAAAGTAAGAAAAAGATGTGATTCTTGGTGAGGACAGTGAAAGTTGAAAATGGAAGCAGCCCCATCCCACCCCACCCCCGTCTCCTGATTCTCGTTTCCATTCCAGCTATATCACACCTCGCAACCAAGGGCTTTCTGCGTTGGTGACGTCACGATCTCAGTGAAAGTCGAGCCTTCCTGACTCACGGCTGTGAAAAGTCGATGGTAAGCTGCGAGGCTACTGGTGTTCGTGATGTTCGAGTGTGGAACACTACACGGGGGGATTAAGACAGGCTGCATGAAATAGAAAAAAGCATCGCTTTCATCCTTGTGGGCTGCAGAAATGCTTTGTGATTAGGTGGCACAGCCACTCATCCAAACAAATTGGAGAGATAATGTCTTACTTTTTCTGTATTTAAAAAAAAAAAAAAAATTTATGAGAATGTCAAACCTGGCCGTTAGGTACATGGAACCTTTACCTCCTGAAAGGCTGGGAAGCGGCACAATGAAACCACCACGATATTGTCAAAGCCCTGGTCAGGAAAGTCCAGAGTCAACACGATCCAAAGAATTCCAATAACAGCAGCGATAATTGGTTCACTGCCTTTCCTCACAAGGCAATTCAACACTCACCCTCCATGCCCTCAAGCGCCACTGCTTTTCCTGCTGATGCTGCTCCTGTTAGACAAGACATAACTCCCCTCGCCCCCCCGATCCATTTTGCTGCGGCCATTTCATCAGCATGCGGCGCTTCATTGTTTCACGGGGGGGGGCATGCAAATCGATGTGGTAATATAGTGGTGTCTGAGAGCAGTGCTGAGAGTGGCGCCAAAAAAGAGAGCAGGCCCTCCCTTCTGCCCGTTCCAGGGTGTCGCGGCCAAACAGGGTCCCTCTGCGGGACGGTGTATGTTGTTTTCATTTGCGGTTGTGCTGAAAATGAAAAAAATTTTTATGACTAATTGTTAAAAAAATAGCAAAAATAAATGGGAGACTGGCAACAGATCTAATCTAAATCCACGTTTTTGATGAAACTTGAATAGATTATAGGAGTCCTTATTTCGGTGTTTTGTGGCTCTGCTCTCACCTTAAAAGTCCTGTGGAAAATAAAGATGCAAAGTGGGAAACGGCATCGCGTCTCAGGATCCAACAGATTTCACACACATACAGCATTCAGCTTGCTCGTGGCACGCAAAGAACCTGTGTAACACGATATGTAAATCTGCATTAGGACGTTGCATAAATCCGGAGGCCCTTTAATCCCACTTCGTACAAGATTAGCCAAATTAGCCAAATGGATGGTTGGCTCTTCCAATCTGGGCCGGCGTTTAAAATTCAGGCATGGGTTTCTAATTGAACAATTAGAGCTTTTGGCAGGAGCCGAGCGGAAGAAACTGCAGCACTCTGCTTCGAGTTGAAGAACGCCTGCATTAGAGATTTGAATAAGAGACTTAAAACCTTCCCTCCATCTCCTGTTTCTATTAAATCTCCCAGCAGCCCCCTCTCTGCTCTAGGGGATGGCAGCTCCTCCTTCCACGCTCGGGCCGGGGTTGGCTTTCTGCCGAAGAGCACAGACCGGTGCCTGCATCGAGCTCATCAGTCGTTATTAAGATTCGGGAAAGAGAAGGAGGAAGTTTGAGTGATGCAAATGAAGAGAGTGGCTGGAGGCATTAATCAGGTTTCAACCGGCATCGCAAGGCTCTTTCAAAATCTCCCCGCGCCTCAGAATGATGGTATATTCCACACGCAAGACCCTTCGCAGCGTAGCCACAGGCGGAATTAAAGGAATCTCAGCTGGGCAGACGTTCTTGTTCAGAACCGGTGCCAATCCTCGTTCTCACCCCCACGATCAATGTTGATTCCGACGGGTACAGAGGCATTTTGATTGGACTCGGCCCGTTCAAGCCTGAAAAATCAATTCCATCAATTTGGCGAAATAACCCTCCGCTTCCCAGACTCCTGGGAGCGAGCCAGACCTGAATAGCCACGCCGGGATAGTTTGGGCTCCCAATGCACAGTCACAGCAGGCGATGGGGATCTCTAGTTTCAACCCTCATTATCCAACGTGCATTTAGGTCAGACCTTTGATGAGATCTGGGTTTGGACCGTTTGATTAGATAACGGGGAGCCATGCCAGGCACATGTGTCACTGTCATGTGGAATAGCCATTATGCCACCATGCCGAACAGGTTCATGACGGGAAAAGGGGCCAGGGAAGGTGAGTCAAGATTCAGTTTTTTTTTATTCCACGAGCACTTAGACTGGGTCCTAATTGAGACCCGTCGACCTAGAAAGAGTTTAAATGCATCGATCGCCTAAGAAATTTCCAGGGCAAGGCACCTTGGTCAGTTGCGCAATCAATCCAGGCTGCTGGCAGCCCCCAACTGTCCCTGCTCGCCTCTCAGAAAGATGGCTGGCCTCCAATCGGCTGCCTTCCCCTGCCCTGTCCACAGGCGCACAGACGTCCTCTCCTCTCGCTGTCCTCTCTCGTTGTCGGGGTCTGAGGAGACTCTGCGAGAACATTTTTTCACCTACGTGCAGCCTGGCCTTGCTGCAATCTGGACAAGTGTGTGTTTTAATTCTTTTTCCTGTCCGCACGTGACACAAATGGGGCCTATTTTAAAAATCTGCTTTATTTGTGATTCCTGGAGCATGCCTGTCCCTTAATTACAAAAAGCAGCCAATTAATCTTGTCTTCGTTATTGTCTGTGAAGAATTCATCTCTCTGGAGAAAAAGCTGATTCTCATAATAAATCTACCATACTGGGCAGAAAATACCGAAAATTTTGTAATTTTACATACACTGTGGCTCCCTGAGGCTTAAAGAATATCTATTTTTATTGTAGTTCAAAATGTGAAGCTTATTGTGATCTTGGAACATTAAAATGCAATGTGTTTAATTTTTTGTTGCTCAAAACGTGCATCACAAATGCCATATATGAGTACATACCTGCCAACCCACCTGGCCACCCCCACCAGAGCTATTGGTCAATTACTTCAATTGTTCAATTAGCGTTTCATCAAATGTCAAATGGGGTGAGTAAACAGTTGCCTGCAATATTTAGTGTTTAATGATTTGCATATGATGACTTTAAGTTGATAATAGTGCCACTAAGTTAGCATGACCAGATCTCCTATCTTCCCGATCATTTTTAGACATGTTTGGGTGCGTAAACATTTGTCACGTCAACAGCTTCCACAAGTAGAATTAACTGATTCTACTATTTTCTACTATTTACCAGCAGCACAATACCCTAGTTTTTTTCATATCATAAAAGTACAAATAATATATGCAGTATATATCCAAGTTCTCAGCAGCACATCTTGCAGGAAAAGACATTTGTGTAAGTTAGATTTTAACATTTTATTATAACTTTGCCGGCCCTAACAAATTTGGAGCCATAGGCAATGTTTTATGTGGCGCCCCCTTGCCTTGCATCGCAATAAATTCCACAGCTAGTGTAGACAGACTGAAAAGAAATGGAATAGCTTTGTCTTAAGACATTCTTTCATTTACATAAACTAATCGCAAATACAAAATACTTGAGGTCTCTCAAGTTTTGAAGACAAGATTTGTGAAAGACAAGCTTGATACATCAGACAATTCAATAAAATCTTTTAGCCTATTTGTAGAGGATGATGATTATAACGTTATAACGAAATATGATCAAGATGGCTTGTTGTGAACAGGTATTGACAGTTAACAGGCTGTAAAACTTTATGGATTTTCAAGATTTCCTTACAAGGAGCAGAAAAACGTGAAGAATTCCAGGAAGCCTTTTCATTGGTGGTTGTGTTGCATTTTACCCAGGTACAATCTTGCTATATTCTGGCTGGTGTGTAGGCCCTTTTTTTGACTGGCTGTTAATTGACAGACTCTAGGACCCAACGGAGACGCGCTTGTTTCATTGCGAGGCGCAACTGTGAGAAATCTGAGAAATCTGCACATGCACTCGGGACCAAATGGCTCTTTGAGTGTTAAAGGTTGCCGACCCCTGATCTGTACAAAATAGGCAATATGTGATTTGTGGTTTTGTGTTTCCACTTCATTTAAATACAACAATCTGAAAGAATGAACGAAATTCAGAAAACAAAAAGCTGAAAGCTTGAAAAACAGGGAGCCGTTGAGTTAAGAAATGTTCTAGGCAGGAGTGCCAAAACAGAAACAGCTTGCTGGGCCAGGACGTGACAAGGATCTTGAGCCAGTGGTCTCGAAGACACATCAAACCTGTGCCCCTCCTTGGCAAATATGCTCTACCCATACAGACACACACACACACACACACACACACACACACACAGTCAGTCACCGCAATGCTGGGGGGTGGGGAATTGCAAACTAAAAATGGCAGCAATCAAGATTGCAGGATATCTCCCTCAGGGGGGCAATTGGGATCAGTCTCAGCCAAAAATTTGGCTAAACGTTTGCCAACATTGTAATTCACAGTAGGGCGTCACGACAAGGTCAAACGACGGCAGAAGGCCAGCAGCCCCAAGCGATCCTGTTGGTTTTGGGGGACACAGTGTGTAATGAGTACATTAGCCAGAGCATTAAAACCACCTGCCTTTGATGTGTGGAATACACATGCGTGTGTGATATTACCAAAGCCATTGCTTATATATTCTCGGTTTATTTTGTCCTTTAAAAAAGGGTTTTCTGAAAAGGGGTAGGTGACGGGAAAAAAAATCTCACACCAACAACAAGCATGGTTCATTTCTACCAAGCTGCTGTTTCTTTTTAATCAATCTGTGTAAGTCCTAAGGGGGTGTTCACAAATGAACAAGCCCCACTCTTTGTACTTAGTGCTGCGCTTAGAATTGGATTAAAAACAGTGCCCATAGACTTAACGACAAAAAAAACGACTATAATAATAACAATAATTATTATTATTATTATTATTATTATTATAGAACAGTCTGGGATACAAGACTTACAAGATGAATCCAACTTCGGCAACTGCAGATAAGTAAATACCTAAAGAAAGCTGAAGAAAAGCGGAAGAAACTGTGTGTTGGACAAACGGGGAGGTTTTTTCTTTTTTATTATTATCATGCAGTGTGTTAACAAAAAAAAAAAAAAAAGCGATGCCCCTTTTAATTTAGCCACGTGGCAGTTCTGCCTTTTTGGGATGCCGCACAACAGACGCAGCTTTGTTTTGTGCGAAATTGCAAACGTTGTCTCCGCTGCGTTGCCCTATAACAAACTGGCACAGGTGCCATGAGGCTGAGGTCAAACGCAGGGTGATGGAGACGTGCAAACCGGTGCCAAAACTCTCATGGTGTAGCACTTAGCCGCGGTATAATTGACCCCCACACTGCTTCCCCGAAAGCTCAGCTGCTTGTGGATTTTTCCGACAGGCAATAAAGTTGCCCTTGTTCGGGTTTTAAGTTGTTCAAGTGCTCTCAGAAAACAGTCTGAAGTGGCACATAGTTGTTTTGTTTTTTTTTTATACTAATTTTATAAGCGCAATAAATTTTAAACCAGGAATGTTCTATGAGACAGACCAATATTTAAGCCAAACATAATTGGGGAACATAATTGGCCTAGTGGTTAAGGAAGCAGCCCCGTAATCAGAAGGTTGGCGGTTCAAATCCCGATCTGCCAAGGTGCCACTGAGGTGCCACTGAGCAAAGCACCGTCCCCACACACTGCTCCCCGGGCGCCTGTCATGACTGCCCACTGCTCACTCAGGGTGATGGGCTAAATGCAGAGGACAAATTTCACTGTGTGCACTGTGTGCTGTGCTGCTGTGTATCACGTGTGACAATCACTTCACTTTTTTTTTTTTTTTTTTTTTTAGACCTTCTGTAGCTCATGCACATTTAATTGAATTTTTTGCTGGTGACTTTATGTGGATTCATAATTAACATGCCGCTACATGACCGTAATGCTCAGGCCCGTCCATCGCACCGAGGCTTTCGTTTCACTTATTCAAATCTCAGAGTTAAAACGCTAAGTTCCGTTTGTTCCTCCTGTTAGTTCATCGGTTGTCCTGTTGACGTCCTGATGAAAAATGGGTTCCCGAGTGTCCGTGACTGCTGTCATGATCCTGGATGTCTTAATGTCCATGTCGAATATGAACTTGCTCCAGGCTTCCCAGTCCTGTTTGTGGAAGCTCCCTCGACAGAATTATTTCCTCCCAGCATTCCAGCCTGCACCATCCTTAATGAACTGATCCTGATTAAGTAACGGTTGGAAGAGGGAAGCTTCCAGGAACAGGACTGGAAAACCTTGCAACTGTCCACAATGAGGCAGATTTAGTCCAAATTGAGGTTATGTTTGATTTATGGTTTCTTTTTTGGACCCTTTATGAACCATTAAAAAATCTGTATAGAAAGAAGAGGCTCTACAGCCAATCCAGCAGCATATTACCACTGACATTTCATACATTTTGTGGTCTGTGAAGGGACGTTGCGTAACATTTTACTTCACAGCGCAAGAGGACCGATCAGAGCCACAATCCTGCTCTTGTTCCTCTCTATCCTCCCCACACGCCTAATTATTCCATCGTCCTCGTCCGCTGTGTAGTCAGTGGCATCTCGCTAAGATGCTAACAGATATTTTTCCTGATTGCGGGGGAGGAAGAAAAAAAAAGCAGAAAAGTGAAACGGCAAGAGGAATAAACATGAACGGTACTCCTGGGCCCTCGGAGTCGTTTCATGTTTTATTCCGCGAGGTGCGAATTACGTCTGATGGCTGCCTCTCTCTCCGGCACTTCGACCGGCCCCCTCAAACCGCATTAACACGATCTGGCTCCCGCGGCTCCGAGACGGAATTGAATTAGCTGGTGTGGTGCAGGAGCAGGCCCGGCCCATCACTTCGGCGGCTCGGATTAATGAAGCGGCTTCGGAGGGCCGGATGGAGTGCCGGGGCAAATGGGAGGGGCCACGGTTGAAAAGTGAAATGGTGGGGGATGGAAGTAGCTGGAAATAGCCGGACGGCATCCGCCGGTGCCAATCTGAGATCAGCCCTGCTGTGTAGGTGTCACTTTGTGAATACAGGCCTCGGTTAAAAGGTGCGGATGCTGCCGGTGCAGGAGCTGCCGCTATCGATAATTGGATCATTTCGGTTTCCGTGCTTGTTGTTTGTGTCGCTGTGCCAGTTTTCCGCTCCCCCGCTCGCTGTGCAAGGAATATTTCAATGCGCCGCGTTTTCGCGGGGATGCGCCGACATGTGACTGGTTGCTTACCAGAAATGTTCTGACAGCCGAGAATCCCAGGATGCAATTCCTGACCCTCTGATCCTGTCTAAAGAATCTGAGAAGAACTTAATATTACAGTTAAATCAGTAAGACGAGGGTAAGAACAGGTAGAAACTAGATAAAAAAACATTTTAATTATCGTACAAGTTGGAATGGAAAGAGTCGCGAACGTACAGAAACCGCTAGTGTTGGCAGGGATAATCCTACTGATCCTATCAATCCGCAAAAGGTAAATGTCACTTTCGTAAAAGACCGTCCTGTAAATGTGACAGGCCTAGACACCAGAGAGCCCACGTTTTTAGAGAATGTCTTGTCTGCTCTCGTCTTACCTAAAATGATCAGTAAATACTAATGTGGTTTAAATGGGCTCCAATGAGCTCTGAGTGAACCATGTTGAGATGCAGAAGCATCCCAGAATCAAGTGGGTTTGGTGTCCCATTATTCTGTTCTTGCCATGGGTTTTTGTAGACAACTCTTACATTCAATTCTACTGTCTGCCGTCACATAGTGCCAGTTTAAAGATAGCGTCCATCACATTAAGTTTAAATACAGTTATTGGGGCAAACTGTAAGGGGGTGAACTTTTTATTTAGATTTTTAAGGGGTGGTAGTAGCCTAGTGGGTAACACACTCGCCTATGAACCAGAAGACCCAGGTTCAAGTCCCACTTACTACCATTGTGTCCCTGAGCAAGACACTTAACCCTAAGTTGCTCCAGGGGGACTGTCCCCTGTAACTACTGATTGTAAGTCGCTCTGGATAAGGACGTGTGATAAATGCCGTAAATTTAAATGCCGTAAATGATTTTTATGTACTCATTTCTCCCACCACCACTTCAGGCTCAGGTACGTCCACTACTTAACTGCTTTTCCAGTACTCGAGTTTTGCTTTCTTTTCTTTGGTGTCATAATTCTGACAAATGAAGTACAAATCCTAATGACATAATTTATCTTAAAATACCACTTTAACATTTTCTTCATTGTTCCACAGGCTTTAGTAATTTAGCAATTACTTGGCTTATTGGTGAGTTGTTCATTGGTGAGGTGATTGTCATGAATTTTTCTTTTAAAACATTTACATTTACAGCATTTATCAGACGCACTTAAAAGTTTAAAAGTTGTAAAAGGTAAGTAAAAAAGTAAGTAAGTAATGGTACGTAAAAGCCAAATAGACTGTTCTGAGTATGAAAAGTCATGCAGATTTCTACAGTCATCGACACCAGGGTCCAAGCACAATTCTCACAAAAGCTCACGATCACAGTGACAAGAATACTCAGGAACAGTTTGACCAGGTGAACGAAATATCTTTCAGTTTGTTGTCACACACAGTTTAGTGGAACTGCAACTCCACTTGGTTGATTAATCGGCTTCCTGTACATAGGAGGGAAATTGTCTGGTTTCTGGTTGACCTATTACATCAACCGGAGAGCTTTAAAGCTCTGTGGGTTTCATACAAGTTTTTTTTTTTCCAAACGTGATGTGATATTTGGGGAGAGCTGAATGTATACAATCAGGAGAAGCTACCAGTTCCATTATCTGTGTGTTTCTGGCCAAGTTCGATTCAGACAACAGTTCAATTTTCTCTGCCGTCATGTGATCTGACACATCGATTATCTCCTTAGAATAGCCCCCTGCAGTGGGTGGGAAGTAAACTTTTTATCCAGGAAGTTGAGATTTTAAAGGCAGAAAAAAATGCCATATCCATATATGTTGGATGTTCCTGGTATGCAATGATCAGGCATGAAAACAGGCATACAAAGATCATGCAAATATCTAAAGTAAATTAGTATGTCAGTTGTTCATATTAACTTTAACTTGGATGTTTGACAATTGAAAGATGAATAGACACTACAGAATGACTTTCATTTGAAATCTAAGACAATCTAAGCTAATCTTGACCAAACAGATTTTGGCCTCACGGTGTTAGTCAGATTTTAATTGATTTGGGTGGTGAGTGTTTTTTTTTTTTTCATATCTGAGATCTTTAAACATCAACTGGACTGGATGACAGCAGTTTTTATGCAGCATCCGCTCTAGCCCTTCTAGATTAAAGGGGGGTTGGTCCAATGGGTCATATGGAAGGTTAATCCAAGTTGAGGTCACAGAGCTCACCAATTCATGTGAGTTTGGGGTAAAAAAAAATCCTACTCAATTTACCATCTTAATACCTTAAGTATCCTAAGCCAGTAATATTGATTGTCAATTTGCAATTGACACAAGCAGACAGGAGAAAACACACGCGTGATGTGCTCTGAACATCAGAAGCCATTTGTGTTCAGACTTGGCGAGGGCTACAGTCTTAGAAAGAAATATAATATAAAACATCAATGGACTCCATTACTCCAGGCGCAGAATTGCTTACTTTGTGAGCCCAAACAGTATATAACATTTGCACAGATTGCACACACATTTAATACCGCAATGGGTACTGTTGAGTAATTAAAACAAAGAATGACTCTCCCTGTGCATAAAAGGCAACCATACGAAGGCACACTAATTCGGAAGAAGAAGATCCTTTGCTGTTGGAAACCTTATTTTTGACCGAAGTCAAGGATTCCTTCAGAAGGCACACAAATGAGCTGCTGTGCAACGTGCAGTGCACGAATGTAATGTGCATTCCAAATCAGACTGGACCTCTGGGCAATTCTAAAAGCTGCTTTAGGGCTTGGACTGCTTCATCTGTGCAATGTTTTTACCGGTGTAAACTGGTCTCTGCTCGGATTTGAAGTGGCATCAGTGTTGGCAGAGAAAACGCAAAATGCACGGATGTTAAAGACAGGGACTATAAAACCTATCAGAGGACATTTTCTTAAGTAAAAGATGCGAGGGTCCAAGCCTAATCAATCAGGCAGTCCCAACAGTAGTCCCGGACAGGTTTCGAGTGTGACTGTGTGGTCCGTCGCAATTTGTTACGCATCCACGCCCTGTCGGTGTTGAGGGTCACGTTCCAAATGCAACATTTCAGCAAGCACATCGAGACATTTTGAAACCCGCGTCCAAGATTCACGCAGACTCGCCGGCGCCATCTTATTCCCGTCCAGGGGAGGTGACTGACAGTTTGGAAATAACAAGCGACAAAGTGATCCTCCACCTCCCACCTCTGGAGAGCTCTGTAGGGGGAGGGTTGTGCTTCTGCCTGTTTGCCCTTCTCGCTATAATTTGGTTATCATATTTGTAATTATGCCGAGTCAGGGGAAAAGCAAAGAAAGCAAGCCACCGCTGGCTCGCAGAGATGGAGTTAAGAAGGACGTGGCACCGCGGGGATGCACCAGACCTCGTCCGGGGGGCCATCGCGCCTTGTCCATGCATTTAATCACCAGCCTGATGTAATATTAGCCAGTCTTTATCTAATCCACTCAAGAGTCAAATATGTACTCTCTATTATTAACATTTGCAATTGATTTTTATTCCCCCCTTTGGCGAGAATAAAATGTACCATCATGCATTAGATGGTGCATTTTTCTCCTGCCACTTTAATTTCTTTTTTTAACTAAGGTGTGAAGCAAGGCGGCTACTGGTTCTACAAACGTTGCAGTTGTGAGAGAATCGTGTCAAAAAAATCTGTGTTTTCATATTCTTGTCCATATGGTGCACAGTGTGTCTTGTTTGTAAGAATTTGGACCAAACCAACAACAGCCCACGTCCACGTAGGACATTCAAATGAAACAATGCTGCCTGATGATGCAGTTTTGCTGCGAACCGGCAATTTGTTTCTTCTCCTGCCGTGGAACCTGAGGGTAATATGCCTCCCATTTAGCAGTACAACAAAGTGAAAGTGAGCACAGCACACGGTGACACCACGAAACGTGTCCTCTGCTTTTAACCATCGCCCTTGGTGAGCAGTGGGCAGCCATGACAGGCGCCCGGGGAGCAGTGTGTGGGGACGGTGCTTTGCTCAGTGGCACCTCATTGGTATTCTGGCGGATCGGGATTCGTACCGGCAACCTTCTGATTACTGCTGCCCCAATAATACATACTCCTGGCAGCTAGGAGTACGTGTCACCTCTATATGGCCTTTTGTCCGCACTATTATTTTTCGGTATTATTAATTTGCATTTTCTTAGGTTCCTGTGGTGCTGTGGGTCATGCGCCTCCCATCCAGCTGAGGGCGCACAGCCATCTGCCAGCCTGACGACAATTTGTGCAGCCACCAGTGGGTGGTTTTATACGAGCGCCTGTTTATGGCTTGTTTATAACCTCATCAGGACCTTGGTTGCTATGGCAGCTCCGTAGGTCCTAGATGATACCCCTGTGCCTCTGCCTGGTCTGCTTGGCCTTTCACGATGAACCAATCACGACCTTGCTATCTGCCCGAATTAAACATGCTTCGTTCTGATGGCGGCATTTCTGTTCAACTCTCGTGAATGAATCTTTTTCATCTGTTCAGCAGGTTTCCCCTCCACCACACGCATGGCGGTGCTGCCATTTTGTGTCTAGCAGTTTGACCGTTTGGCGCAAATGTGGCAACACACAGTCTGATGGAGGACTCATTCAAGATGAGAGACTTACCGTGTGTAAGTGCTCTAATCTAGCAGAGCAGAGGGCGGGTCCCCGGGGATCATCAGGGTTAAGTGTGGCTGAACCGAGCGAGCGTCGGGAGTTGGTGACAGTCTACAGGCCTACGAGCTTGCGGGCCTGGCAGTGAAATTCCACGCTGTCCCCGACACGAGCGAGTGGACAGATGGCCCAGAGTTCTGTTCTGATGTGCTTTGTGCCCCCCCCCCTCTCGTTTCTGTTCCTGTAAGGAGAGGAACATGCCAGGACAGATCAATGCCGGATGCTCAGCCATTATCGCTCCTCGTGTCCACAGCCTCCCTCCTTCCTTCAGGCCCGGGGAAGACTCCTCCCCCTCATGAAGCCACCCGTTTCCTATTCCGTATTTGCCCCGTGGCGATAAAAATGCAAAGCTAATTCACTGCTTTGTTTTATCGCTTCACCTTTCCTCTTCCCTTTGATCAAACCGTCTCAGCTCTTGCGCTGCCTGCTAAAACCAGCTGCCGTGCTGGTATTTGGGTTACAGGTTCAAATGTTGACATTCATTGGCAAGTTTCCCCACCTTCCCGTTTGTCTGCATCACTGTCAAAACCTCACGTCTGCTTGGTTTTTGCACAACACGGGAAAAAAATTAAATAACTCCAGAACTCATTGTTTCCCTGTCATGCCCTGCACACTCTGGCGCTTTGCTCATAGCCATGGGCTCTCTCTCTCTCTCTCTCTCTGCTCTGCGGCCAACGGGAAAAGCACAAAAGCGATGGCGCTGAAACAAATATTGACGCTCCATCGACAGCCCTGATGGGAGGAGGTATTGCTGTTTCATAATTCATCTGGACAATATTCCCAGCATCAAACAGACTGAGGAAACGTGGGCGGAACCCAAGGGGGAAAAAGTTCGGAGAGTTTGGCTGTAATTAAAGGTTCTATGAGCGTTACTACATGTCTTCGATCTCTGGAACCAAGCACAATGCCGGCAGTGGAACTTGTGGGTTTCCACCACGTGATCCAGTTTCGTGTGGGTACAATAGTATGTTTGTGTTTACAGTTTATTTTTAAAAATATCGATACATTTCAATATATCTGTATTTCAGAACATAAATGTGTTGGGTTTCTGCGGCTTGCATTAGGCAGGATCGGGTGTGTCTGTGGGTTTGTGTGTGTTAAGTTTGTCCCCCTGTCCAGGCTTGTTCCTTCTGTTTGTGTTCTTAGTGAATGCTTGACTGTATCTTCACAGTATCCTCGGGTTGAGGATGGACTGGTGGATGCATGGAGACCTGAAGTCATGGCCATAAAAAGAATTATAGATCAGCCCAAAGGGACAGTAAAAAAGTCAGGCTTAAACAAAAAGTCTCCCAAGTCAACATCCCCCATTTTGAAAAAGATTCGTTTTGGCTCTTATACGCCAAGGAAATTCTGGAATGAAGCAACTGGTGGAAAACGTACACCAGCACGTAAGAGGGGAGCAGGAAAAAAATTGTTCTTTGGGGTTATTTTGAGTCAGGAATGGAAAAATATTGGTTGGTGACATGGAAACGAACGAGTGGTGACAGGGGATACAGCCAGAGGGACAAAGACATGGCATTTTTGATCTTTGGGATAATTTACCTTTCTCAAATTCACCCAAGGCCTCTTAAGAACCACTGCATCTAACCTTTTTTTTTACTTGTATACATTACATTTACATTTACAGCATTTCTCAGACACCCTTATCCAGAGCGTCTTACAATCAGTAGTTACAGGGACAGTCCCCCTGGAGCAATTTAGGATTAAGTGTCTTGCTCAGGGACACAATGGTAGTAAGTGGGATTTGAACCTGGGTCTTCTGGTTCATAGGCGAGTGTGTTGCCCACTAGGCCACTACCACCTATACATCAGATCCCTACAGATGGTTAATCGTGTCTAATTGCCTATCCCTTTAAAAGACGGGGCAGAAGGTTGCGGGTTCGAATCCCGATCCACCAAGGTGCTCCCCGGGTGCCTGTCATGGCTGCCCGCTCCTCACCAAGGGTGATGGAGGACAAATTTCGTTGTGTCACCATGTGCTTTGCTGCAGTGTTTCACAATCCCTTCACAACAAGATTGTGGTTTTACCCTTAAAGCCATAATATGGCATATTAACTGACATTTACTGACTAACTGAGGTTTAATTTACGCGTAATATGGAATGTCCTTCATGCACCCTCCCCTCTGCTCTCTTTGCACAGGTTTTCTACTCATACCCCTGCAGATAAGGAAATAATTGCGTTTCTACGATCGTAGAAAACGGTTATGGCGACTATGTCAACATGTCATGCACGCGCCTTATCTGCGCTCCAGGCAGATAAGTGGGGCGCCGCGTCAGCGCTCCCGCGCCATGAACATCTGACCTTGGGGCTCACCTCCACCTAATTGGTTCTTGCTTGATTACCTGCTATCCTGCTACGTCTTTTGTTCACACGAACGAAAGCATCAGGGTTCTGGGGTTGCTAATAGCTATATACTGGATTTGTTTATGGCTTTCAAAATAAAAGTACATTTTATTCATGCAGTGGTGCAGTGCTTCATTCCTTCACACTGCATGAGGAGACCGAGGTGCCACACAGTAAAACATGAGTTTGATCAATTATGGCAAATCGTCCAGGCCATTTATGAAGCCCCTTCAGTGGACTGGACATTGCAGTGATGAAACTGACTTTATGCTCCCAAAAACCCAGAAAAAAAAAAAAAAAAAAACGAGTCGATGGAACGTTATTCAGAAAAACTGCAAACCTGTCAAAAAAACACAAAGGTGAATGAGAAATATGACCTGTGCAGTCTATGGTGGAGAGTAAATGGAATTTAATGGGGGAATGCCAAATGCCTGCACAGCAATCTCACTGCTTTACTATAACCTCGAAGGCAGCACTGTAAAAAAAACTCCTGTGTGTGTGTGTGTGTGTGTGTGTGTGTGTGTGTGTGTATATGTATATAGTTCTTTTTTTCTAGCACGTTGCAGACTTGCAGACAGGGTGCATAGCAGGGACGAAGTGGAAAAGCCCAACACCTATTTGAGGCTGTCAGCATCTCAGGCTGATCCAATTATTTGCAGAGGAATGGGTGTCATTCAAATGTCACAGCCATTCCAGTGACCCGCTCCATCATGGCGCACGCCGGCTCGCTTAATTACAAAGCATTTCCCCGGAGTCGGCCATCAGGCCGGACAAGAGTGCGGAGAGGAGAGAAGGAGATTATCTGTGGTGCAATTAAAAGCGCTGTCCACTCGCGGCCTGGAGCTGTCCCCACTTAGGTCAGCACGTGTCTCTCCACGAAATGTCTGCTCCAATCTGATCGCAGTCGATCAGACGGTCGAAAGTGTCTCCCTGTCCAGATGAGGCTAAATGTAGGAATCCAGGTTGTATGAAGAACCTCGTGGTGGGCTGGGGCCACCTGGCACGTAGGACTAAGCGGTTATGGGAAGTTAAGTGAGGGAGAGTTTTGGCCCCTACACTTCCAAGGTCGAGGCTTGGAACCAGGATCCTGGGTTCTCTGGAGGACCTAAAGGCATGTATACTCAGCATATCTGGCAAGCCTTACATTAAGCAGTTACCAATAGTGGACGAATGATTATAAGAGTTGAGGGTTGTACATGTGTGTGTTAGCGTGATGCACAGAGAAAGAAAACTAGTAAATATGACCTTAAAATGTTGTGTTCCATGTTGAGTTCAGCACTGATCTGGGGTTCCAGCACATGAAGACACGTGAGAAACTGTCAGAGACACGCAAGTTGTTTTTTCGTAACTGACAATTCTTTTGCCAGTGTGTTTGACCCCATCTGAATAAGCAGGTCCTTTCGAAGGTTGTGACAGAAAGGTGAAGGAAAGGATGAAACACTGAGCTACAAACCAACAGCAAAGCCTCCCAGACCAGTAACAAAAATAACATTTTCTCCAAATGGTGGCTCTGCTGGCCTAGCGGGTATGGAATGCCACTGCGGTCCCCTTGATCAAGGTACCGTCCCCGCACACTGCCCTCCAAGTGACGGGTGAAATGCCGCGGACACATTTCGCCGCCTGAACCGTGTGCTGTGCTGCGGCGTTGACAATGACAAGCCCGTTCCCCGACTACCTCCTATCCGTAATATTAACACAGCAGACGTTCCACAAGCAGGAGTATTGAAAGTGACAGCATTTTTAACCAGGTTGTCTCTCCTTGTGTGTGATGTTCTTTTGGGAACTGTTCCGTGGTGGGAACGTGGGGAACACACCTCAGCTGCCATCACAGGATGGAGTCTCCGTTCATACTTGATGCAAAGAAGTGCACGGCACCGCCTGCCAGTTTGGATCAGCCATCAAATTAGGGAAAAGAGGGGGGGGGGGGGGGGGGTGCATCACAGAGCAGAAATAACAGCTGTCAAGAGATGACTCTGCGTTGCCAAGACGACAGAATTAAAGGAAATGTTTCTGTCCTGTCTCCCCATAGCCAATTACGTTACCTGCAATTCATCGTGTGATTATGTGACGTGAAAGTTGCCCCTTCAGAGGCGAAAACAGCGAGCTAACGGAGACCTTCGCCGGCGCTGTTGGCTGAGAAGTGCTTCTGCTTCACAACGCCGCTCTTTCAGGCACACTTTCTGCTTTGTCAGTCGCTCTAAAGGCCTCCATTCACCGCGGCAGCTGCGGTCACCGCGTCCCTCATTAAAATGCCCTCCTCTCGTCCCTCTCTTCTGTCTGGGCCATGAATAGGGGGCTGATTGGTGTCATGTCTCCGCGCACGGACCCCGCGAAGACCGCGGCTCTGATGATCCATTGATCGAACAAGCGGGAGGGGGGGAGTAGGTGAGCTGATGCAAGTGCGGGGCTGCAGCCGGGGTGCAGCGTCCACCACCAACGAGGGGGCAGAAAGAAGAGATCACACATCTGGGATCGGCGGAAGCACTTCTTTGGGGGGGGGGGGGGGGGGGGGGGGGTGCAAAATGCTCAATCAGTGGCATTGAAGCAGCTGAGAGGAAGCACAAATATGCAAATCATGCTTGGATGAAAGTGTGCGTTTGTGTGTATGTGCTGTATTTATAGTTAAGGTCCAATGGACCTTTTGCTTGTCCACACTAGGAACACTAGTAACATATTTAACTACAAATATGATCCTTATTGTATTGGTCTGAGCTGTTTTCCCTCAAAATAGGAGGGAAAATATCTCAAAAAAAAAAAAAGTGGACTGTAGCAATTACAATATTTTGTTTAAATTAGGTGTGTGTGTGTGTGTGTGTGTGTGTGTGTGTGCGCACTTCTACAACGGGGAGTCAGTACATGAGAACACACAAGAAATGGTCACCAACTCACAAATGGCGGTGGGTTTCATTTAAAAAAGTTGAAATCCATCTGTATTAAAATGACCAGGTTGTCTTCATTGTGACAGGAAGGCGAATCACTTTAATTTCACTTGGCCCAGGTACAGTGTGCAAAAATAGTTATTGGACCTCAATGTACCCATGATTGTACATATATTTACCAACATGTTACAAATCAAGGGTTCAATAAAGTATTTTTCAATCATTAAATTTAGACTCAGGGTGTTATAAGACACCCACAGTATTAATTATTGAGCTTGTTTATAATGCAACTTGTCACGCATCATTTTAAGATTTAAAAATGTGGCATAAATGGGAATATTAAAAAACCAAAGTTGTGCACGATGCAATGGACTGACTCAGCACACAATGGAAAAATGGACAACGGACACAAAGAGGCATTAAAATGCAGACCATTTAAATGCGTTAATTATGAACACTGATAGTGCACTGACGGCTGTTCCCGAGGGAGCGAGATTGTGAGGGAGAGAGTGTCATTTCCAGCTCCTGCTGCCATCCCTTCTCCCTCCACTTCTCCCTGTAATTGCACAAACAAGCAGCATCCATCTCGGTGGCCGGACTACTGAGGTTTCTGGACGGACACGCCCGCGTTGTGGCCAAGAGCAGCACTGTATGGGGCAGCTGGCTAAATGAATCACACTGCATTTCTACCGCGTACATGCATGTAAACACGGGCAAATCAGGAATGTTTCACCTTGCTTAATTAACACAGGGTTTTTTTTTTTTCTCATTCTAGGCATTGCATCATGGGTAAGGGAGCTTGGTTTTGCTACCAATTAGTCAGCTACCAGCCAAAAAACCTGTTCTGGAAACGACAGCTCCAAAAGTATTATTATTATTATTATTTTACCGACTGCACATTAGTGGTCAGAAAGACTTCAGATACCAGGGCGGTAGTGGCCTAGTGGGTAACACACTCACCCATGAACCAGAAGACCCAGGCTCAAATCCCGCTTACTACCATCATATCCCTGAGCAAGACACTTAACCCTGATTGTCTCCAGGGGACGACTGTCCCTGTAACTACTGATTGTAAGTTGCTCTGGATAAGGGCGTCCCGTAAATGCTGTAAATGTAAATGTAGATTGACAAGCGCTTCAGGTGTCATCACGAGACCTTCACCCGGCCTCTTCTTATATATTTATTTTTGACACTATAGCCCTCACAGTCATATGGTAGTAGCCTAGTGGGTAAGACAACCATTGTGTCCCCAAGCAAGACACAAGACACCCTGAGTGTCTCCAGGGGGGACTGTCCCTGTATCTGGATACGGCACCTGCTACATGCCGTGACTGTCATGGCGTTACTCTGGGTTATTGCATGGATTGTATAAAGTAACTGAAGATAAGCAACCTGCAGGCTTATAGAATTAATGAGTCCACATGCATGGATCAAAACCAGAAAGTGGCCTCGATTCCCTTTAGGGTCCAGTAATTGGAATAGTCAGTATTAGTGTTTGGCTCTGAACTATGAACTATATCCCAGTCTTTGTCGTCCTGAGGAAACTCCTCGCGGCTTTTATACGTGAATCACCTCGCCGAGCAATAAAAACCGTGGCCCTGAAGCGAAGGACGCGTTCTCGGGTCAGCTGGTCATTTATTTGCATAGTCCGCACAGATATGTGTTGTCACGGTGAGTCTAAGGAACACCTAGAACACGCATTACGGTCGGGCTTGTTCACTAGCGCAAGGTCAAAGGTTTCCTCCGGATTTACAGAAGTAGATGAAACGAGCTGCGCCCTGTAATCATTTCTGTCACAATCTGTAATAATGGTTTCATAAAATATGCCTGATGCACAAACATAATTAAAGATCATGTTTCTTTTTTGTTTTGTCTACTTATTTATGCAAATCCTAAGGACATCGTTGACCTTGCATTAGCGAACAAGCCCCAAACTATTCCTGAAGCTGTTTTTTTTTTCCCTGTTTCTGTCTCAGTATAAACCCACGCCGCTTTGGGGGATGTTAATTACACACCTAACCATTAACTAAGCAGATTTCGGGAGGTCGGTATACACACAACGAATCTGCCACTTCCAGGCTGAGCACCCTGCTCAGGATGTCTTCATCACGGTCCGATGGAGCTCCCCTGAGACTCCAGGGCCAGATGGTGGACAGTAGGAGGATCTGTCCTTCTGCTCTCTCTCTCTCTCACCAGAATGGCCATTCTTCACCTCCACCCCTCCTCTCTGGCACTCACCTCATTTTCTCTGTTTATCTCGCCTGTCCCACACTTTAGCCATTGACTCCGCCCCCTCCCCCAGCTTTCTGTGGCAGATATTCCATTACGGGCTCGGATACTCCAGGGAGCACAATGCTTCGGCGGGGAACACGTCAGTGGAATTAATGCTAACATATGTCATCTGTCCGGAGGGAGTCCAGCTCGGAGACACACGCCCACGCATGCACACACACTCATCCATCTGAGGCTTCCACCAACAAAGCCTCCTGCTCCGCAAACATACGGCACGTACACGCAGTTTATGCACACGAGAGCGGGGCCCCGGAGAGCCGAGCCGAGCATCTGCTGATCTTAGCAGAACTTTCACACAGGCTCGGGCTCCACACGCCGGCTCCGGGACTAGACCGCGAGCAGCGCGTGCGGGGCAGAGGTTCGAACGCCGCTCAGTCGGCCATCTTCCCTGACCTATTAAAAGCCTCGGCAACACGCGCAGATGTTTCAGATGGGCCGGCTTAACTGAAGGCGAGGAGGACAAACACTTTTTACCGCCTGGTTCGCGTCGGCTCATGGGATCACCGGCTGAAAGCCTTCTGGGCGGCAAGACTGAGGCGGAAATATGTTTTCTAAAACCTAATAGGTTTTACCGTATGCAGCAATCCCCGCCGGGTATTAATAATAATATACACATGCGGTACAAAACCCCTGGGAGCACATCCGCCCTGGAATCAGAGGCGCGAGGAGTCATCTGAGGTCTTACGATGGATCAGCTAGATTCGGTGTTCAGAAATAAACGAGGCCCGTGTATGCGAGTGCATTTCATTTCTAGGATTTGCATGTGCTTGCGTTCGTGTGTGTGTGTGTGTGTGGCCCAGATGGTGGGTCATCAAGGCTACCCTGGAATATACCCCGAGGAAAACACACGGCGAGATGTGTCCAGGACATCACACTGCTCCTGATTAAAAAGCCCCCAAAGGGCAATGGTCCCCACGGGACAGGAGACAAATTTCGATCTTAGGGTAAGAAGGACCAGATTTCAGCCAGATACGTGTACGTGATTGTTTAGCTGGTCTTGACAAAAAACTATTTTGCATTTTTACTGCATTACAACTTCTGGTAATGCAGTTTGCAGTCGAGCTAATGGCAATTTCAATCCAAACCGGCCTACGCACGCTCCCCGACTCCCTCTCCGCGGTAACGTACATGGCATCTGAAAACGAAGTCCCAAAGCTACAGAGTCGTAATACGTCTACTGGTGGCAAAGTCACCCCCACATCGAAAAATCCGTTCCCTGCCCGTGCTTGTACGCTGGAACCAGGAGAGAGCGGTCTAGTGAAGTGCCCTGGCACAGCCACACGTCACCGCCGGTTTTTCCACCACTTGCCAGAGCGCCGAGCTCCCTGATGATGCTGACGGGGCGCTTTAATCACTCAATAACCGTTATTCGCAAGTGGCCCTGGGACCGGTGGCGCGAGAGATCCCGGCGCTGCCACCTGCCAGCCCGGCTTCGAGAGAAGAACGGAGAAACGGGGCCTCCAGGAGCAGGACACCTTCTTCTGTGAGACGTTCTCCCGCCGCGAAGAACCGAACTAAAGAGGCGACTGAAGGGGCCGAAAATGAGCTCTTGGTGCTGTTAAAGGATGATGGAGCTGAGATGCTTCCGGATGATGAGATCAGGCGCCGGCGCCTTTACCTTTCCGGATGAGGTCCTCCACGTCCTGGTCGAAGCCCGGACGATGGCACTTGCTCCACAGGCCCATGTTGGTGGAGTTGTACTGCCGGCTGCACTCGTCCGCCGCGCTCATGGCGAACAGCTGCCGCCGGTTCCGCGCCAGCAGCAGCTTCTCCTCCCAGCGGTCCAGCCGGGACCGGCTCGCCCGCAGCGGCAGGCTGTTGTTGGGGATGTAAATAAAGCCCGGGTCCTTCCGGCGGCTCGAGAAGCTCCGGCACCGCTCCCGGTACCGCCGCGCGTCCGTCTCGTACCAGTGGTCCGAGCAGATCGCCACGGCCAGCATGCCCAGGGCGCACAGGGACAGCGACAGGCCGGCGTAGAGCAGCAACTTCCCGGCAGCCATGGTCGCGTCAGAGCCGCATCAGCACCGCGACGGGCCGGACAGCTCCACCAGCATCACCTCGCGGGGACGACGGGCGGACGGGGACGTCCTCTAGAGCGGCGCGGCGGGACGCGGGGCGCGTTCGCGACGGCGGGCTGGAGAGACAGAGAGAGAGAGAGAGAGAGAGAGAGAGAGATTATCTCATCCTCCGACACAAGCTCCACTTTTAACCCTTTCACAATAACAAAGGCAACACATACGCGCAGCCTACAGACATACGCGGCAATAATCCTACGTCCAGATAACGGTGTCGTGTTGTCCACCCCACCCCACCCCACCCCAATCTGGTGTGACCTCGTGTTATCAATATCACACACACACACAGGAGAAAAACAATATTCTCACACGTCTGAACAAGCCCCGCCATCGTGTAGCGGCTCCTGCTGTGTATATATCTCTTTATAATATATCTCTCTCTCTATATATATATATAAATATTCCAGCCTCTCCTCTCTGGAGCATATGGGTTGTTTTTAACGCAGATGCCACCGCTGTAGCCTTGGGTTCGAATAATTAGGTAATTAATCGTGCATAAAATAAAAAGAAAATGTTAATAATAATAATAATAATAATATTAATAATAATATCGCAGAGGAGGCATGTCGGTTACTCACTGCGAGCGGCGGTCTCTGGCGGTCTCAGATTCCCGAGCATTTAAGCCTCGGAGCGTTCATTCCACTCGAAGAAAGAAAAAAAAAAAAAGCATCGTCAGGTGGATAGAAACGACAGAAACGAGATCTCGTTTTTATTCAGGTGAAGATATGGCGTAAAGTCGTAGTCCTGGGTCACGCGACTCGCGCGTAATAACGCCCCTGCGGGTTATTAACCGAGGATCTGTCCGGAAATAATGAATGCGGCTACGAGACCCCCCCCGCCCGCCTGCCTGTCTGCCCGCCTGATGCTTTTTCGGAAGGGGATACAGCGGTGACGTCATGCCGCCCGCACCTTCTTAAAGGGCCAGCGCGCCCTTTAGCGCGCCAGCGGCCGGTGACTGTCCCTGTAACTACTGATTGTAAGACGATCTGGATAAGGGCGTCCGGTAAATACTGTAACTGTAAATGTAAATTGTCCAGAGTAGGGGTACAACGGCAGGGAGTGTCACGCATGAATTATGAAGGTGAGGCGTCACGCCACATGGTGAAATGGAGGCTCAAACGCTCCACATGTGAATAAACAAAGATGGGGTTTTAATAAACACAGAAAAGAAGACCAACCTGGGCAGCGGAGGCCTGGCGGGAAAGGAAGCGGACCCGTAGGTACAAGGTTGTGGGCTCGAAGCCCGATCTGCCAAGGTGCCACCTAGGTGCCAAAGCACCGTCCCCACACACTGTCATGGCTGCCCGCTGCTCACCAAGGGTGATAGTTAAATCACATCTGCTGTCCTTTACAATGACAACCACTTTACTTCAATGGCCTGAAAGAAACAAACAACATTCAAACCGAACAGAACAATGAACAGGGTTCTAGTCACCCATGGCAAACAAGCAGCAGATGGGGATGATTAGGACCTATGTGTCCACGCTTTGGCGTCACATAGAGCAGGACTAGATATGAGAACGGTAACTAAGAGCAGTGGAAATAATATAACATAAAGTGTTTCAAAGGGCAGTGGTGGCCTAGCGGTTAAGGCCGTAATCAGAAGGTTGCCAGTTCGAATCCCGATCCGCCAAGGTGCCACTGAGCAAAGTCCCGTCCCCACACACTGCTCCCCGGGCGCCTGTCATGGCTGCCCACTGCTCACCAAGGGTGATGGGATAAATGCAGAGGACAAATTTCACTGTGTGCACTGTGTGCTGTGTATCACATGTGACAATCACTTCACTTTCACAATACGATAAGATAAGATAAGATAAACCTTCATTAGTCCCACAATGCTAGGAAGGTCACTGTGTGTGGGAGGTGGGTATTGTGTCCAAAATTGTGTCCAGCATTGTTTAGAGTAGCTTGCGACGGCAAGACCCCACTGTTGTAGCTGCGGACACGGGCGTCTACCGAATACAAGTTTATACCTTCAAAACTAGACCTCCTTTTTCCGGAATACAATTTCATCAAAAATATGCTTGATTGTAAGCAACACGGTGGAAAAAGTCCAATACAAACCTGTGAAAACAAAACCACTCTAAGATGCAAGGGATTTTGTTAATGTGACAAAAACCCGACAATCACTGATCAATTATTTATTTTCATTAAACAATGACATCATATGTATGGAGACAGAGTTGCTGAAATACAATATTGTTCTGTGCAGTAGATCATTCATTAGCATACAGAGATGGGAGATTTGGGGTAGTGGGGGCCTACGGGTAAGGAAGTGACCCCGTAGGCAGAAGGTTGCAGGTTCCAATGCCGACCTGCCAAGGTGACACTGAGGTGCCACTGATCAAGGCACCGTCCCCACACACTGCTCCACGGGTGCCTGTCATGGCTGCCCACTGCTCACCAAGGGTGATGGTTAAGAGCAGAGGACACATTTCGTCATGTCACCGTGTGCTGTGCTGCAGTGTTTCACAATCACTTCACTTTACTTTAAATCAACAATACATTTTTGCCACCTTCACTTTTTAATCATTATTAATTCTGTGTTTTAGATTTTCCCTTCCTGAACAAATTGAGTTATTGTTGATAAGATGAAAAAACTTTAATTAGTTTCACCACAGCCCAAAGCCTTTGTGCACTACTACTGTATATTGAAATACTGACAATAATTTTAAAGAAAATACATATCTCATGAATAATCCATATATTGTCCAGTTCCTGCGTCGCTCCAGCTGCTGCAGTCAACTGTAAATATCAAGTGGAAAATCCTCTGTGTCTTCTCACCATTAAACCCTTTGGTGAAGGTGTGCCATCCCAGTAAGGCAGGCGTGTGTCTAGAGCGCCCTCCATTGGCATAACTTCTCCCATATTGTTTTGCATGCTGCAATTAGTTTGGTGCTGAAGCGCTGATTTAAGTCACGTATTCACGTGATCGGTTAAGCAGGTCTGGTCTCTAGGAGTCAAACGAGGCCTTTTGCAAGGCACGTATGGCAATAGCACTGTAATTAAAAGCTGATCAGCGCGTATGCCGATTGGTTAGTTTTTGCAAGAATTTGAGCATGCACTTGACCTCTGTCTTCTTTTTAAACCGCTTGACGTTTAAGAGAATCAGCATTTAAGGAGTTCAAATTACCTGAAGCACTGAAGTACAGGCTCACACTGAGATGTAATTGCCATTATCAGTCCTCGTGGAACAGAAGAAAATGTGTGCATGGTGTGAATAAAAAGCCTGTTTAGAACAAATGACGGCTTTTGCCTCCGTTCTCGGTCGATGCGGAACATTACTTTCTTCCCAGCATCAAATTAAGTCACAGTCATGGCTTCATTCAAATGCTGTTTTTTTGTGATTGTGATTGACAGTATGTCTGCTGACTTTTAATTACACTTTTTAAGCGTATTTTCTGCCGATAATGCAAAAATGCAATCAGAAAAAGAAATGCTATTTGAACACCATACCAATTTGTCTGGTGCTATTTCAGAAGGTGTTATCTAGCCTCGCTTTTTTCTGTCCCCGGAAAAACGTTAATTGATACATTTTCTGTGAGGAAACGGAGGACGTGACCACCATACCGATGTGTAGTGGTGTCGACCCTTCTCTCTTCCTTTTTTTTTTCATTTTTAAACCATCTTTAGTAATGCAGTCCACCCCCTAGTGGTGCCAGAAATTGACAGGAATATAAGCCATGACGCCCGAGGCCTTGGCAACGTCTAATGCCATCTTTTGATGTGACAGCCATGTGACATGCATTCAAACACATCTGACCAAGCATCAGGCTTTAGCAAATCTTGCATGTAAGGTAAAGAGACTCTTCGTTCAGTTGAACTCAAGGCAGTCAAACCAAGTCCCTGGTGGATCTCAGCCCTGCTCTTTTTGCTTCAAAACCGTGTCCCTGATTCAAAACCATTCAAATCATCTTTCAAATTTTTTTCGATATTCAACTTAGATACTAACAGGAAATCTGTGTAGTACATTAAGTATAATTTACCTTGTAGGGAAAAAAAGAATTATGCTGCTCAGTGGTCCACAATCGTCAGTTTCTCACAATCTCCCGAGGCTCCATGGTGATAAAGGACAGTTACACTGATTAAATGCCAACTTCTTTTGACACTGCTTTTTGGGAATTGTGTTTTTTATTTAATGTCTTATAGCCATATTGTCATTTTTGTGTGTTTGTCACCCTCGTGTGGTGATAATTTATATGCACCACTGGAACTAATATTTATAAACGAATATATATATATATATATATATACACACACACACACACACACACACACACACACACACACACACACACGGATACATCTTTTCTGTGTTTTCTTTATTTTCATGACCATTTACATTGGTAGATTCTCACTGAACATGTGGAGTTATGTACTTAACAAGTACATAACTCTTGAAGCTCATCCAGAGAATGCCAAGAGTGTGCAAAGCAGTAATCAGAGTAAAGGGCAGCTATTTAGAAGAAACTAGAACATAAAACATGTTTTCAGTTATTTCACCTTTTTTGTTAAGTACATAACTCCACATGTGTTCATGTTTTGATGCCTTCAGTGAGAATCTACCAATGTAAATGGTCATTGTGTGTCCAAAATTTTGGCCTGTACTGTACTGAGAGAGAGAGTGGATATACTGGAACAAACCAAATATGACACAAACCGAGTATTTAAATAAGTGTGGTAAAATTATACTACGAACCCTATGAGTGAAATTGTTCGGGCGTCTGTTGTGTATCGCTGTAAAGTAAAAAAAAATTAAAAATATTTACACGTTTACATTTTCTAGCATGACCTCGGCTCCCAACCAATCAAACGCTGCATTTTCGCCACGTGACCCGGCAGGAGTCGTCGCTCCTGCGCGTCAAGACCAAACACTTCCGGTAACGAGCCGGAAAGCAGAGTGGCGGCGAGTATCCGGCAGAGCACGAAGGTTATAAGGGCTCATAAACGTGAAGGGGGCTGCATTCTACACGGTTCCGCATGTCTAATGTGTATACTTACAGCATGAACGCACATTCCTGACTTCTGGATCTCCCCAAGCCTGCTTGATCCCGAGGTGCGCAGCTACACACGAGTGTCATTCTGTTGTACGTCGGTCACAGTGTACCCTTTTTTACCAGCGCTGTACCCGTGTTGTCCTCGTTTTTACCCGCGCTGTACCCGTGTTGTACCCGCGCTGTACCCAGTTTTTACCCGCACTGTACCCAGTTTTTACCCGCGCTGTACCGTTTTTACGTGGGTAAAAACTGCCCGCGCTGTACCCAGTTTTTACTCACTCTGTACCCCCCGCCGTACCAAGTTTTTACCCGATCTGTACCCATGTTATACCCAGTTTTTACCCGCTCTGTACCTGTGTTGTACCCAGTTTTTACTTGCTCTGTACCCCCCGCCGTACCCAGTTTTTACCCACGTTGGACTCGTTTTTGCCAGCACTCTACCCGCGTCGTACCCAGTTTTTACCCGCTCTGTACCCGCGTCGTACCCAGTTTTTACCCGCTCTGTACCCGCGTCGTACCCAGTTTTTACCCGCTCTGTACCCAGTTTTTACCCGCTCTGTACCCAGTTTTTACCCGCTCTGTACCCGCGTCGTACCCAGTTTTTACCCGCTCTGTACCCGCGTCGTACCCAGTTTTTACCCGCTCTTTACCCGCGTCGTACCCAGTTTTTACCCGCTCTGTACCCAGTTTTTACCCGCTCTGTACCCAGTTTTTACCCGCTCTGTACCCAGTTTGTACCCGCTCTGTACCCAGTTTTTACCCGCTCTGTACCCGCGTCGTACCCAGTTTTTACCCGCTCTGTACCCGCGTCGCACCCAGTTTTTACCCGCTCTTTACCCGCGTCGTACCCAGTTTTTACCCGCTCTGTACCCAGTTTTTACCCGCTCTGTACCCAGTTTTTACCCGCTCTGTACCCAGTTTTTACCTGCTCTGTACCCGCGTCGTACCCAGTTTTTACCCGCTCTGTACCCAGTTTTTACCCGCTCTGTACCCAGTTTTTACCCGCTCTGTACCCAGTTTTTACCCGCTCTGTACCCAGTTTTTACCCGCTCTTTACCCGCGTCGTACCCAGTTTTTACCCGCTCTGTACCCAGTTTTTACCCGCTCTGTACCCAGTTTTTACCCGCTCTGTACCCGCGTCGTACCCAGTTTTTACCCGCTCTGTACCCGCGTCGTACCCAGTTTTTACCCGCTCTTTACCCGCTCTGTACCCAGTTTTTACCCGCTCTGTACCCAGTTTTTACCCGCTCTGTACCCGCGTCGTACCCAGTTTTTACCCGCTCTGTACCCGCGTCGTACCCAGTTTTTACCCGCTCTGTACCCGCGTCGTACCCAGTTTTTACCCGCGTCGTACCCAGTTTTTACCCGCTCTGTACCCAGTTTTTACCCGCTCTGTACCCAGTTTTTACCCGCTCTGTACCCGCGTCGTACCCAGTTTTTACCCGCTCTGTACCCGCTCTGTACCCAGTTTTTACCCGCTCTGTACCCGCGTCGTACCCAGTTTTTACCCGCTCTGTACCCGCGTCGTACCCAGTTTTTACCCGCTCTGTTCCCGCGTCGTACCCAGTTTTTACCCGCTCTGTACCCGCGTCGTACCCAGTTTTTACCCGCTCTGTACCCAGTTTTACCCGCTCTGTACCCAGTTTTTACCCGCTCTGTACCCGCGTCGTACCCAGTTTTTACCCGCTCTGTACCCGCGTCGTACCCAGTTTTTACCCGCTCTGTACCCGCGTCGTACCCAGTTTTTACCCGCTCTGTACCCAGTTTTTACCCGCTCTGTACCCAGTTTTTACCCGCTCTGTACCCGCGTCGTACCCAGTTTTTACCCGCTCTGTACCCGCTCTGTACCCAGTTTTTACCCGCTCTGTTCCCGCGTCGTACCCAGTTTTTACCCGCTCTGTACCCGCGTCGTACCCAGTTTTTACCCGCTCTGTACCCAGTTTTTACCCGCTCTGTACCCAGTTTTTACCCGCTCTGTACCCGCGTCGTACCCAGTTTTTACCCGCTCTTTACCCGCGTCGTACCCAGTTTTTACCCGCTCTGTACCCAGTTTTTACCCGCTCTGTACCCAGTTTTTACCCGCTCTTTACCCGCGTCGTACCCAGTTTTTACCCGCTCTGTACCCAGTTTTTACCCGCTCTGTACCCAGTTTTTACCCGCTCTGTACCCAGTTTTTACCCGCTCTGTACCCAGTTTTTACCCGCTCTGTACCCGCGTCGTACCCAGTTTTTACCCGCTCTGTACCCGCGTCGTACCCAGTTTTTACCCGCTCTTTACCCGCGTCGTACCCAGTTTTTACCCGCTCTGTACCCAGTTTTTACCCGCTCTGTACCCAGTTTTTACCCGCTCTGTACCCAGTTTTTACCCGCTCTTTACCCGCGTCGTACCCAGTTTTTACCCGCTCTGTACCCAGTTTTTACCCGCTCTGTACCCAGTTTTTACCCGCTCTGTACCCAGTTTTTACCCGCTCTGTACCCAGTTTTTACCCGCTCTGTACCCGCGTCGTACCCAGTTTTTACCCGCTCTTTACCCGCTCTGTACCCAGTTTTTACCCGCTCTGTACCCAGTTTTTACCCGTTCTGTACCCAGTTTTTACCCGCTCTGTACCCGCGTCGTACCCAGTTTTTACCCGCTCTGTACCCGCGTCGTACCCAGTTTTTACCCGCGTCGTACCCAGTTTTTACCCGCTCTGTACCCAGTTTTTACCCGCTCTGTACCCAGTTTTTACCCGCTCTGTACCCGCGTCGTACCCAGTTTTTACCCGCTCTGTACCCGCTCTGTACCCAGTTTTTACCCGCTCTGTACCCGCGTCGTACCCAGTTTTTACCCGCTCTGTTCCCGCGTCGTACCCAGTTTTTACCCGCTCTGTACCCGCGTCGTACCCAGTTTTTACCCGCTCTGTACCCAGTTTTTACCCGCTCTGTACCCGCGTCGTACCCAGTTTTTACCCGCTCTTTACCCGCGTCGTACCCAGTTTTTACCCGCTCTGTACCCAGTTTTTACCCGCTCTGTACCCAGTTTTTACCCGCTCTTTACCCGCGTCGTACCCAGTTTTTACCCGCTCTGTACCCAGTTTTTACCCGCTCTGTACCCAGTTTTTACCCGCGTCGTACCCAGTTTTTACCCGCTCTGTACCCGCGTCGTACCCAGTTTTTACCCGCTCTGTACCCGCGTCGTACCCAGTTTTTACCCGCTCTGTACCCAGTTTTTACCCGCTCTGTACCCAGTTTTTACCCGCTCTGTACCCGCGTCGTACCCAGTTTTTACCCGCTCTGTACCCGCGTCGTACCCAGTTTTTACCCGCTCTGTACCCGCGTCGTACCCAGTTTTTACCCGCGTCGTACCCAGTTTTTACCCGCTCTGTACCCAGTTTTTACCCGCTCTGTACCCAGTTTTTACCCGCTCTGTACCCGCGTCGTACCCAGTTTTTACCCGCTCTGTACCCGCTCTGTACCCAGTTTTTACCCGCTCTGTACCCGCGTCGTACCCAGTTTTTACCCGCTCTGTTCCCGCGTCGTACCCAGTTTTTACTTGCTCTGTACCCCCCGCCGTACCCAGTTTTTACCCACGTTGGACTCGTTTTTGCCAGCACTCTACCCGCGCCGTACCCGTTTTGTCCCACGCCATACCCAGTTTTTACCCATTACCATGTTAACAGTGTTCTGTTTCTGCTCCACAGTCATGGCCGGACTGTCCGGTTACGCGGTGCGCATGGCCCGCCTGGGCGCACGCATATTCGGGGACGTCGTGCGCCCCACCGACTCCAAGTCCATGAAGGTGGTGCAGCTGTTCAGGGAGCCGCCGCTGGCGCGCAGGAAAGACGTGCACGACTGGTACCCCCAGCACAAGGTCTACTACGGCCTCACCCAGAAGCTGAGGTTCATGGGGCTCTTCAGGTAGGGGGGTGGCGCGGTGCTCTCTGGGTAAAGAATCGCATGATCGGCCCCGGTTCTTATGCGCGCTGTTCTGTCGCCGTAGAGACGAGCACGAAGACTTCAAGGAGGAGATGCGGCGACTCCGGAAACTGCGGGGCAAAGGGAAACCGAAGAAGGGCGAAGGAAAAAGGGCCACAAAGAAGAAATAACGCACATCTTGGAACACAGGACTCTTTATGAACAGATGATCCAAATCCCAGCCATTTTGGATAATGCACTGATGATGGCTGTCAGTTCTATTATATTTATGTTTATTTCCAGGGAATGTATGGTCCATCTGAGAAACAAATGTTAGCCAACACGTATTCATTGTCAAATAAGAATCCTATCTGTGTCGTTTTGTGTCATCTTCTGTAATATAAAGTCAGAGGTGAATCTGTTTTCATTCTGATTTTTTAATTGACAGTAAAAAACCTATACATGCTCTCGTTGGAATGACTTGATTTTGGAAGGTTGTGTTCCATACGCTTATTAAAACTCACTTTCACATCCTGCTTCTTTTAATGCTGGTCTCGAAAGTTTCTATCCAACGACTGCTAGTAACATCCTTAATGAGTTGATCTCGCCTTTATTCTAGGCAGGCTCTTTAAATCCTGATTCCACAAAGGGGTCAGCCAGTGACCTCGCCAGAATAACGTGGTCAATTTTTGGACATAATGGCTCTTTCTTTTTTTTTTTTTTTTCTTCCTTTTTGAATTTGCTATATGCATTACATCATCACACTGGACATCAACATGGAACCTCCCTGAACCTCAGATGTGCGTCCTCCTGTACGACACATGACATTGATGATATCATAATGATAATTATTTCCACTATTCAGAACCGTTAGAATAGTTACGTTAGGCTAAACTCAACTTTTAATATTTTCGTGTAATAAATATGAATCATATATATATATATATATATATATATGATGCATTAGGACCTATGCTTTTTTTTTTTTTTTTATATATATATATGTAAAACAATTTCCATTGAGCAGCATTCAGCACCTGAAAGATTTCCCCCGGCATCTCTCTCTCTCTCCCTCCCTCTCTGTCTCCCCCTCCTGTCTCATGCTCTGTTTCTTTCCCCTATTATTTTCCACTCAGTTTCTCGCAGTTTAAAATGGCGGCGTTGAGCAGCGCCGAGTCCCCACCGCCCGTCTTCAACGGAGACACCATGGACCGCGACCCGGAGCGCCAGCGGGGACTGGACGAGCTGGGCGCCGGGCTCGACGCCACCTGCTCCGGGGGGATCCCCGCGTGTCAGCAGGACATTCCCGAGGAGGTACGCCGGGGGGGCGACGGGGTCCGAGCCGGGCGCCGAGCGGCGGCTGCCGGACGCGGAGCTCCGGGAACCACCGGCCGTGTCGTGGACCGCGGGGATGCGTTGCAGGGGGGCAAGGCGATGCACGAAGCCCCCCTACACGACCATTTCTCCCTATCACGCACCGGGCGCCACGCAAAGCCAACAGAAAATGCATATATGTCTATATATATATTTAATATATTATATATATATATATATATTTGTTCGTCAGTGACGACGTAAACGAGCCTCTGTTTCACGACCCTCGCCGACCGAATGTTTGTTACCGGGGCCGCCTGCATTTCATGCGCTTTCTTTCCTTTTTTTTCCTCCGCTTTATTTTCACCGCAGTCGGCTAGCGGCTACGCGGCTACATCCTACAGCTACGAACGTAACGCGTGTCGATTTGACGCATGCAATTCCACTCCTTCCTCCTCCTCCTCCTCTTCCTTCTTTCTTTTTTATCCCCCCTTTTCTTCCCCTCCCCAGCACGCACGTCCGTGCGCCGCCGACTTTTCCCGTTTCGTGGTATCGTCGTAACGTTGCGTTCGTTGTCATTTATTCTTCTTTCTTTCTTTTTTTTTTTTTTTTTTTTTTAAACCTCTTCTGGGTTTCTATTATTGATAAGCTGGCTTCGAGAGGAACGATGCAGAATAATTTTTTTAACAGTGGTAGTAGGACCAGGCCTCTCTTCCCCACCCCAGGACTGGCCATATATGTGCAGAATAATAAGATAAAACCGTAGCCTTCCCAGCAGAATCCCCGGTTATTACCGCAGTTAACATGTCCAGTCTCTGTCCGCTGCACCCAGCGGTTAATTCGCTTTTTATTCCATCTCGTAGAAACACTGTTTACAATCCGAGCAGTGATTTTGTGCCGTGGAATGCTGGAGTGTCACAAAACGCAGACATAGATCACCGTAGACATATATCACCGTCGGTTTCACTTTAAAACAGGAATAAGTGTGCTGAGCCAACTTCGCCATGTTTTGTCGCGGGTCAGAGGTCAGGTTGATGCCTTTCGCTTTTCAGGAGGCCTTGTTGTTGCTTCGTTCCAGTAAATCTTCTGCTTCCTGGGTATTTAAGAAATGCATTTTTGCCTGACTGGACATATGTGTGTGTGTGTGTGTGTGTGTATATATATATATATATAATATAATTATTCGTTTGGAGGAATAAGCAATAACCGGTGCCTGAACGTTAATATCAAGTACCGACTTGAACTTGTGGTCAGTGGAGTGACTCTTGAACCAAATCAGACTGGTTCTCCATCCAAAAATGTAGGCCCTGCTAGAAGCTAGTGAAGGATGGGTGTTGCCTGTGCGTCTGACTGGGAATGATGGGAATGATGCAGGGACCTGAACCTGTCGGCGCTGCCTCTGGCTGGATTGACTGTATCTTCTTGTAATTTTTTTGTACACGCACATACATTTGTGCTTTCTTTTAATCTAGACACTTCAGCCTATGTAGGGTGGCATACGCTCTGTAGACGGAGGACAGGAGTTGTGTAGGTTCAGCTGTATGTACCGACCTGATTTAGTGCCGGGCAGGGCCGTGATGGGCCAGGTGACATTTCCCACGTGTCCGTGTGAACGGCGGACAAGCCGGTTAGACGTTGGTGTTGTTGCCGGTGATGGCTAAAAGTGAAAACTCTCCTTTGTCTCCATAGATATGGAATATCAAACAGATGATAAAGTTGACACAAGAGCACTTAGAAGCACTTCTGGACAAGTTTGGAGGTGAACATAACCCGCCGTCCATATACTTGGAGGTGAGTACATGTGTTTTTTTTTTTGTATTCTCAAATTGGTCAAGCCTAGAAGGACAACGATGTGTAGAACATGTTCAGTAGGGTTCAGTGGGCCAAGCCTGACATCTAGGTGGACATCCATGCTTCTAACTGGTCAAGTGAGGCGTGTGAATTTAGCTCGTAAAGGAGTTTGTGCCGCACCACATCTTGATTGTTTTTCTACCAGTACCAGTACTACCAAGGTGCTTCTGTAGGATTGTACGATTCATTTCCCAATTCTGCACCTTCACAGTTCCACTGTTAACACAACCTTAACGGTTGCTAATGCTGGTTGTGAACATTGAATGAAAGCTCTTCTGTGGCACCTGTCATGGTGAGCAGTGGGCAGCCATGACAGGCGCCCGGGGAGTAGTGTGTGGGGACGGTGCTTTGCTCAGTGGCACCTTGGCAGATCGGGATTCGAACCGGTAACCTCTAGGCCACCACTGGCCCACTTTTGCTCATAGTTGGTTAATGCTACCATGAAGCCACCATGGGATTTCCTGTATGCATCAAATATTGTAAAAAAAAAATTTTTTTTAACAGTCATAACGATGTAAATAAGGGCAAAGTGACCATAGAAGAAAGTGGTTTGTTCATTGACCGTAAGGCCTTTAGCACCCAAGTCAAAGTGAAGACGAAGTGAATATCTTTAGTAGTGTGAAATACATTAGTCTGTTATCTGGACTCCCGAGGATGAGGATTGTAATTGTAATTTATTGCTGTGGACCCTCTCTGTCCGTCCAGGCCTACGAAGAATACACCAGCAAGCTGGATGCTCTGCAGCAGAGAGAGCAGCAGCTGCTGGAGGCCATTGGCAACGGCACCGACTTCTCCTGTTCCTCCCCGACCCCCAGCCTCCTTGATGTAAAGCTTGGGGTGGCCCAGAGCTTCCCCGCAGCCCCCAACACCCTCTCCGTCCTGCAGACCCCGCCGGACGCCGCTCGCGGCATCCCCCGCTCGCCCCAGAAACCCATCGTCAGGGTCTTCCTGCCTAACAAGCAGAGGACTGTGGTACGTACGTGTGTGTGTGTGTGTGTGTGTGTGTGTGTGTGTGTGTGTTTCGGTCTTGAAGCGTCCAGCAGCAGAATTGTCCAGTTTCTTCAGACCAACGAATCAGAAATCCTGTATATGAAGATGGGGTTTCTGGAAGATCGGAATTGTCTGTGGGAAATGAGTAAATGTAGGTGACCCCCTTTACTCTGATTAGCCGGCTAGCGTGCGGCTGCCGGGTTTCGCGACGGAAAGCCTCCGCGCAGCCGACGAGCCAAGAAAATTAAATTGCCGTCTTCCAGAATTAGCAACAGAAGAGATCTCCATGTTGTCAATACCGTGGGCTCAGCCTCGCCATAGGAGGATGCTGCTGCATGCCACTGGCCCACAGTCTGTGTGTGCGTGTGTCTCGTCCTCGTCAACAGGTCCCAGCACGCTGTGGGATGACCGTGAGGGATTCGCTGAAGAAGGCCCTAATGATGCGAGGTCTCATTCCTGAGTGCTGTGCTGTGTATAGGATACAGGATGGGTAAGAAACACTCTCGCCACTTTATTGGCATTCGTTCGCATTCATCAGTAGTGACAGGGACAGTCCCCCAGGAGACACTCAGGGTTAAGTGTCTTGCTCAGGGACGCGATGGTAGTAGTTGGGATTCGAACCTGGGACTTTGTGGTCGTCTGGTTCATATGTGAGTCTGGTAGGCTGCTGCTTGAGTTCGTTAAACTCTTATATCTTTATCCTTATACCATATTGGCCAGCCACAGGGTTGTAAGAAAATATTTTATTCTGTAAAAGTGTAGCCAAAAATTCATAATTGATATTTAATTTTAATTTTATTTACCCTTATATTGTCGCACAAGACTGAAGAACCAACGGGTTATTTTTATTCTTTCTGCGGCAAAATGCAGACCTCTTCCTGTCTGCAGCAAACATTTTCCCTCGAATTCCCTGTCAACTTCTATTGGCCGCTCTTATCCTCGTCCCGCCTCCCTCCTCTTCATTAGCATTTAAAGCTACAGACACCAAAACGGCACATCCTGGGAAATCTCATGGATCAAAGTGGCTGTAACTCTGCACCAAGGCTGAACTTCAGAAAGTTCAGATACAGCATTAGGGGACCAATAAGACCAATATAAAAAACGAAAAAATTCATGTCAAGGGATCTTTTTAAAACTCTACACGTGGTGGTGTCTTAAGGGGTATGCGATGTTGGCAGAAAATTACATGTAGATGTTTTCTGGGATGATTTTGGGTGTTTTTTTTTATAACATTCTTGTCGAAGGTACCTCATCATTAAAAATAGAGGCTTTAGTTTTTATGTCATTTAAGATGGCTACTGGTGCTGTAATTCAGAAGCAAAATTTTCGCTGTGGTTCCTGTCAGCCAGGAATGAGCGAGGCTGTTATTTTGCCATTTGCTTGATGGAAATAAGAATAGGTTTACGCGGAAGTGGTGTCAGGTGCTTGACCAAAAGTTCAGACTCCATCTTTGTTGACAAGGTTGTTCAGTAAGAGAGTTTTTGACTTGTGTTTGCGACGGTGGGAGGGCGTGGCCTCCAACCTTTGTCTTCTTCAACTCTTCAACCACACCAGATTCAACTCTGGAACTGGAGGAGTCAGGCGTGTCAAATGACTGGGGAAACCCAAAATGTTCCCTGATGCCCAGTATAGATTGTACAATCGTGGGCCTTCCAAGACATGATTATATATAATGGTCATGGCTCCTAAACAGTGGTCCTCCAGCAGCGGCTATCCTATAACCCATATTCATTTGTCATTAACTGATATAAATCCATTCACCAGACTTTGTATTCTGTTCCTTAGAATTACAGGCTACGTCTCGGGTTGGTATAGGAGAGCGAAATGCCATCAACATAACCAGCATGTAGCATCTTGTAAGACGAAATTGAGTCTGTAGAAGGCATTAAGGACTCACCTGCTTTAGATGATAAGCATTATCTAGAATCTTTTCATGTTTATGATATTATTATTATTATTATTATTCGGTTGAAATGGATAAATGTTAAGTTGTACCTGCTCTCTATAGGAATATTATGTTCATTATACGGTACCTTCTGCACTAGGGGCTCAGGAAAGTGTCCCTGAAAGTCCCACCGGCAGATTTGATGGATGGATTGTATTATTTCTTCAGGGAGAAGAAGCCGATTGGCTGGGACACGGATATCTCGTGGCTGACTGGGGAGGAGCTACACGTGGAGGTTCTGGAGAACGTACCATTGACTACCCACAATTTTGTGAGTATTGCCGACAGAGTTGCAAGCCATGTTGTATTGTCAGGTTTTGAACATTCATCTCATCCTTTCATGTGCTTGTTTGGCTGCCAGGTGAGGAAGACTTTCTTCACGCTGGCCTTCTGTGATTTCTGCCGGAAGCTCCTGTTCCAGGGTTTTCGGTGCCAGACGTGTGGCTATAAGTTCCATCAGCGCTGCAGCACAGAGGTCCCGCTCATGTGTGTCAACTACGACCAGCTGGAGTGAGTGCTCCCGCAAGGACCTTTACTTGAGGACCTTTAGTTCTCGTTGAGAACTACATAAAATAAAAAGGGAACAAGACTACTAAAGCAAGCAAAAGAAAAATACATCACCAGGCAGTGGCTTTGGAGACTGCATTGACACAGTATGTAGCAGAATGTGGATGTTAATTAAATCCAAATAAATGGTGAGATACAGTGCAGTGCAGAGATTCCAACTAAAGTGCATTGGTTGTGCACTGACCAGTGTGGCACCAGTGGTAGTGATTAGATGAACAGACAACAAGGAACCTTTTAGATGGTTGAGGTGTGAGGTCTGGTGGTTAAGTCCTGGTTAAGCATCCTTATGGCCTGAGGATACAAGCTCCTCCTGAGTCATGCTTTGGGGTCTTTTGCCTGATTTTAGATGTTTCGGTGAGATCTTATCCTTTATGACCTTGATGGCCCTGGTCCTACATCTCCTCGAAATGCAGAGATGGAAGAGGTGATCTGCGGCGGTGTTACTCCACACGGATCACCCTCTGTAGGGCTTATCCACCCACCCATCACGAACACAAAGTACTTAGGCTTGCTACAGGGACCCTGTCCACATCACCTGCTATGACAGGAGACACGCGGATTAAAGTTTTCGCTCAGCTGAGCGCACTAGAAGTCCTTCACAGACCGAACGCATCCATCCCATTGTTTTCTGTGGAATGCGTGCCTGAGGAGTGGCCAGCAGCACAGCAACACACTGCGAGCCTCTGCACTGGAGACTCCGTGGTCAAAGTTGAATACTGTTGAACTCTGACCTCTGGCCGCCATGACTCATTAACACGCAAACCAATAGAAACCAAGCGGCACTCAAAACAAGATGGAGGAGAGGTTGATAAAAGCAGTTATTAGAAGTCAATTATAGCAAGCACGTCGTCTTACTGCAAGGAAGGAGAAAGAAGCTGCATGCTGTAGGTCTGCCAGGTGTGTTTTGACTTTGAACGCTGCTTCTTGTTGGCAGTGTAAAAGCATCATGTGATTCCTACAGACCTTCTTTTCAGTTCTTTAACTGAAATAAAATCCATTATATGGTGGGTACGGGTGTTAACCACGCCTCCTTTTTTGGCCCACAGAAATTCAGTCAAATGATTAATATATATTAATCATTTGGGCAGTGGTGGCCTAGTGGTGGCCTAGCGGTTAAGGAAGCGGCCCTGTAATCAGGAGGTTGCCGGTTTGAATCCCGATCTGCCAAGGTGCCACTGAGGTGCCACTGAGCAAAGCACCGTCCCCACACACTGCTCCCCGGGCGCCTGTCATGGCTGCCCACTGCTCACTCAGGGTGATGGGTTAAATGCAGAGGACAAATTTCACTGTGTGCACTGTGTGCTGTGCTGCTGTGTATCACATGTGACAATCACTTCACTTTACTTATTATATTTTGCTTTAATCCATGGAGTCAACGTTTCTGGTTAATTTTGAGGGTCTCTGGTATTAATCAACGTCTAAGCAGCTCTTCATATTGGTGTATTTATGCCTTGCAGTTTATTGCTGGTGTCCAAGTTTTTCGAGCACCACCCCATAACCCAGGAAGAGGCGTCGTCCGAAGGCACCACCCCTGTGTCGGAGGCTTGTCCGTCTCTACCACCCTCCGACTCTACTGGGTATGACCTGTAAGGACTTGTTTCATGCTAAAACACACTACTTCCCACATGCTATTGCATATGTAAAAAAAGAAATATGGTGGTAAAAAAGTAAATGTTCATCCCCAAATGATGAGCTATGCCCCTACCTGATGGAGGCCCATTTAACTCGGGCTCGGACCTGCGCAAACTTGGAGTAAGAAACACTGGGCTTATTTACACCATATTTTGGGGATTTTTTTTTTCCCCCCCCTTTCTTCACAACCAGGATTTATCTACATTACATTTACATCTACAGCATTTATCAGACGCCCTTATCCAGAGCGACATACAATCAATAGTTACAGGGACAGTCCCCCCCCCCCGGAGACACTTAGGGTTAAGTGTCTTGCTCAGGGACACAATGGTAGTAAGTGGGATTTGAACCTGGGTCTTCTGCACAGAAATTTCAGAGGTCATATGGTCATGAAAATTGGCCTTAGAGTAATTGAAAAGGAGATAATTTTCTAAAAATGTGTAAGAACTATACCATACAATAACTATACCATACATGAAGGTTTACTTTTATGTTTTCAAGGCAGCAGTTTTATGACCAATAAAGGCTTGATGATTAATAACTGAACGCTTCTGCTGCTGTCCTGCAGGTCTCTCTGCCACCCAACCGTCTCTCCGTCCAAGTCTATCCCCATCCCTCAAACTTTCAGGCCTGGGGAGGAGGACCACCGCAACCAGTTTGGCCAGAGGGATCGCTCCTCCTCCGCCCCCAACGTCCATATCAACACCATTGAACCGGTCAACATTGATGTAGGTCCAAACCTCTTCTGTGAAGATTCTTGTTGAACTCTTTCACGTTGGAGGTTAACTTACTGCTCTTTATTTGCAACCCTATCCTATGTGACCTCTGACCCAGGCCTTCAGAAGAGCTCTGCTCTGCCAGGTGTTTCAACTTAAACTGTAGACATAGAAAAATTTAGACAGAGAATTACAATAGCTAGATAGATATTTTGTGTGTGTGAAATATATATATTTATACTAATTTTGTGTAAAATATATATTTATACTTTTTTTTTTTTTTTTTTTTAGGACTTAATTCGTGACCAAGGTTTACAGAGGTCAGACGGAGGTAAGAGTCCACATAATACACAAACGCACACATGTACGCACGCATGCACACCCCGTTCAGTAGTTCCTCTCATCCCTGTCTCTGTGCTGTGTGTGTACGTGGTTCCCTAAGAGGATGAATGCCATTGGTGCATCAGCACAAAATGGCCTCCTCCTCTCCTCTCAGTCGTTCACTGCGGTGGGGAAACTCTCGCTCATGTAGATCATTCTCAGCGCTGGACCTCCAATGGTGAAATGGAGGCGTTTGGTTTTGGGATGAAAGCTTTATTACTCTGTTATAACTGCCAGTGCAGTTGTGTGGAATAACTTATTAATGGATGTTCTCTCAGCTCTGTAGGCCACGTCACTCCCAAACCCTGGTCTGGGTTCTGCTTGATCCCCCCTGGCCTCCTCTGAGCATTATGGGACAGGGCGGGGGCGTGATCCTATGTCTGTGTCTCTCGCCCCTGCAGCCCCCCAGACCCACCCGGCCCGCTGCTTGAGGAAACAGCGGACGCGGACCACGAGCCCCCTCCTTTACTCCTACCCCAATGACATTGTGTTTGATTTTGACCCCGAGCCCGTGCTCCGAGGTAGCTAGGCCTTCGTGTGTCCTTGTGTCCTTCCTGCTCTGTCAAATGCATCCGTCTGTCCATCCGTTGTACTGTCTCTCCGATAGTGCGTCCCCTTGTCTATCTGAGTCTTCCACCTGTTTTCACCGTTCCGCACCGACACAAACACCCAGTAGCGTCAGTGGCCTACACTCACCTTCCTCAAGTTCCTCCACTCCAAATAGTTTTGTTGGATGAGGCTTCCATTAATCAGGCTTATTGTGACCAAGTTGCATGTTTCTGTTGCGCGGAGGAGAAACCTGAGGAAGTGCAGTGTTCCCATTATTAATTGTACTTAAGAGAAGATTTTTCCTAGGTTGTGTTGGTGATTGTTTTTAAAGGAATAGCTTGGCTATATTCAGATGAAGATTAAAAGATTAAAATGTTCTTCATCGTCTGCAGCCGTTTGTTGTACAGCAAGGGGTTTTTGCCCGCCATTCCCCATTAAACCCCAAGCCAGAGGTGACTCCAGATGATCGTGAGCTTTTGTTTGAGTTTGGCCAGACTATTCCTTTTCATTTTTTTTTTTCTGTTTTAGCTGATCTGTCCTCAGTCGTACATTAGATGATGTTAATAGCGGCACCAATGGCACCTGCACCTTCCACACAAGGTCCTTGTGCACAGTCTTTACCTCACACTGCATGTGCCATGTGGTGTGATGTTTTTCGCTCGTACTCTTCTACACATTTGTTCTTCTAGCTGTTGCATGTTGTCAAGATTCACTTTATCTTCTTTTCCCCCATTCTCACTCAAATGCGATACAGTCTCCACGACGGGGCTCTCAGCCACACCTCCTGCCTCGCTGCCCGGCTCTCTGACCAACGTGAAGGTGCCGCAGAAGTCACCGTGCCAGCAGCGGGAACGCAAGTCTTCATCCTCTTCTGAGGATCGCAATAAAATGGTGAGCAGAAGATTTTTTCTATTTTAATCTCAAATAGAATTCTGTTCTGTTTGTGTAATCTGAAGCATTTCTTTGTAGCTCATGTCTTGTTTTTTTAATAGAAGACCCTGGGCCGAAGGGACTCAAGCGATGACTGGGAGATCCAGGAGGGCCAGATCACACTGGGTCAACGGATAGGATCTGGTTCCTTTGGAACTGTCTATAAGGGGAAATGGCATGGTATGTTTGTGGAACAGAGGCTTTATTCCGGCACAAGAACATTGCATTTGTCTTATGACCATTTTAACTTTGTCCTGCACAGGTGATGTAGCTGTGAAAATGTTAAACGTCACTGCACCCACCCCTCAGCAGCTGCAGGCCTTCAAGAACGAAGTGGGAGTCCTCAGGTAGGATCATACATCTTAAACTACAGACTTCAGGTGGCTCAAAGCCTTTCTGGCCATAACATTGGGGGCCTAGATGTCATTTTTGGTTAAAGTAGTGAGCAATTAATAACATTTGTTAGAATATGTTGATTTTAGTGATTATTCATGATCATCAGCATGATTCACCAGTGAAATGATTGATGCACCTCTGTTCATTTAATGGTTTCCTTCATCCACCTTTCTGGATCTGTAAGTACTACAGTTTGAACTGTGGTATTGGTCTAAAAATAATTAATCGCAATAAGCTATTTGAACTCAAAAAATATTCCCAACAATATTTTAATCATAACAAAATGGGACAGTATAAATATAAAAACAATAAACTAGTTAATTAAGAGCAACCCCCCACTAACCCAAAATGCAACCAGCTAGTACAAGGTGTCAGTCAATTTATAGCAAATTCGCAGCTGCATTGCAGTTTTATACAGTCATTAAATTACATTTCTTATCAGGCATTTACATAACAGGCTGTTTTTTTTTTAAAAACCATAAACAATACCACAATCTTTCAAAATGTTATTACAAGAAAGCATTATTTAAAACACATTTTCCTTTCCATGGTTTTATTCTTCCTCTAAATAACCCTCCGACCACTTTTTTTTTTTTTTTTTTTTTTTTTTTCTACATATATGTAGAAAAAAAAAGTATATTAAAAGAATAAATAGTTAATAAAACCAATAGATTCAAAATATATTATACATAATAAAGTAATATTTTGTTTCTGTCTTGATTGAATTTTTTTTTAGGAAAACCCGTCACGTCAACATCCTGCTCTTCATGGGCTACACGACCAAGCCCCAGCTGGCCATCGTCACGCAGTGGTGCGAGGGCTCCAGCCTCTACCACCACCTGCACATCATCGAGACCAAGTTTGAGATGATCAAACTCATCGACATCGCCCGCCAGACGGCACAGGGCATGGAGTGAGTCCTCTCCTCAAACAATCATTGCCTGCCCGCGTTTCTGTAATGTAAGCGGCCATCAACGCGCGGTAATTGGTGATGTCCGGCGCGCGACTGGACGAGCAGAGAGTGCTGGGGGACATGGAACAGGGTTTGGCTTGATGTTGCTTGACTTGAATCTTGCTCTTTTCCAGCTACCTGCACGCTAAGTCGATCATCCACAGAGACCTGAAGAGCAACAGTATCCTTTTTGCATTGTAGCTGCGCCATCGACGAATAGTTTGACCAGAGGAAGCCATGTCTTCTACTGAAGGTCCATCAGCTCTGGGCTGATGTTGTTTAATGGGCTCTGTGGGCTTTAATTGCTTCCATCAGTGCATGTGCAGCCTTAACCGCACCCCTCTCTCAGACATCTTTCTACACGAGGACCTGACGGTGAAGATCGGTGACTTTGGTCTGGCCACAGTGAAGTCACGCTGGAGTGGCTCTCACCAGTTTGAGCAGCTGTCTGGGTCCATCCTATGGATGGTGGGTGTACTGTATATTATTTTTTTTGGAAATCACCTAATTGGTGCCTTTTTGACTGTAAATCTATTCAACAGCAGCTAACATGCACAAAATGCACAGCGAGTTTTTATTTTTCCAGGCCTTGAAAACTTTTGTTTATGGGAAATAAACCTACAAAGTTCCGGAAAAGTCTTTGAAATCTGATTGACACAGGAATGTATAATGTATAAAGTACATAGTTCCCGTAAGACTTTTTTTCTAAGTTTGCAACTACAATGTTAAACATGCTGCAGCATGTCTCCTTTCAAAAGTCATGAAAATGACAGCTGATGATCTATGCCGGAACATGATTGGCTCCATTTTTCTCGGGGCTCAGGCCTGTGCAAACTTTGAGGAAGTTAAAAACCGTTTTCTGGTAAATTTGACATTTTTTGACAGAACATATGGAAACGAAAATTTGGTTTAGAGTAGAGTGTAAGAACCCTGTGGAGAACAGCGACAGCCATACGATAAATCTGTATCATATTTATGAATGAAATTGATTTGATTGGCCTTACTTTTAATGCCAGAATGTCCATTAACACTGTAACACTGCATTTTCGCGTTTCATGATTGTTTCGGGTTCTCCAGGCCCCTGAGGTGATCCGGCTGCAGGATAAGAACCCATACAGCTTCCAGTCAGATGTCTACGCTTTTGGCATAGTGCTCTATGAGCTCATGTCTGGAGCGTTGCCCTACTCCAACATCAACAACCGAGACCAGGTAAACGGAACTGTTTTTTACATCTAACATCTTGTCAACAGCTTTCATAAAAAGAGATTTTTTGCAAACCGACTGATAAGTACGTTTCGTTAATTTTCTATCACTGAACACCAACATATCATTGTTTTCTCATTCACAGATTATCTTCATGGTTGGCAGAGGTTACCTATCGCCCGACCTGAGTAAAGTGCGGAGCAACTGCCCTAAGGCCATGAAGAGACTAATGGCTGACTGCCTGAAGAAGAAACGAGAGGAGAGACCCCTTTTCCCTCAGGTTAAAAGGACTCTTGTCTTTAACATTCATGCCTGTTTTACATCTCATGTTCTGCTGATGCTCCAGATGTGAGTGTGTGTATGTGTAGTACTACTTACATTACATTACAGGCCACACCTTCTCATTCAATGTGGTCATTTCATGACCATTTACGCTGGTAGATTTTCACTGAAGGCATCAAAACTACGAATGAACACATGGAGATTTCACCTTTTTTTGTTAAGTACATAACTGAAAACATGTTTTATGTTCTAGTTTCTTCAAAATAGCCGCCATTTGCTCTGATTATTGCTTTGCACACTCTTGGCATTCTCTCGGTGAGCTTCAAGAGGTCGTCACCTGAAATGCTTCTCCAACAGTCTTGAAGGACTTCCCAGAGGTGTTTAGCACTTGTTGGTCCAGCTCACCCCAAACCATCTGGATTGGGTTCAGATCCGGTGACTGTGGAGGTCAGGTCTCCACTTTTTATTAAGTACATAACTCCACATGTGTTCATTCATAGTTTTGATGCCTTCAGTGAGAGTCTTATCTGGTCATGAAAATAAAGAAAACACATTGAATGAGAAGGTGTGTCCAAACTTTTGGCCTGTACTGTATATATTTATATATAAATAAAATGCTGGCGATTGCAGTCTCACCACAAGGTGGCCTCAGAGCATTATGCATGTGTGCAAGAAGGGGCTTTATAGCTGCAAGTCTGTCACTGGAAGATCTCTATTCCAAAACCGCCCTTCTCATTATTGCACCTGAATTATACTACTGGATATGTAGTCCTTTGTTTATGGTCCTATACAGTCTTGTCCAGCACTGCTGTACTGTTGTACAGGTACTAACTGAGATTACAAATATTCTTTCCAGTGCATGCAATGTGAAGAAATTTATGTCAGTACATATATATTTATTTAATCACTGATAGGGTTAAAAGTTGTCCCTTTCTGATCCCCTGTAATGGGCACAGCACTCTTAATGGCCTGGACTCACCTCCCAACACTGCTGACTGACACATCATGACGCTACTACATTATTCCTGTCCTCCAGATACTGGCCTCCATCGAGCTGCTGGCACGCTCACTACCCAAGATCCACCGCAGCGCATCTGAGCCATCGCTCAACAGAGCCGGCTTCCAGACAGAAGACTTCAGCCTGTACGCCTGCGCCTCCCCTAAGACGCCCATCCAGGCGGGCTGCTACGGTGAGGGTTGCACCTACTTTCACTTTGTGAGATTATTTAACATTAATACGAGTTCCCCGAGCCTGTCTATGGTCCTGCAGTGGCTAGAAATGGCGATAGGGGTAAAGAGTGCTTTGGCCATTCTGCTTCACCGTTCAGAGAGCGGCAGCTCAGACGCTCTGATTAAGAATTTGTCCCCTCCAGATTCATTATTAGGTGACCCAAAAAAAAAAAAAAAAAAAAAAAAAAGTTTCATGTCAGGGGACCTTTAAAATACATATACCGATTCTGATTCATGCACGATTTGCATTACGTTTCAGGAATGTAAAGATGCTGTTTCAATTTCAGATTCTAATATATTCAATATAAATTCGGTTTTTAATGAAACAAAATCAGCCCATTAATATACCACTATCAGTAATGACACACACACATTTAGTATGCTGTGGCAGAAGGCATATTGTAAATGGTGTATATGAAATATATTTATGTGTGCATCTCTTTCTGTCTTTATCTCTTCAGGGGAGTTCTCAGCCTTCAAGTAGTACTGCCGCCATCACCAGAGTCCATCCCCCATTTCTAAAACGTACAAGCATAGGCATACACTCATACACACATGCAGAAGACAATTAACAAAAAATGTCTTGAGTTTCTACAGTGGTTTATGCATAAAAAAAGCAAAAATGGAAAGTCTAGTCTCCAAGAATGTGCTGCTTTTCCTCCTCTGACCAGAGGAGACGCTAAAACAACCAGAAAATCTCTGATTTCAACGTGGTCAACTGCATCAGCGACAAAATATTAAAAAAATAGACTGCAAAATTTGACAACTAACCAAAGGAGGAATGAGGTGACCCCACAGGAGCTGGACACGCCCCTCATCACTCTTTTTCCAGAGCAGACTGGGTCAAGCACAGGACACTTACAATGGCAGTGGAGGACTGCAGGAAGAAAATCGCTCATTGGTTTGGCGAGACGTGAAGGGACCAGGTCCGAGCCAATCCCCAGAAAGGTCACAGGGCGCACCCTGGTCCCATGACTTGAATGACATTTTTTAACCCTTTTTGTTTGTTGCTGTTGTTAAGTTTAGGGAGGGGCTGTTTATTCGCATCACTCCACTTCCCATTCTTCTTTTTTTCAGTATTTGGAGACCGAATGCTGTACATTCCTCGCTATATAGTTCCGCATTGCTTGGATTGTCCAATGCCTCCCCCTCCCCTCCAAAAAAACTAAAGCCCTCCTGCTTCTGAGCAGTCCAATTCAGGTGATTTTTTTTTTTTTTTTTGGTTAGCTTGAGACCTTTGGACTTGAGGAGGATGATGATTATAGAGGCTGCTGCCCACACTAGAGAGCACAATTCGGAGTTGATCGTGGACACAAAAATGGTTTGCATTCATTCTCTGGGCTGGTGCTGAAGCCACAGTCATCCAAGTCGAGCTCCAGTCCACTGCAAAGTCGAAGGAAACTCCTTTTGAACAGAGTATTATTATTATTATTTTATTTTTAAAGCAACATGCTGTAAAAGAGGCTGAAAAACCCATCTGTGCTTCTCTCAGCGTACCACACTACACTCACACCAGAGCCACTGCAAAAAAGTTCCTCAAAAGCTGTGGCCAGTGCAGACGTTCCTTCTCTCATCACTTTTCCCTCTCTTTTTTTTATTTATTTATTATTTGTATAAATAATAAGTGCAAGGTCATGTTGTGGTGGCCATTTTCATCATTCCTTATTCAGGCTTTGAATGAATCCTAGTTTAACATGGATCTGAAGAGACTTTCATCCAGTTGGATGCAGTATCTGAAAACACCCTCCTTTTTTTTATCTTTCTCTCTCTCTCTCTCTCTCTCTCTCTCTCTCTCAAGGTTTCAATTCAATTGTTGTTTTTTTTTGTTTTTTTCGTCTAAATGCAATTTTATTTCTTTTTTCTTTATCGTGGTTCGTTATCGATCAATTTTTTGTGGACAGGCTGGCCTGTGATTTTCAACTTAATTTTTTTTTTGTTCTACAAAATGTTATTTTTAACTGTTGGACTTTCTCTTTTGTCTTGTTGGAAGCTGAGAGCTGCACTTTTTTTTTTTTTTTAAGCAAAACTGGCATCTTGCCTTTTTTATGAACTGATATGAAATAACAAGCATAACGGCACGAGTTCATGAGCGCATTGACGTCGAGGCGGGGGGAGGCAGGGTTCAACAAAAACCAAAGTGTTTAACGTTTAAAAAAAAACAAAACAAAAAAAAAAACAGCCGTGATGACGGTCTCTCCAAGCCGGATGAGTTTCTGCCTTTACCCTCTGATCCCTGTTGCATATTTATTCCGTTATCAGTATAATTATTCTAATATTAAAAAACTAGCAGTACCACCACATTCCTCAGTTATATTTGAATATGTATATTTATCTGAAGTGAAGGTTACATGCTTCTGTTTTTTTTTTTTTCTAATTATTATTTTTTCATTTTATTTTTAACTGTAGAAGTGCTTTTTGGAAAGCCTGTGCCGTCCTGACTGTTCTTTTCTGGCCCGAAGCAGACTTAAAAACTGCTTTAAAAATCCCTTGTCTGTGGTGCGGCTCCGTGCCAGGATTTATGCTGCCTGGCTCTCTGTCCATCCTGTAATTCCATGTCACGCTTGTTGTACAGAATGGCCAAAGGCACAACCCTGACACATGGACACACCGTGGGAATGTTAGATTTATTTATTTTATTTTTTTGTCTTTTCTTTTCACTTTTTCATATGTAAAATATCAAACCTTAAGAAGCCCTTAGACTAATTTTTGGTGCAGAAGAGACTAGAAATCCTGTATAATAATATTCTTCTTCTTATAATTATTATGTTCTGTTAGAAGTAGCATCTGAGGGAATGTGTTGGTTACTGCCATAGTCTCTGTGTTAATTTAACTTTAAATCTATCGTCTCACACCAGTCCTGGGGCCATACACTCTCTTTCTGTGTTGCTTCACATAGCGTGTGGGAGATGCTGCACTGTATGTGTTTGTGTTCGTTATTGAAAATGCTCTTATTTTTTACCTGAGAATGTCATTTAAAGTAGGAGGCGGGGTTACTCTGGCAGACGTTTTATCCTCGTGGCTACGGGACTTACTTGATTGCAGTTGTATATGAATATATAAAGTTCGTTGGGAGAATCTCCAACGCTCCTTTTTTATAATGCAAGACTCCTTGTTCCTTCATGGGTTTTTCTTGTCACGTTCCTTCCGGTCCCTCGCCTGCACCTTAGTTGCTTTTGTCCAACAGACCCGTTGAACTGAGAACTTTCTTTTTGGGGGGATTCTTTTCACCTGTAAATAGCTGTAAATAAAACTGTCCGTTTGCTAGGAGGCATGGTGACTTAAACAAATGAAATAAAAGGATGAAAAAGAAGCCCAGACATTTTGATAGATGAAATTCTGAGAAAATATTTCTGTGTATAAAAAAAAAAAAAAGGAAAAAAAGAGCTATTTAAGACTGTATAATATAAAAAGGAGACCGAGCTTAATGTATTTGTTGTGAATATGAGAAACTGATATATTAAAGAAGTGCATGAAAACTGTCCATTAACTTGGAGCCTCGTTTGTTTGTGTGAAAGCGCAAAGCCAAAACTGGGAGCCATTGGCTGAAAGGACTGTGAGTTTGTACAGTTACTGTAGCATATAGGACCAAACAAACATTTTCTTACTTTCTAATGGTTTCATAACACAGAAGACTTAAAAAAAAATCTTTACTTCACTCCATTTCAATTACCTGTACTTGGTTAGATGCACATTTTACTGTATGCAGGAGGGGGCAGTCCTTCCCACCTAAATGTCCCAATGTCCCAAATCACAGATGCTCTATTCTTTCTCTTTTCCCTTCTCCCAACTTCCTTTTTAAACTTTTTTTGCTTGGTTATTTGACGTCCCCACACCCTTTTAAGCAGATTTCATAGGCTATCTTGACCTGGACAAAGATACAAGGGGTCTCTGTACACTTCCAAGAAAAGAACAAAAGAGTCTCTAATTATGCAGATTAAAAGAGAGAAGATGGAAAAAGAAATCTCTTGTTCATGCCAGAAAAAAAATCCACAATTTAGCAACTTTAGTCAAGTCCCCCGTATAGTGCAATAGCGGTTGAAGGTAATAACAGGGCTGGATCACCTCTGTCACCTTGGCTGGCTCATCTGGGCTTAAAAAAAATAAAAGAAGACACAATGCACACGAAGTGCACTTCTGCTTCTGCCTGTGTACCTGCGTGTCCTCTAACAACCAATACCTTATATTGTTTGTTTTGATTTTAGTGTGGACTAATAAATTTGACTTGACGTGGTGTGAAATTAATTTTCCGTGGCCGTGGCCAGTTTGACGCAGAAAAATAATAGGCCTCGGCCTCCATTAAGCCATCGGATGAGTGTGTGTGGGTGGCAGCTGAGGTGGTGAAGGGGAACACACTGAAGAGCTTGGCAATGATGAGCGAAAGTGCGAGGCGGGGTGCACAGGCACGCTTCACTATTCGAAACTGGTGCACTCCGCAAGTGAACGGTCCGCAGATAGATCCGGTTACGTAACAGGGCCCTCTGCTCAACTGTACCGCAATATTGTGCACTGACTCGGATACACGCCACTAGTCATCAGTCCAGCCATTTTTTTATCCAAACCCACTTATCCAGATCAGCTCAGTCCCCGCATGCACCCACACAGTAACACAAGACTGTCTACTATAATACAAATGCACCTCCTTGATCGTTATTATTCAAAGATAATTTAGTTTCATTTAAATGATTTGAATAAATCACCCTTCAGGACAAAATTCGAAACAGTTGATGATACACAATTTGAGCAGTTTAGAATATTACAAGTAAATGTATTGCAAATATTGAGAATTGCATGGATTTTTAGGCACCTCATAAGTATATCAAGCTATTCTAATGATGAACATGACTAATCAGTTTGCATAGCTGGCATCTGCATAACTTCTTTAGCTCACTACAACTTGTATAACACAGTTTATGTAGGAACTTTGCCTGAACATGGTTGCTGAGGGTGATCTTCACATGCAAAAGGTGCAAAACTGTTCTCTGTATCGTGCTGTTGCTCCCAAGTAAATGATTCTTTAAAATAAGTGTTCGAAAATAAAGTTGCACATGTGCACTTTATGACAGTAAGTAACGTTGTTTAAATGTTCCAGAGAAATGTTGTTTCATTTCACTATGTACTGTCTTAACACGTATGTAGCTGAAATGACAATAAAGCTCAACTTGAACCATATTTTTTATTTTGATATTTTAATGAGTATTTACATGATATTCAGCATGTTCTAGGGAGGTTGGAAAAACAATCCCCCTGATGTATATGTTTGAGTTGTACAATATTTGGAACAGGGTATGGGGTTAAATGTGAACTAACTTGCATATTTTAGCCTCTGAGCTACCTAATAAAATACGATACCAATAACAGGCTCTATGTGCAGTTTTATACCATATTTTGGTAGAAAGAGTCATTCTGTCTTCTACGTTTCATCTGGAATTTGACTGGGAAAGGCGCAATAGTTCCTGAATGGGCTTTACTTCACTTTTGTAATCCTTTTTCATGCCATCATCATGACCAGGCCAGGCTTTAATACACACTTATCATTGTCTTCATAAAATGCCACTATGATTTCTGACACCTTGTTGAATTTTATCTCATGATGGCTGACTCGTGTCCCTTTAACATGCTATCTGGCGGCCATTTCAGAGGTCCTTTTTTTCTTCTGACGTCCCTTTAACTGCCATTGGCGTAAAGGATCTCAGTCATGCAACAAGCAATTGTCCTCAACTCTTCCTTGATGAGCAGTGGGGTATACATGCAAACGTGACCTTTTTAAAGGACATATGCACACTGAATAAGATTAATTTAGGATCTCTCTCTCTCTCTCTCTCTCTCTCTCTCTCTCTCTCTCTCTCTCTCTCTATATATATATATATATATATATATATATATATATAATTTCAGGTCGGTTGCCCTTGGGACTCTGGACGTGCTCCCCATAAACCCACGAGTCTATAGCTTCCTTCAAATTTGTCACCTGTCCTGTGCTGAAAGGGACTCACATAATGTCCAGACTCTTGCAGGGTACACTCTAATTGGCCAGCCTCTTTTTTTTTTTTTCCTGCATCTCTCTTGTGCACTTTGCTAAGCAAAAAACCCCAAAAAGCCTCTAAAACCTGTCACAGGCCTTAGTTGAATGTCCCCCTCCTTTGTTAACTGCTCCTGTCTTATGGGCAAAGTCATTGCACCTAACCCACCTAATCATCAGCACCCACCGGTGACAAACTAGGTGGAGGGAGAGCGCGAAGAAATAAACAATGCTCTGCACATTTAATGTCACATGCTAAAATATCCATGGAAAAGTAGCTCCTGCCACTATTAACACTCTATCAAGGCACTCTCTATAACTAACCTATAAACATATACTATTCTTATACTATTCTTTTAATATTTTAGGCTTTGGGATTTTAGCTGAAAGTGTAAGTTAGAGTGCTTTAATAAAGTTCATTAACAAGCCATGAATCCATACGGAGGTTAAGTGGCTAAATGAAGGAGCTTATTGCAACTTTAAGGTGGAATGCGAGTGAAGGTGTAATTTCACCATGTTGCGTCCATCATGTTAAATGTTACACATTTAATAAAATAAAACACATGTACTCTGACACAGGTGAAATGGGAAAAATGCGAGGGACACTGGCTGAAGACGAATGACGTAATCAATATGAAGAAGAGTTGATGTGTGGCAATGTTTATTTTAATGAAATAACATGTTTTTCATGGTTTTCCTCTGTCAGGGAGACGAATTAAGCCTCGGAGGACGATAACGAGGAATTAGAAGTGGAAGTAAATGGGATGATCACCTTCCACGGGCGGAGACACTGCGTGCTTTGTGCAGGTAGTGAGGATTAACTCCGAGGTAAATAGCACGATAACAAAAGCGCCTGTTCAATTCTGTGAAATGAATAATTACAAAGAGATATTTATTTTTTCTTGCCCGACTGAGTGTTTTGTTTGAATGACCTTGGAAGCGCCATTTTCCCTGCAAAAAAAAAGAAATGCTGGTTAAATTGGATGACCGGCTAGTTTGACCATATAAAATATATGTATTCACACACACACACACACACACACACACACACACACACACACACACACACACACACACACACACACACATTTAGTTGTATGCTTTCTCTGAAGAGCCCATTTTGTGTTTTACAGGTGTAATATAACCTGGACAACAGAACAGCGAGAGAGTGAAGCAGAAGGCGTGAAATTGTTTTAATTATTTTTAGAGAAAAAAAAAAAGAATGAGTTTACTAGTACTGTTTCTGGAAAGCCTTTTTACAACATTGTGTTGCATTGTATTTGAATGAGAAGTGCCACATAAATAAAGTTTTATTGACTGATTGATCTGCATGGGGCGGGTGTCCCGCCTTGGGTGAGCTGTCACCCTGCACCCTGTGTCCTGGGTATAGGCTCCGGCAGCGATACACAGATACTAGCTCCATATATAAATATCCGTGTTTTTTTTTTTTGAGGGTTGCTCTACATAAAGGTCATTATGGGTTCTGCCTGAGTTCATTGATTATCACTCATGTCTTGAACAGTATAGTATTGTGGCATTAATAACACACTTGCAATATTTCCCCAACTAAATGCAAGCAGAATGTGCAGAGTAAGCTGGAAGATAATGTCATCATTAGCAGCAGTTTTTGCAAGGCAACGCTGCCAGCTTATCTGTTTTTTTTTGTGTGTTTTTTTTCAAGTATGGGACTGTCATGATGGAGCGGAAGGTCCAGCCTAATCCCCTATGACTTAATTAGACTAATTGCCACATAAGATGGCTCCACCTCAACTGAAATAGAAATAATTTATACTCAATTTATAATAAATCAAAGATTCATGATCAATTCTATATCTGATGCGGAAGATAAAAATGTGCATGATTAAATATCGATCTTCACAATACCATTAAGATGCTTTTCTGAAAAAGTTCCCAGGCCGTACTTGGTAGCCCCTGCTCTGGTGGATGTGTCCATGTGCCGACATCATGGTGAGCCTGATGGTGGAACTTCAACAGCATACTGAGCTTCCAAGCGCTGCAGTTAAAACAAATCTTGTTACAAAGTTAGCCTTACAACTTGAGGATAGCACACACACACACACACACACACACACACACACACACACACACACACACACAACTACTTATGACCCTATGGGAGTCTGAAAGGGCAAGTGGGTGTACACTTGGCAGAGAAGCAAGGGGGAAGAGGAGAGAAAATGATCCCCTCCCATGCTAATTAGCTTGTTTGCTGCAGTGCTGTAGTGAGATCTTTGTTACCCTTAGACCCCTGAAAGCACCACACCGTCTGCACAACAGACTGTTCCTGTGGGAGGGACATGTTGAGTATGGGTTAACACAGAAAAAAAAAAATTATAGCCTTTATCCCACTACCCAACTAATTGTATACTTGAATACTGAATATTAATATTATTATTAATACATAATATACTGAAAATACCCTTCAAACACCTGTTTCTAGGTGAAGTACTATATAATAATACTATAAAGGAGAAATTGGTATGTCTTGGTAATGTTTGTATATAGATTACTTCTGCTTAAAGCACCAAGAATTTTTACCATGTATCTCAGCTACTCAGACTGTGGAACCCGGGCCAACCATTTTAGAAAATTGCTCAAACATTACTAAAGTATGGCCTTTTCTCAAGGAATGTCTGCTTGAAGTATCTGCTAGAATACATTTGTGGAAAAAGACTGTTTTTGTAGCAGTAAGCGGCGCCCACCCCACCCCCCTCAACATTTACGACCAGAAAATATAGCGTAATCCTCGAGGTACAACCATGGCAGACATAAAAGGTGTTGTTATGAATGTATGGCCTGGGAACAGGAGACCCTTTAAAACCAGCCAAAGAGGCATTAATGCCTCCGGACATCTCACAGCTGTGCTGGGAGATAAGACGCAGATACGGAGGGCCATTATAAGGAATGGAGCAGTTATTACCATAACAAAGGCCCGGACGATTTGTAACGGAACCCGGCTCATAGGTGGGCTAGCGGTGGACGCAGGGCACCAGAGCCGGGCAGCGGCAACAGCTGGATGAGGCGCACACACGTACAAAAAGAGGGTCTAGAGACAGATGTTAGGGCAGAAGGGTGATCAAAGACCCCTCCATTCAAGGCGACTGGCCCCGCTAGGACCCGCCCCCCTTCTGTGGGCTTAGCCACTCTCCGAACGGGTTCTCGAGGATATTGTCTCCGATGTTGCCGGGGAGAGGAATCGGCATGCGGTTTATTGGATCGGAGGAAACTAATTGTCTTTCACACCCCACCGTGCACCATCTGTTGCCGCCACCAGAGCGGACGGACAGTCTCCAGTCGGTCCGCAGGCTTGCGCTAAATACCTGAGACACTCGATAATGCATCATGAAGGAGGGGCGGCACCGACGCAGCTGTGGCTGCAGGACGAGAGAAGGCTTTACTTTCGGCCACCTTCAGACCCCCGTTCAGCAGAAATAACGTAGACTGTGCCAAACAGCCCCCGCCAACAGTGGCTTAGAGGATCCCTCTTGAGTGTTAAGTGAAAAGATTAGACTGTGACTAATGAGCAAAACATGAAAGCGGTGGGAAATGGTAAACAGTTGTAATGAAATCCACTGAATCTCGCTATCAGACATTTCACGCCGGGAACCATGGGCTCAGCGTCACTGCTGTTTTCAAATCAAACTTGATTCCATTGCTTCAAGTGGACCGTCTCCGGCGTGCTTAAAACACGAGCGGTTTGCACGTGGGCTCCTTGTCATGGAGTGTGGGACAAAAAAAATAAAAATAAATATATATATATATATATAATGGCCTGGAGAAACATACAAACATACACATTTGGAAATGCATCAGCATAGAAATCAATACTACAGCAGGACTTTCTTTGGAACGAGGTTTACAATCGATGCCCGTATTTGTTAAAACTGATGAATTCCCTTTTGCCGTATGTGTTCTGAAGAAAACCTGCACTGTGACTGTGCCGGTAGAAATGTTTGCTTCTTAGAGGATCATAACGAGGGTGTGGTGTCATTATGGTTCTGCAAAATCCGGCGATGAACCACGCCTCTCACACGCTCACTTTCACCCACTGCTTTACCCACAATACAGTGCATCTGGAATGTATTCACAAGGATTCACGTTTTGGACATGAAATGCAAAATTCTATTATTAAAATTCTATTTTAATAATAGAAGTACACAAATATTCACAGCCTTTGTTCAATCTGTGGGCGCTGTAGCCCATCCCAGGATATGGGGCGCAGGGCAGGGACCCATGCACACCTACGGAATATTCAGAATCACCGGCCTGCCCTGTGTGCATGCATTGGGACCGCGGGAGGACACGGTAGAACCCACTGTTCTCGGGGTTATGAATTGAGTTTATTATTTTTACAATTTGGTTATTGTTTTGGTGATTATTTTTGTTGGGCTGCCAGAGTATAAAAGACTTTATCATATTATTGACACTTAACTGATTGCATTCATAAATGATCAATAAACACAAGACCTGCGAATACCCAGGCTGTGGTGGTGCTGCTATTGATTAATCATTCTTCACATGACTTAGCTGTGGAAAGCAAAGCCGAGGAGTCGGGAAGTGGAGGGAATGGAAAGGAGGAGGCACGGAGGGAGTAAGGGGACACAGCAGGCAAGGGGCTGGAAGGAGAGATTGTGGGGCACAGGGGTTCAGAGAGAGAGAGGGTTCCAGACGCTGTCGGCTTTAATGAAGGCTGTAAGGAAGATTAATGAGAGCTCATCAGAGGCGGGCGTTTAGAATCAGTCAGAAACACACTGCACAGCAGAAGCACAAGGGGACAGCTGAGTGCCACCATTAGGAAAAGACCCCGAACTGAAAGTCTAACTGGGGCCACCTTAAGGGCGGTTGTCTCGGTTGTGGTGTTATCCAACGCATGCTCCAACAATTTTACAATTTTGTTCTGAATGAATGAACAAGCCCACGATTTCCTTAGATGTATTTATTAGCTCGAAGGGAAGGTAGATAACATCTATACATATGGCAGTATTTTCAAATGGACACTAAGCACAGCAGACAAAGCCATAAAGCGAAGTGATTGTCACATGTGATACACAGCAGCACAGCACACGGTGCACACAGTGAAATTTGTCCTCTAGATTTAACCCATCACCCTGAATGAGCAGTGGGCAGCCATGACAGGCACCCAGGGAGCAGTGTGTGGGGACGGTGCTTTGCTCAGTGGTACCTCAGTGGCACCTTGGCGGATCGGGATTCGAACCTTCTGATTACGATGCCTTAACCACTAGGCCACCACTGGCCAATATGCTTGGTGTGCAGCATCAGTGTGCTTAGCATCAGTTTGAAAAAAAGTGCCCATAGGCTTTTGGTTTGAAAAACCAGGCAAAAAATATGCGAAATATTTTTTTTTCCATAAATGCAATCCCTGTAACGGTCTGTAGTCTTGTTGCTACTGACCCCCAGATAAGTCCGATACTACGTTATCCAAGTTCTGGTTACTTTCATCAAGTAACACAACTTTCAACTCGATAAGGTTGTAAATCGCAGACACTTTCACCAAAGGGCCCCCTCTTCTCGATGTGTAAGTCAATGAAGTCCATTAACAGGTATCAAGACAGGCAGGGGAGATTAGAAAGTTTTTGTTTTTCCTTTTAAAAGACACTTTTGAGGTACTTTTAAGCTCCAGCGTATTGCCGGCCATCTATCCCCTATCTCTCCCAGGCAGACTCCTCAGACAGGTGAAAGGGGAGGCTTATCGAATCTTAATGTTAATTAAACAGAGGAAAGCCGAATAAGATCTCTATCGGCGCGGGGGGGAGGGGGTTCTTGCGGAGCCGCTGCCGCTGGTACAGATGAGTGATGAGCTCTCAAGTGTCCTGTGATAGAGCAGCTGAAGGACTCAAGATCCCCCCTCGCACTTAAATGCGTCCTTCCCTCCCCGTTACCCCGGCCCTGCCTCTGCTGTGGGGGCTAATGGAACAACAACGAGGATGGTACATTTCCTCAAGCTGCAAATAAAGTGTCCAGTGACTGAGCAACAATAAACCTAATGACAATTTATAGTGTCCCAAAACAAAGGAAAGGAAAGACATAAAATGTTTTAAAATGTCGTTAAATCTCTACCTGAACATATGCGGATTCTGCTCTGTCAGAGAGACACTGCACCAATGGTCCATGAAGAAGAAAAAAATCCCATCATTTGGGCTTTATAGTCTTGAAGAAAGCCTGTCTTGTGTTGAATAATGTCTTTTCCACAGATTTCCATTATAATGTCACCTTGGACTGAGCTTCCTTTGAGACATCAGCAAGTTCAGCAGGAGACTTATTTTTAACCGCAGGTTTTCTCAGCTAACTAGATGAACCAAGAGATTCTGCCCTGCTGAAGGTGAAGGTACAGATGGGTGACAAAAAACTGAATCGTTCATACATCTTGGTCTCTGTTACTTTACTGGAGAAATGGGCACCGTAAAAAGACGTAAAAAATATATATAATTTCAAAACTGCTTCATACATACATTTGGAATGTGTGGATGAGGATGAGGAATGGACCTCTGTTTTTGAAAATACGTATGGTAAACGTACTTGCATTTGTGTACATTAAATACATTTCAAGTTCATTAACAGAGCATATTTAACACAGAGACTTTTTACATAGACTGTGTAAATTACTGAACTGAATTATTAAATTTCATGCAAAAAAATGCTTGGATGCGACCTGACTGCGCACAGTCCCTGAACCATAATTAATGCTGAACAAAGCGAAACGCGCTGCTTTGGTCATTTGTGCAATTTGGTGGACGAAAGATCCAAAAGGAGGCACCAGTGCGTGTGGCTACTCTTTAGTCATTACGAAAGGGGGGACAAAAATCAGAATGCATCTGATTTATCTCTATAAATATCTTCCACCATCTTTTCTCCAAGATGTTCCGGTCAAAGCAAGTAGGCGAGGCCACATCAAAAAGGCTCGACGTGCCGAGCATCCGTGTTCTGCATCCACAACACATGCTGTGCCGCCAGGCTGGCACTCCAGTCCTCTGCTTGCACATGCGCAGCAAGGACAACCTTTACGACGGGCAACAAATATAAAAAAACAAGTTGCTGGTTGTGACCTGGTCAGGAGGGGTGACTTGGTTCTCATGCATCACTATACGACGTGCTGCACACTATACGACACACAATCAAGCTATGATTCGGCTGGACAATTTACAGAAGTAACTGTAATTGTCTCCCGAAGTGAAATTTCTATGTCTAAAAAAATTATTTTGCACACTGTATATATTTCCCTAAAACTTGACTTGTAGAAAGCATTGTCATGCTGGCACGTAAAAAAAAAGCAATTTTAGATGTTCTTACAATTTATTTATTCTCGATTTCTTTCCTGCAATGTGATCAATGGTTTCTCTTTCACTAATTGTCACACAAGCATTGCCAGGATGGTATTATATGGCCTGCGCCTATAAAATATAATAATTGCAATAAGTATTTTGTTTGCTCAAATATTTGCATCGATTTGGGAAATCCTCTGAGCTCGCACAGGAGGCTGGGTGCTAAATAGAAGTACTCATGAACAAAAATACCCAACCCAGATGCTACGTTAAAGTCAATGCTGCGCATTTAATATTAAAGATCTTGTCAGAGGGCCATTTTTAAGGAGCTAAAAAAGTATGCGTTGAAGCTGACACATTTGGGCTACAGTAGTCGTCAGTGCATCAAGATGAATATCCCCTCCCTGATGAGGCAGAGATGAAAATTTGTCCCCCTGGCATTTTAATCTCAGCTCTACGCTCCAGTCTTGAAGTTTGGTTATTGAGCGATTTCGCATGTAGGCTTTATCCCTCAGGGGCACGCTGGGGTTTAAGCTGTGATGTAGACAAAGATTGAGAGGGAAAAGGTAAAAAAAAGTTACTGAGACGGGTCAAAAGCAGCACGCCTCTCGGCGCTTGTTCTATAGCTTCGTGGTGAGGCTCCATGCTCCATCACAGTCCCGTGGATCAAATGATCGCTTGTCCGCTGCTTGAATAGGCTGCGACTGAGCAGAGACACTACGGACAGCTTTGGTTGAGCACTTGCGAGAAAAAAGCAGTTGAGTGTCAAAAATCCTGTTCCACGAAAGTCCCCAACCCTGCTGATATGTAAAACATCTTCTGACACGGTCAGAGCTTGGCAAAGGCAGCAAATCGCAACCTGCTGGAGGTAATATGGTGAAAATTTGTGTTGAGGCGAGACAAAATGATATGAAATGGGATTTGAAATTACCTTTGGTGCGTGTCCATGTCTTTGCACTCCCATAATTACACAGTGAGCCCTGAAGGACATCTGAGGTAAATTTCAGAGTGATTTGCCGCACTAAAAACACAGTGGTATAGACAGTCCAAACTAGATACACAGGAATTTCAATACCAACGTGATCCTACAGAACACAGACCTTTCATTTCTTAGGAATGTCCTCTTCAGATCAGTCTTTCACATCCCTTATCGAATCAGTAAATCTACCCCTAACCAGCTCTTCCAGTTCTTGATTATGTTTTTGTGCCGTGGTCTGGTTAGCATGACCCTACATTGCAGACCTTTCTAGAAGAACATCAATAAAATCTGCTCACTCACTAGATGTGTACTTTCTGTATAATTAATCGATTCTTCAGAAACATGCACTGCAGCACTTATAAATACTTGCAAACCTGGTGACCTTGCTCCAAGTCACCATCTATATTATATATTTATATATTTTACAGATGGTGTTCTGGGAGCACTGTCCTATTAAACCATCCGGGGAGTTGCAGCATCACCTTCCGAAGGACCTCAGTCCCCATCGGCTCTGGCGGTCTTGACAAATAGAGGAGCTGAATGAGGAGAGAGGAGCAGCTAGAGGGTAAAGCTGCTCTCTGATGGGGACAGATGAGAGAGGGACACTTGACCGGGCTTGAACTTGCGACTCTGCGGGTGACTAGATGAGCTCTAGAGGCCTGAATGGATGAGGCTCCCAGGCTTGTACAGGTGCATGGGTTGAAGGGAACTATCATCTGATGCCATTACATCAGGAACAGACTGTCACTTTCAGCTGGTGGGGAACAGTAGAGTAGATACCAGGAATGTTCATTTACGTTTACAGCATTTGTCAGACATTTATTCACAGCGACTTACAATCAGTAGTTACAGGGACAGTCCCTGTAATATAACTCAGGGTTAAACGTCTTGCTCACTTCCTTCCTTGTTGTCTTCCCCCAAAGCTACTTGCACCAACAACCAACCATACATTCAGCACCACGGACAAGATTCCTATTCGCAACCAAATCAAGAAAGGACAACGTTAGGCTTGAGTTCTATTCTAAATGTCCATTTGCATACCTTGTCCTCTCCCTGTCCAAATTCCTTGTAACGTATAGGCATTCACAGCACAAACAATCCACTTCCAGTCTAGCGATACATCAACAGGATCTTTGTTTCTATAGATGTCACCATTGATGATCATGAATATATAGAATTTTCTTCCCACTTAAATGGCATCAGACAAAAACCCATGGGTGTTCAAAACCATCTTCCTGGAAAAGGGAATTCATGTTAAGCATTTACTTCAACAGCAGAGGAAAGAGAGAAATTACCCACAGTTATCCAGGCGGGAGATAGAGGGAATGGTCTCTGCTCTCCTGGGCCCTGTCCTCTGTCAGTGAAAGAGTGGGGCTTGTGACTGTGCCTATAAATAATGAAGCCCCGCTGCCAGCTTGAGTCAGCCCACCTCACCACCACTGCTGATGTGAACTCGGTGCATAACAGGGACAACTTCCTTTCACCTCAAAGCACCAAGGTGCAGGTCAGAGAATGCCTGCTGTACTATTTTAATGAGATCATTGTGTAATTTGCCTTGTTATCAGAAAATGTCCGATGCAACCTTCATCACAACATTTCATCGAGGAGGAGTATGTGTTAAATAGTTCACCAATGCACTCCTACTTTTCATATGTGGCACAGAATTAAAATAAAAATAGATGATTAATAGATTATTTCATTAAGATATGGTAGTAGGGTCGTAGTAGCCTAGTGGGTAACACACTCGCCTATGAACCAGAAGACCCAGGTTCAAATTCCACTTACTGCCATTGTGTCCCTGAGCAAGACACTTAACCCTTAGTTGCTCCAGGGGGGGACTGTCCCTGTAACTACTGATTGTAAGTCGCTCTGGATAAGGGCATCTGATAAATGCTGTAAATGTAAATGTCTTATAAAGAAGAACAATTTTCCATTCATTCATTTAAAGAGTCTGTGTTACTTAACAAATGTATGTTGGCACCATGCAGTCCTCCATAATGACATGACTTCATATTTGATATATGTGAGCCTCACTTAATTAGGGTTGTAAAAGATATGTTCCAGTTGGGAATACTCTACAGGCAGGGATTCACTGACCTATGACCTTTTATGCCTTTGTACATTTCATACTTTCTGTGCTCCCTGCTAAGTACATCATTAGGAGATTAATTATTTCCCTTGGTTAGAGAAGACCCCAGGAAAGATGCCTCCTCCTTCAGAAAATGTTACTTGAGCCTGCGCAGGACAGGAAAGTCCACCTTAACCTAGGACAGCAGCTCAAAATACCAGAATACGTTGCTCCACCTACATGAATTCAAAGGGTGTTTCACTTGGACTCTGTGGACTGATCCCCCAAATATAATGTAAGATGTAACCAGGTAGAACCAAAAGGTGAGTTGCTGGATCCTAGCTAATGCAATTCAAAACCTGACAAACATTCAGTTTTATCCTGACCTGGCAGGGAGGTGACAAGCCAGCAGACCTCAGAGACAGACAGAGTAAAAAAGGCTGTGAGATGATATGAGTCGGTCTGCAGGACATTATGATTTACCGGTAATAGAAGAGAAAGAGGCCTTGGCCTCCCTGGAGCCACAGCATCTGCGATTTACAGCACTGGCCAGTCGAACATCTCCCGGGACACGGGGAGGAGCTGTAAAAAAGCTGCCATGTTAGCACCCCAGAGCTGACACTGTGGATCAATCAAAACAGGGTCTCGAGTGCAGGCCATTTCTCAGGGGGCTGGAGGACAATATCTCACTCTAATCTCTATGATGTGAGCCACACTCACTCTCTGCGGAGTGATCAGACCGCTGGTGCATCTGTGGGCATGCAGGGAGAGCGAATATGAGTGGGTGGGTGGATGGGTGTTACAGTAGGAATGTGCCCTGAGGGGAAGAAATCTTAATTAAGATTGATCCAGTCTCTGGTGCACTGTAATGCAGTGTAGAATGCGAGAGGCCATAAATCTCTCCCCATTCCCTCCTTCTTCATATTCAGTTACTCTCTCTATGCCTGCTGGGTTAGCCATTGAGCTGTCCAAGAATGTCACAAAGTAAGATACATATGGAAAGCACAGTTTTTGCCCCTACCAAGGCAATTCAATGTCCATTTTTAGTTTTTAAAGCCAATAACTGGCTCTGGGTTAGGACAGGTTAAAGAGTGGCACCAACATGTCTAGAGAAGATGAAATCCTGTCAGTTCTAGCCTTGCAGGGAAAGTAGACATCATTTCTTTTGGGGATTGCACCAACTCTGAAATGAAACTGGCACCAGCAAAGACCTAGCACATCGTTGGCACTGGTGGAAAGGGGCTAAAATGGAGGTCCTGATACCTCAGGGAGTCACATCCATAATTAATGGCTCACTGGAATCTGTGGCTGCAAAAACGTCAGAGGTATCTGCTGAAATACTTTAAAAGCCTTGTTCAAATGTAGAACTATAATGTGCAGAGAGGTTAAAAAGAAGAAAATGTTTAATCATTTCCAATGATTGGTGTTCCCATTTAGTCAGAACTAATTTGCATTACCTTAATTAGAGAGAACTGTTAGATTTTTGGTGAACTGCAGGATTATTAGAAAAAGAACTCCCATGTTTGACATGAATTCATGATAAGAAATATAATAATGTGTCAGCACTGTAAATGTATGACGTGGAGGCATGCATCCCAATTTGCCATGCGTCTATTCTGATGACTAAAACTGCCACGAAGGCCTTCTTTGAGGGTCCCAGGGGTCCACCCGCTGTGAGGATCTGGGGTTTCAAAGCTGCAGTTCAGACTGTTGACTGCCCCTGAGCTGTCAGGGACAGGGCTGCGTCTTCTGATATTTAGGGCAGCTATATAATCCTGCATTTAAACCATAAGTTGTAAAAGTGAGTTATTCAACTGTCACATCTACAGCCACTGTCACCTCAAATGGATTGGGAACAGAACTGAACCAGGATTAAGGGTATCAATAATGGGAACTTATTTTTTCTGTTTACAATTCCACCATTTAGCAACAATCCATATATGGATGTCTATAGATTAATTTAGTTGGTCTTTTGCAATCTCAAGAAGGTGGGATGGGTTTAAAAACAAATCCAATAATGTCCAGTAAAAAGACCAAAATATGCTTTCACAATGCTTTAGGAATGTTGTGTCAATTGCCTTGCTTTAAATATATGTAACAAACTGGGGTTTGTTTTTCTGAATGAGTTTCCAGAAGATAAGTTGGTCATTTGGCCAACCACCAGAATTGCAGAGCCATCATGGACATCACTTTTGTAACTTATGCAAATTGCCTGTATGTAAATATATCTCGTGCCTGACACACATTGAACTAATTATAGTAATGGTATAGTAACTGTTATTACTTCTTTTGCAGCCCTTTTTACCCACTGAATTAACTGTGTGTTTCAATCAAAGCGTCATTGTTGAAAACACACCTCAGTAGGGTCACCACCATTTTGCATCTTTCATCCATTTCCTTTGTTTCCTAAATTCCTTGGTGCGCTGTACTCGTAGATAAAGCTGCTATTCTCCACCCAATTTCACACTGCAGAAAGAAACACTTTGATGAGCTCTGTGGCTCATCTTGCTGTAAGGTTCCCTGTACCATGACGACTCACTGCCAGACTATTTCTCACTCTACACATGTAGCCTCCATTCCAGCTGCAGTGCCCAAGACATTCCCGCTGGACATTTCTCATTTATGCAACATTATGTTGCATTACTGCAATAATTAATTTGCTTAGCCTGCGCGAAACCCTGTCAGCTCAGACCAATGATAATTACTAGAGCTCTTGCACAGATGGAGATTGAATAAATGTGATACATTATAGCAGATACAGACACTTCCTTTAGACCGGAAATGCTTGCTCACAGTCTAGTAGCTTCCTAACTGGTGCACGGATGACGCTAACACTAAGTTATGAATGAAGTCCATGGTGGGTGGCAGGGCGAAAAAAAAAAAAAAAACTAGCAGTATGGATCAATTTGCCATTACTTGAAGCTACTATAACCATGTTGGTTTGGCAGAAAGATCATTATTGTTCCTCATCCCTTCACTCTGCTATGGGACACTGTCAGAGAATGATTTGAATGAACAAATGGCTATTGTTATGCATGAGACATCATTGTGTGTTAAAGCAATGTGTTTCGCATTCGGGTTCGCTCTAATGGCTTTGGCGTGCAGTCTTGGTGAGTCCAACACGGAGGAAGCATTGCCATTTTGTTTGCCGAGGAAGGTAATGCTTGCTACAGTGCATTTTGAGGTCCGCTGCACAGGGTGGACTCAGCAGTCGAGTTATATCAGTGCTTTTGCAACGTTTGCTGGGCTTCATGTGAAGTGCAAGTCTGGGCCATGCGCCAGCTCCTCACTACCTATGCATGTCCGGTAAACTGAAGCATGGAGATGAAGGGAACTGCAGAAGAAGGGCAGCTGCTTCCTGCACAGGATTGCCGGGACTCAAGCCAAGAGCCCCAGGCCTGGGTGAAGCCCAGGAGCAAAAATGAATTAAAAGAAATGTTGCATTGGACAAGTTTCTATGTACAGTTATTAAGCTTTTTATGTGCTGCTGTGTCCTCGCGCTGAAAACGTTAAAAGTCAGATAGACAGATAGAAAGATTGTCTTTATGTCAGGTTAGCTCTATAAAAGGTTTCAGTGCAGTAGAGTGCTACTGCCTTGATTCCCATGAGACTTGTTGGACAAGGAAGGGGGGGAACAAGAGAATCCATGCCACTTTCACAGTGACATACACAGCATTTGACCCTCGACCTTAGTTGCCTCAAATTGTACAATTGGTGACGAAACTATAAATACTTCATGGGCACTATTTTAAAAGTGGTGCTAGTCCAGGTGCTATGCTATAAGAAGAGAAGTGTGTCTGTCCTTTTTTAATGTGTTATTATTTCTTTCACCGTACTAATGGGCACAGATTTAAACCAACCAGAATAGCATCCATGAGAGCTGTCAGTCATCACTATAGACTCCTCCCATTTTAAACCCTGTTTAAAGATCATTAAAGATAATTTACATTTATGGCATTTATCAGGTGCCCTTATATATCAGTTTTATATATCAGAGTCAACAGCCATCCTTGGTAGAGATCAGCAATGTATGAATTTGTTCTAGTTAGGTTATTACCTGCTGGGATATAGAAAGTGCATATTGAATATCACAATATTTTTGTCTGAAAAAAAAGAAAAAAAATGTATGTAATTCTCATTTTTTATTATCTGCAGAGTTGTCAGCAGAGATTCAAATAATTTCTCTTCTGTTTTGTAAGTGAAATAACTGGCCAAATTTCAGACTGAGAAATTACATAATAGGAACACGAGAAGGCTGATTTTGGAGGAACCAAATTAATTCGACTTTGCCTCTAATCAATGGATGAGAGTCTGGCTAAACAAACATAAAATTAAAGTGAAAGTGAAGCGATTGTCATTGTGAAACACTGCAGCACAGCACACGGTGACACAACAAAATGTGTCCTCTGTATTTAACCATCAGCAGTGGGCAGCCATGACAGGCGCCCGGGGAGCAGTGTGTGGGGACAGTACCTCAGTGGTACCTTGGCAGCACGGGATTTGAACCCACAACCTTATGATTGCGGGTTCGCTTCCTTAAACTTACACTGAAATTCTAAGTATTAGGAAGAAAAAATAAAGCTACATTAAATGAATGACGGATTATTTTGCCTTTCATTTCACATCAAAGATAATTCGCAATTCCACTTTGCTTTAATTATGAAAGCTGTTACTGGGCTGACTTCTGAGGAGCAGGAAATAGCTTGTTCATTAACTAAAACTGATTGTTTAAAAGCTGATATAGTGTGGCATTTGAATCATTGCATTAGATGCATGTGCTTCTCATTAAAATAAAATATATGCAGACCAAAGTCATGAAGCAAACAAAAAGCTTCATGATCTGCAAGGTTTTGCTGTTATCAAAAAATCACCAGTCGAGTTTCTGACCAAAAATGTTTTAAATGGGATTAAGAGCTATTTTGTGTTTTCCAGAATACTTACTAATTATAATAACAAGATACCTTTGCCTAAACAGATGGGAACTATAAATGGTGAACCAACAGAGCAATATTAGACGATAATTAGGCTCCTTTACATTAGTGAGGGCCAGAAGCAATAGGCCCTGCACCCGGGAAAAGCGAAGTCACTTAAAAAGGTAACGGTGTAAGTGGATCAGAGCTGATTTAAATTAAAGTACCCGGCAGCTTGTTCTAATGAAGTGGTTACAGCAGAGTAATTCACTTGCGTCCTTCTCTGGTTGCTTCTGCCAGTTGAATGCTGGGATCAGCGAGAAAGAATGTTAATTCGCTCTCACTATCCTTATCCGCTTAGTAGTGTTACTCAGGGTCGTGGCACCTTTCACTCACACACTCACACCTCTGTATATGTCTTTGGATAATGGGAGGAAACCAGAGAACCTGGAATAAATCTGCACTGACGGAGGGTCCTCACAGTAAATTCTGCACACAAGGTGGAGTTTTTCCTTGTGTGCAGAAACGGTCAAAGTGTTGGGCCTGTCAAAGCCCATTCAGACTTACTGTATGTGATTTGGGGCTATATAAGAACTAAATGTTGTTGCAGAAAAAAGCAGACAATGCTTTCCATTTCCATTTATGGTGATGTCCAGAGCGTCTTGTTTCAGGTTACCTTCAGTTCTGGTTCACAAGGACCCCAACTATAAATACAATCACTCAATGCACTCTGTTGTAGCTTTTCTTACAGAAGTCACACTATAAGAAAGTTAGTCTAAGTATTGTATTGCTTTCATCCAAATTATTAACATTCTGAATTAGATAAATTTTTTCTGCTTATATAATATTTAACTAATGAAACCCTTACTACCAAACACATAATGGACTGTGTAGTACACCATGACTATACACTTGAGCTGCATCAGAATTGACATCATCAGCTCATTTTAATCCTTTTAAGACAACCCCCCCTCCATGCTCCACTAGATTGGAAGAAATGAATTGTTTATTTCCCTCCCAGACAGCCTTTGGGTGCCGTGGTGTGGATTTCACTGCTCGTGTATGCTGTAAAAATGCCTTCTCAAATGAATTTATGAATTTTGGATTGATACGTCATTTTCACATTCGCCAGATACGCGATGCCGCGTGGCGCATTGTCTTAATGAAAATGCTACAAAATGTCTGCGTGTGATTGACAATCAAAAGAACTTCCTGAATAAAACATTACAAGCCCTTCATGAAAAGAGCAACGCGAGCCGGCGTGTCTCGCATGCATTTCTCACTCAATCACAACCCTCCACGGAGAATCAGGATGCTCCCGAGGACAATAGCCAGAGGACATTGATTCACGCTGGCCGCACGTAATGCGGAAGGCATGCAGGGCATCATAAAACACCAAAATAATACACGTGTTTACCCTGTTATGTCTGTCTCGTTCTGCCATATCCACTTTCCCCACTCACTCAGTACCAATAAAGGTTCCTGGCTGCTTTGTAAATACCCACAACAGCAGCAGGGCCGTTGATAGGCCTGCATGGAGAAACGGCAATCTAATATTGGGGCCGCACTGGTCTGTTTCAGAGTGTGTTGGTGCTGGTGATGAGTGATGAGCGATTATTATTATGTCCATGGGCCGTTGGCTGAAATATCCCAATGGGAGAACTGCTGAGGAGTTTAGGCGGATTGATCTGCTGCCACATCCAGACAAACAGGAGAGACTCTGTTGCCACTGTGTGACATCTGGGTGTCAGAACTAAGTGCAAACGTGTGAACTCCTTGCTGGGCACTACAGCAATCAGTCGGTGTGTAGTCCGTAGAAAGGCATGATGATTGGTATGGACTGCCACTTGCTCAACCAGCAGCACCCCCTCCCCATATGTTCTTCAGCTTTGCCTTTTGGATGAAGATTGCCCTTTCCATCAAAACGGGGGCCATTCCCTCTTCATTGGAAGCTGAGATAATCCTCCAAGAGTCTTGCGTCAACCTGCTGCGGTTTTTGAAGCTCCTCTGTGGTTCGCTGGAGCTGGGCTGCTAAGCGGCTTCGCAGCTTCCCCCTCCCTCAGCTCTGCATTGGGATTTAAACACCACCTGGACTGAAGGTGAGTGCAGAATCAGCTTCAGCCAGCAGCTTGAGAGAAGCCACTGAAAAGAGTTTTTAGTCATGTGCTGGGAGGAATTTACAAATGGTGACGACATCCAACTGAAATCAACATGAAATAAAAACTAGACATGTTAAATGTTATATGTGCATACATTATTATGGAAGACAGTGACACAGACAGTAACGCAGTGTGATGATATTTTTCTGTGTCACTAGATTGCAGTCATCAAGTCGAAATTCTTTTTGGTGTCAGAATAGAATTAGTTGTGATTTGGAGACATTTTAATTTTTTTTTTTTTTCAATATTCTAATATTCTAACCCAGTTAGACATGTAATGGCGCGAAAAAAAAGGCTTGATGGCCCAAAAAACAGACAGAAATCACCTCTACTACCGCACACAGCATACAGGACACAATGTGCGTGTCCTGCTGGGGCACTTTTAAAGGAGCCTAATGATCTGGACCCAACACTCACGTAAAATGGGTGCCACCTAGGTGAGCCCAAGGGCACAGGGGCATCATTGCATGCCCTGTATTTAATCAGTCATCATGGCATTTACTGGCAGCCACTTCGTTCATGCCCTTTTTAAAATTTATTTTTACTGGCCAAGATTTGACAGACAAATAATGTGTGGCACTTGGGTTTTTATATCAAATTCTATCAAGTGTTTCATTTTTATTCACCTCTTACAGATATATTTTATTTGCCTGTAAAATGAAACCCGTGTTCCGAGAACAACTCCAGCCACAGTGGTTTGCCCTATTAAAATATATATATATATATATCCCAAAACGTAAAACTGATCACCCAGAAAACAACATCCATCCAGAATACAACAAAACACATCATTAAACATTATTCAAAGTCTTGACCCGCATGTGCTTATTTTGAGACATTTCCATTTTCCAAAGATCACTCATCAAGCAACGTAGTTCCTTATATTAAGTGTAGTATGCTGCATGTCTCAGTAAGCTGTTTAAAGTTACCCCAAAGTGAGTAGAAGTCGGACTGCTAAAAGCGGTGTATGTGTTCTAATGTGATTTTATTTTTTCGTATTATTTTTCTGTACTCTTAAGTTTCATGTAAAGGGACATTGCGTACCTATGATTAAAATGTATTATTATTGTTAAAAAGTAAAAGAGATAATTCATTTTAAGAAAGTGTTCAAAAAGATTTGCATGCCAGTTCAGATCATGTTTGTAGTTAAAATACATAATTAAACAGTGATTAGATGTTTGCAGAGGATTTGGGTGTTTTGAGTGTTTCCACAGACTTTTTAAGTTATTTCTGCATCTACAAATGCAGAGGATTTTTTCTACATTTGTATGTTTTTTCGATTAGCATTTTTTTGCACACAGTATGTATGTTGCCTGTTGAGATAAAAGAAAACGACATACTTTTTAGTTTCTTTCACTGAAAGCATGCATATTAAGGACCCTCAGTTGTGTCTTCAAAACAGGATCTACACAGGACAGCAATTACAGTGTGAGCATTACTGGAGAGTAACCAGGCAACAAGAGTAAATTTATTTATTTATTTATTTATCCATCCATTCATTAGTGGTACATCAAAAATAATGTGCTTAAATGCACGGGCCTCAGCCAAATGATTCAGCCTTCCACAGAGCCTTTGAACAGGAAAAAGTCTGAATCAGAAGGCACAATAAAGCAGGCATACATCAAACAAGAGAAGATTACACAATAGTTGGAAGCATGTAGAACTCTGAGATCAATACCACAGCGGTTTAGGGAGCTGTAAAAATAGGGTCCTATGTGAAGGACATTTTGTACAGGAACAGACACTTTACAAAAGGACACTACAAAAGGATAAGTAATATGATTTTTTTAGCGTTCCTCGAGAGCCATGATAAGATAAAGAAGTTTAGATATTTCACGGGTTCACTTTCTACAGCTACTCTACACATAATTAACAGAAATAAGCATCAGGTTGCCACATGCGCCAATCGTAAATAGCACAGCGGAATATGCTATAGGGAGGAGGAGAAGCCTCGCCAGCATTTTAATTTTGGAACAACGGCCCGGAGGCAGACAAGGCCGGGGTCCGGCATAATCTTGTTTGGCCCCCCCCTGTCATTGGTTTTCCCTCATTGCTGCTCGCCTTTGACATCGACTGACCCTGCCTCTTAACGGCTGCCTCGCCCGAATCTTCTTGGGAATTTGCCCCATGCCTGACTATCATTTGTGGATCCCAATGTTGCCAACTGAATGCCTGTCCGACGACTACTCTTCCGCCTCGCGTTCGGACTCCTCGGACACCTTGCCGTTTGCTGACCCATGGCGATAGACCATTCTTCTGCACACCTCCGTTCGCAATGATTACGCCATAGTAACCACAGACCCTGTTTCTAACTCGTGTGCGACCCGCCGCTGCCGCCAAGCGGTTGCCTGAACTGTTCGCCTCCACCGAGCATTCTCGCTCCTGCTCCACCTTCCCCTCCCTGGCTGCCTGCCTGCGCCACCCCAAGCGCCCACGTCCTGCTGCTTCCCCTCCCAGGCCCAGCCCGTGACAAGGAATGTAGGACGGGTTATTCCATTTCCATTATGTTAACTAACCTTCCTCTCAATAATTTGTGATGGAGTAGCCTGTTTACTGAGACCCTAGTTCCTCCCTGAAGACCTCTGCCGCAGCTGGCCTGTCTCCTCCAACTGAGATTCTTACACTCTGCCCTGCAACTCTTTCCAGCACTCGGCTTCATCTCTTTCTCTCTCTATCTCTGCACGGTTGTGAGCGTGCTCACCTTGCTGTGAACCAATAAAAGCACTTCAAGTTGTGTCAGGCAAAAATGAGAGGCTGGCAGACCCACAACTGAGTGGAAGAACAGTTGTTTAAGTGCAGGATTTGATTTGTGGAGGTCTACAGAGACACATCCATTACTGTGAGGGAATGTCCATGGAGTAAAAGTAGGTTAGGCAACACTGTAGATTAAAAACATATTTTTTCATTAGTGAACAATCATCAATTAATGGGCTCTTTATGTTAACAAATGCAACAGGTGGTTTCCATGGAGAGCACCATCTTGCACCATCCGTTTTGTTTTCTTTACAGTAGTCATAACCTGGAAAACAATTCCACAGCTTTCACTTAAATTGGCAGCTTAAATGTAAGATATTGTAGGTTCTAATCTTCGCTTGGAAAGGAAGGAGTTTTCACTTGGTTGCAATCTGCAATTTCACAGATTTTTAAAGGACCCAACTGAAAATTCCTATCCCCTATTCTAAAAGTGAGTCCTCCAAAGACATCAGTGTACATTTTATGATTATGATCATTATGCAATGTGCATTGCATTATTTCCTCCAGAAAGATTAATGTACATTGCTTGATTACTGCTGAAGACCATGAGACTCTATTGTCTGATCTTTAGCACATCCAATGTGATTTAGATATAAAGTAGAATTTTCTGCACTACTCTTTATGGCATTCGTCTCTTGTGCAAGTGGCTTGTTTACTCCCACTTTACGTTGGCCCGGACTTGCGGAAGACTCCAGACCCAGTCACACGCAATGGGTGCATAGGCACTCACTTTTATTGCACAGCATTTAATTTATTCATTGCTGTCAGGATGCAAAGAGAATTTCAGGAAATATATCAAGAAAATGCAGGGCAGATTGCCGACCCTGGCTATAAATTCCATTAATCATCCCCATCCCGTGGTGGGGAAATGAAATAAAATCCTTGTCTTTATTTTAATTATTTTGGCATTGGTGTTTCTTGAGCAGGTGGCTGTGCGTAGGTTTGATAGGGCCGGCGGATTCGTTCCAGGGCCACTCTACCAGAAATCAAATTTGCCTTTCTGGTCTGCGAAAAAATCCCCACTTGCATGCACTTTAGATGTACTGGCACTGGAGCATTTACTCTGCCTGATTTTAATTTCATGATATCTTCAGACGAAGAAGAAATATGGGAAGTGGGAGATGTGTAGTTATGCTTTTCTGCAAGTGCTATTAAGAACAACTTTATATGGTTTATAAGTTCATATTTTGGGTTGATGTTTTAATATGATTCATGTTATGTTTGCAAAATGCCAAAAAAATAGAATAATCCCTGACCGGCAAAAAGGGAGCAAATTGTACATTCTTTATAAACTGATGGAAATGACGGGCACCATCTGAGTCTGTAAATCTGTAGTCTGTGTAATGTTCTTATTGTTTCCATTCCCAACTCAGCCCTAATTAATACTCCGTTATTTAGCATTTATGGCATTTCCAAATCAGCAGTGACAGGGACAGTCCCCCTGGACCAACTCATGGTTGTGTGTCTTGCTCAGGAACACAATGGCAGTAAGTGGGGTAAGAACCAGTGACTTTGTGTCTTCTGGTCCTTAGTCGAGTGTGTTACCCACTAGGTAACTACCACCACTCTCAGAAAACCAACACAATCCAAGCATGGCCTTATCTATGACTGAAGTATTGTTAGCGAACATATTTGTCAATTTATGTTTCAGTTCTATGTAATTTCTCTGTTGAGATAGACCGGATTCGAATCCAGGCTCCAGCTTTGTATACACAGTAGGTGAACTGGCAAAGAGACGCTAATGTGGGTGGGCAGTGCATCTCTGTTTCTCCCTGATTCATGCACTGTCCCACGGAACATAACTATAGCACATTTCTCCCAGTTTCGCTTCGCACGACACCGATACCTCGGTGAATGCATGATGAAGCATCATCCCATATTTGAACATGCACCATTAACCTCTCCAGCAGGCATCATCCATTTACTGTGCTACACAGACACACTTTCAGACCATAAGTTCTAGACCAGTGGCTTGAGGGTTGAATTTCCTATAGCTCACGGTTCAGACTAAAACCAAAGAAAATTAGACTCGGAAAAGAACATTTTACTCTGTAATACATAATAGAACAGTTCTTGGGTTTGTAAATGCTGACTATCTAGTACTGGAGGATCATGATAACGCATTGGATTTTGTTCTCCTCAAGGGCAATGACACTAATTAAGCTGGTTATGTAGTAACTACCATGACTGAAGGACATTTGTATTGATGTACATGAAGGCTGTGGATGTATCTGAGCCAGCAGTGGGACAGTGATTCTCTTGCTAATAGAGAACCTAGAAAGGCCTGAGTAAGGTAAACAGCGTTCATCCTCAAGTCTTCTAAGCCAGTCCATGAGAAATGAGACAGGGGGGTAATGATCCATAATATTAAAATAATTGCTTATGTTTAAATGTGCAACTTAGAATTTACCACAGTCATTCTCAAATGTGTTAATTTAAAGGAAAATGCACACCGTCGCATTTGCATTCAGTCCTGAGGCTGTGTTTACACAGCGTTATGTGCACCACATGTAAGTCTTTACACAGGGGGTCCGTGTTTGAGTTCAAATGAAGTGCATCATGTGGGCTATAGGAAATGAACAGTCTTAGCCTTGCTATTTAACAAAGCAAAAGCAACACAGTCAGCACTATTATGTTACATTGCATTCATATTCTATAATAAAGCCAATGACAAAACCTGTAGGACAGTCTGTCATTGATTTAAATGTGCCACCTCTGCCAAGGCGTATGTGCACTATTCATTTATATTTACAACATTTAGCAGATGTCCTTATCCAGAGTGACTTACAATCAGTAGCTACAGGGACAGTCCCCCTGGAGACACTCAGGATTAAGTGTCTTGCTCAAAGACAGAGTGGTAGTACATGGGGTTTGAACCTGTGACTTTGTGGTCTTGTGTTACCAACTAGGCTACGACCACCATTCACACTGCAATTAAAATACACTACAGGTTGATTATTAGAGACGTCAATTTTAAGGCATTAACTGCAAAGATCAGGGAAGATGTCAGTTGTGAGAGATCCCTGCATTTGTGTTGGAGGTCAGCTCTGCAGACTCCGAATCAAATGAGGTGTCATGACGAGAAAGTCCTTGTCGGGGGAGGATGTCTTCCTGTATCTGGATAAGGCAGAGACATCAAAGGACAATCCTGATTGGTCTATGGCAACATTTTGGGGGGTCAAATGTCAAGTATAAAAGATTTTTCTCTTGTGGGCTGTGCTCTGTTTCTTCTGGGCCAGGCTGCCTCTCTGAAGCCTGGTTCCTGGCTTTTCTCTCTCTTCGTCTATACTTTTCTCCTTTCTTTTATTTAGGGTTTTTCTGTAACATTGGTAGCGGTTTTTACATACAATATTTCCATATAACTGCAATAGTAATCTACCGGTGTTAATAAATTAGAAACCTTTTATTCTTGTAACCTTTTTTATGCCATGCCTTTTTATGTCCAGATACAGTGCTTGTCTTGTTTGTTACACTCGTTACACTGGGGAGGATACATATCCATGCCAATGGGACCTGGAAAGGGAATGTGATGAGGAACCTTTAACCCTGATGTACAAGAGGGGTAACGGCAAGTGCACATTGTGGGATTGGGACTACCACGGAGCCCACAGCTACACATAGACACCAAGACTCTAATAATCAGGAGATGGGGAGTGTTCTAATGTTCTCATTTCTTTTTCCATTTTGAGCATTTACGCCTCCTCAATCCTTCACCCACATGGCATGACAATGAGTGTCACTCCACATGAATGAATGCTGGCAACCCTCTTGAAAAAGCAATACACAAGGGTTGTCACTGCTATAGAGTTGATAGCCATATTGTTGACATGCCATAAAGCTCAATCCTTGCACACCCCCACCCCATGCCCCCTCCCTTTTCCTCTGCTTGTTCATTGCAACTGCCTGTGTTATGCTTTTCCCTCTGATTTTCACCCATTTGTTAAATTTACAGGTAAAAGCCTCCCTCTAATCGGCATTAATCCTCTCAATCAAGCAGCCATCTGCTCTCAAGTGCCTCTTTTCCCTTCTCTTCCAGATTTGCTCTCACAGCCATCAGAATAATGCTACTCTGCATTGGCATGATCAGCGCATCTTCCTGCAACTCATGTGTGCCATCTGACTTTTTTTGCAAGAAACTTTGCCCTGTCACTTATAGTTATCCTGTGAGTCCCAAGTCATCAGACGGCTGGAAGTATGGCGGAATAAGAAAGCGTGTTAAATCTCTTCCCCTCTCATCCGCTCCCTTTGCTCTGGATCCCTCGGTGAGTGAAGCGCTCGCAGAACTGACACAATCTGACGGCTCCTTAATCATCCCGTGGGTCTGGCCTAATGAAGCGGCAGCCGGAGCCCGTCGCTCCGCCAGCAGCGTGCCGTTCGCATCGCTCAGCGGCGGACGAGTCGGGAAAGGGAAACGCCCTGTGGATTTGGGGTTTTTAATTCCCAGAGTGTGTGAACTTGTTCTTACACTCCGCTGGCCTGTTGCATTTCTCGTCACCCCCCTCCAGGCGAATGATTACAGCGTCTGTGATCAAGCCCTTGACGGCTCCTTCGAATGGCTCGCGTCAACGACAGCCGCAAACCAAAACTGGAATGAGTCCTGGCTCCAGTTGGTGACAGCGTCAGTTGAGACGAATAATCAGGATATTAACTTACGGAACAGAATGGCATTCGGACCAAAGCAAACAACTGGGCATCTAAACGGTAAAGGAAATGCTAATTCATGCTAATCATGCATTGACAGCATTGACATACAGCTGAAATAACTGTGCATTGGGGGGGGGACATGAATATGCATCAAGGAGAGGGAAAGGGGCTTTTCGGAAGCACAAGGGCATTTGGTTGACTGCATGTCCAGACCTTTGCAGAGAATAGCTTTGGCTTTTCCGACTGTGCGTTGTATAATTTTGCTGAATGCATTGGAAAACAAATAATCTGTGCTGAACTAGTGTAGCATAGCAAAAAAAGGGTTATTCCAATGCGCTGTGCATTGTTATACGCCGCTCCCTGATCCCAGCCTGTGAGATGTGATCTGATTTAGGAGGAAGCGTACATTTCTCCGGGGGATTTGCCAAACTGGCGCGCTGCTCCATTGGCATGCTGGCCATGCCCCATTAGCATTAGCTCTATTTACAGGATAGCTTGAAAGGGGCGAGAATGGTTCCCTGTGGAACCATTCTTCACTATTTCTATATTCCTCGTTCTTGATAAGCATGAACACTTTTTGCCAAACCAGCATTACTTACAGGCAGTTTAAATATGTATACATAATCAGATCTCCTTTTATAATAAATTACTTGCTTAGGATAAAAACATGCTGTGTTAGGGAATAAACAGCAACAAAACCAGTGAAAACTAGTATTTTCAGTTGTGGATAAGATTATTTATTATCTGAACTAACTTTTCCACATGTTTAAACCTACATGCATAGCTTATTACCATGTAGTGGCAATACAGATTATTGTAATTAACATTACCTGTTATCTTAATTACCAAAACGCTGAGAAATAAAAATGCAAAACTGTATGTAAAGCCCAGCAGGGCATTTCCACAAAGCTGGAAAACAGCGTGTAATTCCACGCTCACAGCCTATGACAGCTGTGGGGTTCTTTGGAGGCTATGCATGAAAAACATGTCAGTAAAGGTCAAGTAAAATGTTCTTGGTCTGATAATGACATGCAAATAAATTGTCAAGTCTAATTTTAGTAATATATGTATGGAACATCACACAACCTTGGTGCATCTTCTAAATTTTCCCGCTCCATGAACTTCAAACAGTCATCTACCAAGCAGTCATCTTCCGTATCTCAGTAGGGTACCTCTGGCCTCATCACTCTCCAGTGTCTGGCCATGCATCACATCAAAGGCCTGGGGACAGCAGCAGCATCCTTCTCCTCATGTGGAAGCCCTGTATTCAAGGCAGTGGCTAAACATTTGAACAGAAGGACTGGGGTGGACCAAAAATCCCTTTGAGACCAATTGCATACGCTCTCCCCCGTCTACCCAGACACACATTAAACACCAGTATTATGAGCTGGAGTTTTAAGTGTTTCACTTACATTCTGGTAATGTTTGATTTAAGCTTTTAGAAGGTTCTAAATTACATCAACATTACATATTACATAAATAACATTCTTATGCCACATAAAATTACGATTACTATTACAAGACTACAATTACTATTGTGAAACAAAAATTTAGGACAGTGGAGTAAGCCTGAAAATAAATGACACAGCGAATGGCATAATTCATTTTATAATGTGATTATAGCAACACAGCAGTTTATCTGCCAGAATAATCAGCCGGGATTGAAACTATAGTGGGAAAACTGGCTTTTAGACTCAGGTTACAATACTCCAGAGTGTGTAATGCACTGCCAGTCACATTTCGACATTTCCCCCCAGCATCTTCCATTTTTCAAAATAAGGTTCAAATAACCTAAAGGGAACATCACAAAAACAGTCCTTAAATCTAACCAGTGTTCCCAGGGACACTGAATAATTTCCACTGAATTATAATCACAAGAAAGGTAAATTAATTCTCCAACATACAATTAATACGTAACAAGTGAAACTGCTGAAACCGAAGCACTCTGTTGTAAATTCAAACTCTGTTTAATTTTGTTGTAAATTGAAAAGAACCATTAAAATGAAACTACATCAAGGTCGGTTTCTGAACGTAGCAGTTCAGGAGTTTTTAATTTAGATAAAGCTCAGCAGTGCTTGTTGGAAGCATTCTGTCCTGAGGACACAGCCTGTCTGTTGTTCACCCTTCCTGAGCCTTTAGTGTGAGAACGATACAGTCCAGATATTCATTTACTGTAGCTGGCCATTGCCGTAGGGATGACTCTGGTGCCTTTTATGGAAAAGAATATTGTTTCAGTTGAAAAGAAATAATATTCTTTATAAGTTTCCATTTGAAGTAATAGATTGGGTAGAAGGTGAAAGGGAACAAAAGTAAAGATATTTCAATAAAACGATTGCCATTTATAGAACCAAAAATCACTTTTGTCCCTGCCGTGCCGTTCAGAAGCAGCTTAATTGATTTCATTATACAGTCAATTTAACTTTGCACTGTGCACCAATTGAATGGCTGACAAATTAACAGAACATCATGGCACAATGAAAACAGTTTAAGCAGATCTATACATGTGTGTCATCTTCACAAAGGCCAAGGAAAAAAGAACAAACACATCTACAGCCAATTTATAATCACCCAAAATGTCGACATTTGCATGTGCCGTTCCTAACGCCCCACAAATATCGAGCCTGAGGCAAAGAACAGCAGTTAAAACATGGGGAACGTAGTACACCGAACAAATGTAAATGTTTAAACAAGTGAACAATTTAGAACCAATCTAGAGATGATTTTAAAGTCAGGATCAATACCAGGGACATGGGGAGAAAATCTGTGCCACAACTGCAAAGGAACATGCCATGCAAAGCCAATGGAGATGATAACATCAAGGGGAGAAACACCAATTATCCAAATAGCTTGTTAAAGAAATAAAACTTCTCTGCACAATGCATTCTTTTACATGTTTGACTCCCAGGAAGTTGCCACAGACCAGAATGTTTAGTTTAATTTTTAGCTCCCTTGGACTCTCCTGCTTGGGGGTGTCGCATCCCAACATAGACACAAGTGGGGTACCCCAAACAAATGGCTGGCCTTTCACACCTCTTGCTCGGGGGGAGGCATTTGTCAAAGATATGGAGAACACAGAGGCGATGAGACTCTACGCAAGACAAAAGTGCAGAATGACAAGGACTTGTGACTTCCCATCTTACAATCTCATTGAGAGTTTTATGTCTGGTGACAAGCACTGACTGACAAGCACAAGGTTCAACAAAAACTTTAATCAAACTAGGATAATCTGAGTCCTAGAATTACTTACAAAATACATTATCATTGATTATTTACATTTAAATTCAATCATTACTCAATTAATTACATTTAGATTGTTACATATGAAGGACATTAGACAGTGGATGCTCACCAACTTTCTCCTGTTAAACCCTGACAAGACAGAAGCTCTCGTACTTGGGCCTCAAGCAGCCAGGCATAAGATGGCTGACTACATCATAACCCTGGATAGCCTTTCTATTTCACCAAGTATTGAAGTAAAGGATCTAGGTGTCATTTACATTCATGGCATTTATGAGACGCCCTTACCCAGAGCGACTTACAATCAGTAGTTACGGGGACAGTCCCCCTTGGAGCAACTTAGGGTTAAGTATCTTGCTCAGTGACACAATGGTAGTAAGTGGGATCTGAACCTGGTTCTTCTGGTTCATAGGCGATTGTGTTACCCACTAGTCTACTACCAATCTTTCCCACTCATGTAGATTCCTTCTCTACAATATCAGACGAATCCGACCTTATCTGTCAACCCAGGCCACCCAACTACTGGTTCAGTCCTTAGTAATCTCAAGACTGGATTACTGTAACTCCCTTCTAGCTGGTCTACCACTATGTACCATCCGACCTCTACAACTAATACAAAATGCAGCAGCACGACTAATCTTCAACCTTCCCAAATTCTCCCACACCACCCCTCTGCTACGTTCCCTCCACTGGCTCCCAGTAGCTGCACGCATCAGGTTCAAAATACTGATGCTGGCCTACAAAGCCAAACATGGAGTAGCACCATCCTACCTCACAGCCCTTATTACACCTCAGCACTGCACCTCGTATACTCCAAGCCTCCAATACTGCTCGCCTGGTCCCTCCATCTCTGAAGGTAAAAGGAAAACATTCATCGAGACTCTTCTCCGTCTTGGCCCCTCGGTGGTGGAATGAACTTACCCTCGAGGTCAGAACAGCTCAGTCACTGAGCACCTTCAAACGACAGCTCAAGACCTTCCTCTTTAAAGAATATTTAGATTAAATTGTAATTTTCTTGTTGTCGAACTTGTGTACAGAATCTACAAGTGAATAAAATAGATGTATTCATAGTTGGGGTCTTAGTGAACCGGAATTGATCTCTTCATCGATGGTAACTGTACTACCACCCTATTGTCTAGGCTACTACCACTTATTGTCATCATTGATGCAGGTCTCTCATTCAATTCGCACGTAGATAATGTCACTAGGATAGCATTCTTTCACCTTAGAAATATTGCAAAAATAAGAAATATAATTGCAATGCATGATGCAGAAAAGTTGGTCCATGCATTAATTACATCAAGGTTAGATTTCTGCAACTGTCACGGCCAATACACCTGCAGCCCACCAGAGAGTGCCAGACCAGCCGGGGAGACGGCAACCCGGAAACGGAAGTGAGAGCGGGCAGAGCCAAGTATAAAAACTAGGTGACACTGAGGAGACACTGCCCGCTCTTTGATGAATTTATTTCCAGAGACGGCAGCCCTATTTCCCCACGCTCGACTGATTAGAGATCCATGACCACGACCTTTGCCTGTCCCCGACCTAGAACTTTGCCTGCCCCTCTTATGACTTGGCCCGCAATACCTGAGTGAACTTTTTGTTCTTTACGACCCTCCACGCCCCCTGCGATCAACGGGTGCGGGGTCACTACTGGTACTAAAAGTGCAGAAGGTCACAGCTGGGAGCAGATCCTTCTCCTATAGAGCTCCGCAGTTGTGGAACAGCTTGCCTGTCAGTGTCCGGGACTCAGACACAGTCTTAGTGTTTAAATCCAATCTCAAAACCTATCTGTTTTCTCTGGCTTTTTGTTAAAGTCCCAGACACTCATTTCACTTCACTTTGACACAGTGTCAATTATAAAGTCCAGTTTATCACACAGTCCCCCTGTTAGACACAGACAGTGTTAAATTCACCCTAGTTAGGCTGTCCTAGTTAGGGTACCGGGACACTATAGCACCAATATACCACTATCACCACATGTTTCAGTATCGGTCGTACAGTGCAACCTGTTTCTGTTTGTTTTTCTCCGAGACACGGAATCAAGCGTCCAGACTACTGGCAGAACCCAGTGAAGAGACCAGCAGATAAATCCTGGTTCCTGACAACTGCTAAACGGGGACATACCATGAAATGAACCAGAGGGTCACCATAGCCACCACCACCGTTACAACTACAGCTTCAGGGATCTTCCAAACACCATGTAATGGACATGTAATGTAGACCATGACACTGGCCTACACCCTGCAGGGAGGTATGTACCTGGCCCAAGTCCCAGGATACCCCAGGTAAGGCCCTGTGTTTTCTAGCGAATCTTAGTTGCAATTTCCGATTTCATGTGACTCCAGCAGGTTTCATAGTCACAGGTTTTAACTGCTTTTAGCATTGTGTCACAGTTCTGACTGTAGGGGGTGCTTCATGCCTCGTGCTGGTCTGGAGGACAAGTGGTGGCCTAGCGGTTAAGGAAGCCCCCCCCGTAATCAGAAGGTTGCCGGTTTGAATCCCGAGCCTCCAAGCTGCCACTGAGGTCCCCTTGATCAGGATACTGTCCCCACACACTGCTCCCTGGGCGCATGTCATGGCTGCCCACTGCTCACCAAAGGTGATGGTTAAAAGCAGAAGATACATTTCGTTGAGTCACCGTGTGTTGTGTTTCACAATGGCAATCACTTCACTTCACGGTGTCCATGTTGTCGTCCTAATTACCTGACTGTGTGTACCTGACGTTCCATGTAGAAATACTGCCTCAGTGTAGTCCACAATGTATGTTTTTGTTTCACAGGTCCTGTATTCTGTGATTCTGGTATTAATAAAACCCCTGTCTGCAATTTCGTCCTTCCTTCCTGACTCGCTGTCTCTGATACACTGATTTAAGGCTTCATTGTAAAATATGCACTTGTACACATACAGACTAACATACATTTGAAAAAACATACTTTAGAAAAGCACATTCACAAATTCAATAAATTCTGACTGGGTAGTAGAGTTCATATCAGGTATCAGTTCCACCTTGGTCTTTTGCATTTTCCTATATGAACCATTCATGGAAAGAATATATATGGCAATTTCAAAAGTTGAAAATAAAATTGAAACGTAAATTAAATGTAAGCTATCCATTTTTAAAATGCCTTTAAGGCCTTAAATTCTGACTTTTGATCCTATGCTACATGTCATGGGGAAGATACAGTTGATAAAGGAATTCCCACTGTGGAATGAATGCACCATGTCATTTGGGACTAAGAGTTGCCGATTCACTTCAACAAAGCCCAAAGCCCAGCAGAACAAATCTCCAAGATTTGATTCTTTATTTCTTTCCCTGTCACAGACATCTTTTTTTAAGCTTTTGTGATGATAAACATCACGTCAGCTCGGTCTTTTCATCTTATCTGCCTCTTGTCTTTGAGAAGGGAGGCTGCCCTCATTGAGGAAGGCATCAATAAATCCCTTCCCCCAAGCTATAAAGTGACATTCATGACACGGTGGTTATGTTGTGACAAGCAAAAGACCATGACATATTCATCAGACGGCATATCCACTCGATGGTGTGCGCCTTTGTTTTCTCCTTCATAACTATGGAAGGGGGATAAAGTAATGAAATAATATTTTACCCCAGATGCAGTGAAATGCAACAAAATTCACCACCTCTCTCTGAACTGATCAACATGCCTCTTTCCCTCATGGTGATTCGGAGGTCACGGATCCCCTCAGGGCATGACGCATGCCAAAAGCAGAGTGCAGAACAGCGGGGGCCAGAATGGAGGTTAGGATTGTATTAGAAGGGACCATGCCAAGGCTCAAGGCCCAACCCCTGGGGTGCCGTCCTGATTGCGGGGCAAGGTTGGAATCCCCCTCTGAGCTTAGAAACAGGCAGTTTCGAGGCTGAAAATTGCATTTTTTTCAGAGTGGGGTCAACGCACTCCACAAACGTTTGGGGAGAATTACGATTTGTCTCTGACCTTATCCAAACCTATGTGAACAAAAAAAGATACAGGGGAGAGTTTCAACGTGGTAAATAAGACATCGCCCGTGGTGATGTTCATAAATTCACTATTCAACCAATCAGAATTCTGTCTGTATGTTTAATAGACAGACATGTTTGTGTAGCAGATGAGATTGTGTTGGTGATTATGGTATTGTGAACCATTAGTTATAAGCAGAAGAAAGGGAGCAAACTTGACCTTGTCTATCTAATGTCATTCCCACCAGAAGATGCTACTATAGCAACAAACATTTCGGCATTAATGTCTGAGCGACACCTCCAACTCAACCTATCCAAAACCAAGATTCTGATCTTTCCGGGCAACAATTCCCCTCAGCAAAACCTTTCAATTCAAATTGGCTCGTTACTGTTAACACCCACGGCATCTGCAAAAAGCCTTGGAGTTTGGATAGATGACAAACTGAGTTTGGACCATCACGTTGCTGCGATCTCCAGATCTTGCAGGTTCACTCTCTACAACATTTGCAAGATTAGGCCTTTTCTCTCGCAACAGGCTACACAGCTCCTCGCCCAGGCAATGGTCATATCCAAACTCAACTATTGTAACTCTCTCCTGGCTGGAGCCTCTGCAGTCACCATAAAACCACTCCAGATGATCCAAAATGTGGCAGCCCGTCTCATCTTCAATCAGCCAAAATACACCCATATTACACCTCTTCTCTCTCCACTGGCTCCTGGTAGCTGCTCGCATTGAGTTCAAATCCTTGATGCTGCCTACAGGGCTGTAAATGGAACTGCACCCTCCTACATCAATACAATACTACCTAGCTACACTCCTGCACGCTCTCTCAGATCGGCAAACGAAAGGAGACTAAAAATTCCTTCTTCACGGGGTCTCCGATTCCAATCATCTCTGTTCTCCGTTGTTGTCCCTGGCTGGTGGAACAACCTGCCCTCCTCCACACGACTAGCCGAGACTATCACCACTTTCAAGAAGCAGGTGAAAACCCTCTTGTTCAAAAAGTATTACAGACAAATCTAACACTTACACACGCACATGCGTGTATATACAAAAATGTATATTTTATACATATTCTAGCACTTAACAATCTCTTTGCATGCTCTTCGCATGCTCTATATTGTGTGTGTTAAAATTATGTGAGAGCTGTCAGTCATCTCAATTGGCTCCACCCATTTAAAACATATTTTTATTAAGATCATTACATTACAAGTGACAAAAGTTAATTCACAGTGTCACAAAAATAATGACTCCCATACAGAAAGGCTGGGCCGGTAGTTAGTTCCTCTTCTTTAAGACAAAGCTATTCTTGTTATTATCTGTTTATTTCAGATCTATTGTAGCACTTTGAAAATACATTGAATTGTTTTGTATTTGGCATAATGGAATTTGCATATTATACATTTGCATGTAAATATACAACCTGAATTTGTCAAAATAAGTCATGAAACAATCAGATGAAATAAAAACTACAAAGTGAAGAGAATTTAATTCATGGTGTTTGATTTTTATTTAAAACCCTCATGTCTGTATCTTCAAATAGACATAATATGGTATTAGACCTGTACCTTGTGAAGAATCTGAGGGAAAATCTGATTATGAATGCAGCCAAAGCCACACAAAAGCTGTGAAAGCAAGCAAATTAGTCTTTGTTTTCCCGCCTGCGGTGTGGGTGGCACCGGGCTTGTCTGCTGAGCGCATCATCCTGGTGGGATTCACAGCCTGCAAGGCGACAGCAGTGCAATAAAAACACTTATGTCAGGTAAGCCACCCAAAATGAAAGCCACGTCACTTCTGCAATGTGTGTGTGTTTGTATGCTGTGTGTGTGTGTGTGTACCAGAGCACTAACAATTCCAGCCGTGAGCGAAATAAAGACAGTGAGAAAGAGAAGATATGTAGGTCAGAATGCGCCAGCGCTCTATTACCTCCAGGGAAGCGCACATAAAGTACCTGTGGAGTCACGATCTATGCAAATGCAGAACCCCTGCGCTGCATCTGTTTACCGAGACCCTGGGCTAATCACAGCGACACGTGTATCTGTTTGTTCAGTCTGTTCAGATTAATCCGTGGCTCCGAGTCAAGTATTGCATATTTGTGTGAGGAGGAGGAGGAGGAGTAACTAGATAAAAGTGAATTTCATATTCTAAAATTCAATTTGGCTAAAAGGTTTTTTTAAGTGCAAAAATACAATACAAATGAACAATTTCACTTTATTGCTTATGACTGCACAGCCTCACTGCATGTTAAAAGTGTAATTAACGTAAAAGTTAATATTAAAAAGTGAGTAAATCTCCCTGCACTCACAATAGAGACTATAAATAAAGAGATTGATAGATCTTTTAAAAAAAGAGTAGAGGTAGATGTAAGTGCAAATAATGTTTAATGGTAAACGCTAATGGCAAAGGGGTCTTCAATGTCAAAGTGAACCAATGTCAACATGGACCTTGCTGGCTTTTCTGTTAAGTGGTTAAGCGTTTTTTTTCTTCTCCTCTTTACCCCTTTTTTTTAGGGTTGGCTTTGTAAGATGGGATATTTCAGGTCCATTGTTTTGTGCTTTTGTCTTTGGTGAAGAACCCCTGTATCCTTTTCAAACTGCAAAAAAACCCAAAGCAAGAGGTTTCAAAAGCCAGCAAATGACCTGAGGTGTCATGACAAGAAAGTCCTTTCGGAGGTGGATGACCGCTGTCTTCCTGTATCTGTTTGGACAAGGCAGAGATATCAAAGGACAGTCTGATTGGTCTCTGGCAGCCTTTTTGAGAGTCAAATGCTGAGTATAAAAGAAGTTCTCTTCATGGTTACTGTCTCTTCTTTCCATCTTCCACTGGGGGTTTGGAGGTTCTCCCCTAACTTCGAGGCCTTTCTCTCTCCTCGTTTCTCCAGGAACAGGCTGCCAATCTGAAGCCTGGTTTCTGGCTTTTCCCACTTTTTCTCTTCCTCGATCCCTTTTTCTTTTCTTTTTTTCTTTTTGGGTTTTTCTGTAACATTGGTACCATTTTTACCTACAATATTTACATTGCAGTAGTAATCTGCCCATGTCAATAAATTGGAAACTGTTCAGAAAATCAAAGAACAAGATGTTTGGCTAATTAGAAACCGGCCCACCATTGCTAATACTACCAACGTTCAACCAGGAATGAGATCTCTATGCGCCATTTACTTTAAGGGTGTTTGAATTGAAACCAGCTCTACCTCCACAGTCTCAAATCTTTAATAAATATTGGGTGGGTGGTTCATATTGATCCATCAGTGTGGTCTGTTCATTTCTGTTGCCAGTTTATTCAATGAACATTGCAGCGAATGGCTCCGCAGTGCTCGTGTTATGCCAGGATGAATGACGTGGAATAAATAAGGCCTTTAATTGTAGCTTTGCTCCTTCTGATATGTTATGTTGTGTGTGATGTCCCGTGGCAGAGTATGGGTGTATTCTGTTTGTGTGTCTCTCTCTCTTTCTGTCTCTCTCTCTGTAATGTTGCAGGGTGCCTCCTCATCAGCCCGCGATTGGACTCCTCCCACTTCCTGCCATGATTATTGGGCTGTAATAGGGACGAGGACTCAAAATGGCTTTGGGACAAGAGGAGGATGTTGGTGTGAAGCAAGAAGGAAGTGCTGTGAAGTGAAGAATTGAGACCAGAAGACAAGACGTAGATGCAATGGCCTTATCCTAATCATGTGCAACGCACATCCCTATCATACATGTACTTCAAGTTACATACATCATACTTCAAGTTACATACAAAGTTCCACATCATTGTACTTATGCACTGTTACATATTCCTTTTGATTTCCTGCTGCCGGTGTGTTTTGATGTCAAGAATAAGGTCGAGCCGAGGATTCTTTTAGCGCCGTCCCAGTGCGGAGTCACAGAAAGATGGATGAAGTGCAAGCTTCGAGGACGTCTGGGGTCTTCCCTTTCTCACACTGTGGGGGCCCGATTTGTCATCACCACTCACTTACAAAAGCCTCCACCACCCTGAGAAATGTCCCTTTGCATTTATCGAGCAGAGAGGGGGGCTGAAAGTGGAGCTGATCGCACCTGACAGCAAGAGATGAATCAAGGCAGCATGAGCCGGGCTCTCACTTCTACACTGCCTACCAAAGACCGCGGCCTAATACACTGATACACACTGTGTTTAAAGCCTGTCATGGACCCGGATAGCTCAGACATTATGGCCTGACTCGGAGCTCAAAATCACGAGACTTTTAACATGAATATGTGCCTTCAAAATGTAGTTAAACAAACCCGGAAACATGCATTTTGAGTTTTGTTAACGAGTTTCTTATGAACGGCAAATGAATATTTAGCATTCCTTGTAGCTGAAACTAAATTTAAACCATGCACATTTAACTATCTGTAAAACAAGACAATGGTAGGCGTACCAAATGATTATTGGCTTGGTCAGGTTGTTTACGCCAAAGTGCCAAGAGAACACAAATTCTAAATGATTTTAATGAAAGTGAAGTGATTGCACAGCACACAGTGACACAACGAAATGTGTCCTCTGCTTTTAACCATCTCCCTTGGTGAGCAGTGGGCAGCCATGACAGGCGACGGGGAGCAGTGTGTAGGGACGGTGCTTTGCTCAGTGGCACCTCGGCGGATCGGGATTTGAACCGGCAACCTTCTGATTATGTGGCAGTATCCTTAAACGCTAGGCCACTTCCCACCTCCCCTCCCACTTTTTCACTGCATGTGAGATTATACATTGTGTAAATGTGTGTTATTGTTTTTTAGTTCCTCGCCATTTTTATGCGCTAATACTTGAGCAATGGCTGTCTCAGCCAATTTTTGGAATGTCACCGTCTCGTAAATCTCCCTACTTATCATCAATAAATATGCAGATCTGCAGTGCTTGTAATTACATCATCCCACCGACACTCTGCAAAGACAGGACACAAATAGGCATGACATTTTTATTATCAAAATAGACAGAACTTTAAACATTTTCCCCCCAAATTCTAATTCATGAAGAACAAATAAGCTGCTTGCAGCCCTCCAGTCTTTCCATAATTCATCTCTGTACATTTCAATTTCATACACCAGATGTTACATGTTTTTTGTTGTTTTTTTTTAAGCTTTTGTATTCCATTTCTTCCTTCCATATTGATACAAGACATACAGCATATTGTCACTTTCCTTTTAGTCCATTTGTGAAGCAAAAAAATAAATAAAAAAATTGTTACTGATAAAAGAAAGTTTTTTTTTTTTAACCCATTTCCATAAATGTAAGTGTCCAGTCTCCCATAATATAATAAAATATTTTTTTCATTGTTATTTTCTATTGGATGTCTTGTGATCCTTACTTTACACAAAGTATTGTGTACCACAAAATGTGCAATAAAAAGAAAAAAAATCTATGACACGGATCCATGATACAAATCTGATATAATCCTGTCTTTTAAAATGGTATGTAAACATGTATGAGTTTGGGAGCATGGCTTTTAGGGCTCAGATCAATTAGGTTCTTCAACATCTAATGGTATTTGGCAGAAACATAACTTGATTAAACAGAGCTCTTAAACTTGTTTGAAGGTTGGAAAGACAGGACACATGATGAAAAATCTGCTAGTTTAAAATGAACTGGTGGGAGTGAAAATATGTTAAACTATTCAATTTGGAAGCCGATATAGCAATATTCCATTTTAAAATAAATAAACTAAAATTACACTTACATCCCTCCCTCAATAAGCTTTGACCACCGAAATCTACCCCGTTTTTCTATGACATCAGTCAGTGAGCATGTCCTCTATGGATGGCCCATAAGGCTGCTCATCATATAACCCTGCAGAAAAATGTAGCTTTTTTTAGTAAATCCTTTCAGGCAAAGAGTGTACCAGCCACTCAATAGGGAAACTATGGGGCTTTGTGTGGACACGCAGGACTTGCCAGATACTGTTTCCATTTCTCAGTACAGGCAGGAATACAACACACTTCCTCACTTCAACCTTGACAAAAGGTCTATCCGTTTCCAAGCAGTCTGGGATTCACAACGAGATTAGCCCCATTGTCTATGTCGCATTGAATGGTCTTGGCAGAACGCAGTATTTATGAGTGGGTGGTTGTGTCAGGCAGAGAGGCTCGGCTAGCTGTTGTTCTCGGCAGTCATGTATTTGAGTGCGGCAAAGCCGTAGCGACGGGACATGTTCTGTTGAAACTCCTCTTTCAGAGTTTTGAGGCAGACGCGGTACTGTTCATTTGAGCGAAATTTTGTGATGTCGAAACTGGGCGCGTGTGGCATGTGGATCATGTAGGCATTGGGCAGAACCACAAACTCATATTCCTGAAACAGAAAGGATGGACACATGAGAATGGACACATGGGCATCTATTAAAAATGAACAATCTGCAAAGCTGCCATCTCTTCTGCTTAACTTGTTTACTCCGTTATTTCTATGGAATAAAAGGAAAACACCTAAACCAGAAGCTATTTCATAGGGGAAATACTAATCAGTATTCTCAATATAAACATTACATATTATTATTTCATAAATGAGTCATTACTTTGCAAATCAAAATGCAATGAAAGCCAAAAATCACTGCAGCATAAACCTACAGTAGCTATACAGTACTCTACAGTTCAGTAGACCTTCAGATGTTAGACGTACCTGGGCATCGAGCTCCATGATGTGGGCCACCTTGTTCCAGCCAAAGCCCACAAAGCGCCGGTCGTACTCGGGGCTGTCCCTCCGCACCATCACATATGGCTCAAAATCCGCCTCCCACTGCACCCTGTAAGGCGTCGTGGCTGTACGCCATTTGGCAAAATTGGTTGGGGCGTGGCCTTTCATCCACACATGGTACCTAGTGGTCAAAAAGAGAGCCTGATTTTGGCCTGCAATATGATTCTGTATACACACATACACTTTCTGGAGCATGGGGTGGTAGTAGCCTAGGGGTAACACACTCGCCTATGAACAAGAAGACCCGGGTTCAAGTCCTGCTTACTACCATTGTGTCCCTGAGCAAGACACTTAACCCAAAGTTGCTCCGGGGGGGGGACTGTCCCTGTAACTACTGATTGTAAGTCGCTCTGGATAAGGGCGTCTGATAAATGCTGTAAATGTAAATCTTTGCACAAGCTCTCACTGCATATGTCTGGTTTCTAGACCACCACTAAGAAAAATGTCTCATATAGTCACCAGCTGTTTACCAATGTTGCTTCTTCCCAGAATAGGGAACAGAGTCCATGTTTACCTGAAGGTAAAGAGGGTGCCCATGTCCAGTTGGGACAAAAGCTCAGCTTTAGATTTTGGGAAGGACAGGCGGTAGCGAAGTGTCTCGAATGCTGGTATCACCAGAGCCTTCTTGGTACTGGCCATATCCAGCTGTACCACAGACTTCCTGAAGGTGTAAGAACATCACATAGAAAAAGAACCCAACAGCACCACAATAACTCATTATGTTCTCCTTAAGAAAGCTACAGTACTTTTGAAACTATATGTAATAATAAATCAACCGATTCAAATGACACCTTTATTACTGGGTTATGGTTACAATAATGGGCTGTGGGTACATATTTGGTTTGGACTAGACAAGTTAATGTTAACGTTTTATTAAAATAATGCCAGTAATAATTTTATTGCGAATTAACGCAGCTTTTTAATTGTTGTTTTAGTGGGGCGGCGGTGGTCCAGTGGACTTATAACCGAAGGGTTGCAGGTTCAAATCATGAACCGCCAAAGTAGCAAGGTACCGTCCCCACACTTTACTCCCCAGGTGCCGTTCATGTCTGGACACTGTTCATTAAGGGTGAACAGTAAAAGAATTACAGACACAGTGCAATCAACACAATTAAAATTTTTTGTTGTTGCCAGGCACTAGTTTGGTTAAGTTTATTTTAAGTTAAGATTGACATATTACGGCAAATAAATAATTGTGTGTTGTCAAATGTCCCCAGAAATTCCCTCTCTGTAGTTACACGTGTGCCCCCTGTCCTCTGATTGGCCCATTCTTTTAAAACGGACACTGATGAAGTTGTGTTAATTATTTTTTACCATTCCATGCTGTAAATTGTTAACAGTAAAACTCCAAATGATTGTGTGTATGAGTAACAACAAAACATATATATACTCCATGTTACTCATGGAGTTTTACTGTTAACAATTTACAGCACGGAATGGTGTCTTTGTGTCTTTTTTCTGAAGTTCACCATGCCTGTCTGCTCCATCAGGAGGCGCGCTCACCTGAGGTACTCGTACAGGCCGTACATAGGCAGGAAGTCGATGTCAGACAGGAACATGTAAGGTGTGTTGACCTGCTTCATGGCGACGTTGCGCAGCAGGTTAACTGGGTAGAACTGGCCCTCCTTGTAGACGATGTGGTATCCCACGTTGCCTCGGCTCATCAGAACCTCAGAGCCCTGAGCGTAACGCAGGAACTGCTGGGCCTCGGCGTCCGACAGGTAGAGAGCCAGGCTGATAGGGCCCTCCCAGTGCTTACAGATAGCCTCCAGCATCTGCAGCCTACAGAGCATATAAACAACAGCTCTTAACAAACAGCCAATCATTTCAACATGACTTAAAACATTTTTTTTTAAATATGCAAAGAGACATTAAACTATTTATTTGGTCAAATCAGAGCTCATAATTTGATACATGTATCTCACATTATTACATTAATATATATTTAGCAATGCACATGCAAATACACATAACTTTCTTCATTCAAGTATGGGTCAAAATAATATGAAAGTAATATAATTATATTTTGAATATAATTACCGTTACTCTGTATATACTAAAGCTGGGGTTAAGAAAAGTCAGAAAAAAGTATGGGATAAACACACATGCATGCACGCACTCACACACACACATACACTCACACACACACACAGAAGTTACTACATATAACATCCCAAAGTAAATGGGCACAGTATGGGCTACCTATTTTGAGACATTGTTGCGGAGGCAAAATCAATAATGCATCTTTTCTATTCACCGCACTGAACTTATCATGTCAATAAAGTCCATGTAGCCCACCGCCGCCCCACAAAAAATGCCATTCTCTCTGAGCTACAGATCACATTTCGTTTTACGTCCATGTCCGCAATGTTTTTTTCCCCATTGTAAAGCTAAATATTGGATAATAATACTCATTAAAAATGAAGGAATAGCGGCTTTTCTCTAACTGTGTTTAAAAGTCATTACGTTTATTTTAATGGCCTTCATTAGGGGAGATAAGGTCCAACCGGGAGGAATAAAGCCCTTGAGACAGGACATTTTTCCTGGTAAACATAATCTGATTATATTATTAGCACTGTTGCTAATAGAGTTGAGAGGCTAAAACCTCAGGACATCTCAACACTTCAGTTAATCTAAAACCATTCAGAGTGAGCCGTCTTTTATTTTTTTTATTGCTGTGTGAGGCCTTTTTATATTTGAAAAAAAAGGCGGCTCTTTTTCAGCTTCTATCATTTTCTGAAGCAATGTCTGTTCATTCACTCTTATCTTATTGCACACAAAAGAAGGGAGGATTTAATGCCGAGGGACTGACTCAAATTGATCTTTTTTTATATGAGTTTTTCTCCAGTTCTCACCGAGTTTGGCACAATGCTTGAATATCATTGAAATGCATCTAATTAATCGTATATCTGGCTGGCATGTTCATTGCGAAGCTACGCTCACATTGCCAATTAACTGCAACAATGAAACTCATATTCTTCCACTGCGGTAAATAATGAAGTCGTTATCGGTGTCGGTTTCTGTGTGTGTGTGTGTTTTCTTCTGTCAAAAGACGTTAACAGGGTGCAGACTTTCCTGCAGGCTTCAGAATGTAGATCTGCATGGGTCCAATATCTGTGCAATAACTGTGCATTTCTCAACTGTGACATTTAGGTCTATATTTGCTTGTACATGTGCAATACCACTACCACTGGGGAAGTGCCGGTTCAAATCCAGAGCCACTAAGTTGCCAATTACCAAGGCACTGTCCCCACACACTGCTCCCTGGGCATCTTTCATGCCCACTGCCCACTAAGGGTGATGGGTTAAATGCAGAGGACACATTTCATTGTGTCCCCATGTGCTGTGCTTCAAAATTACAATCACTTCACTTCAATGTGCAATATAATATAACATTTTTTTTTTTTTTTATAATTTATCAGACATCCTTATCCATAGCGATTTACTGTAGTTACAGGGACAGCCCCCCCTGGAGCCCATTATCCCCTACAGACATCTGTTCTGCTGTCCAGTTTTGCCGTTCCATCTTTAATAGAGCCGCTGTTGTGTGTGTAGTTTCTCTGTCTATTTATTTTCTCTGCTGTTTTTCATCTCAACTCATCACAGAAAAGTATCACAAACATCAAATATTTGTAGTTAATCAATGATGATTTTTCTCCATAGACACTTATACACATTGAATTCTTTTATTTTTATTTGTATACAAAGATTAAGCTTGTGTGATGTTAGATGACAGGTTCCTTCTGTGTTAACCTTTAACTTTCAGGATCTGCAAACACTTCCTTTCCAGAAGGAATTGTTGTGAAGTTGAACGTGAAGTGATTGTCAAACACTGCAGCACAGCACACGCATTTAACCCATCACCTTGGTGACAGGCAACCAGGGAGCAGTGTGTGGGGATGGGGCAGTGGTGGCCCCACACACTGAACCCTCCAGGGATCTTCCGCATTTGGTAGTAGCCTAGTGGGTAACACACTCGCCTATAAACCTTCCGAAATTCTACCACACCACCCCTCTGCTACGTTCCCTCCACTGGCTCCCAGTAGCTGCACACATCAGATTCAAAATACTGATGCTGGCCTACAAAGCCAAACATGGAGCAGCACCATCCAACCTCACAGCCCTTATTACACCTCGCACTGCACCTCGTATACTCCGAGCCTCCAGTACTGCTCGCCTGGTCCCCGCATCGGTAAAGGTAAAAGGAAGACACTCATCTAGACTCTTCTCTGTCTTGGCCCCTCGGTGTTGGAATGAACTTCAGAACAGCTCAGTCAACAGCTCTTTAGAGAACATTTAGATTAACTTGTTACTTTCTTATTGTCCTACTTGTGTATAGAATCTACAACAGAGTAAATAAAAAGGTTGTATTTATAGTTGGGGTCCTAATGAACCGGAATTGATCTCTTCATCGATGGTAACTTTTAAGTCGTTTTAAGTCGCTCTGGATAAGAGCATCTGCCAAATGCCTTAAATGTAAATGTAAATGTAAACCAGAAGACCCAGGTTCAAATCCCACTTACTACCATTGTGTCCCTGAGCAAGACACTTAACCCTAAATTGCTCCAGGGGGGGGGACTGTCCCCTGTAACTACTGATTGCTCTGGATAAGGGCGTCTGATAAATGCTGTGATTTGGTAGCAATCCTCTGCATATCCTTATTCGCTAGGCCAACCTGCGTGTTGAAGAGTGGTTGACCCCACCTGTCCATGGAGAGCTGGGCCACCAGTGTAACATCACTGTTGTCTGCACTGGACTGGTACTCGTAGTGCAGAAAGTAGAGGTGTGTACGGTGCACTGTGAAACGTTCCCGCCGGAACTCGTAGCACGGATCATCTTCGTCCAGCTCGGACAGAGTCTTCTGCAGCTGGGATGTCATACACACAACAACAATTTTTCCTAACATTAATACTGTCGTTTAAAATTGCAGCTAATTTTGAAAATATTATAAAGAGAGCTGGATTATATGCAACAACAATAACTGATGTTACATCTCAGAATGCTGAATGAGGGAGTATAAAAATGTGAGACCATTGACAGTTGGTGGCAGCAGTTTATGTGTCCACCTACGTTCTCGCTGTTGTGATCGGCCTCGCTGGGGCAGCCAAAGAGCTCCCGCCTCAGCAGGTTTCCATCGTACTCCAGGAAGGTTAGGTAGAGGTTCCGGAAGAACTCCACATGCTTGTTCTTTACATGGAGCTTCTTCGGGGAGTTCCAGTGAATCACCTGGATGACATGAGGTGAGACAAAGCAGAAGAGAAGGAAGTTACTCACACTACATCCTAGAGAGATACCCCACGTCCAATTCAGCAACCAGCAATTACCACACATTAAAATAGAGAAAATTAGATAATTAAAAAATAAATTTTCATATACACTACCAGTCAAAAGTTTGGACGCACCTACTCTGTGGCAGTTATGGAGACTTAGAAGGAGGCTATTTTGGAGAAGGACTGCTTTGTTCAATAGTATCATCATCAAAAGCCACCCATATATGAACAATATTACATTGAAAGTATCTGCAGAGCAGCCATTCAATGTTCAGGGGCTAGATGTCATGCTGTGAGTTTTTTATCAGGAAAGGGTGGTGGAGAAACATACACCATACTCATTCATTATCCAGAGCGACTTACAATCAGTAGTTACAGGGACAGTCCCCCCCTGGGACAATGGTAGTAAGTGGGATTTGAACCTGGGTCTTCTGGTTCATAGGCAAGTGTGTTACCCCACTAGGCTACTCCTACCCCCACCCATATAATCAAAAGCTTTGATGTACACCTAAACACTAGGGCCAGTGCCTAACCTACATGACCCTTAAAATCAGGATGTGTAAGAGTAAGGATACGCATACATTTGTACATGGATCATGGATACATAAGTGCAGTAAATTATATTCTATGGTGCGCCCCACAGGTGGGCTGGGGGACACAGGGGCGTGGTGGGGACTGGAGAGGAGCATCAAACAGCCATTTTTCACTTGTCATTCAAAAGACACACAGTACACACAGACCTACAGCTTTACACACATAGAATGCAAGAACACAGTAGGCTCTAGAGACCTTGGGTGTGCCGACTGCCAATCATCTCAGCAGACCTCGCACAGTCACTTGCCTACTTCTCTTTCTTCAACACACACTCTCTGTTCTTTTTTTTCAACGCCCCCAACACACACTCAAACACATACACACGGTGGTTCCTCTTAGTTAGCATTTTTCACTTTCTCTCTCTCACACACACACACACATAAAAAAAATCACTCTCGTTCATGCTCTCCTCGTGTCCTTCCCCAACCGCTCTCTTCTTCTTTACTCTGCCTCTATCTCTCACTTGCTATCTGTCACTCTCCCACTATCTTTCTTGCTAATGTATTTTGTCTGTCTACACACAGACACACACACACACACACACACACACACACAAGCACATGCACAAGCACATACACCCCATGTCTCAGATGTCTCTCTCTCTCTCAAATTCACACATTTCTCTCTCCCTTTCTCTCCTCTTTCTCCCCCTTTCTCACCTTCAGGTCTGACACATCTTTGTAGCACTTCTCCGAGCGGGTGTGATCCGACAGCTGAACGTTCCAGAAGCAGGGCAGTTGATGCACCAGGAAGGGGTTCTGTTTGATCACCGCGTTGAAGATGTCCTGCAGAAGCCATTACATTGCATTACATCAGAGATCGCCAGCGATCCGCCACACCAACCAGGCCTGGCTAACAAAGAAAACACTTAGGCGGAATGAATATTTAATCAGCCATGTTAAAAGGCCACTAAAAACTCATAACATATTCAGAGATAAGGACTGAACTGTCTACTGGGATGATGGGCGCGAGAGTGGGCGAGCGAGTGTATGTTCTCACGCGGCGCTCTGGATCTCTGACTGCTTGCGTTACTGCACATATGATCTCGGCAAAGGTGCACCAGGAGAGTGTTAAAGGTACGTAACTCACTACATCTATGCATTCCTACTTCTACTTCATTATACATTCCTGACTTTTCCATAACTTTAGATTTCTGTTTTTTGTTTTTATTTTAAAAATTCATGTTTTTCCAGGTTTTTAATGACCATACGAACCCTGCACAAGGTTGAGGTCAAGGCATAGAAAAGGCTTGTTAAATTTAGGTGGTTACAGGCCATCCGTTTGTGTGTGTGTGTGTGTGTGTGTGTGTTGTGTTACCTGGTCTGCTAGTGATGTGGACAGCATACTCATCAGCTCCCTCTCTGCTGTGAGCCTCCACATCTGCTCCCACCTGAGCTTCCGCAAGCGATCTAGCAGGAGCAGAATCACCCCTGTACACACACACACACACACACACACACAAAGACAGACAGAAATGGTCGCTTTGATTTAGGTGCTAGTGTTCCATTTGTGGTATAGTTCCTGCACAGTGGAACTAGCACAGGGGTCGGCAGCCCACGCAGCTCTTCCATCTTTACACTGCGACTCCCTGTGGCTTTGGAAAATAAATAATCATTTAAAAGTGTATTTTATTTTTATCCAGCATTTTTTTTATTTGTTGTTCGAAATTTTATGATTTTGTAACATTAAAATGCATTTTGTTAATTTTTTTGGTCCCTCAAAATCCGCGTCACAAATGCCAAATATGTGTATTTGCCTGCCACCCCGCCTGGCCACCCCAACCAGAGCTAATAATCAGTTTGTTCAATTAGAGTAGCACAAAATCTGAGTGGGTTTTTAGACTTTGTCGCATCATCTGCAGTAATCACCCTTGATCTGTCTTATACACAAATTTCATTATGGACAGGTTTAGATCCGTAGACCTTTGGACCTCACGAAAAGGAAATCTTATATAGTATATAGTATGGAAGGTGGATTTAAAGGAGGAAGCATCTCATTCACAATGAACGCTTAAAGTAGCTAAGAAACCCTAGAATAATTCACTTCCCTGAAATGCGAACAAAAAAAACCTGCAACCCCCATCTCATATTTGTCATGCTCTGTTGCATGATGCAGAATAGGCTTAAAGCTTAATAACATATATATTATTAGTAATTAGATTTAAATGAAATATGTGCAATGCAAGCACAATTTCAAGAGTTCTACTTAAATACTTCTGAGATTTGGAATGTTTTGTTAAGTTTCTGAATGATGTCAGTGTGGTGATGAACCTGTGTGGTGCTGCATTTAACGCTTTGCAACGACAAGTATGTTTTGTTGCACTGGCATCATTACTATGTTCTCTCCTTTATCTGTGTAAGACTGACAAGTTAACGTCTTTAAAATAGGGAGCTCAAAGACTGACCTGTATTAAACCCCCTGCCCAGGGCGGGCCATGGACGGTGGTTCTTCCACAGATTCCCCAGGTACCAGTCACTCTGGTTCTCCACCAACCCCAGAACCTGCTGGCCTGCAGAAGAACAGTGGATGCACAACTTGACTATGGATTTGTGCTTGTAAAAGTCAAAAGAGGGTGTGTGTGAAAGTGAAGTCATTGTCATACACAGCACGGCACATGGTGACACATCGAAATGTCCTCTGCTTTCAGCCATCACCCTTGGTGAGCAGTGAAAGGCACCGGGGGAGCAGTGTGTGGGGACGGTGCTTTGCTCAATGGCACCTTGGCGGATCAGGATTCGAACCGGCAACCTTCTGATTATGGGGTCTCTTCCTTAATCGCTAGGCCACCACAGCCACTGGGTTTATGAGTTGTGTGTATGTGTGTGTGTATGTGTGTGCCTTTATTGAAGGCCGTAAGGAAGATTAATTAGGGCTCATCAGAGCAGTAGTTCCACGCAGACAGACCTTTAGAATCAGTCAGAGACAAACTGAACAGCAGCAACTCAAGGGGACGACTGAGCGCCACCGTAAAGAAGTGACATGTAGAAGCGAGAGAGGAATCTTCTTCTAATGATGCCACTTCCAAGGAGGTTCTCCCTGATTAGCTCCACCTAATGCACATTTCGCTGAGAAAAGTGGCAGGATGGACAGCTACACAGAAGGGAACAATGGAGCAGTTCCAATGAGAGAATAATGGAAAACCAAAACAAACAGAACTGCAAATATAGGAACAGTTTTGTGGAATATAATAGTGAAAATGACATCTCCTGGACAATCCGAGATGGCGGGGGATGGGAATTATATGTGCAGAAAGAATACATGCAGTACAAAAAGTGAAGTAAGCATTCACCAGGATAAAACAAGACCAAGGCCCCACAGACTAGGAATTGCAACTCCTCAAGGTGATTTATGGAATGCCAGGAATGCCAAGAGCCAAGGAGCAGGCTGATGCATACACTCACTCACTATCCAAATACAGTGTATTGGGGTCATGAGCACAGGGCACAGGGTGAGTACACGAACAAAAATAAGGATAGATATGCAAACATCACGTACACAAAGCCAATTTGTTCGCATAAAATTAACTGTATAGTGAAAATCTATCTGTCTCTATATCTACGTCTTGGTTTTCTTCAAACTGACTGACCCTTTGTCTTTCCACAACATCCCAAAAGCCTTAATTTTTGATCTCCAAATCAAAGACACGTCCACCAGAGGTCTCGGCTCTCAGATTAAAGGCTCATCATACACACAAGTGACTTCAGTACAGACTCTTCATTCAGTTGAAAGTGACATTAAAGGACATACTGTTTAAAGGAGTTGTGAATATGAAACCGGTCAAAGAGGGACGTCTCAGTAAGATGTAGACAACCAGCCAATGCAGGGCCACCTAATGGTTAATACTGTGGGTAGAATATGGAATTGGCTAAATGTCGGGTGTTCTATATATTTCGTATATAAAAGTACAACAAAGTTAAATTAAATGCAGACTGATTATGATTGTTTTTATGCAACTCCGCCTACTCTTTTGCATAGTCATGTTTACTCCAAAATACAATTCACTGCAGTGTCTTCTTGGCAGCACATAAGTGAATCTACCAGGCATCAAAGGGTTCATCTCATGAAGCATACTGCGCTAAAGCGCAATTTTCCAAAACCTGGCCAAACCAGGGTAATATTTTAGTTTGCTGGCTCACTAACAAAGGAGAGAAATCTTGCCAGTTTCTGTCTTTAAAATCTCAAATCAGACATGGAAAACAAATAGAGACAAACAGTACATTGTTCTGAAAGCACAGATTGCCCTGTACACCCTGACAGAAGCACTGCTGATTTACATAGAACTTAACCGATATAGCAAACCAGGTTTTGTGATTAATTTCTCTGAATTTCTGTTTTATCGGTAAATTGTCGGATTTTCATGATGACTTTAATCATCATGTTATATCATTTTAGTTATTGTTGAAACTACAGAGCTGGGCCAGTTATGGCATTTTTACACTTTACTTTACTTAGCAGACGCTTTTATCCAAAGCGACTTACAAGAGGAAGACACCAGCAATTCTCATTCGGTTTCTATAGAATTTGAGTTACAAAACAATGAGCCCTGATAACTTGTCAGGAAAAGAACATGCTCAGAAATTGTTAAGTGCTAGATGAAGATTTTTTTTGTGCAGTGTGTGTGCATGTGTGTGTGTAAGTGTTAGATTTGTCTGAAATACTTTTTAAACAAGTGGGTTTTCAACCGCTTCTTAAAGGTGGTAGTCTTGGAGCAGGGCAAGTTGTTCCACCAGCCAGGGACAACAAAGGACAACAGAGTCGATTGGGATCGGAGACCCTGTGAAGAGGGAATTTTCAGTCTTCAGTCTTTTCATTTGCTGATCTGAGAGGGCGTGCAGGAGTGTAGCTAGCCAGTATTGTATTGATATAGGAGGGTGCACTTCCATTTACAGCCCTGTAGGCAAGCATCAAGGACTTGAACTCAATGCGAACAGCTACCAGGAGCCAGTGGAGAGAGAAGAGGTGTAACATGGGTGTATTTTGCCTGATTGAAGATGAGACGGGCTGCCACATTTTGGACCATCTGAAGTGGTTTTATGGTGACTGCAGAGGTTCCAGCCAGGAGAGAGTTACAATAGTCCATTGCCTGGACGAGGAATGACCATTGCCTGGACAAGGAGCTACATGAAGGAAAAGGCCTAATCTTGCGAATGTTGTAAAGAGTGAACCCGCAGGATCTGGAGATCGCAGCAACGTGATGGTTCAGACTCAGTTTGTCGCCAATCCAAACTCCAAGGCTTTTTGCAGACGCCGTGGGTGTTAACAGTAGCGAGCCAATTTGAACTGAGAGGTTTTGCTGAGGGGAGTTGTTGCCCGGAAAGGTCAGAATCTCAGTTTTGGATAGATTCAATTGGAGGTGTCGCTCAGACATCAGTGCCGATATGTCCGAGAGACAGGCCGAGGTTTTTGGAGAAGTCACAAAAGACCGTAATCAGCCGGTTGTTTTTCTATTGTTTTGCTTTTTTATGTCTTGATAACATCTAATTAGGTAGAGATACACCCATGCATTGATCTGTTTGCCTGCCTCAAATATCACTCAGATCTTATTCTATGCCAAGGCACATGCCACACACACACACACACACACACACATGCACTGTGTGTAACCGCACTGCTTGATCAGCGGGTTATGGCACCGGAGCACGTAAATGAGTGCCAGTCTGATCTCCAGAGAGAAGCCGTGGCTGCACCCCCTAGAGAGGCTCAGAGTGGCAGCTTCAGAGTCGCAAGCTGCTCTCTGAGATTCTTGCCACTACGTGACAATGCAGCCTGCCGGCACTGGCGGCTCACACAGCGCTCTGAGCGGTCATTAAAACACAGAGCCGGATCAGATAAACCGCAGCAACGTGGGGAGATCTCTGTGTGACACTTTCAATTTAAAACCTACACAACACCCCCCCCATACAATATCTATAAACACAATTGAAAGCAAAAAGCTGCTTAACCATAAATGTTGCTTTTATCACTTTCTGGATGTCATTTTCACCCCATGCTGAGAGGTGCAAGGACGTCTGATGGCTTTGAGGCTCACGTGGTACGCATGCTATAACAGGAGACTGCCAGCTGCATTCACAATTCCTCACCGCAAAAGCAAATCCGGACATAAGCTACGTGAAACTGAACAATTTCTCACATCACATGAGCTGATCCGATCCCTCTAATAACAGCTATTGAGTAAATCAGACATAGCTGGCAGCGTACGGCTCACAACAATTAAAGGGAGCTTTCCACATGTCCCCGAGATGAGAAGATGCAAGTGAAAGAGAATAAAGGCATCTTCGTCTCTCTTTCAAATGCTTCCGTGCATGAATCTGCCAGTGCACAGTGTCATATTGGGATTATTGGCATTTTTGGGACTGTTCCATTTGGGTGCATATGAAAGAAAATATTAGATGAAAAATGGATAACTTAACAACGCAGAAGAGGAAGCGAGTACCTTTAAACTTGTGAAAGACAGCCCACAATTCTGCAATGTCGGTGGCAAAGGTGATGTCTGTGTCCAGGACAATAACACGCTGCAGTTTAATGGGCAGCGTTTTGGTCAGCACCAGCTTCATGAGCCCATAGATCCCAGAGTAGTGCTTATTGGGGATCCAGGACACCTCGGACTGCAACAGAGAAGTCACAAAAGACCGTAATGGCATTAGAAAATTAGCAGTTTGGTGTACATAGAGAATTCTTACATCAAGACGAGTGTCAGGAGATTTACATTTTTACATTTCCATCAGGAAAAATCAGCTTTGGCAGATGGAGTCTGAAGATACCAGCACTGTTCAAATACACAGCCGAAATCTTAATTTGAGCAATCTTGTAAGAATGATTCAGTAAGCATACAAGATTGTGGACGTAGAAAGAAAGAAACACAAGACACTTTTGGTCCTCTTCCTTTCAATGACTTGTTGAACTGTAAAACTGTACCAAATGATAAACAGAGGACTGTAAGACCTCACCTTCAGCTCATCTGCGTCGTAGAAGTCCACATGCACTGCTGGCACCATCCACGTGTTGAACAGGGAGGACAGGATGCGCTGGGCGATGGAGTCGGTGATGAAGTGGAAGTGAAGAGGGTTGCGCCTGAGTGAAGTAGGACATGGGTAACACTTATTAAAAAAAGCCAAATCTTGCTTTTTCATACATACGCCAAGGCTAAAACACGACAGACGAACAGAAGACAACCCTGATGAAAAAAAAAACATGTTTTCAGCCTCAGACCATTTTCCTTTTCCTGGCCAAGTAAGCTCATCATTAATTTGCATCGTCTATGAGCCCAGAATCATTTGCATGGAAAAAGACAAAAACCACACCACCCACCCATTATGATGAGCATGACACAGTTTACGCCATTCTTATGTTAAACCTAGTTACTGAAAAACAAGACTTCAACTGGGATGAAGCTAGCGACCGACAAACAGACATGACGCATTACATTCAGACCAAGGGAGGTCACGTCAAAAGCTAATCCTCCACTTCAGTAAGAAAGCAAGCAAGTAAGTCAGCTTAGATTTACATTTACATTTACAGCATCCTTATGCAGAGTACAGGGACAGTCCCCCCTGGAGACACTCAGGGTTAAGTGTCTTGCTCAGGGACACAATGGCACTAAATGGGATTTGAACCTGGGTCTTCTGGTTTATTGGCTAGTGTGCTACACACAAGGCGACTACCACAAATGTTATTGTTATTCATAGCATACAGCAGTACAACAATGGATGCATTAATGAAAGAAAGAAATTTTCCAGGCTCAATGTGCAGACCTAAAAGACAAATACACGCCAGACAAACTTACAGATATAACAAACATTTCACTTCTTACACAGAAAGTAGGTAAGACCACATAAGATGGCACAAAAGCTGCATTGTGCAAAAGAAATATATATTGAGAAACAAAAAATACAATAGAGCAAGAAAATATTGCATATCTTTTCTCCAGTGATTGAACTGCATATATGTAAACGTTTTGTGGTAAAAGTGCACAGTGAGAGTGAAGTGATTGAGAAACACTTCAGCACAGCACACAGTGACACTACGAAATGTGTCCTCTGCCTTTAACCAACACCCTTGGTGAGCAGTCTGCAGCCATTACGGGGCCGCTTCCTTAACCTCTAGGCCACCATATGAGATATTACACTGATAAGAACAGATACTACACTTGATCTTAGCCAAAAGGCAGAGAAGCAAATGAGTAAGAGATCAAAAGGTTTCACAGAAACTGGCAGCATTGTCAGGATATAAATTTGATTGTGAATGTTGGTGTTCTGCCACTGAGTTGCCATGGTTCCACGTGCACATGCATCAAGGTTGCAGAACAGCTACTCTACTGTCATCAGTTTTCTAATAGGATTTCTGTATTTAGTGAAAGTGAAGTGATTGCCATTGTGAAGCACAGCACACAGTGACACAACGAAATGTGTCCTCTGCTTTTTACCATCACCCTTGGTGAGCAGTGGGCAGCCACGACAGGTGCCCCCGGTGGCACCTCAGTGACACCTTTACGGCTCAGGATTTGAACCGGCAACATTCTGATTCCTTCCTGCTAACTCACCACTGCCTCATGATTCTTATGTTTTAAAACATTCTGAAAATGAAAGCATATACTTTTATCAATTGAATAGAGATCTAATATGATCGAGTTTACTTGTTTTTTATGGTTTTTACCATTTTACCATTGTGCATTGTTAAGGTTAAACTTTTTTAACCTTATTGACCTTACAACAGGAAGTTGACCATTGATGTGACACTCCAGTCCTACACAATTAGGTGTTTCTTTTCTATTTGTTTTCTGACTAATGAAACCAAAATCCGCATTCTCATATCGCTTCAGGCACTTGCCTTGTTATTCATATGAAATCTCCAGGTGAAGCTGCACATGGCACTTCCCTGTCGGTATGAGCTGTGTGCGTGTTCATTGCAGCGGGCTTGTAGCACTCCACTGCCGGCTGGTATTACGGTGTATGAAATAACCTTGATCGCAGCTGTCATAGCAACGGGCGCATGCAAAGCTGACAAAGCGCCGCAGTGTTTGTTCTTTGAAAGAATCCTCATGAAAAGCTGATAAAGTTGCAGGATGTGCCAACCGCATTTCGAATTGGACCCCTGTACAAAGTAACGCACTCCAGTGAGCTGCCACTATTTGACTGAGAAAAGGCTGACGCTCCCAGTCAGGAACGAGGCAAGTTGAGCATAATAAGATACTAACCTGATTGGACGGAGAGCACAGCGTGCAAACGAAACACAAACACATGCCACAATGGCCAAGAAAAGGTTTAGCAGCCCACAGACAGATGCCCTGCTGCCATCCTGGCTGCTTCTCGCACGATAAAGCGTGCTCTCCTAATAGACCCGCTCTCATTATACCAGGCCCCCGGGGCGAAGTGGCTGGGCGCGAAGCGCTACGTTCAATGGAAAGGTCGCCCACCTGAGAAATGCATCGGACGTGCAAGCAGCAGGAAATGGGCACCATGCTGTCCGAATCTGAGTGGGAGGTTTGATGCCGTCGTGGGTATTTCCATCACGTTGCCGAGGGCTCGAAAAAATTGCTCATAGTCATCAGATTCAAATCAAGCGAATAAGGTGAGCCTATTCAACCCACAGAAGGCCTGGGCGATACGGGGGGGTGTTCCTCTACTGTGAGAGTTGGAATTCATAATGCTCCATTCTCTGACTGGTGCTTGTGACCTCGGGCGAAGATAAGCAAATCCGCAAAAATGATAACAATGGGAATGGTGAAGAGGCGGCTTCATTCCACAACAGGAGTCATTCTTTTGGGATCACAACATTTACATTTACAGCATTTATCAGACGCTCTTATCCAGAGCGATTTACAATCAGTAGTTACAGGGACAGTCCCCCCCCGGGAGACACTCAGGGTTAAGTGTCTTGCTCAGCGACACAATGGTAGTAAGTGGGATTTGAACCTGGGTCTTCTGGTTCACAGCCGAGTGTGTTACCCACTAGGCTACTACCACCCTGAAATCACAAGGAACAATCAAACGTGAAACAGGAGCAGGGATTATTATTGCTGAAATGCTGGCCGGGGAGAAGAAGTGTGCGGGGTACCTCAATGACAACAGGCTGGATGGCCGATTCAAACCTTCCATCACCACCAGGCTTTAACGTACAGGGCACTGTACCAGGCTTTAACGTACAGGGCACTGTTTTAGAACTGATGCTAAGTGCATTTCAATGAGCTAAGCATGGAGCTTGTTTGCAAGTGTAAGTTTAGGCGTCCTCATGAAATGCTTGACAGTTACCTGTATCTTGAAGAAGAAGTGTGCAATTACTTCTGTCACCTAGAAGACAATGCATGACACCGGCATTTGTATTTCTCTAATTTCCTGAGAATGTCTCTGACCTACACTAGAAAACTACATTTACTTTTCAATTACATTTTTTGTAGGCTGATGCTTTATCAGACATATTTTTTGCAAGATGCACCAATCACTGTTTTGGCACCAATCACTGCTTTTTTTTTCAAAACCTTTTAAAGCACCATATTAATTCTACCTAAATGTTTCCACATACACACGTTCCCATGGATGGGAAATGTAATAATTCTGCTTGAAAAATGCCAAAGATTTCATGTCTGCCACAGCAAACTTCTCTTCCAACTCAAAGTTTCCAAGTTTCAACTCCTTTTATTTAGAAAACCTGTGCTACTTCCCAACCAAATCCCATGAAATGCTGTCTGCTGCAGCCTGGAGGATATGCAGTTTGACAGTGTTCCATATCAAATTACACGGCTGATGGTTTTAGGATGCTATTATGAAGGATTTCAGGTTTTAAGAGAGTTTAAAGGAATGGCCCTATCCGGTTTCCTCATAAACCCCCAACATAATGTCCAAACATGAGACTGGCACCGATCCGGATGCTACCTTTCGAAACACCAGGTCAACACATGTTTATAGTTCAGATCATTTTTATTCAGTATTCAGTTGACCTGTTTACCAGTTTATAATTTCTTCCCTTATTTAACCACTTGCACAAAACTTACATACTTGCTTTGATACAAAGTATAACTGTTGTTAAATTATGCTTATTGTTTTGTTGTTTTAATTGTTTTAGTTTTTCTTTCTGTAAGGTGACATTGGGTTTTAGAAAAGTGACCTTAAATGCTCAAAACCTATACAGTAAATAAACAGAAAAAAGGAGCTTTTCTACTGAAAATCACAGTATTGTCATAGTCCAGAGAAAAATTTGTTAGGGTCAGTCTTGTAATCACTGCCTCTCTTTCTCAGAACATAGTCGAGCAGAAGTTTTTATTTTTCATCCCAGCTGCATTGCCTCAAATTTAAAGATCCCCTGTGCTGGGCCTATTGCTAAAATGACCCACTTCTGTTAGCCTGGGAGCGCAACCTGGATGAGTACATAGGAGAAGAATGAGAGCTGAGGGCCATTTTTACACAAGAGTTCATTGGGGTGTTGTTGCCTGGCAACAGGAGAGTAGGTGGCGTGGTGCGATCAGCATATTGGGAGTGATGAGGGAAGGACAACGGTGAGGCAAGGCCCAACTGTGTGTGTGTGAGGACATACTGTGTGTGTGTGTGTGTGTGTGTGTGTGTGCAAGCCTAGGCAAAGATTTTTTTTAAAGTGTAAAAATAAACAGCAGAATGTATCCAGTAACGAAACATCCTGCCTTTTAATTCTCGTTCATTAAATTTACATGAAAGACTTTAAATAGGAACATACCTGTGAAAAAGGACCGACTTCACCAGGGTCACCACATCTCTGCTGGCATTGTAGCCCGCACACACAATGGCCACATGGATGGTCTACCAGGAACATAAGAAGGGAAAAAAAAAAACGTCATTGTGTAACCAAATAATATTGACCGTAATAACATAAATAAATAATAAACACCATGTATTTTGTCAACTATGAACGTTGCTATGCACAAGGTGCAAGGCTGGTTCGCCGGTCTAAGTGCAGCCTCAGAATTTACCTAAACAAATTTTAAAAATGTTAAAAAAGAACTTGAAGGACTCGGGTTTAATCAGAATCAGAAAACTTTATTAATCCCGAAGGAAATTGCTTATGCTACAACTGCACAGAGTCAAAGACATACAATGTACATACATTTATGAGTATAAATAAAAATTAAGCACACAAAATAAATCATCTAGAAGTCACTAAAATAATTCATCCAGAATGAGAAAGTAGCGTATGTGCGGGCTCCTCCCATTTGAACTCATTAAATAGTGTGTTCTGGATGACAGCAATAATAACACACTAAGCAGAAGAGTGGTTAGTTCTTTCTCTTTTTATCCGTTTTTGTAAATCCTGAGGGTGCTGTGCTTAGGTCTAAAAATGGTGTTGAGCACAAAAAGTGATTCTTTTAAGGACAACTTGACGTTGGTCTACAGCGATGTTCAGTCTCTGATGTAATGTTATCCTCTGATCTAAATGACTCGGTTAATGATGAAACTAAACCCTATTAATGGCTCTGAAATTGGCGCTTGATGAGGGCTGTTAAACCTCCTTTGTGGATTGTGGCTATCCAATTTTAAACATAACCTTGGCTTTGGCAGAGGTGAGCTCTCCGCAGCTAACACCGTGAGACTGTGAGAGTATGGAACAATACCTTTCTTCATCATTATATTGTTTCTTTATCTGTGCTCAGGCATCCATTTCAGTCTGAGGGTAGATGGTGCCAATTTGTAATATCAAAAATAGCTATTAGTACATGGATTTGTATCCGATTTTCTTTGAATTGTTGCCTATGTGATATTCATACAAACACATCTCAGCTGGTTTGGGCTGGTGGTCACTGATGGCCGCTAATGGAAGAAATCCCTTTATTCTACATAAACGAATAAGCGCTAGCAGGAATACTTGTCCATTTTCTATATGGCACTGGAGAGCACAGTGTGTCTGTGTTTTTGGGTGAAAGAGAACCTTATTGGTGTCTGCTGACCGCAGGGCCGCCATCGCTAGGTGACCTGGCGACTCTGAATTGGCAGTAATGTATGAATGTGTGTCCTGTGCCTTGTGCCTGATGACCTGAAATACGCTCTGGCACCCGTGACCCAAGTGTGAATTAAGCGGTTATTGAAAGGTGAGGAAGTGAGAATGCAGGTTGTAGCTGTGGATGCAACTCACTCATAATAGCTTTTACACTTTGAGACAAATTAAGCAACGCTCTACCTAAATTTGGCCCGCTGATGTTTTATTGGCAGGATCCGGTCCAGCTGGGGCTACTCCGGATTCGGTGCTATTATGTTTTACCTGTGTCTCCCTGTATAAAGCTGCCCGGTTCGTGTCCGTTCACCGTCGGGTCATCGTTACGTGATGTTTCCCCTGTCCTGTTCACCATGTATTAAACGTATGCATCCTTCTTCCTCGCCATGTCCAGCCATCGCTCCAGATCTCCTTACTTGCCATGTCAAACCAGCGTGACATTTAGATCAACTTTGAACACTAATGATCACAACCACTATGACTTTTTTCAAGGACAAACATGCAACTTCTGATCTCAGTCCCATTAACTATCTTTCAAACACCCTAGAACACCCTAAGACCTACAGGTAGACCTAGATAAGGCCTGAATGCAAAAGAGATAACAGCTTCCCTGTGACCCTGACATGGATAAGAAATGGATATCTGGGATGGATGGATGTACTGGAGGGAGGAATTTTTTAGGAATAGACTGCAATAGTTTTCCCACCTCGCACTTATCAACCACGGGCTGCTGTACGCAGTCTGAGTTATTGCCCCCGGCAACACTCCTCTGGGCCTCGCTGTGCTTGGTGGTGTCTGGATTGGTGTAGGTCTGCGAGTGGTTGCCATGGTTGTATGTGTTGTGAGGGCGGGATGGACTGCGGGGTGGTTGACTCAGTTCCCTCCTCAAGGCTCGGTTCTCCTCCTCCACCTCCCGGACGCGCAGCTCCAGAGCCTTTCGCTCGCCGGCTCCGCCGACCAGGGGCGATGACTGGGGATCGAGGGGTGACAGTGGGAGGGGCCTCACTGAGACAAAAAACATACAATGTTTAAATGTAACATGATCACAAAAAATTTATTTGAAATGATACACAATTTTGATAGACTGATGCATTAAAATTGAACTGAACCCAAAATGGCCACTTCCTATTCATCAAGGTGGCTTTCTGTCTGATGTTGTATGGAATATTCGCTTCAGGAGAGCCAAACAGCTCTATCTAGTGGTACTTCCTTATACGGCAATGAATACTGAAAAGGCGTGTTTCTCTACTTCCCTTTCCACTATTCATCAGGTTCCGCGTGGTGCATTGCTCATTTTCTCATTTTGCGTTTCACCGTGTACAATTGTGACGCATGAAATCCAGTATTTGGTAGTTACTCACAGCGCATGATTATTTTTGTATAAAGTATAAGTGTCTTCAAACGGAACCACTCCGACGAGCCTTTTTAACGGGGTGTTTGATTATATTCAATCAGCAGCAGCCAAAGCCAGGGGGCCACCAGGCCCTCATGTGACAGACACCATTCAATCAATTGCTGCGCCATTGAGAGGCCATTCCACACAAGCTGCGGGCTTTAATTCCAGACGACAGCAATTTCCCCCCGTACATCAAACAGCCGGGGCTGCGAGGCAGCGAGACACTGGGGGTAATTTGGTGCGTCTCATATACACTCCTGAAGCGGCCAAAAGGAGGGATGGGCGCACGCACACGCAACGCATAAATGGCACAGCGGAGGCCGTACACGCGGCAGATCGTTAATGGCTTAATGGAACAGAAATGCACACAAATTAGAATGGAAATAAAAGACGCACGTGCCCAACAGAAAAGAAGAGTTGAGCTGTGATATTGATCATAGTGAGAGAAGACAGATGGATCTCTGGTGGAACTTCATCGCTCGTCTCAGTACAAACACACAGTCGAGCCTCCTTCAGGGAGAAGCCCTTTCTCCTTCAGTTAGAGAGGCAGAGAAGCCACCGGGTCCACACACATTTATTACTTACAGTTTTTTCCCCCGTAGAGGAAGCTTTTGCCATTATTAACAATGTGTTTTCTGGGGAAGAACCCTGAGAGAGAACAAACAGCATTTCAGCAGAATGTGCTAAGAACGCTCATCGCTTTATCTCCTGCAGCCATCTATGGTCAGAGACACAGGTCTGTTTCAGACACTCCCTGAGGAAAATAGTCCCAGCTCCAAGCTCAGAAACTGATCGGGTGCACACAGTTACTCTTGAGCCACATTAGCTGGTGTGGTCGCTGATAAGCACAATCATCCGTATCGATCAATTCGGGGTTTTTTATCATACGATCAGGCATACAATTAATGTCATATCTGATGTGTCAGACTCATCCATACATCCATTCCATGTATTTATTCCATGTGCTTACTACAGTTGCTGAAGTTACTGTCATAGCACATATGGAGTGTCTGGTAATGAAACATCAAGTATGTCTTCAGGTTTCAAAGAAATAAACAGAAGATAAAGTTTGATTATAGAGAGTGACAGCTGCCACACATCCTTATTCTTGAGGATTAATGCCACTCTTTCCAGTCCATAAGATGTGCACCGTTCTGACACATCCATCCATCTTCCTTTTCTCCCTCATTCTCTTTCCTCATAATGTTCACTGGTCATAATAAGCAAGATCATCTTGGGACCATAACTACCATATCAAACACACAGATCTACCCAATCTCCCCAACATGTCCGCCATTGTCTCATTTGATGCACTGATGATGGTGGTGGAGACACTAAGATATCCCTGTTGAGTTGGGTTAAGATCTATGAACTCACTGTCACACTCATTACTTAATCCTGGACACTCTACCCTCTGGATGTGGACATTCTGGAAGTTACCACTCTCATCGGGATAAAAAGTTTTACCATGGAATACAGGTGGTTTCTCACAATCATGCCATCAAGATGGTCTATAAATGTAGGTCAATCGTCACCAACCCTACACTGACACCAACTGCAGGCTCACTCTACCCCGGAAGGGCGTCCCTCTCTGTATCACTCCTTCCCAAAATGTCTTTTTTCTCTCTACTAGAGTTTTTTCCTTGTGTGCAGAAGGGTCAAGTGTGGGGGGTGTCAACTGCAGGGCCTGTCAAAGTCAATTGAGACATACTGCATGGGATTATGGGCTATTTAAGAAACAAATGTTGTTGTATTCCAAGCCCCCGTGTTGTCTCTTCCGACTGGTGCTGTGTATTCTGGACCATTTCCACAGATGTGGTCATTTCACTCAGTCTCACCCCTCCCCACTCAGATTAACGAGTGTTTGTTCTGATATGCGCTATTAATTTTGGCCCTGGCTCGCCTCGGAGGTGTCTGGGGCTTCTGTTCACAGGAAGAATTACACACTGCAGTATAGTGGCACGAGCCGGCAGTCCCGCTGCTCTGAGTGACAACGGACTTTGTCCCCTCTGCAGCTTTAATTAGCACAATGAGCAACTTTTCAGGCTTAACAGAAGCAGAGGGACAATCGCATGAATTCAAGTCCATAGGGAGTCACTGTGCCAAACATTTCTTTGTGGCCAGGTTTTCAGATTCAGAGCATCTGGATGGGCTAGTTTCAGAAATGAAAACATAGTACATGCATGCAGGTACACACACACACACACACACACACACACACACACACCTACATAAATGCCCTTATCCTGTCTGTTTTTTATACGAAGGGAACTGCATGCTGGTTCACTTCCTGAAGAGCACTCATATAATGGCACTATAATAGCTTCACTGACCTTTCTTATCATTATGAATCTATGGGTACTCAAGAGCAAAGAGTGTCAGGTTATTTTATTTTATCATTACAAAAAATACAGTCACTCACTTCATTAACAAGGCGGGCCGCAAACCCACCACAGGGCGTACAGACACACACCATTCATCCACACGCTCACATGTACGGACAATTCAGAGTCGCCAATTCACATAGTTTACATGGCTTTGGACAGCAGAAGGAAACCAAAGGATCCTTGGCAAAGTGAAAAGATTAAAAAGTGAAGTGAAACTGAAGTGATTGTCATTGTAAAACACTGCAGCACAGCTCATGGTGACACAGTGAAATGTGTCCTCTGCTTTTAACCATCGTCCTTGGTGAGCAGTGGGCAGCCATGAAAGGCGCCCGGGGAGCAGCGTGAGGGGACGGTGCTTTGCTCAGCGGCACCTTGCTGGTTTGGGATAAAAAAACCGCCAACCTTCCGATCACGGGTTTCCTTACCCGCAAGGCCAACCACTGAAGGTATGAGGCCTAATAACATAACATACATCATATTAAAATATACTGACTGATACATTTGGAAACATAATGTGAAGAAATGTAGAAAAATGTATGGGATGGATAATAATGTGATGCATCGATAATCGATGCTTTGATAATGAAGTCCAATTGAGAGACCAGTGAATGTTCACACATCTGGTCTACATACAAATACATTTCTAATAAATTTGAATTGTGAGTTGCCCTTATTCAATTCATTTATGTATAGAGAGGAGATGGAATGACTGGCCATACTATTCCTTGCATGCAATTTTTCGACAAATTTGCAGACAAATTGTTGTAGTCAGGCATAAACACCTCTTGAATATTCATCCTGATCCCAGTGACCCCCGGCTCAGTTAAAGTGGACTCTTGGCTCTTTAGAGCTCCATACCTAAAGATGTTTGCTTTTAAAACATATGCCTCCCTTCCTTCAGGAGCCATCCCAAGCTATCCAGGGAAAGGGGCGGGAAGCTGTTTGTGCGCTTTGCATAATTAAACGAGGACATCGAATTTGGACTGTGGTGGTACATCTTTAATCGAGTTGTTCTGTCACTTCCAGGAACCCGAGAGCTTTTATGACGGCCGCACGGCCCAGTCGCAGCATCAGTGAACATTCATCATTTACCGTCTGCAGCCTCAAAATATCCTCACACCTACATGATTAACAGACTCCAGCGACTTCACTCCACCAGTCTCACACTTTTCCGACGCAACATTACATTTGCAATGTGGTTGCAATACTAACACTCGATTGACCTGTCTTAATTGTTGCTATCGACTATTCTGCCTTTCCATAATGAGAGCTGCAACATGGATTCAGTGAAAAAATTACACTTGAATCGGAAAGAGGGATGGATTTTTTAATGCCCCTCAAACCACATGGACTCCTGGGAGTCGAGTAGTCCTTTCATAGGCACTGTGGTGTGGTTGAAAAGTTTAAGAGCCCTCAGATCACAGCTCGGGGGTAGAATACCTAGTGACAAACCCACATAAACACAGGCGACCCAATTAATCGCGAAACGGGCCAACTTGAGTTCTCTTCTGGCACAAAAACAGGCCGCATATTAACGAGGCGCTGCCATGAATGAATAATGAGAAGCTCCTATCGCCACGGACACCCGACCTGACTCAGCATCTTTTGTTTACAATACCATCCGACAAGCCGAGCACTTTCAGCCGACTCACAAAAAGCGAGGCGCCCTGAGGGCCCCACAGACAAAATTCATAATTCATTAGATTTATGGGCTTTCGAGACATTACATGTTCCACTCACATCCCCAGGAAAGTGAAAAGTCTCACAGTCCCCACTGATACATAAGCATTCGTTAGTTCATTGTAGTTCATTCTGAAATGAGGAGTCCACCTCTTATGTGGGAAAATCAGTTGACAGATTATTTGATGAGTTTGTGCCAGGATTTTATGATGGTTATAATACGAAATTAGTCATAAATTTGACCCCGATCAATCATCATTCATGTCTTTCTATATTGTCGCACTACAGGTCTTATTCATTCTTCAAACTGGAGCCTGACGCTGATTCTGAAATTGTGCAGTCTGATTCTGGCATTAGCAGGATTAGATTTAAAGAATAATTGGATTACGCCAGGGTGGGTCTGATAGATTTTTCATTATGGATAATTGATGCATGAAACATCTAGATCATTGGTAATCTGATCAGACAAAGGATACCTTGGTAAAAACATGCAGTCATGACAAAGAACTTCATGCATAATGCATAAAAAATACTGAATGTCTGCCAAGCCCAAGCCTTGTTGAAAATGTGTTAACACTCAACTGTGAGGCTACTGGCGAACTATCCACAATTTAATTACCAAAAATAGGTAACATGGCTTACAGTTACAGATTCTGGCTGTATGTCTGACCATAACTGGTGAACCTTCTCACTTTTTTTTTTTTTTGTGAAAAACACTATTTGTAACATAATTAAAAGTTAAACTTTTTAACTTAATACTTGGTGGGGTTTTCTACAGTTTAAAATGTATATTCTATATTCACTATATAACAGTTTCACAGCTAATTCACACCTTTTTTTCAGCAAGGGCAGCCTGCAAGGCCACTCAGGAGCATCATTCGTCGCATTATTTCAATATTATTTTAGTGTCGAGGAAGGCCTCTCTGGGGAGACTGAACACAATTTCATATTGGTCCTGGGCCAGAATTAAAAAGCCCAGGAAAAGCCTGGGCAAACTGCTCTGTATTCCTGGCCCCCCGCCAGAGGATAAACCGACAGGGAGACAGGACAGGCGGAAAGTAAATACATAAATAAACCGATTTGCCCGTCAGGGCGCATACCGAGGTGCAGGCTGTGGCCACACCGCCGTCCTGTCCTCTTCGTGACTCAAGCAGAGGGTACAGGACTGTCATCACCTGCCCCACGGAACCATCACAGAAGTTTTACGAAGCTGGCCAAAGTCACCTCAGCTCACAGGCAGCCAATCAGAGCAGTTTCTGACTTAAGCCCAGCTGTGCCAAGGACATTGATTTGGAACGCGTTGCCATTACTGTAATGTGGAAAAGAGCTAGGTGAGGTTACAGGGCAAGCCTTAAGTGCAGCCTTAATCCTCATCCCAGCTCACTCCACCACACCGAGGATGTGTTTTCATCATACACTTCAACAATTAAACCACTGGTCCTGCTCTTTGTGCCAGGATGCACTTAATATCATAGCCCTCAATGCAAGCAGCACAAGTACTGATCATTACAGTCCTCAGATAAGTTTAAATGACTAGTGGGGTGTCTGGACAATGAGAGTTTATATATAATTCTTGGCTTGTTAATGCGTATATTCTAACATTTTATAGTTTAGTGTCATTTAGAAATGTACTTTATTTGATAGAAAACAACTGTTGTGTCCATTAAAATAACGTTGTATTGATAAAAAATACTGCCCAGTACTGTCCAATACCGTTGTAGCTGAAAGTTGTGGTGGTAGTAGCCCAGTGGGTAAGACACTCGCCTATGAACCAGAAGACCCAGGTTCAAATCCCATGTACTACCATTGTGTCACTGAGCAAGACACTTAACCCTAAGTTGCTCCAGGGGGGCACTGTCCCTTAACTACTCATTGTAAGTTGCTCTGGATAAGGGTGTCTGATAAATGCCATAAATTAAATTAATAAATAGAATATCTGCATAAATGTAGAGGGCCTCATTATTAGCAACATTAGTCTTAAATTCCAGTGGAATTATGTGTTCACTAATACAAACTAATACAAATTTAATTGATTATTGGGGAAAGAAACTTTTGTAGTTGCACTAACAAGCAAACAAAAAACGGCCCAAAATCAGATTTGTTGAGTATCTGGTGCATCAGAAAATGTGGGTTCATTATTTTAAAGACAATTTCTTATTCATTTTGTAATTTATCTTATTAAAAAGTGTTTCTGATTTGCTTTTGTCATGAAAAACAAGGCCATTTCTAAATTACCTTAAATATTTTAACAGTACTGTGAATGCATGCATATGTCTCAATACTGGTATGTATTATTACATCATATTGTATATAATACCGGCATCAAGTGGCTGATGAAGGGATGAGCCTGTTAAATTGGTACCCAGGATACACCTCTGCTAGTAAATATTTCAACTTCATTCTAATGTATTATTACACATTGTAATATTATTGAATTTGTAATTATACCCTGTATACAGTGAATGTTGAATGTTATTGCAAATCATGTTGCATTGTAACATCTCTGTCAGGATGCAAGTCACATTGCCCAAAGTTTTAATAATAGTAAAATGCAAAATTAATTATACTATAAAAAAGTTTAGTTTTGCTAAGAAACTAAACATATCTGAGATTTTAAGATCTAGTACATATTATCATGATGCAACAATTAGCAGTTTGTGTATCTGCATGTCTGTGTGACAGCAGGAGCCTAACCAGCAACACAATATTTGTTCACAACACACCCACTGCAGGCGCTAAATCAATACTCTGCACTGCGGTTCACCTGACACTTTTTCCTCCTTTTCACATGGCCACAGAAATTCCAAATGAATATGAACCCATAAAGGTTATTCCTTAATTAAAATAAGTGTTTGCTCAATTTGTACTGAACACAATAAACACTTTTATTGGCTTTTATTGAGAAACTTTGGGCAGCAAACTCCAAAACTCCTTTCTAGGCTTGGGAGTGCTCCATTTTTCTTGCACTAATAATCACAAACTGATTAAATAAATAAATAAAAATCCAATGACTAAATCTCAGCTGCATATTTAGTATATAATGTATGCATTTGTGAATGTGTGTGTTTGATTATCATTATTATCTTTTAACACAAGAAGAAACTATAACCCAATAAAACAAATTATAAAAAAATGTCAAAAACTTCTGGCATGTTCTTCATGCTGTATAAAAATATTGGGACCACTGACTTAAAAAATTGCTTTACATCCACTTCACGTGTTGAGATTTGGACGCCGTTCAAAAGCAAATTTTCCAGGCCATTTGAACCGTAAATTAATAGAGTTAAACTGAAAGTCAATAAATCTTCAACTTCAAGACATGTATATGTCACTAAAAAAACTCCTGCTGTAAATTTTGGTTAGAAGGTAATTAAATCCGAAGCGGCTGCAGTCAGTCATGTCTACACTATCACAGAGGAGCACCTGGAGAAATATTCCAGGAATCAGGAGTTTGGAGATAATGGTACGGCTGAAGCATCTCCTAAATCCCAAATTTAGTGTCTCCTATTTTAATAAACGGCGCACAGAAATGGACCTGTGTAAGTGTGATAAAACATTTTTTTTCTACAGACGTAGTGCAATAGAGAGATACAGAGGTCACTGGGAATAAAAGGTAGGAGGATTACCTTGGAAGCTGCCGACTGACAGGTAAAGCCAGGTGAGCGCTGGTATGAAGAGCAGGGCGAAGGAGAAGGCCAGGAACTTCCTGCGCCCACGACACATTCCCAGCATCCTCTGTGTCAAAGAGGGCTGAATCAGGAGGTGGGGAAACCTCTATGTAGGTGGCAACTGCTTGCCAGGGGGGTGCATGGCACAAACTGGAAAGGAAAAAAATGAAAAAAATAAAGTGAATTTTCACACTATAACAAAAGTGTGAAAAAGGACAACAATGGCAAGAAATAGTATCACTTTCCATGCTGGAGGCCACATGTTCCAAAAGCACGTGGGATTTGACTATGACTGCTGACCTTGTCTGTCTTGACCATGGTCTTTTTAAAAGGGATAACATTCAATCCTCTTTCACATTACAACGGCATTTGTTTAATTAGCCGTCTGACCCCCGGCGAGCCGTAATCTCAGTAAGGGCTTTGTTTCATCTCCTTTACTATGAAATTACATTCATGCCCAGCAGTCCATGTCAGTCAAAGCAAATCATAGGGAAATCCAACTAGTGAGAGGCCACGAGGCACCACGAGGGCGCTGAGACGTTCGTTTTCCTTTTAATTTAAGCGCTTGTGTCAGTGCAGACCACCAGGTGCCTGACTGGGTTAACTGAGGCCAGCCAGCAAGGCTTCTGCATCTCCCATCACCTTTTTAAACCTTACAAACGCCATCTCCGGTGCACATTTGGAATGAAGATCTCTGCTGGATTGAGTGAATTGGCTAGAACTTGCTTGTAAACTTATGGTTGCTAATGTCTGTAGAAACGTATTGATTTCATAAATGCATACAAAATAAATAAGTGCTGCTATTGTCACATGGAGCACTGGAAATGCTGAAAATAGACATTGTGTTGCATCTATTGAGCTATTGCAAAGGTCCTACTGCCTGATCATTTCTATTTGTCACCACCACCAGTGGCAGTGGAGGCATAACAGGTAAGGAAGCAGCCCCGTAATCAGATGTTTGAGCAAAGCACCGTCCTCCCCGGGTGCCTGTCATGGGATGAGTTAAATGCAGAGGACACATTTCACTGGGTGCACTGGTTGCTGTGCTGTGTGACAACGAATCACTTTCACCTTGCGCTTCCCAGCTGTGACAACTACAGAGTGTAATCATATTCTCCTTATTAAGATAAAACCTTTTTTGTTCAATTAATGATGATATTGCCTTGAGGATGAAATGTCTTTAAATGAAACCGAAAATTAGTATATTGATACATCTTCATATCTTAAGCACTTCACATTAACCCCGGTCACATTATGTCTTGCTGTAATGACCCCCCTGCCACTAGTGGCTGCCACCTTTTTCGTCAAGTTCAGTATTCTTCCTGATTTTTATTTTTGTTCGTTCATGCATTACTCTGTGATTTAACAGTATTCTTTAAAGCATAAAAATATGAAAAATTAACTTAAATGTAAATCATGCTAATGCACTGCAATAAATACATTATCACATAAGTGAGATGGGGCCCAAAGGACAGAAGAAGATGAAGAGGTTAACTAAAGCAACGTAACATAGAGATGTGATCAGAAACCAGAAGATAAATTATTGCAGTTCTCTATTCTATTCATATTCTGTTCTGTATTTCACTCAAAGTGAAAGTAAAGCAATTGTCATTGTGAAACACTGCAGCACAGTACACGGTGACACAACGGAATGTGTCCTCTGCTTTTAACCATCACCCTTGGTGAGCAGTGGGCATCCATGACAGCAGTGTGTGGGGACGGTACTTTTGCTCAGCGGCACCTCAGTGGCACCTTGGCCATTGAACCGGCAACCTTCTGATTACGGGGCTGATTATGGGGCTTCCTTACCCTTTGGTGGTGGCCTATTAAACTTACATTTAATGTGTAAATGTAAATAAATGTAATTTAAATGAGAATCTAAAAGTGTATACTTGTTAGCATAGCTAATGCTAATCTGCCATCAAGTTAAATATTCATCATCTGTAAACAATGCGTCAAATAAGAGGAAAATTTGTGCTCAGTTTTGTTCTAGCAAATCATTGAATATACGACGGTGATGTCAGGTGGGACTAGGTTCTTAACCAACGTTGGCTGCTTGTCCTTATATATTATTTTGCTTAATTCGTTAATTTAAGTGCATGTGCTCTCCACACATTAAAGTGTGAGTTAAGTGTGACAATCCAGACTGATCATATCAAATTTGCTGTTACTCTGAAAGAAGATGTCAAAGAGGATGTAAAGAAGGATTAAAAAAAAAGGACATTAAATATTTACACAAAAGAAAAAAGTGCCCAATTCCAGACTTTAAATCTCAAAATTGACATTCTGCCATTGCCAATCTGCCAATTGAGCTGTAAAAAAAAATGAAAAACAAACCACTAAATAATAAATTAATTCTGTTTTTAAAAAAATAATATAATTATCTCTGAACACTTAAAAATAAATAAAACATATTTAGATTTTCCACAACAATCCCACAAGAGCCGCATGGAAACAACAATGAGTGATGCTGTTTACAGGCGGCTGGAGCAATTCCATCCGGCTCGCTCGCATTTCCGACTTGACAAGGGGGATTTTATTGCTGGCAGCGATGGCTGGGGTGAATTTTTATGAATCTCCAGCAATATCCACTGAAACAAAACCGTACATTCACACTGGGCACTATGAAAGAGAAAATTGTCTTAAGTCTTACACAGAATAAAATAAGATAGTGCGAGTGGTGGGGTCAGATTCACTAGCATGAGTGGAAGTGAATAAGAATTTGCCAAACGCCCATGTGGCAAATGTTTAAGAAGTTCAAAAAGTCGGACAAGTCTAAAATCCCAGCTGGATGCAATTTTGAGGTCTCAAAAAGAGGACATGTCCACAGAAAAAAAACTGACTGGTCATCCTAATTAAAATGAAAATATTGCAGTTTGAACCCTATATAGTAAAATAGAATTTCACAGTAAACAAATGCAAAAAATCTGATAAATCGGCTACATTTAATGGTAAACCAAAATGACCAGCAAGTGTCCATGTTAGAAAGGGGGATATTCCCTTTTTGAATAAAAAAGAAAACTCCTCAATATTTAATACAGTCTGTGTTGTACCTGCATTTTGACATACTTAATTAGCATAATAGTACAATTTTGCGAGTCTTCTTCTATGATGTGCAACGTCAACTCATTCCAGGAACTGTCCCCGTAACTACTGATTGTAAGTCACTCTGTGTCTGTCTTGTCTTGGTCTCGATCGGAAAACAGCACATCGTCACAGAACAGTTTCGTTATTTTGCCTCAATTCAAATGCAACCAGTGAGCGACCTCATAACCAGGTCGGGAGAGAGGTGGAGGAGTGCTCGCCCAGGGTACCAAACAGGCTAGGACCGCGCCTGGCTGTCGAACCACCTTGAAGGAGACAGCTGGGACAAAGTCTACATTCACCAGGCATCTGGAGAGAAAGCACCATGAAAAGTAAGATAACTAACCACAAGATCATTGAAATACTCCTAAATCTGACAAAGAATATTGTGTATGCACGCATAGTACAGTCGTTTGTTAAGGGGGAGATATTTTATAGCCCCTTAAGGGTGCACAAATTTCTATACAACATTACAAGTTTAGGACAGTTATTTCATATTTCTTAAGCTTCTATAAAATATCCTCCAATAACTCTCGGGTCACTGCTTGCTTTGTAGGAAGCCATGAGAAGCCATCGATACACTCATTAATACATACACCAAACGATTTTAACTTGTCATACGAATCAATGTATGATCCAAAATAATATGGTCCCTTTGTGCAGTACTTTCTTCTGTGAATTCATATATCTCATATATTGGACTGGTCTGAGTTTCCACTATGTGCCAATCTGGTTGACCTGGATGTCCCTGTAAAGTTGGTTTCTGCTTGGTTTTGCTTGATTTGGTTCCTTTTGTTAATAAATCGTGAGTTTCCCTGCACCTGCATCACCCAAATCCCCTTTTTGCATGACAGAATGAAGCAATTGGTCTGGCCTTGAGACCAGTCTCAGAACTGTAAAATGGATGGATTTTCATAAAGCAACCAGTGATCAGACAACAAGAAAGCAGCTGGACTGGCGGATGAGTAAACAGACCAGGTGTATACGGTGTAATTAGGCTGCGTTGCGCAGGGCTATCTTGCACAGCACATTAAGCCTGTCGCCACCGAGCCAATCAAAGGTCTCCGTGGTTGGCTGCAATCAGAGGAGCCTTGTAAATACCCTTTGGAGTGGCGAGCTCGGCTACGTCTGCTCCCATCAGCTCTGGCGTGAGCCCATGTACAAGCCTGCTGTTGCGAGACTGGAGCGAGGTAGAAAGCTATCCCCTAATATCTCTCCCAGTAGCATCGCTTCAAGATAATCACGAAGAGACACGGGTTACAGAGGAAGGCAATTATCCTGGCAAGGAAAGAGGCACAGAAAGGGAAGGAAATAAGGTCGCAATTCTCCAAGAAAGGAAAACACTGATCTGAGGTGAGAATGTAGATGTAAAGTAGAGTGATCGTGGCATTTCTTGGACACTATTTACAAACCAGCACTATGCACTAAGCATGGAGCTTGTTTGCAAGTGTAAGGTCAAAGGCATCCTCAGGATTTACATGCATTACAGGCAAATGACGTGAGAACTGACAATCATCCATATATAAAAAAACATTTACATTTACATTTACGGCATTTATCAGTAGTTACAGGGGACAGTCCCACACTGGAGACATTCAGGGTTAAGTGTCTTGCTCAGGGGCACGATGGTAGTAAGTGGGATTTGAACCTGGGACTTCTGGTTCATTGGCCAGTGTGTTACCCACTAGGCCACCACCACCCTAATTAATTAAATTAAAGATGACAATTGCCATCAAAAAGGGTAGTCAGTTTACGTTCTTCATGACAGACAACTACCAATTGGTTCTTTCTTGTTTTGTCAATTGTCTATAATTCTGAGGATCCCTACACTTAGCACCAATTTGATACAAACATCATATATACTAATTCATAGAATTCAGCTATAGTAATGTGGCAACTGTACTACTTTACCAAGCTTAAACAAGACATGTGGCATGTGGGGGTGGAGATATTCAGGTTGAGGTTATTCTCAGGCATAGAAGACAGCCTGGGGTCAGACATGATGAACGTGGGCAATTTAGAAACATGTAGGGGTTCAGATTCAAAGAGACAGATTACCGAATAGAGTGGGAGGACAGTCAGGACCTTTCCTCCCTTATGTTCAGAGCCAAACACCTCAGACACTCTGTAATGGCCAAAGTCATCTGCCCCAAAATGCCTCTAGTTTTGTGCACAAGCAGCTGTCACTCCTAATGTCAATTTTATGGCCAATCCCAACGATCAAAGAAAATTGATGACCTCAAAATTTAAATGATTGCTTCCAAATCTGTTATGCGATAAGCCATGAAAATGATTAAGTGGGGGATGCAATGTTACAAGTGACGACCTGATATCCATAATCATGATAATAATGACAGAAATGATTATTTTATGCAACTTTGCACCCAAAATTAGTGATTGTAAAATAGCAAAAAGAGATGATGACAGTTTCATTACAGCACAGAGCGATAAGAGCACCAATACTGGCGATGACCAAAAGATGTGCTGCATTAAAACTGCCCACCATCTCTGAATCTGAATTATGCAACAGATCATTTTATGAACCTCTGAACCATCGAGCAGGATATTTGCTAAATCACAATATACATCCCTACCCATAGGCATTTACATGCTGCCTTGGAAATGCAATACTGATTTTAGACATCCTAACCCCACTGTCCCTTTAATGTGTTAATATAATTGAATCAAAAGAAAGAAAAACTAATTCAGGAGGAGCACATTTCTCGTATGATAAAAACTCACACATTAAAGAACACAGCAGGGAATAAGTGGGGAGATCTCAGATGTTCCTTTGCTCTCCTCCTGTGCCCTCAACAGGAAGCATATCACCCATTTAACCTCTAATTTGTATGAATCTCATTTGCGATTAGACTTGTGGAGATCATTTCCCAACACCACGTTTTAAATGGTAACAGATCCGTGCAGCAGACCATTGTGAACACTCACCATCCAAATATCAGAATATGCAGGCATGGGAAAAAAACAGATACATTACTTCAGGTTCATTACATTTTGCAGATCAACCTAGATCCTCTTGCCATCTGCTGTATGGCTTGCCTAAAAAACACATTATAACCTGGAGCCCAATAACCTCACAAACCCCCAAAATTAGCTGAGACCAGCCAGAGTGCTACTGAATTCAGTACTATAACTATATATGTTAAAATACGTAGAAGGACGTACGATTGCATGACATATAAAAAGGCCTGAATATAAAATATTTTAGTGGCGTAATGTTAGATGGAAACCAATATGATATTTTGTAACAAGAGTTTTAATAAGTCCTTAAAAAAAGTGAGGTCATCTTATATTTGGGCTATAATAATATTTCCCAAACAAAAACAAAAGAGCCACGGGGGCCAAACAGAAATGAAAATGTAACAAACTGCCAGACACGAAACGTCCACACGCAACCTCACGAGGAAAAAGAGATCGAAGACAAACAAAGGCATCTTTGAAATGAGTTCTGGTCACATAAAAAAGAGGCTGCACTAGTAATATGACAGGTTGTGTGTGTGTGTGTGTGTGTGTGTGTGTGTATATATATATATATATATATATATATTTTTTTTTTTATATAAATAGTGCAGCCTATTTATTTAATCATTAACACATTTTACTTTGGTCCAGCACTCTAAAATCCATTTCTTGTTTTCGCACCACGGAATAAAACTGTAGCATACCGGAAAAGACCAACGCAAACACGATTCACAATTCAATTTAGATCTGATCCCAATTACGAATATCTTTATCTTCTCTTTTTGTCCGTCATCAGAGCTCTGCTCTGGCCTCTCAGCAGAGCTCTCCACAGCGATTAGTCTGGTCTGTCATCTCTGCGAGTCTTTGAGTGATTAAGCTGGTCTGTTGTGCATGGGGGCCATGGGAGTGACCCCTTCACAGGCGGCAGTCAATCAGCCACCATCTCCTATGGAGAGACCCCCCCCCCCCCCCCCCCCCCCCCTTCCCGCCACCTCCCAGATTCCCCACAGTCTCAGCCAGCTTTGGCTCTAGAGCTGAACTGCCAATCAAAACATAAGGGGCTGTCAACAACGCGGCGTGCAGCTCAACATCCACAGCAACCGGGCCGTGACAACGCGCGCCGTGCCAAAGCACAGGGTTATGTCATGCAATTTTCATTTCAGTCACCCAGGCTTATGGTCGTACTTTTCTGGATTTTCTGAGGATATATATTCACAAAAAACTCTCAAGGCAGACAGCTCACACTGTCATGATTCATTCACAAAAAGTGAAGTGAAGTTATTGTGAAAGACTGCAGCACAGCACACAGTGACATAATGAAATGTGTCCTCTGCTTTTAACCATCACCCTTGGTGAGCAGTGGGCAGCCATGACAGGCGCCCGGGGAGCAGTGTGTGGGGACGGTGCCTTGATCAGTGGCACCACAGTGGATTCAATCTGGCAACCTTCTGATTACGGGTCCATTTCCTTACCCGCTGGGCCAACCACTGATGGCAGTGGTGGCCTAGCGGGCGAGGAAGCGGGCTCATAACTGAAGGGCTGTGGGTTCAAACTGCCAAGATGCCACTGAGGTCCCCTTGGGCAAGGTACCATGGCCACACACTGCTCCCCTCTCATGTCTGTCCACTCCTCACCAAGGGTGATGGTAAAAACAGAGGACTGTTTATGCTGCAGTTCATCACAATGACAAGCACTTCACTTTCAGTTCACTTAAGACAATCACGAAATTCCCATGCAACACACCTGCAGTTCATCATCGAAGCAAACTCTGGGGTGCCAGACGAGAAGAATTATCCCTAAAGAGAACTTCAAATCGACACGCCTGAGATCGGCACACACTCGGAAGCGACACGCTGCCTCTGACTGAATGCGTAATTTGCCTTTTGTTTGGAGTCGCAGCGCTTCACGGCACAAGCAAACAACCCATTTCATGCAATCTCGGGCAAAAAAAAAAAAAAAAAGAAGAGGATCCATAAATTGTTGCGAGGTACCATTATGTTAGGAGATTACTTCTTTATCATGTGTCATGTGACGAGCCGGGAGACCGAGATTGCGGCCAGTGAGATGCATACTAATGCGCGGTCATGTAAATGACATGACATAAATACCACAAAATACTGCACAGAAGACAGACAAGGCGGGGGGGGGGGCTGGTAACAAGACGTACGTTAATGTCCTTGCTACATTTCCCGGGATGGAATTCTCCTAGGAGTATAAAGTAAGCATAGCTGACATCATAATGGAAACATGCCACGGAATTCTGAAATGTTATTAATAAAAATGAAAAAGGAACACGCTTAACACATTTCGCTTTTTCTTTTTTCTGTTTCTCTGTTTTTTTCCCCCCACCGCTGGTGCACTGAGAAGGCTGAGTCATATGTTGAAGTGCTCGTGGCATCGTAACCTTAATTCCGTGACTCACATTATGACCCGGTGCGACTGAAACCAGCCCACCGAGAAGAGCTCCCAAGACCAAGAGGCTTCTTCATTTTATTGCCTCTGCTGTCTGTGCTATTTAAGGGTTTTAAAGTGGGTTAAAGAGCAAGAAATAAAACTCGGCGCGTGTGTGCATGTGTGCGTCTGTTACTGGCCTTCAGAAGACCTCAAGCAAAGATTATCAGTCTCGTACATTTCACACCATGCTTAAAGGTAACTACAACCTAAAATTTATCCAAATATTATCTTAGGTTCTCTGTACTTGATATATAGTGTTCCATATATCATGTTACAGTGTATTTAATTGTATTAAAGGCACTGTAATATCATGCGTAATTTTTATTCTGGTTTTACAATCAGTGATTTTTGCAGTGCTGAATACACCTGATGTTCTAGACACGACACTTCTTCGCTTCTGCTTCCGTCTCCTGACCAGTGAATGGAATCTCAGTTGCAATTAAATGAATATGAGCTGACACAATGTGACGTATATTTTACCTACCTTTTGTCTGAGTGGCGTTTTTTTTACGACATTATTATGCAGCTACTCAAGTGCAATTATTTGCAGAGCGACGCAGTGCATCCCCATTATTGCCACTTTACGTCCTTTCGCTACCGTCACCAGGCATAACGCCTGATGTCAGTTTTCATATGAAGTTGAAGTGGAGCGACAGCAGACCTGCACCCCACTTGGCCGCTCTATTGTAAACACGAGTAAAGGTCCGGCCGCCAGGGAGCCAATGAAAAGCCATTAACTTCAGCAGAATTGTAACGGCGGCGCGCCTTCCCAGGTGACCGCAGATCATGAGTGCAAAGTGGTGGTTTTGTATCAGAATAAGGGATCGATGTCTATTTTACTGCACTTGGTAAATAAGCAATATTAACAAATAATTAAACAGTGAAGTGTGGTAACTAAATATATGTGTGTGTGTGTGTGTGTGTGTGTGTGTATATATATATATCGGTAAAAAGAAAATGAATAGGATTGGATCTTTTTATTATAAAGAGTGTAACACAGTCTGTTACTTATCTAGTTCCACATCAGTATCCAATCAAAGCACAGAAGAGGAGAAGCTAACCCCACTTGTTCAAGATCCGGGTGGAATATTCCTCCTGGAGGGGAAGGATTGCTATTACTGAGAATAGTAATATCTTGATCAACCACCGAATCGTCCTCGAGACATTGCACCACGATTAAAGTCAAGTCGCTTATTGCCAACATTGGAACATGCAGGCCGTTTATTTACAGGCAGTAATTGCCTGTAATGAATTACTGCTAATTAGGCGTATATTACATTTTCCTTGATTGAATTGACTCTAGTTGGAGAAGGTTGTGAAAAACGCCTCATGGAACTGTTGCTGCCTGAGAAGCTGAGCCCGCTTGTTCGGGGTCTGGCTGGAATCGGGGTGTCCGCCAGGAGTTGCCCCTCTCCAAAATCCTGATCTCTTGATGCACCACTGAACCGTGCATCTGGGCAGTTCCTCGTGACGAATGAACGAACGGATGTTTTAATGGTTTTATGCATATCGCGGTTTAATTTTTTTTATTTTAAGGAATAGTTGACAAATTCCGTCTTACCTGGAAAGTGCTGCAGGTTTGTCCTGGGAATCGGAGCTCCAATCCGCGGCGACGAGCGGCGTCAGCACCCATCCGCTCCGAACAGCTCCGGCCGGGACGCTCCGCCCCGCCCCGCCGCTCCGGCCGCGGGTTCGAAACGCGAGGCGGTCCGGTCACGCGCGCGGCCCCATCTGTTGCCTCGCGCGCGCTCCCACCGCCTCGCACCTCGAAGGTTTTGACACGATCACGCCGAGGGCCGGGAACAGCCCATTATTATCCCATGTCATAATTCATAATTCGCGACAAGGGAGTTAAGAAGTGAGGAGAGGGGTTCAAAATAAATAAAAGAGAAGAAGGTCCCCTGACGCACCCGGCGCGCGTTGTCACCAACGCGGGGGAAGCGGAGCAGACCGAGATCTTGCCACGATGCCAGCCTGTCTGTCGCCTTTCAAAGTTTCCCTCGCGCGGGTCCCCATTATGCGGCGACGCGGGGACATTTACATTCCGCCCTCGTCCGCCCCGTCACCCACAGTCCGCCCTCTGTTCTCCGGGCTCCGTTATCTGGCGTGGCGGCGGTGAACTGCGTGGCGTCTCTCTCTCTCTCTCTCTCTCACCATCCACGCGCGCGCGCAGCGGGAGGAGAGGATGGAGGAGGAGGAGGAGGAGGAGGAAGAGGAAGGGAGCCGCTACGGTGCCACGATCCGCAGAGACGACGCCGCGTTCGGACGTCGACGGTGGCCTCGATACAACGGACCCTTCTTCCCTCCCAGCCTCCTCCGGCGCCCACAGCACACGCGACCAAGCCACGGGCGGCGTTGCCAGATCTCGCGAGACGAGAAAGCGGGGCGGGGGGGGCGTCTTTTCAGAAGCGCATCGACATCCGACACTTTTATTATCACCGTTATTATCGATTTAACCGCGTCGGTCTTTAACAATTTAGGCCATTCCGCGTCTGGGTGTATAAACGTGGTCCAGAAATATTGCGTCGTCCCACCAGCTCCCGTTTTCATTTTGAAAACGTTCACACACACACACACACACACACACACACACACACACACCCTCCCAAAAAAGAAAAAGAAAATGCAGCGCCCGCCCGCCACTGTTTACAAGCAATTTAGCGAGTAAACAAGCGCCGAAGTCGCTTAGAATAATCGGACTTGGCAACACAGGCGTCCAATCCGGTCCCTTCACTCCCCCCATCCTCTCTCCCGCAACAGGGGTTCACCCAAAACACGGGGACATGACCGAAACGCGCAACCCCCCTGGAGGCTAATTAATTATAGATAGATAGATAGATAGATAGATAGATAGATAGATAGATAGATAGATAGATAGATAGATAGATAGATAGATAGATAGATAGATAGATAGATAGATAGATAGATACTGAATTGACTGTAGGTGTGAGTGTGAGAGGGATGTGTGAGGCAGGTATACACACATACTAGGCCGAAGTATGTGTGTATAGTACTTTTATTTACAGTGGGAAGTGAAAAACCAACCAAAACCTAGAGTGCTGTACATAACAACAACAACAACCAACAGGAGGAACAACACACCATAAAAAGAGACACTATACAGTTTACACAACAAAACCACAACACTGACCGCACTAACACGCAACAAAGGCTTTTCTCTAACTTTTCTCCAACACTCCGAAACTCTCCTCTCTATCCTCCTCCGGCTCCACAACTATGGGCCCCGTCGGGTGGCTGGAGTTCCTTAAATGCTCCTGTCTGATGAGTTGATTGACAGACTGATGATGAGGATGACTGAATGATGATGATCGATCCCAATCTCCACCCAACAAACAGCCTAAAAGGGAAACACACACTCAACACATAGAGCCAAAGGACGTAACAGTGTGTGTGTGCTGTGTAGTGGCGTCCTGGGATGGGCTAAAGTGAGTGAGTGGGTGTGTATTTAACACACCGTCCGGGAAGCGAACCCCTCCAGCGCGTCTGGGGCCAGTGATGGAACTGTCCCTCTTGATGACTTTATTCGGGCATCTGGCTTATTTGCTCTGGCCAGCAGGAACCCGTACAACTTGACCACAGCTGGTGCATCGTCCATCGTCCGCTTTTGCACTCATCCGTCACGCCGACCGCTTTATCAGCTCCCAGCGCAGAGTAGCTTGCTCTACCAACTTTGATGCTCGCAGAGATGCCGGCCCTCAGCAGTCACCGAAGATAAATGGCCGCTTCTTTCCAGTGCTCCACCCCCGGCCCATTTTACCCTGAACGCCGCAGCCTCCGAGCCCTGCTCCATCCTACCCCGCATATTTTTAATCACCGCGCCGCTGTAGCTGTCTGATAATTACCACAGATCGGAATGGTTTATGTGATCCAATCCTCGGTTATGGCAAAAATCTGCCCGTCAATATGTTTCGGATCAGTGAACAGCCTGTAACAGGAAAGCTGATGGCCCCTTGGGTGTTGTGGCACCTCAAAACTTCCCCAAAACATCCCGAGACCACAAAAAAAAAACCTTCTTCTGACTGGTGTCTCAGCTGTCAGCTGGAAAACGCTCAAGCATCCAGCCCACGGGCAGGTCCATCCATGTCCTTGTGCCATGAAGTTTCAGCTTTGCAGAGGCAGCTGGATACACGTTCTGACAGCTTCATGCAGACAATAAAATACTGTAATACTGATCGCTTCGAAAACCCACATCAGCGCTTTTCACGGCTGACTTTGAACTCGCAATGCATTTTTGCTCCTCGATGTTAGCCAGAGTTACACAGGGAATATGTGGCAAAACACAGAAGTAACAAGACGGCTGTAAATGGAAAATAAACAGCGTCTCCTCTTCTGTTACGAAGAAGCAGGAAGTCTCTCTCCCATGCGGAGATACGGACGCTGTAATCGAAAACCAATAACGGAGGGAGCCGTGGAACCACCTTTTCCCGCCAATGGCAATGGCACCGCCACAGAACCGTCACCCTTGGTGAGCAGTGGGCAGCCATGACAGGCGCCCGGGGAGCAGTGTGTGGGGACGGTGCCTTGCTCAGTGGCGCCTTGGCGGCTCGGGACTCGAACCGGCAACCTTCTGATTACAGAGCCGCTTCCACTGCTCCAGCTCCAGTTTAGACCCATCTGGTAAAATGGGGGGCTGTGAACGGACTGGGCCAGGGAGCTGAGCCAATGACTTGATGTTCACCCTTGTCTGCTAACTATGCCTCGGTTTTCGTGGCGCACCCAGAGTGCTGTCCCCCTCGGGCACGTCCTCACTCCCTAATTCAATCAATGGGGCGCCGTGATCTATAGCGGAGGTCGCCGGAGGGACCCTGGCATGACCCTTCTGATGCCATCAGTTAGGAAGAAAACCCCACAAGCAGGTGACCATCTGAGAGGAAACATGTTCTCTTTTAAACGTCATTGTACTGGGGCTTTATTTCATCCATTAAAACGCAACAACAAGTGAACTGCAAATGTCGGATCTGAAATGAATGAAAACTTTACGAAACGGTAACAGGGGGACAAAGATAAATAAAAAATTGTTAAACCCATTAAATCCGACAGTGGAGATAAAAAAAGAGATGAATGTCATGAAACCCAGTCGATATCTTTGATCGTGCACTTTGTATTCCATTAGCTTCAGGTTGTAAACAGACATGTCTTATTTAGAAGGACGCGCATTTCAAACATCGGCTAAAGGTCATTACCGGCTCAAACGTCCCCGCTCGGGGGGCAAATTCGGTCCTCTCTCTCTCTCTCTCTCGTTCTCGCTCTCTCCAGGGCTCCTGTGTTATCCGCGACGTCTCCGGCTCTGGTCGGAAACCTACGGCTTGCCACAGCTGTCACATGCAATAACGTCCAAATAATTACCCCCGCACTGAAAAACAAGAGAGCACATCTGTCCGGCCCCACCAGTCCCCGGGGGGACGCCCCTAACGTTTTGCGCGGAACCATGGGAATGGGATTAGAAGCCTCAGCTTGTTTACTCTAGCTTGTCCGGGCCAATGCGAAGGCTAATCAGATAGCCAGTCATCGGCAGTAAACCGGTCCCTTCGGGGGCAATTACGCAAGGTCTTCTATTCCAGTTGTGCCTCGGTTATTTATAGTTCATGCTTGGGGTACGAATGTAAGAAAGCATGCAAAACATGACGCGCACTTACGATGCTGTGTTTTAAGGTCGACGTTCAACCTCGAAGACGTCTTCGCCATGCGTGTCTTACCGGATAGAGCCTCATCGGGAGCTGTCACTACAGTGCTCCAGGTGCCTAGTAGACATTATTGGTCCATCAACCACTGGGTTTCTAAAAAAAAAAAAATTTTTCATCTCAAAACCAAAATGTGGTGGTGCCTACAATTCGTGGTAAAAAGCTTAGCGAAGCATGTAGCTCGGTTTAAAAATAGTGCCCCGAATCATACAACTGACTTGACTCGGGGACGTCCGCACCTTCTACTGGGTGCGGCAGGATGCGGGACGGAGAAGGATGTGCTGCGCCGCTTCATCACAACGTCGTGTTCAGAGAAGATGAAGTATGCTCGACAGATGGATGAGGTTTAGAAGTAGAAAAAGGAGCCTTGGAGTAGAAAGTGGGCCGCGTTGTGTTCTTCTCTCACACGTCGTCTTTGCTTTTGTTTCGATGGCGCCTTCGCCTCCATTTCAAATGGACAGTTGAAGTGTGTCGTTTCTTCACAGTGACTGATTCACGGCTGAAAAAAACCCCCGTTGTTTTCCAGAACAACAGAATTCCGCTTGGGCGGGAAGAAAGGGCCCAGCACCGTTCGTTGTTGCTCAGTGTTACAGTCCAGCGCTGTTTGGCACGTCAGGGAAATTAACCACGGCAAATATTGTGGGAGGAAAAGACAACAGTCTCAGCAGATTGGGGAGCTTCTCTCTGTGACTGGAAGACGGATCGAGTTGCTGCGGTTGTTTCTGACCGGAGAAGACAGAGTCCCACTGTTTAGCATAACAATCAGCCGGGATGACATAGCGCCTCGTCCTAATTACAGTGGCAGTCTATCTGCTTGGCCTGTGGTGACAATGAACTCTGGTGATCCCATTCAGTCTGTTCAGCAAACACAATCCGAGACACAAAAAAAAAAAAACATGGCTTCATAACAAAGGCGGATGGTTAAAGGTTAAAGGTTAAAGGTCATGTCCAACTTTAAATCATTGAAAAGTTGATAGAAGCGTTTCACGCATGCATTAGAGCTTTGGGCAAATTAACAAATTGATTTCATTACACGCTTAATTTAACATGGCAAGCCCAGCAATTAAATGGCTGCACGACTGACATGATAATTCAATACCTAGATGTAAAAGAACCGCTGGTCATCCATACCTAAACCATGACAGATGATAACAGATCAATAAATGGGAGTATTGAATAATGGATTTTGCCATTAGTGTGCTACAATTGTAGAATCCTATTCGTATGAATTTATGGCTTTTGTGATAACATTTATACGACATTCCAGAGTTTCCATAATTTAGTGTAAAACGTTGCAGCTCTCAATCGCAACAAAAAACAAGTGTAATGAAATGGAACGACACAAATCAGAGTGATGCTAAGGATGAGATTTAGAAAATTTCTCTCAACCGGACAGGATGCTAGTGGAGATTTAACTTTATACATTATGGTTTTGTCGAACTCCCATGATGCTGAGTGACTATTCCCGCCATTTTGGCTGGGAGCCTGCTTTTTCGTGCGCTTCTTGTCCTGTGTGTTTACTCACTGGTTAGCGTCCCCTCCTTTTTTCATCCTGTACAACGTTTGTTGCCTTCTTTGTGATTTGCCATTGCGGTACCTTGCATTGTCAAGATAAAGGCACCTCAGTTTATACATAGTGTAATAACTGTGATAACTTTAGAGATGGTGGCCTTTGACCCCTGAGTCATGGCAGCGCTGGAACAGTATATCTCTAAGGTGTCACTTCCCATCTTATCACCTTCCGTGCCCTTTGCCCAGGCTTTGCGTTTAGCTTTAACTCGGCTGGTTTTTAACAGCAAACAATAAGAGAGAAAAGTGTTGTGTGCTCTGCGTCGATACTGAATCAATGCAGCTGCCTGTGAATGGAAGCGTCTGGAGTCCCGCATTGGAACCCGCAAACAACAGATAATAAAACGAACAGATGGGAGCGGAGAGGGCGTTTCGGCAAATGCAGAGCGGTAAATGGGAAAATGAAAAGGATCCGTGTTTGAGGGCTCACGTGAGACGTTCAGATCTCTCGCGGGCCCCAACGCGCCCGGCGCCGCAATTTTGCGGCAATAATCACCTTCAAGTGCCGATACAAGTGTTTTTCCGATTCAAATGTCAATGCAATCCAAAAATATACACATTTACATTTCAGCCCGGCTTTCATGATTGAGTCCTTTGAAGTCAATTTCTTTGCATCTGAGGGGAAGAGCACGCAGGTAAATATCCCCTGGGAGCCAGTTGGCATGGTTTTTTAATTAGAGGGCTCTCTCACCGCTGTTCTGGCGAAAAATAGTAGGAAGCAGAGACCGTGGGGGGAGGCGGCGCGTGGCGATGCACGGTCCATTATGAAATGTCATCCCGCCCGTAAATTGAAACTGAACGATGCCCGGTAGTCAGATTGAAGACAAAACATCCCAGCAATAAACAGACAACCCCCCCCCCATCAGACCCCCTGCCACACAGAATTCTCTTTCATTTGCACATGACATTTAGGGCGAGACGCTCCTATCTGCACAAGCTTATTTATTTCTTTGATGCTGATGGATTTCTGAGTACAGTGGGCCAAGTTTTGACGCTTCAAAAAGTCAGACGGCAAAATGCGTTTGTGCTCTTTGATGATGTGGCTTTGATGAGGGGATGTTTTATTTGTTTTCATACTAAATTCATCAGCAGCGTTTTTAGGCAACCACCTCGTTTTTTCTTCATGTTTAATGCAGGTATCTGCCATAGAACAAGCAATGCTTCAAATTATTATTAATCCACTATTTGGAATAAATAATTCATATATTATTTGAATAGGGGTAAACTCACTTTACATCAGTGATTATGTTTGTAGTGTCATGTGACCAACTGCTGCCAGCTTTAAGCTTCATCTTGCTTAAGAACAGGTGAACCATAGACAGAATAAAGTTGGATATCGTATTTCATAAGTTAACTGGAACTTTTTTGTCTGGTTGGCCAGACCAGGAGACAGCTGATTTGAGCTAAGGTAAAAAAAAAGACTGTTGTAAAGTTTACAACGAACCAGTTCTAAAAGTTTAAATCCAGGCTGGATTTAAATCAGAATGAGCTGGTACATCATTGGGACAGAATTAATGAAAAAAGTGAACACTGACTAAACTACAAAGATTTTTATGAATCTGTCACACCTAATGTTTTAGCATTCACTTAATGTAAACATACCAGGTTACAGCAGGTTTGATTGGTTTATTTACATTAAGTTAATGCTACAATATTAAGTGTGACAGGCTACTTTAAAATTTTTTGAGCCAGTGCTCACTTCAGTGTGGGAGCACACACATTAGTATACAATTTATAGGGGTGTTAAGCAGCAAAGATTACTGGAAACATTTAGTCCTTGGCTAAAAGTGTTTCTGAATGGAGAACTTCACTGAAATTGTAGGACTAGGCTTAATCCATGAACAGGAAACTGATTGATGCAGATATCATTTCTGCTATGCACGGTGTACGTTGTTTTATTTCGGAGTACAGGACCACTGGTTATTAATAAAGTTGTACTCTTTTTATAGATTCGGCATTGTTCAGCTCCTGCACTGTGACCAGTATTTTGAAAAGTTTACACCAAACCAGTTCTAAAGATTGATCACAGGCTGGATTTAAATCAGAATGAGCTGGTAGAGCATTGTGACAGCATTAATAGACCATAAAATCTGGCAGAATCCATTTAACACGATTGAGTGCTGCGCCCCTGTGTTTTTGGGGCTGACGGCTTGCTGGTCTTTGTGGCTGGAGCAGCACGATGCTGAGTCAGAGCCTGGAACGTCAGCTTCCAACAACAGATCCTGGCAGAGGCTGGGAAGCCGTATGCCAGGATCTGCCCGCGTAGGCCTCCCCCCCGCGTAGGCCTGTCACGCTCAGTCAGGAAGGCGGGGGGTGCGGGCAAGCCTCATTCCGGATGCGAGTCTGTGCGAGCAGCACCAGTGTCAGGTGTGGCTGCAGCAGAGGAGTCCGGATTGGAAATAAAAACTCATCTCTTCTCCTGTGTGCGCGTGTTTGTGTTTCTGTTTCTGTTCTGTTTTTTTGTGCGAACACAACTACACACATGTCAGAATTCATACAGGGTCTGGTCTGGGTGGATGGGGTTTGAAAGCACCATGTGTTTGGTGAACATAAGTTAATGGAAGATTGGAGCAGAGAAAAATTCTTTCTTTACAATTTCCCAAAAGAATACTGCCTCCTTTTCAAACAACAAAGCTTTAGCTGTCACCAAAATGACACAATTCCTAGAAATCCTCATATAATAGGACTGCACGTGCACTGAATGAAAATTCATAGTAACTAATGCTAGAACGGTTCCCTTCATATAAGCCTTATTCTTGTAAACCAAACAAAACACACTTGGTGTGTTATGATTGCAGCATACATAAAGCCTGCCTATGGACTTTGTCTCATGCAATTTAAAGAGTTCATAAAAATTTGTGAAGAAAATTGTAGATTGAGTAACAGAGTCCTTTACTTTACTTTACTTTACTTTATTTGGCAGACGCTTTTATCCAAAGCGACTTACAATGGGAAGACACCAGCAATTCTCGTTCGATTTCTATAGAATATCAAGTATACAAACTAAGAGCCCTGATAAGGCTTAGACTTGACATTGAAGAACATGCTCGGAGAGTGTTGGGTGCTAGACTAAGAAAAATTATAATGTATTTATACATTTTGTATTTGTTTGTTAAATGTGTATGCATGTGTATGTGTTAAATTTGTCTGTAATATTTTTGGAATAAGAGGGTTTTCACCTTCTTCTTAAAAGTGGTGATAGTCTCGGCTAGTCGTGTGGAGGAGGGTAGGTTGTTCCACCAGCCAGGGACAACAACGGACAACAGACATGATTGGAATCGGAGACCCCGTGAAGAAGGAATTTTTAGTCTCCTTTCGTTTGCCGATCTGAGAGAGCGTGTAGGAGTGTATCTAGGTAGTAGTGTGTTGATGTAGGAGGGCGCAGTTCCATTTACAGCCCTGTAGGCAAGCATCAAGGATTTGAACTCAATGCGAGCAGCTACCGGGAGCCAGTGGAGGGAGGTAAGGAGAGGTGTAACATGGGTGTATTTTGGCTGATTGAAGATGAGGCGGGCTGCCATATTTTGGACCATCTGGAGTGGTTTTATGGTGACTGCAGAGGCTCCAGCCAGGAGAGAGTTACAGTAGTCGAGTTTGGAGATGACCATTGCCTGGACGAGGAGCTGCGTAGCCTGTTGTGAGAGAAAAGGCCGAATCTTGCGAATGTTGTAGAGAGTGAACCTGCAGGATCTGGAGATCGCAGCAACATGATGGTTCAAACTCAGTTTGTTATCTATCCAAACCCCAAGGCTTTTTGCAGATGCCGTGGGTGTTAACAATAGCGATCCAATTTGAATTGAAAGGTTTTGCTGAGGAGAATTGTTGCCCGGAAAGATCAGAATCTCGGTTTTGGATAGGTTGAGTTGGAGGTGTCGCTCAGACATCCATGCCGATATGTCTGAGAGGCAGGCCAAAATTTTTGTTGCTATAGTAGCATCTTCTGGTGGGAATGACAGATAGAGCTGGGTGTCATCAGCATAGGAGTGATAGGAGAAGCCATGTGATTGGATGATGTGACCAAGTGAGCGAGTGTATATTGAGAATAGAAGGGGGCCAAGGACAGAGCCTTGTGGAACCCCTGTGGTTACCCTAGAGAGGACAGATGTCTCACCTCCCCATGATACCTTGAAGGACCTGTCGTAGAGATAAGAGGTGAACCAATCTAGTGCGGTTCCTGTGACTCCTAAATCAGAGAGTGTGGTGAGAAGAATTTCATGGTTAACTGTATCGAAGGCAGCAGATAGATCAAGTAGAACAAGGACGGATGATCTGCGGGCAGCTCTTGCAGCACGAAGGTCATCCATCATTGCCAGGAGGGAGGTTTCAGTAGAATGCCCTTTCCTGAAACCAGACTGAAAAGGGTCAAGAAGATCATGTTTGTGGAGAAATGAGGAAAGTTGAGCCAGGACTGCTCTTTCAAGAATTTTTGAAAGAAAAGGAAGGTTGGAGACTGGGCGGTAGCTATCCAGTAGAGATGGGTTTAATGTGGGTTTTTTGAGCAGGGGAGTAATGACAGCCTGTTTGAAAGCAGTGGGGAATGTTCCTGTTGTGAGTGAGGAGTTTAAGACATGTGTCAGAGCAGATAATATGGTGGGCTGTATGGACTGAAGGAGGTGTGAGGGGATTGGATCCAGGGAGCAGGTGGTGGGGTGACTAGACTGGAGAAGTGTAGACACGTCTGATTCAAAGAGGGGAGTAAAGGAAGACAGATTCCTGGTTTCAGAGGTAACAGCAGGACGGGGTCTGGGGTTAGGTGGTGAGAATTGTTTGCTAATGTCAGCCACCTTTTCTGTGAAGAAGGTGGCGAAGTCTTCAGATGAGAGAGAAGTGGAGGGGGGAGGGGGTGGAGGATTCAGGAGACGGTTGAAAGTCGAGAAAAGTTTTCGAGAGTCATTGCAGTTGTTTACTTTGTCCTGGAAGTATCTGGTCTTTGCTGTAGTTACAGCAGCAGAGAAGGATTTTAGGAGAGATTGATACTTATTAAGTTGAAGCGGGCACTTGGATTTCCTCCACTGCCTTTCAGCTGCTCTAAGGTGGGACCTGTGGCGACGAACCTCGTCAGAGATCCACGGTGAGGGTGGAGTCGCACGTGTTGGTTTTGAGGTTAGAGGGCAGAGTCTCTCGAGGCAAGATGTTAGTGTGGAGAAAAGGATGTCTGTAGCACGGTTAGTGTCCTGAATAGAGAGGATGTCTAGGGGGGAGAGCTCAGAGGAGACAGCGGAAGACAATTGAGTAGGGCAGAGGGTACGGAGATTACGGCGAAATTGTGTTAAGTGTGAGGTGGGTGTGGTGCGTGCCAGGGGGGATAGTCTGAAGTGAATAAAAGAGTGATCGGATAGATGTAGAGGAACGACAGAAGTGTTGGCTGTGGAGCATTTGCGTGTGAGTACGAGATCTAGTTGTTTTCCAGCTCTGTGCGTTGCGGGCGTGCAGAGAAGTGTGAAGTTGGAAGCAGAGATGAAGTGTTGGAAGTCAGTGGTTTGTGGCTTGAGGAGATCGAGGTTGAAGTCTCCTAGTAGCACAAGGGGCAGTTCCTCATCTATAATTGAGGAGAGAGTTGTGTCTAGTTCCTCTACAAAGTTCCCCAGCGGACCTGGAGGACGATATACAGCAACTATGGACATTTTTACTGGGTGTCCTCCCAATTACCTTGCAAAACTGGTTCTATGGCATTTTTTAAAGGATGTAATCAAAGTACATTTAAATGATCTCAGGTTGAGAATTTAAATGCTCACCATGCAACAACAGAAAGGTGGTATATTTGATATATTTCAGAATTTTCTCAGCAGCATGGATTGACGTAAAGCTGTGCGTCATCAGCGTAGCAGTAGAATGAAAATCCATGGCAATGTATGCCATGGATGAAGAGAATGGGGCCAAGGACTGACCCCTGGGGAACACCACAGGAGACTGCTTGTGGATATGAGGTGGAGTGAAATGTATTCTGTCCGGTTTGTTGAGGTATTATTGAAACCATTAAAGGGAAGTGTTGAATGTTGAAGTGGAGCCGGTAGTAGAATTTTGTGATCAATATTGTCAAATGCAGCACATAGATCCAGGAGGATGAGGAGGGAGGAGGAGCCAACATCAGATGACATTAGGAGGTTGTTTGTGACTCCTACAAGTGCAGTTTCTGAGCTGTTAGCAAACTAAAAACCAGACTGGAATTATTTGTTTCTTAAAGATGAGAAACTAGCTACCCTTTTTGTTGGTGCGTAAATACTTCTGTCAGAACATGATATTCATTGACAATGATGCTGACAATTTACAGCTGTCATGCATACTACTTCCTCATTTTGAACGGTTTAAACCAGCGATCATAAATAGCATTATCTCATAATTTTTTTATATCTTGATTGATCTATTTATCTATTTAGCTGAGGATGCCTTTGAACTTACCCTGACGAACAAGCCCCATGTTTAGTGTGGCACTGTAGCACTGTTGTGTCACCTCATTTGTAATCAATATTTTGTAAAGTCTGCAGGAGCCCTGATAAAGGACAAAAGTGTGACAAGAAGAAAGTGGGGTTGTCGCTTTACCCTTTTTCCTCCAGCTCGGGCCTCTGAGGTGACAGAGAGAGATGATCTGTGGCACTGAGGCAAATGATGTGCCGAGCAATTTTTTTTTTCACTTCGGGTGTGACAGAGGAATAATGTGAATGCCTTCAGAGTAATGAGGTGATGCAGAGGCTCGACCCACCCCCTAATCTGTCTTTATTTATCTACGTCTGTGACAGACACACACAGCTGACCTCTTATCTTGCTTGTTAAACCTCTGCAAAAATGGCAGGGCAGTACGAAATTCAAAACGACAGAAGAGCGATGCCTAATGGCCACAGAGAGCTCAAATGGCTTCTGATGCACCTCCTCACTTCATGGCATCTGGGTATAATGTGATATTATGGATCTGGAAATCGAATTTTGTACAAACAGGTGCCTTGCTTAGTTCCACTATGATAAGAGAAAAAAGAAAAGAATGTATGCATATAAATGTCTGGATTGCCATGTCATAAATGCCATATCTGGATTGTTGACAGACATGCATGACAGATGGAGAATGAAAGGAATGCTGCTGTTGAAGCATTTAGAAAATTCTTAAAACTTTTGTGCTGTTGATAATTTTTTAAGGTCCATCATCTTAAATTTTTTTTCACAGTCCACTGACATAGGAATTTTTGGACGCTTTGCTTTCACTCACTTTTTAAAATAAAGTAATATTTGCATTTGATTAAAATGAAACATTTACCAGCAGGGTCATTATTGTCCCCCCAAATCCTTACATACACACACACACACACACACACACACATATGTATGTGTGTATGTTTCATGATTTGAACAAAGCTGTGCAAATAAAATAGTCTCTATTACACAAATTAAATGCAAAATTGAGTTCTTTCAAAACCAGTATACAAAAAGTGATTTTAATTTGAAGCGAACCAGTAGGGTACAGCCACTCAATCACTCAAAAACACAGCCTAACATAATTACAGATGTAAAAGATGCTCTGCAAAGTAGAAGAATGATTCACCTGATCACCTTACTCAGTCACATTGTGTTAAATGAGTCAAGAAGCATGACATCATGCTCACTGGCTGTTGCAGAGTCTTCCGGACTGCACTGGAATTGGAGGATGTTCAAATCCATTCCATTTCACTCTGGTTGCTTTTTCACTGGAGATATGATTAAGATTCTTAAAGATGTTTTAATGAACCCTTTAACATTTGAGCTATACATATTTACTGTCCTACAGTTGGAAAATGTTTCTCCTACATTCATGGCTGTTATTCAGACAACAAGCGCAGAACAGAGAGTCAGAGAGGGAGACAAGTGACCGAGAAGGGAAAGAGGAATGCGGATGGAAGTAGGACAAGAAGGGCATCAAGTGCGCAAGCTGCCCTGAAAGACAATAAATCACTCGGAGGAGGCGATGTCAGACGCGCTGCCGCAGCAAGGCCTGGGCTCCACGTGTGGAATAGTTTATGAGGATGGAAGGGACATATAAAGAGTGACAGAAAATGAGTGTGTGACAGTTTGTCATTGGGACATATGGCAGGGAGCAAATCGATGGCACAAAGTTAATAATAATGATACGATTAACAATACAGCAAGAACATGATGATGATGACGATGAGAAATTAAAAATTACTGAAATCATAGAAATATGAAAACAGACACATAAGAGCCCATGAGTGTGTAAACCTGATGGGTCACCTGCACGTAGTCTTGTCCTCCTATTTTCTGTTTTGTTAGTCTCCTTTTTGTTCTGTCCTCAGTCTTCCCAATGTGAAGGTACACATAAGTGCTTCATGTGTGGTATTTTAAAATTATTTTTTCTTTTTTCAGCTCTTTTTCCTGTTGGTGACCCAGTTTTGAAATGAACGAGATTCTTATAGAATTGTGCTTCCCACCTCTGACCTGCACTCACTATGACATGGCGCTTAAAACCACATAGCTCAAATTCAAATTCAAATTCAAATTCAAATTTTATTTGTCACATACACAGTCATACACGGTATGATGTGCAGTGAAATGCTTTCTGCAACTGCTACAGACCACAGTATTGCAAATGTTGCAAGCAAACAGTGAACCAATATGCAAACATAACCAAGTATTACACTTTTACGTCTTTAACATAAAATATGTGTAACTGGTAGGGTGAAGGTGTGCAAATGAGTTACAGTTTTTACAATGTTTAAAGAAAGAAGAAAGAGCCATAAAGAAAGAGCAGTAAGGACCTAAAAAGCGCAGTGTCATTTTGTGCAAAGTGATTTTGTGCAAAGTGGTTTTGTGCAAAAGAGTCCGGAGTGATTGGAGGTGAAAGTGCATGAGTTCTGTGTACTGTTGTTGAGAGCTCGGACAGCCTGCAGGAAGAAGCTCCTCCTCATTCTCTCTGTGTTGGACTTCAGGGAGCGAAAGCGCTTCCCTGATCGCAGCAGAGAGAAGAGTCCATTGTTGGGGTGGCTGGATGAATGAGGGTTTATTTAAGTGAAAGGCAACATAGCAAATAGAAATACAAATAGAAATAGTAAAAACTGGAATTAAACACATGCATGTGTTGCATTTCCATCTATGTCGTTTATCAGATGCCTTCATCCAGAGCGGCCTATAATCAGTAGTGACAGGGACAGTCCCCCAGGAGATACTCAGGGTTAAGTATTTTGCTCAGGGACACAATGGTTGTAAGTGGGGTTTGAGCCTGGGTCTTACCCAGTGTGTTACCCACTAGGCTAGTAACAGTCTTGTTGTCTTGCAACACAAATCCTCAACGGGAGGGTAGAATGCCAAGCTATGATTGTGGTAAATCCAAAACAAAGAAAAAAGGTGACAGCAAAAAAAAAATAGTGTCCACTAGGGCCATGAACATGTCATTTAGATTGGAATGTCATTGTGATTACAGAATCTATTACAGAATCTTACAGCCCACGATACTAGCTGCTGCCCTTAAAAATAAAAGGTTGTGGCATCAGGAGTCAGGTGATCGCAGGACATCAACCTGGGAAAATTCTCACTTAAACATTCACAGTTTAATAAAGTGCATTTGTATAATTTCAGTAACCACACACAAGGAATGGGTGTATAGATGAGATGCTTAGGGCTAAATACTACTCTGTCTATCACACACACCCAACTTCATCTTGAGGAAAGCCCTCCCAGCCTGTTGCATACAAAAAATGTCTTTTCTCAAACAATAAAGTTGACGTATGATTGCACGGCATGGCAATATTAAACAACCCTTTCCCACAAATTGGAATCCTGTTTACGCAGGGTGGGGAACGGTCTGTGCTTTGGGCCTACACCTGCTCTTGTCTAATCTCAAGGATTATGCATTCTAAAAATAGTCATGAAAATGTTCATGAACGATTGTGTTTGTTAATGTGCTGTATTGCAAACATAGTCCCAATTTCTATGTCAACCAGTAGCCATGTAGATGCAGCTAAGTTATACTGGACATTGATAACATGCACTTACTGAATAATAAACATAAGCTATACACGTTCAGGGTTCTCAGGGGTTTCATGTGTAAATGTGCATCTCGTGTATTGAAGATTTGTGATTTTAATGCCAACACAGGCACCGGCTTTAATATAGAGTGTTGACAGAATACGGTGGAATACAAATGCAAATAATTTTTCTACTTCTCAAAAGAAGGTCGTAGACTGGTGATGAGCATTGCCGCATACTCTCATGTCAACAGGAACTGGTTAAGTTTGCCTACCCATCTTAATTGGCCCCCAAATGATTAGATAATCTAATTAGGGGGTCCATCTGGAGTGAAACAGCATGTTCATTTTTAGTTTTTCAAGAATTTTTTTTCTTGTCTTTGCAGATGTATGGCAGTCAGGAGAAACATAACACCATGTTAATCATGGGTTGTCCACACTATGGACATTTATCTGATCTGATTATCTGTGCCAGGAGACTATATCATTTCAGACCCTGTGAAAGAGGCCATCTAACAATGAGTGAGAAGAATTTTGGCAAATTATAAGTAGGCAGCCACCCAACTTTTAATGTCCCGGGAAAGTGAAGCCTTTCTTTCATTCTTTTCCCTCCTAATTAATTTCTCTAGTTTGTCTGTGTGATGCACCGATTTGTGAGTGAAAGTGCAAATGTGACCAGGCATTCCTGCTGAACTGTGCAGGTTGTGAAGGTTGTGAAGTTAGGACATGTGGAATTTATGTAATTATAATAGGCACTGCGTTGCTATGGCTACCTTCTGAAAGACTGCATGTGTTGCCCAGACAGCATTTACTGCGATATGATAATGACAGTTTCCATCTGCAGATGAGGTAAGTCCCATCTTTCGCTTATGTACATTTTGTTCTCCAGCTGAAACTAGATGTATAAAATGCCTTATAAACGAATAATGTACGTCAGGACAGAATCCAGTAAATTAAATAACCTTGCACTTATTTTTCTGTCTCTTCTTGTCTTTAGAATAGGTAAAAATTAATTCTATAAAGAATTGCTGCACTTTCTTAGTTCAGTAATCAAACTCTGTACCTTGCCAATGTGCCGGAGTTAAATGGTTACACTAGATTTATAAGTGTATTTCTTCTTTCTTGTGTCTTTTATTTTCTTATTTTTTTATTTTGTTTACCTGTATTCTGATGTGGGTAAGGGAATTATAATGACAATCAGGGTGTTTGTTCAATTGTAGAAAGTTAAAATGTGTTAATGTTTCTGGTTATGATAAATATGTTTCTGTATTTTTGTTTATTCAATTTATGGTTATTATAAGAAGTTATGTGTGTTCTAAAACTTTGATCACCCCCCGAAAAGTGGTTGGATGCAGCCGTGCCCTTGGGTTAGTGGGTTGGAGACCCGGTTTAGTTCTCTTAGACACATGGCATGAGCTGTGAGAGGTGCGTGGAGTTTGTGTGCAAAAAGTTTTTTTTTTTCTATTTTAATTTATGTCCATATTAGGAATATTTTGCATGTGTGTTATTTTGTGAATATTTTTTCATGTTCCGTTAATACTGTATATTGTAGAGAGAGGTGCAGAGAGACACGGTTTGTGACGCGATGTTCTGATGTGACCTTGCTTTTGTACAGGTATGTAGTGTTATAAATGATGAATACTTTATGTTATTGTTCTGTTCTCTTAGACACATGGCATGAGCTGTGAGAGAGAGAGGTGAAGAGAGACGCGGTTTGTGACGCAATGTTCTGATGTGACCTTGCTTTTGTACAGAATACACTTTGCACGGAAAATTTCTTGGGTGTCAGCTCGTCAATTACGGTTCAAGAAAAGAAATAAAAAAATTACACAACGCAGAAGAAGAACCGCTACACCAAGGGTTAAAGAGAATAAAACTATTTACATCACTTAATAGGGCTTTTTTTTTTTACAGTGAACTGTTAATGTTAAGTTAAAATCAAATGTTACTATACTAATTCAATTAATATAATATCAGAATGTATGCTTTCAACCAAATATTATATATTGTGTAACAACTTTATGTTAGAGCAAAGTGTAATATTTTCAGTAATGGACTAAACTTTAATTGAGCTAGCCAGTAGTCAGAAGAAGCTTGAAATTCCTACATTATATTATTGAAAATTCCTGTAAATGTCAGACCAACTCAAAAATGGAATCCAGAGAGTTATCTTATTATTCAATCATTTCTTTTCTAGTGGTAAGATGAGTGTGCTCCTGCAACTCACTGAGCTACATGGGACAATACAATATAATCAGTAATCAAAAAAATATATATATATTCCATTTATACATTCTTACAGTACATACAAATGAAGCAACTTAAATACCAGACACAGAATCAAACCACATCTTTCCAAATGTGATTTAACATCTGTTAATACTCAGCCTTTTCATTGGAATCTATTTGGTTGTAGTTGTGTACCCAGAATTTTGCTTTGATGGTTTTCACATTTTCTATTCATATTTATATGGCCTCTTACTATAACCAAAACACTCATTACCTCTGGTCTAATGTGACATTCTGTGATGGAAAAAAATTCCCTTAATGGACATGTTAATTAATTTATTTCAGTATTTTGAATAATACAAATGACAAGGACATGTGATGCTTTGAAGCAGATTTTAATGCACATGGTGGAGAGGTGGTCGCATTTAAAGGTCAGGAACAAATGCAGCATATTGTAATGGGGCAGGTGATTGTCAGCATGATGGCTTATTGAAATCAATAGTAAAGAAAGGCCTTTTTTGTTTTCCTTCGTAGCTACGAAATGGACTGGAGCAAAAGAAACATTGTACGTACCCTACTGGGCACCATCTGCTGCCATCATCAAAGATGCTGAACAAATTCCAGTTTTGGTTTTGTCTGTTACCAAAATTTAATAATGAATCTCCCATAAAGCTGAGCACCCAGGTTGCTCAAAATCAATAGTGTTGTCAGGATTGCCTGCAGCTGGGCTCCACACCTGAATCCAATCCTGACGCCCCATAAATGCCGGAAGTTTCCGCCCGTTCTGGGTCTCTGGCATTTTCGTGAACTCTCTGCACGAACTTGACCTGGTTTAGTTTTATGTGTTTTGAGTTCTGGCAATCGCCACACGCCTACGGGTTAGTTTACGTTCTTTGTTTAAGTTAAATAGTTTTCGGCCACCGCGCCCGTCTTTATTTGTGTTTAGTGTTTGTTTATTAATAAAAACCCCTTCCCAGAATGTCAGACCTCTGCGCTTCCTTCCCCCGTAAGCCCGTAGTCGTGACAAGTGTCAGATATTTCTGGGAACATATTGCAGCCGAAGACCAACTTTGCAGCCGAAGACCAAATTTTTTATGCAAAAATTATTTTGACCAATCCAATTGTTTGCCTACTCTGAGACTACTAATGTGCAATACATCTTAAAAATAATATCTTTGATAATATTCAGTGACTTATTGGTATAGGTTCATTCTAATCCCTGCATCACATTGTGCTTTGGTCGTTTTTGTAATATATTTTTATATCTATAGCAGCATGTGGGCAGTGGTGGCCTAGCGGTTAAGGAAGCGGCCCCATAATCAGAAGGTTGCCGGTTTGAATCTCGATCTGCTAAGGTGCCACTGAGGTGCCACTGAGCAAAGCACCATCCCCACAAACTGCTCCTCGGGCGCCTGTCATGGCTGCCCACTGCTCACTCAGGGTAATGGGATAAATGCAGAGGACAAATTTCACTGTGTGCACCGTGTGCTGTGCTGCTGTGTATCACATGTGACAATCACTTCACTTCACTTCACTTATGTGAGTATTTTCGAATATATTTATTCAAATGGAATTTTGGCACTACAATGTTTCGACTCTAGGTCTCTAGTTTCTTATTTCTTAGATTTGTCCTTGCAGAATGATTCTAATTCTGCATGATTCTTGGGTCGGCTTGCAAGCACTGCTCTTTTCATTATTATTGTTTAGTTCATGGGAACCTGAGGGCCATGGCAAAACCTTCAACCTGCTCTCAGAGTATCCTATGTGTGTTTCAGATCAGCATTTTTGTAGAACCTGTGATTTGTTTTGCTTATTTTTCTGGTATTTTTTACTTGCTGGTACTGATCCATTCTTTACTTTAGCAATGAAAATGTTCCCTGCAGTGGCAGACACACAAGGCCATGAAAAACAACCCATCCCCATGCTTAATAGTTGGAATTTTCTTAAAGAGCCAAGAGTTCCTGAAATTCCAGGACTTTTGGATCACTTCATCTTCTGCTCACCCAAGCAAACATTAAGCATTTTTAAGCTGGAATGCCTGCATGCAATGGTAACTCCACAATATAAAGCTTTACATACAGCTAACATAAAGCTTTTGAAAAAAGTTCTCAAGGACAGAAGGCCTTTTTAACAAAACCTGCTTCTCTTTTGTTCATCACTTCAGTAGTATATGAGTTTGGGATAACACCACAGGCTATGCCAATTTACATCTAATAAAGAGGGAAAAAAAACACCTTGTGATCAATGTGGCTTGTTTCCTATCAGCCGCAATTCTCAACATTAGGCTTCTGCGTGCATTAAATATTTATCGCACGCCGCAAAATCTTTAAATTATTGAAATGCCTTCAATCAAATTTGTGGTATGCTGGGAGCTGGAAACAGTTGCAACTTGTTTATTTCTCTCTCACACCCACACAGGGCATGATAATTACATTCTCTTGCATTCACATTAGAGAGCACAAAATAAACAACATTTAAACTGCTTATGGACAAAGGGAATAACATTGATGTGATATTGGTGACACCTGTCAAGCTGGGTCAGACCTTGTCCAGAACAAGTCAGGTGTTGCTGGGATCCAGTTAGAATTGACAAAAAGTAGAAAATGTATGATCCGACTACAGGAACAGCTCTCATTAAAGATCTTCAAATGGAAACTAAAAGCATTCCTGTTTTTGGACTAAAATAGCTCTTACATACACTTTCTGTATTCTATATAAAAAACAACAACAGCATAAAATGGTATTGCGAATGGTATCTACAGTTCACGTTCTAGTGAATCTCAATGGGATTTTAATGCTGGATATTTAAAGCACCTATATAAGTTGCTCTGGACAAGAGCATTCTGACAAATGTGTAAATGTAGTGATGTGCTCAGGAGCACAGTAACGGCACATGTATGTTAAGGTCATCTTCCTCTACTACAGCGACATACATTCTTTAAATGGAAAAGAGAGAAGTAGTCCACACATGCACAAATTAACACACATTTTCCCCCTATGTTAAAGTGAAAGTGGTTGTTCCTGTCCTTGTGATACACAACACAGCACACAATGAAATGTGTCCTCTGCATTTAACCCATCATCCTTAGCGAGCAGTGGGCAGCCATGAAAGTCACCCGAGGAGGACCTCAGTGACACCCTGGTGGTTCGGGGACTGAACCCACAACCCTGTTCCATGACCAAAGGTGAAACACGTGGAGAGTCTGGCCTACTAAATTTCGTGGAGTGTCTGGGCCTACTAAATTTTCCTTCCACAGAGTCCATGTCATAGCGTGAGTTCGGAAACACACTAACAGAAATGCTTGGAGCAAGAGAATAAGTTGTCCCATGGGGAGTGGAGGAGCTGAAGAGGATGGCTGGAGGCATTTGGGGAAGATGCCACGTAGACCTGGCAGACCCAAACGTATAGCAGTTCTGAGAGCAGTCGGGAGTACGAATGGACCTTGATCCGCTCTACGATTGTTGAGGCGGCTGTTGCTAACTGTGGTTGCAAGGTGGACGGTGCCAGTTGTGGCAGTAACCCCCTTACCCGCTGGTGGACACCAGAGGTTAGGGGAGCCGTCAGGCTGAAGAAGGAGGCCTACATGGCATAGCTGGTCTCTGGGTCTCCACAAGCAACAGACAGATACTGGACGGCCGAAGTAAAATCTCAGCCGTGAGAGGAGTTCAGTGAGATCGCGGATACAAGCGGCCGAAATGAGTTTCCTCCGTAGGGTGGCCGGGCGCAGCCTTAGAGATAGGGTGAGGAGCTCGGACATTCAGGAGTAGAACTGCTGCTCCTCCACATCGAGGGGAGCCAGTTGAGGTGGTTTGGGCATCTGGTTAGGATGCCTCCTAGACGCCTCCCTGGGGAGGTGTTTCGGGCATGTCCTGCCCAGGACACGCTGGAGAAATTATATCTCCAGTCTGGTCTGGAAACATCGGAGGAGCTGGTGGAGGTGGCTGGGGAGAGGGCTGTCTGGGATTCCCTACTTGGGGTGCTGCCCTCGTGACCCGAACCCGGATAAGAAAAGGAAGACGAAGACGAAGAGCCTGGGGGATCCATCGGAGCTGTGTTGGTTTGTTCTTGAGCAGGGAGGGTACTGTCAGGATTCGGAGTTTCATGTTTGTCCTGTGTTATTATGTTTCCTGATAGATTTCAATGATTGCATGATTGTATAAATCTGCCCTGTTCATGTCTGTTCGTTTCCGTGATGTTTCCCCTGTCCTGTGACTATGTATTAAACCCCTGTTTTGTGACGTCATGCGTATGCCTCCTTCTTCCTCACCATGTCCAGCCATCGTGACAGTCTGTTTCCTTACCCACTAGGCCACCACTGCCATTAATTTCCTGACTAATATCAGTTATGGGGTCCCCCACTCTTCTATTACATTATAGAAGAAAGGTTTGAGGAACATGACATTCAAGGTCTTGAAATTGGCCTGCAAATGTCTGCATTTGTGGGAAAAATATACCAGATCCATGGAGACCCCTAAAGACATTTTCAAAAGTCTTGTTGTGTCAATGTTTTTTATCAATCTTAATAGAAAGTTTAGCAAATGTTTAAATTACGTATAATTAATTGCCTTAAATGAATCCCTGAAGTGAAGTAATTGTCATTGTGATACTTGATTGTGCTTTGCTCAGTGGCCCCTTGGTGGAACGGGATTCGAACCCGGGGCCCGGTTCCTTAACTGCTAGGTCACCAATGCCCCACCACTAAAATGATTTAATTTCTTAGGACTTGGAGACAGCATGCAAAACAGAGGATAATAACACAATTCCAAATATATTTGCTTTGTTTCTGCAATAATTTCTTCTAATGTCTTCAAAATTCATTGCGCATTAAAGCCAACGTGAAACCAGAACATGTCTTGTCTTGTTCAAGTTGACCTTGATGTAGAAAGGTGGGTGAGGTGAATTACACTTCACTTAAATCCTCAGTGACATTTAACCCTTTAACACATGTTGGCCGGTTCAGTGTATTTATTCCACAACATTACGGTATCAATTAAAGGTGGCTACTCAGTAAAGAGCTGTCCATGGTGCTGATTCCTGGAGCCTTGTCTTGTAAGTGTTTCTGCCTGAAAAACTGCTGTACCTATTTCTGTTCCCTGATTTGGGGACACAAAGTGTATTAGCAAGGGGTTTTACCTAATGAACAGAACTTGATTAATTAGTGTAGCGGAGTAACATTAAGCTCTGTGTCACACACTCTGAGCATTCCCAACTTGTCGTCTTGGGACAGAGAGAAATGGAGCATCCCGTTTTATTTCCTCATGTTATATCATCAGTGTTACCATGCTGGTATGTCTCTGCTAGGAAAATACCCTTTTACCCTGGTAAACATTGCAAATGTACCCCATAACTCAGAACTATCTTTAACAAAAGAGTGTGTTTCTGTGTACAGAGTCACATTTCTTTTGTATATTGTCCTTCCTTTGTTCATGATCCCTGAATTTCAAGAAAAAGTTTTTCTCCGATGAAATTCTCACTCTTCCATAACCAAGAAAGCGATAAAGAGACAATGACTTCCTGTGCTAATTCTGTCACCCCGTGTGCTCTAATGTGAGATAACAATAGCGCAGCTTCTGCGGTTGCAGGGTCCAGCAGCCCACGCTGTTCTCTGGAATGAAAGGAAATGTAATTGAATAACGCATAAGTGTATTATATAAACTGCATTGGCTCAGCACAATTAAAGAACATTGTGTGCTGTATGCCACTGAAATGTACTGATGTTAAATGTTAAATGGCTTTTTTTGGTTTTGCTTTCCTAAGGGTCACATTTTGCAATAAAATGGCCAGAAATGTGCATCTGAACGTGGATGTCATGGTCACTAATGTTGTAACTGTAGCCTTAGAGATGGTTAAAGATAAGAAAGAGCTGTCGGCCCAGCACAAGAAGGACCTTGGAAAATAAATGTAAATGCAAAATTTTACATTTAAATTGGCAGACGCGATTTAGCAGTAAAAAAAACACAACTTGAAAAGTCCCTCAAGGGCAAGAGTGACATTTTTGTTGGTGCCACGCCCCCTTAAAATGTTCCAGTTTTTTTGCAGGCAGAGTGATGTGATTGTTATTGAGCTCTCAATGATTAAGAGACAGCTTTGGGATGCAATAAGAAAGTCATTGCGGGGGTGATGCGATCACCGCCACCACACACACACACCTCTTCTTCCTCCTACCCATGTGACCTCATTCAGAGAGACACAGCCATTAATTCTTGCTGGGAAGAAATTGTGGCCTGGGAGAATGCAGCTAAGGGTAAAGCAGGGCACTGCTGTGCATTGCTGCCACTATCACGATATCATGACATGCTGAAACTGAGCTGTATCATCCTGCTGAGCAAATAGCCCAAGATTCATTTCTATAAACTCTTTCACAGTGCAGATGAACTAAAAACCAGGTATGTACTCATCCGAATATTGCTGATACACGAAAATGCACAGAGAAGTGTGATCATGTTGCAAAATTTTATTTCGTATTTCTTGTCACAATTAAAACAGTATTCAGTTTAATCAAACTAAATGTTTTCTCAAATCTAATGTCATGAGATCATCTAGAAATGAAATGGCAGAAAGAAAAGATGATGAGAACAGTGGAGGGTCTATTCTGTAAATCAGTGAGATTAGTACATGTTTAATAAAAAATGTAAGGATTAGGGATGTTCTGAGAGCAGCTAAATGCTGTGATCCTGAATTGAACCAACCTTGTAAATCCACTTCAGCCACCATAGCAGTGTGTACCTGAAGAAGCGTGATGGGGAAAAAAAATGTATGATTTATGAGGACTGCAACACAATGTGACAGCCAGCATACAGTCAAACGTACCATCCATGCACGCCTGAGAATCCACGTGAGTGTACATGCACTTAAGAATGTGTGCATTTTCGTCTCAGGTAAATCTCTATTCTCCTGGGTCCTGTCCTCTATCAGCTTGCGACTATCTCTATAAATAATAAAGCCTTGCTGCCATCCTGAGTCAACACAGAGTCAGCACTGCCCTCGGTGCAGCCCTGAAGACCTAAATGGCAGAGATTTTACCCACACTTTGTCTTATATTGCATCAAGGCATGGCCATGGCTTTTCAGCAATGGGACCACGTTTTAAGCCCAAACCCAACGCTCTTTTCCATGGATATTAATAAATAAAACACAGATGCTCTTCCTTATTATTAGGTATAAGTTTAGGTATACATTTGTTAATGGATTTCACTTAAAAAAATTGGAATATCTTAAAATCAGAATTTTAAAAAAGTATTTGACTTTGCATAGGAACAATAAGCTGAAACTAAAACAAGGAGACCTGTATGCTCTCAGCATGGAGCTCTTAGTTCTCTCTCTTATTTCTCTCTCTGTTCTGCTGTGCTTTATTGTTTAACCTGCATTGGACTGGTGATCTGGTGAGGGGTTACGTTGCAACCTGGACCATGGATGGAGAAGTCTGCAGTTTTTCCAGGGCTAAGGTGTGAAGTTGGGGCTTCACCTCCACACATGCTATGATTAGGGTGTGCCTCAGTGCCTCATTGTCCACACTGATTGATGTTTGGCACAGGACTTCATGATCAAATGATCATACAAAAAGTCACATTGCAAAGCTACAGCCTGTACAGCATATCTGAAGAAGGCCTGCAATATTGATTGACTCCCGTCCACAATGCCCCAGCAGTTCTTAGAAGGCAAGTGCTGTCAAAAGGTACCTGAAAACACACCATGAGTCAGCAGAGCCCCAAAATACAAGAAGCCAGAGGAACAACAAGTCTCTACAAGCAACTGCTATTCATGGTACACTGTGCTTTCTTGACTGTTCATACCTTTAACTCATACCAATGAGCATAATAGAATAAATTCATATAATTTTATTTTAAAATTATATTTGCATGCTTAATAAAAAAATATATATTTATTAAAGTCCATACAATATATTGGTTAATTATAGATCATTTTTGTACATGTTTAAAAACACTGTTTAAGTGTTTACCAGTCCGAGATGTGGAATGAACAATAAACATTTATGGCCAAGACATATGGTGCCATGCCTGAACTTGATCTTGCCAAGGGGAGTAGGCTCTCCAAGCCGCAAAGCTAAATGGCCTGGTCCAATAGCGCCATCACTAATTCACCCTTTCCAGGCTTTGGAACGGGGAGGTGTTTGATTTACTGCACTTTCTGGCTCGCTCAATTACACTCACACACACACGTTCACATATTTGAATTATTGCAGAGCAAGTGAACATGACAGCTTGCTGATGAAAAGGGGACACCTCTGAAATGTTGGTACCAAAATTCAGGAATGACAAGGCATGTTGGCACCTAAAGTAACAAACAACAATTTTCATTCCAGGAATTGCCATATGTTCTTATTTTCATACTCAGGTTTTCTCTAGTGGTACAAGGTACAAGATTTTTGTTAGTGTTCACATTGTGTGTTTAAATGCAGTGAATTATTTTTCCTAATGTCCTCAATGTAGTACAATTAATACCTTCATAGTGGGTAACTGTCTACAATAAATCATAAACATGCTAGGGATAAAAATCCCTCCTGTGGAGTAGGCCTGCTAATGAATGTGATTCATAATGTGATATTTTCTGATAAAATAAAACTGCTTTTATAGATACATGTACACAGGGATCCTGAAATAAAAAGTGTAACCTTCATTTCCATGAACTATTTCTTTCATTAAAAGGAATATACAACGTAAATCTTTTGAATTCTTCTTTGTTAAAGAAACGCAGCCACAAACATCCACACCCCTAGACAGACAGCTGAAGCAAAAGAGATCAATCTGTCCTGCTACATACTGCCAATTTCCTGCAAACTAAAGGTCAGCTTGGCAGATGGGTGAGACGGCAGCTCAGGTGTGGGCTCCTTACAAATGAGCCGGAGTAATCAAACTGCTGTAAATCCCTCAACTGGGGAGACGAATGGGGAGGGGTGCAATCGGAGCCTGTCTCCCTAGACTGGTCATTAAGCAGATGGCCTGCAACAGGTAGCCACAAACCCCGCCGGTGCACCGCAGACAACCCCTGGCCGTTTAGCATTCTGCTCGGCGCAACGCCGGAGAGGTGCAGAGAGAGGCGCGGCACAAACAAAGCATGGCTTCTGCAGGACATGCTGACTGTGTGACCGCAGTTCAGGCTGGATTCATTCATCATACAGGGTAGTGGATGCGGCACACTGTGTAAATGCTGCATAAATGCATGTATATGAATGAATGTTCTGTTATACAAACGACACACTATATTGCATAATTTTTTTCTGCCAACCTGGATAGCATTAGTATTAGGCTACATCATATGTTTTGTGTTTGTCTTATGTTGTTGCATTAGAATGTAAGACAAAAAAAGGTTTAAAACAAAATTCTAGCCAAACTCAATCCCTAAACAGTTGTCCCATGATGCATTACTTGGGACAAGATTAAAAAATGTAACAATCCTTCCTGAGTGCAGGCTTCCCTGTGAATTCCTGCTGTGTGGCCACGGGAAAGTCCCAGTGTGGTCCAGACTGAGTTTATGAGACTCAGGGGTCATGGTGTGTGGTAATGGTTTTGTGTTGTATTGTATTGTGTCATATGGGGTCCGAGTGTGGAGTGTCCCCAAGCGAACCTTTCCTTTCCGTGTTTCCACGGAAAAGGAAATTCTCCTGTTTTTTTTTTGTGTGTGTTAGAGCATTTGTGTACAATTTTTTTTATCTGATTTCATTTTTAATTTACCATATTGGTAATGAGACCATTGTAACACATTTCGACTAAAATAGTGTTAAATTGTTTTTATACTGTGATTATTTTATAATATAATTCAGATCCAAGAGAATCACGTATATAGCACCCATATTTCAAAGGCTGGAGAACTTGTCAAAGAGGGAGGGAGGCCAGTCATCTTTACTTCATGCTTTGTTGTTTCTTCCTCACTGCAAGGCACACAAATGAATATTTATTTAACATTCATAAGATTCCAAGAGACATTTTTCACATTTTTTGCTGTTTTTTGTGGGGACTGCAGTGATTTAACAGTCCAGTGGACCAAGCTGTTTTTGTGCTGCTGGAGTCACGTCTGTCTCGAGAAGAGCAAGGGTATAAAAGGGTTTGGCCCTGGGGCCGTCAGCGACCAGCCGCTGTGCAGCAACAAGGACGCAGCACGGCGCTGAGATATGCAGGCGCGTCACGTGACCCGTGGTCGGCCTGGTGCCTGCCGAGATATGAAGGCCGACTCATTCGTGTTCCCTGTGATCTCTTCGCCCCGCAGAATGCCAGTTCAGCAGCCACTTTCAAAGCTGCCCTGTTGCAGCCGCTGCTTTTGGCTGTGTGACTGTGCTGTTTATCTCTACAGCCAGTGGGGAAAGAGAGGTGCCGTGCTGCCACCCTCACAACGACGGCCTTGCTGGCGATCAGATGCGTCAAGCTGCGATGGCTTCGGTAATGACGGGCCATCATTTCTCATTTATTTTTGTCATTTTCTGCACTGCAGAGGTTTTAGGGTTGGTTTCCTCTCTTGCACCTACATCACAGAGACCCCGAACTTTGGTTCTGAGGGTGGATGGCTGGATGGATGGATGAACTCAACTCAACTCACTGTTGTGCTGAAGAGGTGCAGCGGGAACATGGTGCAAACATCGTGCAGAATATGTGACCACAGAATGCAGGGTGCAGTCATTTCTAAATGCAGTACAAAAGCAAATGCACAGATCTGAATTCAAACGATGTAAATGAAAGAGAATTAATATTTCTCTCCTTCCACGTTGAAAAAAACAAACAAAAAAACAACAAAAAAAAAAAACAGACAGACAACGTGAGACCCTGTACTTGACAAGTTGTTTCTGAAGATGGCTGAACGTTGAATCGCAGGTCTTGTCTGCTGGTCACAGTCTATAGATTTCTTTGTTTTGAAAAAGAAGTGGTCTTTGACAGTACACCACATGACGTCTCCGACACTACTGCGCCTTCTCCTGGTCTGTGTGTCACCCGGCACATGCTTTATGGAAACCAAGCTGGGACAGACAGTATTTTATTCTGTCTGTCCTTGATAAGATAAAGAACAGCAAATTTGTTTATCGCTCTCCAAGTGCACTTTAAGGCAGCACTTTTCTTTCCATTAAGGTGAAATTCATATATTGCCACCTGGGAGATGTGTAAAATAATAAAAAGTCTGCACTGGCTTCTTCTTTCTGTCAGTGGTGTAAAAGTGGCTGTTGTTCTTCATGGCTGGTTTATTCAATAATGGCAACCTTCAAAGCCAGCGAGCATACATATTTAATCCAGCGTTTCCCTGAAGACACACACACACGTAAAGAGATATTTGGTGTCCTCGGAGCACAGAGAACAATCTGACATAATCTGGACATTGCAAGACCATTACCAAGTGAAAGGTCAGCACAAGGTGAATCGTTGTTTTCAACTGATTGCCACAAGGAGAACTGCACAAAAACAGGATGAAAAGAGAAACCAAAAGAGGAAAAAAGGCAAGAAGCTAAGTGAAGACAGATCAAATAAATTGGAAGTGTAACCAGTCCATGAGTCCCTACCACGGCAACATGGTACTTTACTAAAAAAAGCCCATATCTGTGCATCTGGATGTCACTAATTTGGGATAGTCAGTTAAAAGTAGTGACCATCCACCACCATATGTTGTTTTTCAGCAAGGACAGTTTTTATTTACATATGCTGAAATAGTAAAGCGTTACCTTTAAATCACATTTATCTTAAATGTATTTAATTCTGTTATTTATGAAATGTAGTCTAAAAATTCACATACATTTTAAATGCTTACTCCTTACACATTTATAGCATTTATCGGACGCCCTTATCCAGAGCAACTTACAATCAGTAGTTACAGGGACAGTCCCCCCCTGGAGCAACTTAGGGTTAAGTGTCTTACTCAGGGACACAATGGTAGTAAGTGGGGTTTGAACCTGGGTCTTCTGGTTCATGGGCGAGTGTGTTACCCACTAGGCCACTACCATCCTACACGTTCAAGTGAATGTTATTTTTAAAATGGCTTCAGGTGGTGGGATTGGAGGGAAATAGAACTTTGACATGTGCGGGGTTGAGTTAAATGCCATTATGTCCACACAGGTCCAACAAGAACAATAGGACAAGATTTTAAAAGTGTTGTTTCGGGGTATGAAGGGTGTGTGCGTCTGTGTATTCTGTGAACAGGTATATTCAGATTTTTCTCCATGAAGTGTACCATGCCTTTGTGTGACATTAAACTTGAGCCCACTGCCAGCGTACCTGTTGTACTTCACCTCCATGGCCTTGTCAACAACAAGAGTGCAGGATTCATGAGAACACGCTGGAGGAGAGGGGCACACGAATCAGCAGACGAGCCGCACAGCCTTCATTCGATTGTCTCTCAAAGGGGAGATCTGCCTGGCAGACCACCAGCTCAATCTCTCTCAAGTACCAAACATAGGAGCTGAGGTCATTACCTGGCTGCCTGTTAGCATCTGGGGTCTCATAACCTGCATTCCTGACACATGCCAGATATCAGGTTCATGCGCTGCTACTCACACTCGAGCAAATTTACAATACCTGCAGCTAATACCATAATGTACAGCCAAGCACCGGCACATCAATGAAAAGTTCTTCAGTTGCCGGTTCAATTCTGCTCGAGACATTTGTTGGAGGAGCAATGTACTGTCCAGTCTGGTACTGAGCAGAACTGAGAGTTTACACTCACATAGACAGCAATCATCATGGTGGAAAGTGAAATTGAAGTGAAGTGATTGTCACATGTGATACAAAGCAGCACAGCACACGATGCACACAGTGAAATTTGCCCTCTGCATTTAACCCATCACCCTGAGTGAGCAGTGGGCAGCCATGACAGGCGCCCGGGGAGCAGTGTGTGGGGACGGTGCTTTGCTCAGTGGCACCTCAGTGGCACCTTGGTGGATCGGGATTCGAACCGGCAACCTTCTGATTACAGGGCCGCCTAAATGACAATAGATAAATAAATAGATCCATAAACAATCTCATTAAACAACATGGAGTGATAAACTGCCTCAAAACCATTCATTTCCAAATGTGAGATGTCAAAAAAATAGCAAAAATATAAACACTTGTACAGTCTAATGTTTATTGCAATCCATCCATTTGACTGAGCAGGAGTGCAAACAATTTATTCAACATAAAATATCATTATCATACATTTCGTTCAGATGTAAACACGGGTACAAGCACAGCTCTCAATAACCTGAGATTTGATCTTTTCTTTTTTCATACAGCATTGGGCAGGAATGATAGGGATGGACTGCATAATTCACAATCTCGTCAATCCATCTGAAGCCCTAAGGAGGCCACAGCTCTCTCTCTCTTTCTCTCTCTCTCTCTCTGTCCCACTCAATCAATATTAGTCAGCATCTCATCAAAGGTGTTGCCTGTGTGAAGTCTAGCTCTCCTGACTGGAGACACCCTTAATTTCCCTGGCTGGACACTACATAAAACAAACTTTCTTTCACCCCAGAAAGGGTGAAAGCATCCGACGGTTAATGTCCATGGATGCAGGAGTTGTACATGGCGGTGATGTCACCTTCAGATGCAGGAACAGATAGAGACAGTGAAGTTGTGCTTCATGATGTCATCACCGCATTGACAATATGGAATTTGGAATATGGAAGACTGAAACGGAGAGAGCGAGAGAGCAATGACCACCAGACAACAATATAACTGAAGTTTTCTTCACAGAAAGATGCTGCAGCAGCAGTAACCAGCCCCCCTCACTTACTCAGCACTTCCAGGCCCTGAGTGACAGTCTCATCCCCTCTGTGCTTGTTGTAGAGATGTTACCTGATCCCAATTCCCCGGGAGAAACTCAGAGGTACAGAGCGTAATAAAAATATGATGTACTGCACCAGAGCTTTGATCTGAATGTTCTCCCGAATGGAAGCAGATCCTGAAATCACAAATCTAATAGATTCCCTGAGAGTTTCTGGTCTTAACTCCACATCTTAACTGAAAGTTATTCAGTGTCTCTGAAGTATGAACTGTCCATGCTGACTTTGTTATGGAGGGGATTTATGTATATCAAAGCAAACAGCAAGAAAAAAATCCAACAGACCGCAGCATGAAGAGAGGAGAGAACGAACTCAGAAATACATGTGAGTAAATGAATGGGGTTTCTTATGGGGACACTTATCTTTTTGGGACGTTGTGTAGATTGTGATCTATAATTAAATTATTTTTTCTTACTTTAAATGTAAAAATATTTGTTAAAATGTATGACCTACAATTTAAATGACACTTTAAATTGTTATGATTTGTGATTAACTTTTCGAAATTTGCAACTTCGGATCTCTGTTAAATTGATAAAGTAAACGAAAGTAAAGTGATTGTCATTGTGATACACTGCAGCACAGCACACAGTGACACAACGAAATATGTCCTCTGCTTTTAACCATCACCCTTGGTGAGCAGTGGGCAGCCATGACAGGCGCCCGGAAAGCAGTGTGTGGGGACGGTGCTTTGCTCAGTGGCACCTTTCAGCAACGTTCTTATGGGGCCGCCTTCCTTAACCGCTAGGGCCACTACATGCTTTCATTTCCAGAATGTTTTAAAACATAACAGTAAGTGGTTGGCCTAGCAGGTAAGGGAATGTATTCATAATCGGAAGCTTTATGGGTTCAAATCCCAAACTGCCAAAGTGTCACTGAGGTCACCTTGATCAAGGTACCTTTCATGGCTGCCCACTGCTCACTAAGTGGGCAGTGGGCAATGTGTCCTCTGGTTAAATGCAGAGGACTCATTTTGTTGTGTGCGATATGCGGTGTGCTGCAGTGTACACAACATGAGTCTAATTGTAAAAAAATTACACTAGAACTAGACTTATGTATTTGTGTTTTAATAGAATCACTTATTATTTCATTTTATTGTATTAAATATAAATAATTTTTGGAGTATCTAAACTTATCCTTTTCAACGTTAAAGGTCGCCTGACATGAATTTTTTTGTTTTTTATACCAGTCTTGGTAGTCCCCTTGGTGGACTGGAGTCTGTTTCCAAAATTCAGCCTTGGTACACATTTACAGCCACTGTGAGCCAGTCACACAATAAAATTTCCCCAGGATGCACCATTTCAGCGTCTGTAAATGAGGAGTTGAGGGGGGGTTGAGAGGTGGGATGAGGAGGAGAAGGAGGCAAGTCGAGGAGGCATTCGCGGAAATGACATCTCGAGGTTGTGGGGAGAAGGAGGCGCAGAGCCAGGACATGAATGCAATGGGAATTTTTTTATGAACAAACCAAAACCAGGCACGAGCGTCGACAAATGAAAGAAAGGAACAAAAATTGGAACAGAAATAACCGTTAATTAACCCAAAGACATTGTGTTATGACAACCACAATGTCTGGTGCTGACAAGAAGTCATGTCAGCATGTTTCCTGAAAAAAATAAATCCCCTTGTGAATGACCACAAGAATGGCCAAACCACTCTTCACACCTATCACCATTTCTATCCACTGCAGAACCACAGACAGGCCAAGGGAACTCGTATTAATGTTAAATAACTGATAATTGTATCAGTCACACTCTTTTTCTGTGAGGTCCAGAATCATGGGTATCATATTGATGGGGAAAAGCGTAAAAATGATCCTGGGCTTCAGTGGGCGAGGAGCCCTCACAGTCTGGAATAAAGCCTTGATGAAGAGGAAGGGGGTCCACAGAGTGTTTTTTTTTTCCTGCTCACTAATTCTTCCATGCGTGCACACTGTACACACACTCCCAAATGCACACCACAGGAGGTTGCCTTCTTGGGACTAGAACTAAAGAACCGCATCCCTTCAAGTCCTCCCAGGTTTCTCTCACCATCTGCCACCCCCTGCCCTGCTGCCATCTTCTCCACAGCTGCTTTCATCCAGCCACCCTGCACCCACTAATCCATGTCTTCCCATTATGACGGGGCATAACCCAGATCAGAAGGGTTAGGGGCACTTACAATGGCAGCCTGTAGTCTGGCAGAGAGCGCTAAGGCCCCGCCCCAAAATGGGTGACACCCAGGAACACACTCATCGATCCGCTACCGTTTTTCTTGCACTTTGCTGTTTTCATCCTCAGCATGATAGCAGCCAGGCGATTTTATCCATGGTCTTTCCTATAGAGATTAATCATATTAATCATGGCTCTTTGACCATAAGGAACTTTTGATATATGAAAAGCAGTAAATTGCCGGTACTCTAAAAGACTACTTGGGTATAATATAGTTGCTCTTGTGTGGAATTGAGTAAAAACGCAACAGTGTTTATGGCTATATGGCTCACAGATTCCCCTGCACGTGTTCCTTTGCACCATTTTGTCTGGTAAGGGAGGGAAGGGGCCAGGACCGTAGACACAACTGCCAAGAGCTCACTTACCTGAGGCTAATGTGCTAATCAACAGACCCACTGGAGCAAAACATATGTGAATCTTAGACTAACGATGATGTTCCCATAAACAGCAGTATTTGTGGACGTCTATGTGCTGCTGGAACTCAGAAATCCTTCTGAATTGGGCCTGCCGTGTGTCTGGTTCTGGTGTATAAGAGATCTAGGAAATTGGACAGCGTAGGCACGGTGCATCTCTAAGACACAAATGAAGGCATCCACCTGAAGAGATGTTTAAGAGAATTTTATTTAAATAGCTGATTATTAATTAAGTCATTTGATTAAGGAGACTGTGTCTATTCCCAGACTATCTCCTGGTACACAGAGGTATTGTTTATACAATCAGTGTTCTTTTTGATATATATTATTTAATACAGATTTATCCATCCATTAACACCCAAAGCATTAAACCAAAAGTAAAAAAAAAAAAAACTTTAAAACTCTTTGACAAAGTATGTTTGTGCTAAAAGATTAGTCAAGCTGTCCAAGTAATGCAAACTGGAAAATATTCGGGGGAAGGAGGTTGATTCAATTGACATTGAGACTGGTTTGGGTTCAGTCCATGAGTTGTCAGCAATGCCACACACAGGCCCAGAGTCCCTCCCCTGCCACAACATCTGTTCCGATGACAGCTTTCATAAATCACCTGCACACTGATCCCATGGCAGCCTGGCAGCCATTTTCCTCTAGGCGCAAAAGTGACTGCACGTCTACTCAGGTCTCCCAAGGCCAATGGATAATATACCAAATCAATCCAGCCGTTTCTTCATGTGAGTTTTGGAGTCATTCAGTAATGAAACAGGAAATAAATGCCTTTACAAGAATTTTGTTGCATTTTTAAGTAATTTGCCTGCACAACAAGATGGATCTGTAATTTTAGCTAAACACATGCCTACTTCATTGTGGGAAACTTGACTTCACCATGGTGGCCTATCAGGACTGGAAGAGGCCACATAATTGCGGGTTCAAATCCCAAACCGCCGAGGTCCCGTTGAGCAAAGTACCGTCCCCACACACTGCTCCCCAGACACCTTTCATGGCTGCCCAATGCTCCCTTGGGGGATGGGTTAAAAGCAGGGGTGTGTGTAACTGTGTGTGTGCACTGGGTGCTGTGGTGAGTCTCATGTGACAATTAATAATTTTCACTTTTATGTCTTCTTCATACTGAAAAGCTTCAGAGAATATCTTTAACATGACTGAAGCAAACCTTAATCTGTGCTTTAAAATATGACAAATCTTAGACATTTAAAAAATGTACAAGATGGTCAACAGGGTCCAGATGAGACACAATCCACACGAGAGACCTACAAACTTTAAGACATTGAGACAAAGTGAGTGCATGTACTACAAGGCTGTAATTCCTTACAATATGTTTGCTATATATTATATTGTTTGCCATTGATATACAGTATTTTAACTAATCAAGTAACAAAAAAAAACAAAGATTGGAAAAAACTGAACTACAGCATTGTCATGTTTACCTCCTTTGCGTTCACTGTTATTTTTGAATTGTATTGATTTACTGAATTTCAGATGGATGTCTCGAGTTTCCTGTGTTTATGAACTAATTGAGGATAAAATAAAAATCTAATCTTATAAAAATCTAATATTTTCAGTGCCTCATTTTGATGTAATAATGGAAAAAGGAAAAATGTTCCAAATAGTTCTGGTCTACCCCTTAAATACTAAGATACTGCACAGTACATTTAATTCTGAAACTATATAAAATAGTATGTTCTTTTTAATAATATATGTTTATTAATATGTATTAATACAATTAATACATACCAACAAAGGTTATGAGCAGTTCAAGCTAAACTATTTAAAGTCCATCAAGTGGAAAAGGACACAGTGGCCTCCACCTTTTAATCCAGAACAGAGCTTTGTACCTTTCACTGTTCTTTCTGTGAGTCGAATATCTTCATCATTTGATGCGGCATTTGCTTTTGCTTTTTGAATTCTAATAGCTTGTTAAAGCTAATATCAGCAGAGACCCTTTTCTGTCTCCCATTGGACGATACTCATTTATGCCACGTTACATTCCATTAAGGGCCTAATTAATTTGCTTTGCATTCATAAAGTGTTGTCCAGAGAGGCAAGGGCAGTCGCAGTTTGATGGAGCCTCAAGGCACTCAGGCATTTGTTATTGTCCCTCGGCCCATTCGCAGCATCTTTGGCGCCATTTTCCAAGCTGTCCTCTTTCAACCCTGTGGCAAACCAAAAAAAAAGAAATTGGCACTGCATGTTGCCATAGCAACTTAACTCCTGGGAGCATAGCTTAGAACCAGATACACCTACCCATCACATACCCCCCTTCCCCTTTAACTTTGGTGTGTGCTGTTGGAGACTCCATTACCCTTATTACTATTTCAGAGCATCTGTTCTTACTTCATGCTGGCTGACATTTTGCCATGTCTTCTCCGATTAGGCCTCGGATCGACTAAATGGACAGCTTACAGGAGGGAGCACTAAATGCTAAAAGAGGTGACAGTAGTGGCCACGTCCTGGTTTTACGCTACTCAGCCATCTGTCAGATGCATTCTGGACCATGGGTCTATGTACAGCACCTACTCAATTAATGCAGCCTCAATATATATTTCAGAAAGATGGCAAAAGCCTTGGATTTCGAGATGCTGATCCATCTAGACAGAAGAGAAGGTCAGGAGGACAGCAGGAGCAGGAGCTCCCAGAAGAATAGAGTGAAGCACTGAAGGGGAGCCCCAGTGGAAGAGAGCAAGGGAGCGGAGCACATTAAGAAGAGCACGAGGAGCAGAAAAGAGCAAATAGAAAGTTGGAGCCCCAAAGGAAAATGACAGGGGTAACACGGTGAACCTTTTATTCCTCTGGCCCAATTGGCTGAATCAGTATGTCCAGAGAGAAATCCCGAAAGTATAATCAGAGGCTCAGCCACCTTTAAAAAATGATCATGAAAGCCGTATCACGTGAAACGGTGCCAGTAGAGATGCCATTGAAAGAAATTACATGGAAATAGTCCATAACGCCAATAGCCAGTCCTCAGCTTTAGAGAGGCTGATCTAAGAAGAAATAAAATCACATTGCCACACTGATGCATGGCAGAACTGAATGTGCAATAATACTATTCAGACAAGATAAACCTTTTGAAACCTTATTAATTGACTGATCAGATTTGACAGATTATGTAGTATTTCATGTGCCTGTGGTCATGGAAAGTGCAGTAATGAGTCTCTCCCAATTAGTTAGGATTAGTTAGGAATGTAAAAAGTAACTGACCCTAGGTATGATAAAGATGACTGCTGAGTGGAGGCACACAACAGAATTAAAAACATCTACTATATTAAGGTCAAGGACCAAGTAAGTTCATTTGACTCCAAGAAATGAATTGCTGTGCTGTGGAAATGACAATAATTAACATTTATATCCCAAATGAACTATTTCATATATAACATGCTATGCATTTACTGTATGAGAGATATGATGACCACAATTATGATGCCTGTCACGTCCATGCCGGCTCCACCCCCCCATGGCATGCTTCTGTGTTTGTATGTCGTGTCGTTTGTAGCCACGAGGACCCTGTTACGTGCAATCCTGTAGTGTGCACTTGCCGTTACATCTCTCACGCTTCCGGGTGGTGGTTTCCTCCCCAGGTCCTGTTGGCATGAATAAGGATCAGTACCGGTGAAACAAGCATCAGGAGTGGCTTGTTGTGTCTCATCCGCTCTCCTACAAAAGCCCTGTGTGATCTGGAGTCTACAGAATTGGTCTCCAACACATAACCCAAGGTTTTCCCATGTCTGAAGTGTGCTGCCCTCATACTGGTTTGTGCAGTGCTGTGTTGGTGAAGGTACCGTGTTTGTGTCGGTCAGACAGGACCATGCATAATCACGTGGACTTCCCAAGCTGACAGATCATATGTCAAGGTCTTGAACTTGAGGAACATTGAACCACTGACAGCAGTGGCGGCTGACTGCACTTTTCTCTCATGAGACTCAGCGTTTTTGCAGCGTGTGGCGTGCGGGATTGGTTGAGCACACTTTTTTCCCCTCCAGTGTTTTTATGCTTGAACCATAATAAACTTCCATTGTTCCTCTCCCTCCAACCTTGGGTGTGACAATGCCTTTGTCATCGGCTTTACACTGATCCGTAAATATTGTATGATATTGATGAATATTGTAAAGTTGTATGAAGTTCAAGACATTTAAATATACATTTAACTACATTTAGGTAAAATTAATGTAAGACTATTATTTGAAAATGTGTTAAAAAAAATATGTGGGGTTTACTCATTACATGATCTGTGCTTAAAGCACATGTTCATTCCCTTTAATGGCTATTATGGATAAACGAGACAAACAAAATAATTGAGGAGACATCCGCTGGAGAGCATAGAGCATATCCATCACTGAAACAGATTTTGGCCGGTCACTGGCTTGGTGGCAGGTTTGTAGTGGCATCAGTGAGCGCTGTTGATTGGTTGTTTTGCGCCATTTTATCAGTGTCAAAAGAGAAAGAAAAACAGTAGTCGGTTGCTGTGTTTTGTAATGTCATAACCAATGCGGCAAGTTCCAATATTAAATCAATGCATGTTGGTTTTTTAGGGCTTTTGATGAGAACGGATAAGAACTACATTGAGGTAATTTTATGACAAAATGATCAGTGTTTTTCTGCAAAACTCTTAATGATGAAAGACTATTTTGGAAGAGAAATTGTGCATAAATTACTAAAGCTAACATGACATGTTCTGTGTCTGTCCTGTACATCAAGCTCTTTAGGCTCCATTGTGATGCCACAGCAGCAGCACACTGTGAATTCTGTGGCCTGATGTCCTGCCAGATAACATAGCGCTCAGAAGCTAATGCTCTCAGCAACCACATCAGCGGCATAACATCCCACGCCCCTCAGCTCCTTGTGATCTGAGCATGGCGTGGATTACTGGTTTTTGCCTACTTTGGACTGTAAGAACACTTCACAAAATCCTCAACCTCAGTGCTAGCTCAAAACTGGAAGCCTCTCTCGTTACTTAGTGTCACAATGCCATTTAAGAGATCCATCAAGAAGCTTGTGCTGACATTCCATTCATTCGCTTAATGAAAGGATGAATGGCCTTCCTTTCCTTTTCAAAGGTCAAGTCAAAATCATCACCCAATGGGCCTTTCCACACTCAGTCCTACAGGGAGAAGGACACTTTGATGATAGGTTTGTCACTCTGGGAGAAGGGGTCAAAGTGCTTTAGTAAATTAGTTCCTAAAGAGGGGGGAAGGAGATGGTCCAACAAATGGCGTGTCATTTTTTCCAATTTAGACTACACCTCAAAATTCCTGCCACCTACATCACAAAGCGTGCAAGCGGCTTCATTCTCCGGTTTTATTCCACGGCTGACAAAAATCCCTGCCAGAGGTGAGACATGACCGGTTGAGGGAGCGCAGCGCTGATGCATGCCGACAGCTTTTAAGATATTTTCCTTTGTCCTCACCCTGAAGGTGATGCACTTCTCCGCCCAGCGCACTGAGTGGCAGGGGTATTAGCCGTGACAGGCCCAGGGCTCATTTGCTGAAATGCGGCCATTCCGGCAGTGGCAAGAAGAGTGACTGCCACTCTGTCAGCGCCGCGACTGGCAACTGAATGGAGAGTGGGCAATTCAAATAAAGCAGAGGGGCTTGGGACCTTAACGGCTGCCCTTCACAATGCTCAGTGTGTTCAGAATGAAGCCTATCCCATGATGTTCTCCTGAAATGTGTACCAAAATAGCAAAATACTGAGCTGTTAATATCATAATTCATAATGGAAACAAATTTTTTATTTTTTTTGCATAACATATCTAGTCAATGGTGCACACAATGAAAATGTGTCCTCAGGATTTAACAAACCTCTGTGGGGACCTCAGTGGAACCTGTGCCCATATTCCACAGAGATTGGCTAAACCACAAGTGGATGGTGGTACGTCTGCAGACTCCGTAATTACTCCATTATGGACTAATCTCTCTCTCCTCAGTCCCCTGGCATTTGAACCATGTTGCAGTCACCTTTGCTGTGTGGTTTTAAAATATGCTCTTCAGGTTGTGAAATTGCTTCTCCTCAGGGAGCAACTCCTCCCCTAAACTACTACACCCTAATTTGCATTCACTCATGCTTAATGTGCACTTCCTGCTTGACCTCTTCACACTATGTCTTATCGAATTGATTAGCACTTTGCTCACTCTTGGGTCTCCCATTGTTCTGAAGCTTAAGTGTTATGTCTGCCAAATGAAAAGAATGTGATATAACATTTAGGCTTTGCCATTCTAAAAATTGTCATAAAGGTGTACACCTCGGTTACCACCTCATAATCTTATTTTTATTCAGCATGGACAGGGAAGCAGGTCCATCCTGGAAGAAAACCTTTTGAGAAAGACCAGACACTGGGGCAGAGGTTACCTTTCAAGCAGACCCTAAACCTACAGCCAGAGCTTCAATGGAATGTTTTAGAATGAGCTTACAGATTCAGGTGCTTAAAATGCTATTTAACAAAATAACCTGTTCATGAAAAAGGTGACACAGGAAAGCCTCTCATCTGATCTATCTAATTTACACGGCCCCTGTTTACACTCAGCAGCCTTTCTTCCTTCCAAGAACTGGTGGACCTTTAGAAGCAAAAGCAGGAGGACAAAAAGGAGGACGCGTAATCTAAATCTAAACATTTAAAGTGTAAAAAGTAGAAATAACTTGCTTTAGATGAGGATCATGCGTGTCACACCAATTCAGTCCACATTTCCAAGTCCACATGTTCCCCAAAGCTGTGAAAGAACTGAAGCACCTTCACACCTAATCATATACACCAACCATACAAATACGCAGTCAAGAATTTCATTTTGTGAAAGAGGAGACGCAAACTACTGAGTCAGATAATTGCTTTGCATCCATTTTGGCGGGGAGCTTCCCCGGCTCCATTTGAATGCTTCATTTCTGTGGTGACCATGACCTCCGAGCCAAAATTGTGCCTTTAATCATAATTAACAATGTGCCCACTACCGAATTTTAATCTTCACTGGAAAGCCATTAAACCGGTGTTAAAACCTCTGAATTAAATCTTCTTCAGCAAGTAATCAAGTTCAGCCAGACCTCAGTAAATCTTTAGTACAGTGTCACAGGAAGAAAGGGGACAAAAGATGCAGTGCGTATCCCTAAAACCGTAAGAAAAGCATGTATAAAAAAAATCGATATCATCTTATACAATTGTGGTCTATTGTGGTCTATTGGACTGTGTGAGTAAGGAAAAATAAATCTGAAGAAGATCCAAAATGACTCCCTTATCCTAAATGCATTATTATACATTAATGTAATATAATATTAATACACAGCACATCACTGATTTGTTATCAAATGTATTAAGTGCCATTTGTACACAGGTACAGCTTTAGACCAGACATAATAATGACATAAAAATATTATTTAACAAGTATACATGTGCACAAATGGTATAAATAGTGCCTGAAAGGCCGTTGTGAGCAAATTTAGTGTCAGAGTGTTTGGATTTGAATTAGTGGTCAGGGTTCTGCAGTCTGTCACAATCTTCTACTTGAAATAGTAGTGATAATAGTAGTAATACACTTGTCTTCAGTGACAAATTAAATCTAACGCTAAGTCGAATGAAGCATTTTGCAGTTTAAAAAGAACTTAAGAACGTAAAGGATAAGTTTGATCAACTGTGCCAGTAGAACAAAGCATAGAATAAAGATGACTGTAAGGCATTTTGAAACCTTGTATTATGTGTAAGGCATTATGAAGCATTTTGAGGATTACAGGGAATAAATATTCCCTGCTTGAAATAAATCTCTCTCACACAAAGAAGAGGTTCTTAAAGTCTTTAAATCACTTTGTGTGATTTAGATATTGTGAAATGTCGAGCCATTTAATATTTTCCCATTTCAGAGCCGCATGTTGTTACAGGTTTGCTGATATGCAGGAAATGACTAGCTCTGGTTCTAATACCTCACAATAAATAAACACCCCTTGCCAAACTGGAAATCCTTTTTAATGCTACAAGCGACTTTTTAATGCTACAAGTTACACAACGGTTATTCATACATCACTACATGTGAATTATTTAAATAAACTACAATATATGTTTTTATTGATCATTATGAATAAAAAGATCAAATTGATAATTGATTATTATCTAAGAATAAGGAAATGCCCTTATTGGCAATTATCTTTCCTTGAATTGGCCATTTTGTCAAAGCACTCATCCCTGGTGTGATTTGTGACTTGGCAGACAGCACCAGAGTGAAATACGCTTATTGCTGTTATTGCTGCTTGTGGCTAAATTTAATATTGTATATATAATACATCATGATAATATAAAACAATCCATAGTGTAGCTATAATAAAATATGACACATGTGATGGTATGACACATGTGATGGTTAGGACTTAATCACATGCTAGTTAGCATTGTTTACATAAAATATGAAACCCTTTTAAGATAGTTTAGGTTAAGATTTCAAATAAAATAAGTTATATATTATACATAAGTAACACTTTCAAAGGTAGAGTGTACAGAAATAAACAGATATAAAATGGCAGCTTGCTAGTTTTCTGTATCCTGAAGATACTCGGTATCCTGGAGTGTACCCAGCTTTCATGCATCCTACTTCCTCCTTCTGAAGAATTTAATTACATTTCCATCAAGAAGTCACACATGCTAATGTGGCTCAAGCAAGCTTTCCAGATATGTAATTGTTCCAGCCCAGAATAGTCCAAAAATAGTATATTTGAAATACAAACATCTGCTCTTTAATTCAGGAATTGTGATAAATCTGACATACTTAGATGCCATTCATTTTAAAACAAAATATATATTTAAGACATCACACATTAAGGTATATACAGAAATTTGATTTGCTTTGTCTATACACATCTCCACTGTGTCCTCATTATTGCAGTTGTACTTACTTTCAGCTACACTAGACTGTTCGCATGGCATTTACTGGAGGCAAAGGACCATGCAAAGCGGCGTATTTTAGGACAGCAGGGATCAAGTGTCCACTCTGTCAATGCTAATTTCTGTGCTGCTGTTTGTGCTGGAAACTCTTTTTCAGAGGAGGTTGAACCCCAGGGGAAGCATTTTGACCATGTTGTTCCTCCACTTTTACCACATTATTGGTCTGCCTTCATGATAAAATGGGTGTCAGAAGATGTCTCACTAGCATGGTGAAGCTAGTATCCACAAAGGCACTTTGGGTACGTGGACGGAGAGCCATTACAGAGTGTGTCCCTGAGGCCACCTGAAAATGAGCAGTCATGTCAACCTCGAGGCAAACTGACACTTTTCATCTGTGCAGAAAATGGCTTTCAGCAGAAGTCTGGGATAAACTTCACCAGGTACTGTGTTTTTTTAAATAATCATATTTTTTTATGTTGTTTGTTGTTATATGTAGGAAACAAACTCTGTCAGCTCTGAATCCTAGAAAGTTTCTTCACACCCCCCCCAAAATCAGTAAACTTGGGAAATATAAGATCACATTTCCCCCAGCCATCTCTCGGATCTGGGCTATCCCTCTACCACCTAAAGCAATAACTGAACCGTCAAGTCCATGACGCACTTTCAACGGCTGATAAGCCTCAGCTCTCCGGCTGGAGGGCTGAAATATTGCCCCTCTCCTTTAACAAATGCCGCTTCTCTGAGCTGCCAAACAACGGCTGCGTTCTCCAAAACATGCAGCTGCATCTAACATAATCTCTCAGGCTTCTGCTGACAACTGAAAATGAGGGACATGAAAGATGAATCTGGCGGAATCTGACATCCGGACGGACATGTGGGACAGGCAGTAGTGGTAGGTAGCCGCATAGGACCTTTCTAGTGAAACATTACAGCGGTTTGGGATGTAGGCCACTTTTAGTCTGGCTTTTAACAGCGGTACATATGCAGAATACAATTATATTATAAATGATAAGAATTTGCATAATTTTCTCTTCTATCTCTATGCCAGTTGCCACCTGCAGTGTATTAGTCAAGATGGCCAGGGCAGTGGTGGCCTAGCGGTTAAGGAAGCGGCCCCGTAATCAGAAGGTTGCAGGTTCGAATCCCGATCCGCCAAGGTACCACTGAGGTGCCACTGAGCAAAGCACCGTCCCCACACACTGCTCCCCGGGCGCCGGTCATGGCTGCCCACTGCTCACTCAGGGTGATGGGTTAAATGCAGAGGACAAATTTCACTGTGTGCACCGTGTGCTGTGCTGCTGTGTATCACATGTGACAATCACTTCACTTTATTATTACTTTATGAATTTTGAATTGAATCTGCAAGTCCCTGTCAGGGCGGTAGGGTGCAGTAATACAAACACTCAACTCACTAACAATGTGTTTTAATAGATAAATGAATGGGACACGTGTGCCCATACACACAAAACAAGGGTAAAAATGAATAATGGCAGGACCAGGACACATTTAGGATACATTTATACAAATAGTAATGGGTGAAAACAATCTAGATAATCAGGGAAATAATGGACAAAGGAGCAAACACAAAACACTGATGTGTCTTGAAATGTCTGGTATTGTGACAGTGCCACATGGGACTTCCTGTCACACATTTTGACTTTTATAATAAACCCATATATGTGGAGGTGATGTGGACAATATCTGGTCAGGGGAACTATTTGTAGGACACAGAAATTATTTCTGGCACCATAATTGCCAAATCTGACACGGTGAACATCATGCAACTCATAAATAAGATATATAATAAAAGATACAGCATATGGGACTACAAGTGGCAGAACCAGGAGCATTTACTTAGAATTGTGTTTATAGGCATAGCAATCTGTAGAGATAGATCAGAAATTGCTTGCATTTTCCAACCATTGCAGGAGAAATAGATGTACAAAGCAGGCCACACTGCAAATTGAATCTAAATTGAAAATGTATGAGGGAATCCTTAATGTAAAAGCATAGATTTTCAGGAAATGAATCTGTAATGAGAACAAGTGAATTTCTAACGGGTACAGAGCAGCCTTTAAAGATACACATGTGGAAAGTCTCTCTCTCTCTCTCTCTTTCTCTGTAGTTTCTTTGTCTGCGGTACGGCACTAAGGAATCTAGCTGAGCTTTTGGGTGGCAGGGAATTTAAGAAGACGGAGAAAAAAATTATCTGGCCTTGGCAGTGCATGTTTATTTTAAAGTCCCTGGGTGATACGCTGAGTCTGCTTTTTCTAGGACACACATCGCATGGAGGCCATGGGGTTATAATGACATGGAATGAGTTTTTGGTGGTGAGGGACGGGCCTGTTTATTGAGCTGTAAGTAAACTTCCACCCTGGTGTAGAACCGTCTCCTGTCAGAAAAGGAGAGAAGTGTCACAGAAGAGGAAAATGGGTGAGAGATCTTTCTGCAGACCGACAACAATTACAATGACAATGACCATTACAAGAGGGCAGGGATGGACACCCAGATACAAAGAAAACTAAATTCCTATTGATTAGAAGAGCGTGTGTGTTTGCAGTGGATGTTTAAATTCTGTACAGTGGTGATGCACAAATGTACCAATGTTACATGTATGGAAACATAAAAAGCCTGTAAGGCTATGGAGATTTCTCACAAACAACTTGCAAATCCTAGGCCATGGACATTTGCTTAGTTGGCTTATGGTGTTTAATGAAGTACCGGTAATCTACCCTTTTAGGATATGGCAATCGTTTTTATTCAAGTTTGTATTTCTCACTATCCACTGAAATTCAGATAAAAAGAGTTACATCACAGATCCACTTTCACACAGGGGATCACATCAGGAGAGAGACATCCCTCCTCCATCCCCAATGGAGGAGGAAAAGGGCCCCCAATGGAGGAGGAAAAGAAGAGAGTGCAGCCTGAAAGAGAATCTCTTTTATACTCGCCATTTGACTCCCACAAAGGTTGTCACTGACCAATCAGGTTGTCCTTTGATGTTTCTGCTTTGTCCAAACAGATGAAGGAATACAGTGGTCATCCACCCTCAACAAGACTTTCCCGTCATGGCACCTCAGGCCTTTTGCAGGCCTTTTGGCACCGTGGTGACACCGCTTGCCTGCTTGGGGGAGGCCGCAGCTTGATAAAGATACAAGCGGAGGGTCTTCATTAAAGATAAAGCATAAAAAGCCATGGACCTGGACTTTCATATCTTACAAAAATGTAGATGGGCAGAGATGAATTGGAGATGGATAGATGGATGTATGAAGAGGAAGATTTATCACATATTTTAAGCCCCATTCTTCATCTTGAAAGACCTATCAGACTAGACTCTCATTGTGACAACATTTCCAAGTGTGGTGGTTTTTATGACTTACTACATATTTATTTTAGTGACCATCAATATGCTTTTGGTTTTGGTCAAGTTGCATTTGTCATACTATAAATGAATGTTTAAATGTGTGCAACAAGCTAATTTAAATAAAAATGTTACCATTTAACAATCTATGGATGGTGACATGGGACCAGGTGCATAGTTTTGTATGATTTTTAGTGCATCACTAGCGTAGAGGTTTGTTTGAGCCTTTAAGTTTAAAGTCTCGAAAGGAATCATTAGCGCTACTGCACAGAATGACATCAGATTATTTTATACTAAGGGACATGTGCAATGGATGAAATGGTGCCCTAGTAGCAGCGCTCAGAGTTCTGTCTCTTTATATCAAATCTGCATACAGCCACAGGGAGAGGCTCAGGGAAACACTTAGTGTGAGAGGTGGTCTGAAGGTTAGTGGGAAGAAAGATTGGTTCCAGAAGGTTGCTTCATGAAGCAGAACTGCAGGAATGGGGCCAGTCTCAGTGGTGCTGAATTCTTCTGTTACAAGAACATCCCTTACAGGCCTTGTGTGTGAGTTACGAGAATATGAGTGTGTGCCCCGTGGTTGCCTGGCACTGTGCCCTGGGTGAGTTCCTAAGCGGTTAAGTATAGTGAATAAGTGTGTGTTCTCCTCACTATTTCAATTTGTGCAGTTTGAAGGGAGGGTGTGACAACTTGACTTGATGCTTTCTTGTTGGTTTACTAGGCAATTTCTATTATATCCATTCTAGATACTATTCAAAGCATGTATTTATACAGTTGTTTAGTGTGAAAGTGGCAAAGAAGGGCATGCTTTAACATGCATACATGGGCATAAATCAATTACAGCAAAAAGGAGACAAAAGACCACCTTTGTATTTTTGTTGTATTTGTGCTTGTAATCGGCATCCCCACAGTATTATGCACCTTTCACAACATATCTCAGCTGGCACAAAGACTAGTCTCTGTTCATTCAGGTGAGTTCCATGCTTTTCTCGTGGTAGATTCATGAACAGAGACATTATCAGGCGGCAGAGACTATTTACCTCACCGAGGGCTGCTGCTGTAAGTCTTCTGAAATCCTCTTGTTACCGTTAGCTTAAATGAAACTGTAACTGCCCACTTCATCGTGGATAATAAGGATGAAATAATTTAGATGACAATTAAATTACAGTTAATTATGTTTATGAATATGCTCATTGCATCCTCTTCTTACAGTGAGTTCTAATTTTCCAGATTCTTTTTGTGACGTCAGTAAATTACTGAACATCATTGTTCAAGGTTATAGATGTATGCCAGCTCACCCACAGGATCCTTCACCAAAACAGAACTAAAAACACATCAATAGCGGCTTTTTCAATGGCGGATCTCTAATAGAGTGTGAGAGCAATACTGGAGACAATGGCATTCCAAAGATCCTTGGCCTTGCGAAAAGTAATTTTCTGTAAAATTCAACCGTTTTTATAACCGACTCTATAACCTCGCTCTAAAACAGCCACAGCACACTCCTCAAACGACAGCAGGCATTTTTTTATTCCTGGCTGAAAAGCGAAATAAGCAGCACAATTTGCATTGATTTTGCTCCCTTTCTCTCTTCATTTAGTCCTGCCTAGTCTAAGGTCAGTCACTCATTGGTCGGTGCCAGTAATGTAGAGATCACTATGGTGATTGGCCTGTGGTCATGGCATTCTGCTAAAAATAGAGTTAAGCAAATATGATAACATTAGTCATTATTTCAAATGATTTCACACGAGATATATTAAAATCTATTTACAAATAGACAGAATTTAACTTGACACTTATATTCCTTTAATGCTCTTTAATACCATAAAGCAGTTTGACTCCTCTTGAGCAAAAACATTTTAGTGATTGCATCAGGACTTAACCTAAATCTTCATAGGTTTATTAACCTAAACTGCTTCATCGGTTGTTCCTGAAAAAAAATCTGTTTCTGTGCCTGGTCAGTCATGCACCCCTACTGCAACAGTGATTCCTGCAATTACCACACTAAATTTTAATTTTATACTGCTTTCGAAGAACACGTAGATTTGTATTTATGACTTTTTATACTGTGGGCTCTAAGAGGCATTGCATTTCCCTTGAAGGCCGTCTCACACCCAGAAGAGCTGCTCCGTAAATCAGACTTTTAAATCGCATCTCTGTTGCACAGGTGAAGCAACTGTCTCACACGTTTCCTCCACTCAGGGAGGCAGCAGACCCACCATTTCAGACCCATTTCTGCACAGTGATGGTCTCTGTGCTCTTCCTGCATACCAGTGTGAGGTGATCTAATGTGAGTGTATCCAATTGGGGTTGTGGCAGATGTCAGCAGGACTGATTATTGCTAATCTATGTTAATTCAAGGTGCTTTTGCTTTAAACAGCATACCCCAATGGTTATTATAAGAGAATAATTGACAGAATTTTTATTAGTTCCAATTCTAATTTGAAAACATTTCATTAATCTGGAATTTTGTTACCTAGACCACCTTTTCGATGTTTTAGGTTTAATATAGCCTTTAATTAGGTTTAATTTAGGTTCAATCCTTAACTGCACGCAGATCCAATTAAACATCTAGTTGCTCCCAAGTGCAATTTATTTGTTTTGAATTTACATTAGAACTGTAATTGGGCCTTAATGTGGTCTGAGCCCGATGACCTGACCGGACAACCTGACTTTACCAGCATGCTTTGCACACGTAATGAGCGCTAGACTAGAGGGAAAAGAGTTTGATGAAAATTGATGAATGTTGCATGTTGAGAAGTGCGTTACATGGGTCTTAAACACAGTGTAGGCAATGTCTCCGTTGCGCAGTGCCAAAGAATAATGCTCTTGTTAACCAGTAAGTAAAAAGTTGTACTGTTGACTCCGCCTACCAGCTTGTTCTTCCTCCTGGTTCACCAAAAGCTCACCACATTATTCAAGTGTGCCTTTTGTGTAGAATGAGTCATTTATGTATGGTGTTTCACAATGACAATCACTTCTCTTTTCTCTGTTCTCTATCTTCAGCTCTACTTCACCTTGAACAGCAACAGACTCTAAAGGTAAACTCAAACAGGCATGCCTATTACGATCAGTAATCAGAATGACGCCAGTAATGTCACATGCAAGTAAAAGGTGTAATTCTGTCACTCATCCACTCATTATAAATGCATGTGGAACAATATTACAAAAAAGATGGTGCGTGGTACCTGACCACACCCTATTTGGTTGGCACTCCCAATCAATGAACCTTTTGCCTATTTTGTCTCCACTCCTAATTGTATCCACCAGTTTTGCTGTGTATGTAAGCCGGTTTTGTGTGTCTCGTGCATGCCCTGTGTTTTGACATCCCCTGTGTGCTGGGTTTTTGGTGACCTTGGTGTGTTTTAGTTTTGTTTTGGGCCTCATGCCATTTTTTTGTTCATCGGTTTTGGAAGTAAGCATCACTTGTCATGTATGTGAGCTACATGCTTTCCTAATAACAATGACAAATTACTTTTTATTCCCTCAGAAATAAACACCTTTTGTCCCTCTCATCCACTTCCCCAGAGACTGCCTGTCCAATGAACTGTCAGTATATCAATCACCAGTCATATACTGGACCGATCTGGGGAAGGGCAACAAAGGTTGTAGGCAGGCAAAACAAGTATGTAATCGCAGTTCATGTGCCATGTTTTATACTGATGCTGGTTTAAAACATGTCATGCAGAGAAATGAAAGGAGCACTGATTTCTTACCTTCAATTGTCTCAAAGATGAGTCAGTCCAACCTGCAGGTCTTATAGGAAACTCATCTGAACATAAAGAGAGAACTGACCAGGCCAAGACCATTGTCAGGATTGCCTGCAGCTGGGCTCCACACCTGACTCCAATCCTGACGCCCCATAAATGCCAGAGACTTCCGCCCCGTCGAGATCTCTGGCATTTTCGTGAGATTCATTTGCACGAACTTGACCTGGTTTTGGTTCAAGTGTATTTTGAGTTCTGGCAATCGCCACACACCTACGGGTTTGTGTACGTTCTTCATTTAAGTTAAATCGTTTTCGGCCACCCCGCCATTCTTTATTTGTGTTTATTGTTTATTTAATAATAAAAACCCCTTCCCAGCATGTCAGACCTCTGCACTTCCTTCCCCCGTAAGCCCGTAGTCGTGACAACCATACTGTCTTTATAAACTCTTACTTCCCGACAAAATAACACGTATGCATCATTCAGATCATTTCAATGGTTCTGAAGTGGCACAAAGCTTTCAGAAAGTGAGGCTGGTGTGTGAGAACCCGCCTGAATGAACCAGTGGAAAATGGGTGACCATCACAGTGCAAAATGGTTAATGGATAGAGACGAAACATTAGAGACGAGGTGTTTTTTCTTGGCGCTCTGTAGCAGGTCAATACTTCCACTAAGATCAATAGGCCTTCTAGGAAAAAAAAAAAGACACTTCACCGCCTCTTTACTAAACAAGCTGAGTGCCGAGACACCATTTCTCCTCCCCCATTTATATTGAACATGGAGGAAACTTAATTACTGTAATGCTTAGATTGTGGTAAAACAGAAACATGCAGTGTTATTGGGCCAAAGTGATTTCTCAACATTTTTTAGACTAATAGAATCAGTGTAATGTGCGAAAGCCCTTAGCTGTACCAATTTACATACAAGACTCAGCTACATGATAGCTATGTTGATGAAATCTTTTAATTAACAAGCAGTCTGTAAAATTGAAAAAGAAATTTCAGAGGCCAACTCCAAGGTGGAATGAATTTAGTGTTGGGTAGTCTCTGGTGCAGAGCACATGTTGGTCATTAATTGTATTGTCATGGCCATCCGCACATGGAATTCTGGGGTCTTATTTTCTCAAAGGCATCTGCTACCTGAATATAACTCCATATAATTTGTTTCGAAAATATTAAATTATTATTATTACATCAAATTATTCCATTGTAATATTGAAAATAACTTTCCTGTATTGGCTGTCTTGATTATTTATGAAGCATATGTGTATATATAAGCACAACAACAGAAATCATCTTGTTGTATGTGAGACTTAAAACTGTCAGGTAACACTCCGGAACTGTGGTACAAAATGGGAATGGAAAAGCGGCAACCGGTGACTCCTGGTGCATTTAACTTCTCTATTCAAAATAAGCCCTAGCTTGTCTATATTTGTCTACTTATAGTTTTACACGAACACTGACAAACTCTGCAGTGTTAAACTGACTCGCATTCTTAAGAGTAAGAAGCAATACTCACCAATTCCTTTGCAGTCTCTTGCAAGTGGGTTCACCCGTATTACTAACATCCTCATTCCACGGTGTTGAAATCTGTTTTTACCCTTGACCGAATGACTGAACCAGCAGATTTCAGAATCAGAAGTTTGTAACAAGTACAACAAAATTAGCTGCAGTCCCTGAGATTAAATACGGTGTGTAAGATAGGAGAAAGCTAGCTTAAAAATAAGACAACTAGTATATATACTAATATAATACAAATATAATAGTATAAAAGTACAAAATTAAAGGGTGAGGTAGAAACATTATTGCACATTTGGATGGTAAAATAGATTAAATGTCATTAAATGCCCTGATGGTAACAGAGTAGAAGGTGCTGTATAGTCTCCTGTGTCTTTTGCCTGATGACAGCAGTTGGAACAGGTCATGAGTGGGATGTGAGGAGTCCTTTATGATGTTTTGTGCTCTCTAGAGGCAGTGAGAGCTGTGCAGTTTGTCTAGAGAGGGTAAAGAACAGCCAACAATTTCTTGGACAGTCTTCACAATCCACTGCAGTGACTTCCTCTGCACTCTAGTGCAGAGGAAACAATGTGCAGAGGCAGTAGCACAGGACGCTCTCAATACATTAATGGTAGAAGGACACCAGCAGTTTTTGAGAGATGTTATTTTTCCGGAGAACTCTCAGAAAATAAAATCTCTGCTGAGCCTTCTTCACCAGCTGTTGAGTTCACAGGCCAGGACAGGTCCTCCATGATGTGAACGCCCAGGAAGCGGAAGTCTGACACCATCTCCAAACAGTCCCCACTGAAGTAAAGTGGCTTGATTTTCCTTTTCCTGAAACCCACAACAATCACCTTGGTCTTTGCTGTGTTCAGGAGCAGGTTATCGTCTGTGCTCTATGCTGTCAGCTGCTACACCTCAGGCCTGTAGGCAGAATCATCTCCTCCAGAAATGAGCCCCACCACATTGGTGTCGTCTGCACATTTGATGATGGTATTGCTGTTGTGGGTGGGGACACAGTCGTATGTTACATTTTTACATTTACAGCCTTTATCAGACGCCCTTATTAAGTGCAACTTACAATCAGTAGTTACAGGGACAGTCCCTCCTGGAGACACTTAGAGTTAAGTATCTTACTCACGGATACAATGGTAGTAAGTGGGATTTGAACCTGGGTCTTCTGGTTCATAGGTGAGTGAAAGTAAAAGAGAAGAGATTGTCATTGTGAACTACAGAAAGCACATGGTGCACACGACAAAATATGTCCTGTGTATTTAACCCATCAACTTAGCAAGCAGTGGGCAGCCATGAAAGGCGCCCAGGGGAGCAGTGTGTGGGGACTTTGTTTAGTGGCACCTCGGGATTCAAGCTGGTAAATTTCCAATAACGCATCTGCTTCCTTACCCTGCCCCACTGAGTGACTTACCCACTAGGCTACTACCACTCATGTTGGTGAACCATTTGCAACATGGTGGAGGATTTTTGACAATTACATGCTGGTTATAAATGCTTTCAGGCAACGCATGCAGCACAAAGAACCTGCAGTTCAGTATGTAACAGCATTACTAGCTCTAGCGACACCTTGTGATTTTGGACATTTTGAATGCGTATCTCACCAAAGCCAGAGATAAATTATTAGTGGAGTAAAATCGTACACAATCTTACGATCTGAGACAACTGTGGCGCAGTTTTAAACAGTGATTAAAAATTCTGTGCTGCTTGGCTCTGCCAAGGCGATGCCACTCATGCCGGTACACACAATTACAGCGGCTAAATTACCGGAGGAAGGCCGGCGTCAGAAATAACAGATGAATATTGCACAGCAGCAATGTTAGTGCTTCAGATAAGGATCCAGCAAGCATCTAGATAATGTCCAGCTTCTTCAGTAAAGTGCAACAATTGTGGGAAAACCAGACATTTGGCTAAAATATGCAAATCACTCGCAGGTGAAGTCAGAGAAGTCCCAGAGCTTGCTGTACTCTGTGTAGATAAACTTCTGGCAGCAGGTCATGTTGCCTGCACAGCTCATATTGAAGGTCCACATGAAAATGTGCATACCTTACATGTGCATGGGCATTTGGGGCAAAGGGTGGACAGGCTTCATGGGTCTCAGGGGCAGAGGCTGGGCTGAAATCTTGGTCGTGGTCAGAAAAATGGGTCGGTAACATCGGTGGATGATGAAAGGCAAAAGGACAATCCTAAAGGCATAGTCGGGCAAGTGTGTTGACTTGGGCATGGCGTCCTTCAACCTTCCCAAATGCACGTATCAGGTTCAAAATACTGATGCTGGCCTACAAAGCCAGACATGGAGTAGCACCATCCTACCTCACAGCCCTTATTACACCTCGCACTGCACCTCGTATACTCCGAGCCTCCAGTACTGCTCGCCTGGTCCCTCCATCTCTGAAGGTAAAAGGAAAACATTCATCTAGACTCTTCTCTGTCTTGGCCTTAAATGTAAATGTAAATGCATGACAGAAACGTACAAGTTGTTCTGGAGCACCCTAGGTACACGGGCCTTCAAATAAACTTTGACAAAATGTTTTTTTGTTCAGCATTTTGTTTTACCTAATTATGCTTCGCTGGTGAAACCACTACAACAGCTACTGAGGGCAAATACTCACTGCAAAGGGATGACGGTACTGAGAAAAAGTTCAAGAAACTTAAATCATTGCTCTTGCAAAGCCCTGCACTTGCTCTATATGATCCAGAACTACACACTGTCATGGAGACAGATGCTTCCGACTACGGCTTGGGAGCTGTTCTGGTGTGCTGAACACACTGTGGCCTTTGCATCATGCAGGCTGTCAGCTGCAGAAATTAATCCACTACAGAAAATTAGGCCTTAGCCTGTGTACGGGCAGTTCGCACAAATAGTGACCAGCATTTATGTTGCATCTCCTCTCGTGTATGTCACGTCATAAAGGTTTTCAATTTTGTTGACGAAAACAACACTACTCTACGCTGGCGTGTGTGACGCACGGGGGCTGAGCTCACGCAGCTGCCACTCATAGATCTGATGATTAATACAGAGAGCAGCCGCAGGACTACGCAGATGCATTAATGTGGACATGGACCTTCTGTTTGTGGTTTTTGTTCCTGATGTTATCATCACATGCCTTTGGGTCGATTTCAGTTCTTTGTGTTCCCTTTTTTGGGCCCTCGCACCTGTTTTGTTTGCATTTTCAATAAATCCCTTTATTCAGAATGTCAAGCTTTCGTGCCTCTTTCCCCTTCAAGCCAGCAGATGTGACAGTGTGAGCTAAAAACTTCTGCACCAACCACCGTGCAGGCTGTCCAATTAAATGCTTTGGTTAAAAACATCAGGAACTCAATGATTCAGTGTTACAGTATTCTGCTTTGTACCTCTATGTTGTATCTCTATTTATCTGAAGCTACAAAAGATACAATTATTCTTTTTGAAGAATAGAGGGAAAATGTGCTGAACGGGATGGTAAAATTGTACAATGTGGTCTGTTTGTTGACTGGTGAGGAGCAGCACAGTTTTAAATAATGTTGCTTTTTTTCGTTCTATTTTGAGCATGTGCTGTGGAATGACTTACAGAAACCTTTCAGGCTGCGACGTGTGGGACGGGTTCAACCTGGCAGGAAACGCTTCCCACGCTTGTGATTCCAGACATGGTCAAGACAACGGAGCCTATTTAAGAGACATTTACAGGACTGTAATGGCCGGAATGCACTCTTTCGTCATCGTGGAGTTGTTCAAAAAGTACATAAGTTTGTGTGCATATATTGTTAACAAGAAGTGTAAATGTTTCAATTACCAAGTTTGTCAGGTGTACTTTCTCTGCATCAAATTGCATAAAAATTGCTGGACTTGTATACAAATCTAGGAGCATTGAGGGAACAAGATCAACTAGTGTAATCTAACCACCACATTTCAGGGTGGCTTGTCACCAACTACGTTAAAGCTGTTACCAACATAACATACACATGCTATTAAAATAATATCATAGATGGGTGCATGGGACACATTCTCTGCGATATTACAGCTGACATGGTAAAGAGACTGAATTTAATAGAACACTGCTTTAATAGAACGCTCTTCCAAATGTGGTGGAATGTTTTTAAGCATTTCAATTTTTATAGTGATTGGAAGGGTTATATGCTCTGGGCAAAAGAGCACACTGGCATAATGGCAAAATAAATGGCAAGAATTTTCTCCATTGACTGGCCTGCAGATATGGCTGTTGCAAAGATGACAAATGGAAACGTAATATAAAATGTAATATTTAATTTATATTTTTCTATTTTTGTTGTAGCCTTCAGACAATGCAGTAAACCTGATATATGCAACTGGAGAGTGCAGCCCGTAATGTGCAACTTCAGTGGGAGACCACTAATGAAATGGCCACATCTGTGCTCACAACGTTCCTTCACCTTTCTTCCTGCTCAATGTGCTGCTTAATTTTCTGGCGGATAAAAAGAAAAAAACTTAGCAGTTATTGCGTGCTGAAACAAATTTCCCAGCTCAAATGCACCATCTGTTCCCACATGCAAGTCACTATGCAGGTAGGGCGGGATTCTTCAGATGCTCACTGAATTGATTTGAGTGCCTCATAAAGCTTTGGAGATGCTATAGCTTTACACTCTACATGTAAATAAGATTATAATTCTCCAGTGAAAGGAAAAAGAAACTCTTTCAAAAGTTAAATATAAAATAGTGTCCAGAAAAAAATATTCCACAATTTTTTTATAGAAAGGTCAATGATTCATAGGACATTTACTAGAGAAATAATACAGAATTTCCAAAGGTTTTTGTGACATAGTATAAGGTATTACACTCATAAAACATGTACATCATATTTATGCACATATCAATATTTATGATTAATTAATTATCAAAAAACTGTATGTGTTTTTCTAGCTTGGTTTCTTAAAATGTAAAGTATGATCTTCCTGTGGGGCACAAACAAGCAATAGTCTATCATTAGTGTGACTGTTTTCCAGGGAACAACTTGTCTCTAAAAGCCCCAAATGAGACATCAGGCTTTTCAACAACAGAAATAGCTTGCGTGTGTTGCCTGTGAATTTAGGTTTGATGTCAAAATAGCCTTTCCTTCTGTCTCAGGACCTTCCCCCAAATCACCAAGTTCTAATTTGAAACTCTTCTGACCACTAATGGAGGTCAGCGGCCTGCTGACACCCATCCAAATCCATGTCCGCCTCATTCCAAATCTTTTCACCGGGCTGCAAGCCATCCTCTCTCAGCGGCTGTCTCTCCAGACGTTCAAAGACGAACATCTAATTAATATCTTTCCAGGAACGAATGAGGAGCCTAATACGAGAGCAAGGGTGAGGAGCTGGAGGGAACCGGGGCCGAGAGTCAGTCAGGGCTAATTGCAGAGCGTCCTGTGGGGGGTGGAACACAGATCCTACGGTGGAGCCACGAGGACAGGTGGTGGGAGGTGACGGGTAGAGTGGCAGGAAGTGCCACCCCGCAGGGCTTCCTGCAGGCTATGACGGAGAGGAGGAAAAGTCATATTTCTGCCAGAAATCTCTGCAGCACAGACGTACTCCCCTTGCACTTGCCCTTAACACATCATTTGCTCCATACGGCAGGAGATCATGAAATATGTAGGAAGAACATATGCGAGGATTAATGCCCTTCCGTCTTTTCTTACAAGAGTGAAAACGTCCAAAATGTAGCAGCAAGGTTTGTTACAATGCCTGGAGATTTGCTTGGCTCTGGTGAGTGGATGACATATGTAATTGTGACCCTATGCGCATGTCATGCTCAGGACAAACAGGTATGTCTTGCCAAGCTGGGGCTCCAGAAGAGACGCCGTCACTGCCTCTGCTCGTGGCCCGGCTGCATCGCCAGAGAGCTGTGATCAGCTGTGAGAGCTCAACCAAGCTGAAAATAGCCTGTGACAGAAGGGGGGGGGGGGAGGAAAGAGAGAAAGAAAAGCAGAGTAAGAAAACAGAGCAGGGAGGAGGGCGAGAGAGAGGTAGCAAGGGAGAGAAAACAGCTGAAGCTTCTCAAGGCAAAGCGGTTGCTGAATGTGAAGAGAAAGATGCACTGTACTCACATAGAGCTGATGGAGAGAGAGAGAGAGAGTGAAAATGGGGAGAGAGAAAAAAAGAAAGAAAGAAATGGGTACATCGTAATACCTCTCTTTCTGTTCATTCACACGTTAGGGAAAGGCTTCTGAAAAAATAGAAATACATAAGCTTCCATAAGCTTTATGTAATGCTCGCTGGGAGTAGTGTGGCATTTGGAAAGGACAGTACATTCACTGCAGTGTCTATTCAAGGGCATGTGCAACATGCTCAAAAAATCCTTTCATTGTATATTCCAAGATTTTTACAAAATAGATATTTATCACAATGACCTACATAAAAACACAATAAAGCATGAAAGGTGTGCTGCATGTGATGTTTCAGCAATAGTTTCTGATCAAGTGTCGTATGAATTGGAATTATGGATATTCGGCCCAATAGGGAATGCCTTCAGTACAGTCAACCACCATTTCTCAATATACGATTCAGTGTGGCAATGGCCAGATGCCATTTCTAAAGTAAACTCTTTTGAACTACTCCCTGCATCTATTAACCCTAAGGTGCACTGGCCCAGTGCACAAGATTTAACATTTACCTCCCAATAGTTCTCCAGAGCCTGTATGTGCCTTGCAGCATTGCTAGAATGAAAACATTGCCCCAAAAAAGAGAATAAAATGAGGCCCCATCAACACAAAAATGTTTTTCTATAAAACTTGCTTTTCACAAGGGAGCGTTATCTGAAATATTGTCATCCCCATGGAGACGCAGAGAATGGTCCTCAACACCTGTAAGTGGTGCTGTAACTCGGCAGAAGCAGAATGAAGCGTCTTTCAGACCAAACGTGGCATGTGCTTGAAACCCATTATTTTCTATGCCTTGCATGTACAAGAGTGGTTTCGTGCTGTGCCAAGCAGAGCACACAACTTGGCGTCCTTGTGCACACACTGTGGTCAAAGTTGAAATTTGTTCAACTTTGACAGCTGCGCACCATAACGCATTTTAGTGTGAACAATAGAATCAGGGCATTTGAAGTGGGCTAGTGTTTGGTCTGTTTATTTCACACAGCTGAGCTGGGTCGAGTTGAGTCGCTGTTGATGTTAACTTAGGTTGTGGGAATCACCTGCTTCCACCTTCTAAGGGCGTGCCCCAGTGAGCTATGTGACACATCAGCATTTTCACAAAAAAAGGCTGTAAATGTAAATATCTGGCTCTTTAAACTTTTATGAGGATTGTGAGCATTGCTGAAAGCCAGGGATCCATTTTGATTGTGTATTACCACTCGTGAACTTATATTTGCTACTTATGACCATATTCAAGTTGCTGTGAGAGTTTCAGTGTTGCTACTGTCAACATGTCATGGAAAAGTAAGAAGATGTTTGCCAAGCGATCAAGAACCCGTTTCTGACTAACGTCACTGCTTCTGAAACAAGTTAATACGGCCTGTTCTTGATTTTGAGTACAGTGGTGACAGGCTCTACCCTGCAAGTCCTGATCAGAGAGGCGAAACTCAACTACAAAGAGGCACAGGCTCCTGCTGAGAGAGGTTTCGGCGTTCCAGTGCAAGACAGTGTGTCTGCCAAGAATCCCATACCACACAATGTGTGTTTTAACTGTCTGTGGATCAGTGAATTATTAAAGGCATGTGCAGCAAGTGTGCCAGTTTATTGCTGTGGTACAACGTTTGTCCCTTATTATGGGTCAGGCTCATTCATAAACAAATCAGATATCTGATACAATTTAACATTTTTCAATAAATATGTGCATTTTTGTAGAAAATCCTCTTTTCTTTGCTGCTGCTTACCTTGACACATAATTTGTAAAGTGTAGAATGTCTTCCAATAGATGAGCTCACACAGTATGCTTAGCTAACCACTAGTAACTCCTTAATAATCATGAATTGCAGTATTGGCAAATGTTTGTAGAATATATATCTACACATTCATTACGTTTTAGTGCATTCATGCACAAAAGCTTAAATGATTAACACACACATCCCAACAGATTTTTTAAGCCTTAGCAATTGATTAATAAGTGAGAGATTACTTATTTTACAGATGTTTAACACTGTGTTAAGTATGAAAATCTAATTAATAAAGAACTTTTAAATGAGCTTGCAACATTTATCTTACCTAATAATATGTTAATAATATTGTATTTATAACATAATTACAAATTACTGTAATTACAAATGAGTTATTGATGAGAATTCATTTATAAACAATGAGTTACTAATTATGTACAAAACATATAAATCTAACAACACTGCTAAATTTAATTAGCACTAAAGTGACAGGCGAACCGGGACCAGAATGAGAAAGGCGTGTAGGAGGAAACGAGAGACCTCGGTGCGGCCGCTTTACTCTGCGAACACGGGCGGCGCGAGCCGCAACACCACGCTGATGTTGTCGTTCGCGTTTAAGACACAAGACAGGACAGGACAGAACGGGGCAACAGGAAGGAGATCAGGTTTCGGGATTACAGACAAACTGGAACGAACTTACTTGGCTTGAGGGGTGCTGAGCCGGGTCTGACGACGGGTGTCAATCAATGACCGAGCAGCCGGCAGCTGCTCTCTCGTCAATTTATAGGGCACACGTTACCTCGTTTCCGTGTTGCTCCTAGTCACATGATGGAATCATGTGACAGTACCCCCCCCTCCAGGGCCGACCCCCGACGGCCCCGAAGTGGAGGCGGTACGCTGCCGGTACTCAGTCACCAGAGAGGGGTCCAGGATGAAACGACTAGGGATCCAGGATCGTTCCTCAGGACCATAGCCGGTCCAGTGTACCAGATACTGGACCCCCCGACCCCTGCACCGAGAGGCAATAATGCGTTCCACTGAGTATGCCGGTCCCCCGTCGACGATGCGTGGCGGCGGCGGATCCGGAGCTGGAGGATGAAGGGAGGATCAGACAAAGGGCTTAAGTTTACTGACATGGAAGACCGGATGGACACAGATGGCAGGAGGGAGTTGGAGACGGTATGTGAGGGGGTTGATCCGACTGAGGATCCGGAATGGTCCGATGTATCGAGGGGACAGTTTGTGTGACTCAGTCCTGAGACGTAGGTCTTTGGTGGACAGCCACACTCTCTGTCCCACTCGGAAGTGCAGTCGACGAGGGTGCTGCGGTCGTGCTGGGTGGACATCCTTCGGGAGGCATCCAGGAGGGCCGACCGCGCCGATCTCCAGGCCCTTCGGCAACCACGGATTAGCTGATGGACCGAGGGGACCCCGCCTGCGGGCACCTGGTGAGAGAAGATGGTGGGTTGATATCCATGACAGATTTCAAAGGGGCTATGACCGGTGGCAGAGGAGACTTGCAGGTTGTTGGCCAGCTCCGCTCAAAGGAGAAATCCGGGCCAGGTGCCTTGATGTTCCGATGCAAAACACCGCAGGTATCGTCCCAGCTGTTGGTTGGGGGGTGGTAGCCAGAGGAGAGGCTGCAAGTCGATCCAATAAGGTGACAGAACGCCTTCCACACAGCTGAGACGAATTGAGGCCCCCGATCGGAGACAATGTCTTGGGGGAACCCATGAAGGGGGACCACGTGTTGTAGCATGAGGTCAGCGGTTGTGGCAGAGGATGGTAGGCCGGGTAGAGCGACCAAGTGGACCGCCTTGGAGAAGCGATCCACTATGGTCAGGATGGTGGTCATACCATTGGCTTCTGGAAGACCGGTGACGAAGTCCAAGGCGAGGTGGGTCCAGGGGCGATGAGGAATGGGAAGAGGACGTAGGGGCCCAGCAGTCGGAGTGTTGGGAGTCTTGGCCCGGGCACAGACGTCACAGGCATCCACGTAGGCCTGTATGTCCCGCCAGAGGAATGGCCCCACTGCAGTACATCGGGCCGGCAGGTCTTTGGGACATACAGGCACCCGGGTGGGGCGTTGGTCGGGCCCGGGTCGGACACCTGGGCGGCCCGGACCTTGGTCTCAAGTGACCACCGGAGAGGGCCCAGGATGCGGTGAGGAGGAAGAAGGGGTTCGGGGTCGGATGGTTGTGAGTCTGGGGCGTGTTGACGTGACAGGGCATCGGCTTTCTGGTTTTTGGAGCCGGGACGGTAGGAGAGTTGAAAGTTGAACTGTTCGAAGAATAGTGCCCACCTCGCCTGGCGGGGATTGAGCTGTTTGGTTGTTTTGATTGATATTAGATTCTGATGCTCGGTCCAGACCAGAAACGGGGTGTCACAGCTTTGCAGCCAGTGTCGCCACTCCTCGAGGGCCCACCTGACTGCCAGCAGCTCCCGGTCCTCCACACCGTACCGCCGCTGTGCAGGGGTGAACTTCCGCGAGAAGAAGCAACACGGGTGCAATTTCGGGTCCGGACCGCGTTGAGAGAGGACGGCACCAGCACCCACCTCTGACGCGTCCACTTCTACAACAAACAGGAGGGCAGGATCCTGGTGTTGAAGAATGGGGGCGGTGGTAAACTGCAGACACAAGGATTTAAAAGCTTGAACGGCCTCCGGGGGTAGGTGGAACGGACGTGACAAAGGTTTGGTGAGAGCAGTTAGGGGTGCTGCGACCGTACTGTAGCCACGGATGAAGTGACGATAGAAATTTGCAAACCCAAGAAGGACAGGACAGAAGACAGGACAGGACCGAATGGGGCGACAGGAAGGAGATCAGGTTTCGGGATTACAGACAAACTGGAACGAGCTTACTTGGCTTGAGGGGTGCTGAGCCGGGTCTGACGACGGGTGTCAATCAATGACCGAGCAGCCGGCAGCTGCTCTCTCGTCAATTTATAGGGCACACGTTACCTCGTTTCCGTGTTGCTCCTAGTCACATGATGGAATCATGTGACATAAAGAGTAATGAATAATGTGAGGAAATTCATGGATGGTTTGTGGTCTTCTGATTCTTAGGCAGGTGTGTGACCCTCCAGGCAGGAGCCTCACTACATTTCATTTATAAAGTATATCATATGTAAAGTAGGTCTGTCGTATCACATGCAAATTCAGTTTTATTTATAATAATAATTATTATTTATTTATTATTATTATAATTAATAATAAATAATAATGATTTATTATTATAATATAATAATTATTTATAAATAATTGCAGCTATTTTAAACCTCCATTCAATATTCCTGCAAGAATACAGGAAAGGAAGTCCTTAGTCTGCTGTTGGTGTTATAATTTATCATCGGTTTGGATCTGTATGCCTTGACAAGGATGGAATTCTTCCATTTCATGGGGGTCCCAAAACAAAATAGACCATTATAGTAATATAGTTAATTACACATTGACAGCGTTTAAATATATAATTTTATATCATATTTTTCCATAAAACAAATCTCTTAAAAAAACACACATACACAATTCACAATTGTCCAAGAGGCCAGCTGCAGCCCATCATCCCCACTGAATTTTCGCATTTGTAAAAAAAAATTGTTCGTATTGTTAATGTGATGCCACAGAGTGAAAGGGATGAGGCGCAAAAGCTTGACGTGATAAATGTAAGAGTAGCTTTTAATGAACAAAAGAACACCTGCACAATGTCCGGGGAAATGGAACAGAAACATACCAGAACAGTGAACACATCAATAATGCAGGACAAAGGGGTGAAGGAGTAAAGGGTTCCAATGACCCATGCCAAATGAGCAGCAGCTGGTGGTGATTAGAACCCTTGTGTGCATGTGATGTGCAGCTCCTGGCCGGCCCATGGACTGCCTTGGCATCACAGTTAAATTGTACCTAGTGTTAATAACTGTCCAGCACAAATAGAAATTAAATATGATAAAAGATAGATCTGCAAGTTTCCACAACGGCTGTTTCCAAGCCACACAACCTTATAATTCACAGAGCCTGATACCCAGAGTATTTAAGGACCTCCTATTTCATTGTTTCCTTGTCTGGTCTTTGCTTCTTATGTAGGTGTACGTGCAGTCTTGAGTCACATCCTGCTTTTGTGTCTGGGTATTGTTCCAAAAGCCGAGTTCTGTGTCTGAGCATCTGTCTTTCCTTCCGGATTGGAGTTCCCATTAACCCCATGTTCCCATGTTTGTGTCTGATAACCCAGGCTTTGCTGTGTGAAAGTGAAGTGATTGTCATTGTGATACACAGCACAGCACACGATGCACACAATGAAATGTGCCCTCTGCATTTAACCCATCACCCTTAGTGAGCAGTGGGCTAACTACTAGGCCACCACTGCCCCACAAAAAGATCACTTAAATGCTCCAGGTGGGGTAGGTTCCACCGAGTGTGCTTGCTTCCCTCTATTTCCCATTCCCTTAAAATCACTTTGTGTCTGTGGGCTTGCAAGTCCACCTTTCCCACTCCCTGTCTCACCTTTCCCTTATCCCAAAGTACTTCCCCTTTCATGTCATGTGTCCTCAGTAGCCTAGTCCATTTTTTCTGTACATGTCCCTTGGTTAACCATGTGTTTGACATCAATAAACCATGTAACCTTACATATGCAACTGCAACCTTCTTGTACCCTGTGTCATGCCAAAAAAACAGATATTTTCATAAAATACAAATTGATCAATGTGTTTGAAGTGAGATCACATATTTTGGCATATGGCCAGAAAAAATCGAATGCTATTTTCTGCCTGGTAGGTGGCTATTAACTATGTTTAACCTTGCAAAAAAACTCCACTCTGTATGCCTGCACCTCCCCCGGTAATTCTGTAAAATCAGGCACCTTACTGATCCCTTACTTCTCAGCACGAGAAATATGGTGTGAAATAAGGTGTTGCGCGCAAGAGTTCGAATTGTGTTTGTGTCTCATGGTCAATGTGTGAGACTTGAGAGCCAAGAGCATGACATTGCCTGTGCTTTCTCACAAATGGCATGACATGAAAGTAATGGGTGAGATGAGTAACAGGGGAAAGGGAAAAAAGATGAATGACAACCAACCCCTTTGATAACATTTATCAGAGGAGAAGCAGTGAAAGTGAAAACATCAGGTGAATGAATGCTTGTGATGGCTCCCAGTATGGGACAAGAGTGTTGAAGCATTCCTGATCTCTGAAGCTGTGATGCCCTTGAGGACAGAATGCAGTGCAAGAAATGTGATCAAAAAACTTGTTGTGTTGCATCTGTTGATTTTGATATGTTGGTAATCAGTCATTCATGAGAATGATAATTACACAATTTCAAGTGTGACGATAACCTCCTACCTATTTGCGCTTGTTTATATGATTCAATCTCTACTCATACTCACCATCAAACACAATTTTTCACTTCTATCTCCACATCTCTGTACCTTCAACAATATGCTTTACACAAGTCTACGTGAGAGTTTGCCATTCTGAGCACACAGATTTCAATATAGTAAAAGCTTTCAGTTCATTACTGGAAGCCTGGATGCCAGACTGTTAACAGTAAGTGAACAGCTACCAGGAAAAGAAGCAAGTAGTGACAGTTAATAAAAAAAATACTGTTACCACTCTCATACCTTACATGCAAGTCAACAGATTTTGTTCTGATTTGTTCTGACTGACATGGGTTCTATTTGACCTGTCACATGGCCCAGTGGACAGAATGAAGAAAATTTGCTAATTAGATATATGCATATGATATTATCATTCTATCCCTGAAATACATCATCAACTGTATAATGGAGACAGATGGTTTGAGCTGATCAAAAAACTTGATCAGCAAAGTAAAGCATTTTTATCTCTCTCCCAAACAAGTGCAAAAAAGGCATGTGCTTTTTGTCACACTAGGTTTTCCATATGCAATTAGTTTGACTACAGTGATGACAGTCTTAGATCATTTTATTCTGTCGGTGTATCTTAGTAGCAGAGCTGCTGTGTTTTGTATATATTAGTTGAGCCAGTTAGTCTACCTTTGATCTGAGAAATGCAAGCTTTCAATGAAAGAGATCCAACAAATGCTGCCCTCCTTTTTGGAAAAAAAAAACTATTTCTGTTTGCTTGGTAAGAAATCATGTTGAAACTCAGGCAGTCAATACTGTAGCTGTAAAGAAAAGCTTCTGAATGTGTTTGTTAGGCAGTGTTATTGTGTGACAGGATTCCACATGGGACCCAGAAAATCAATAGTACTCATCTCTTGACAAATATTATGACACCATTCTATATATATTTATATGCCACAGTTAACTCAATTATCTCAAGTGCCATAGTCATCTCATTAGAGTCAGCCATTCTTTTACCTGACAGATAAAAAACTGAAAATGCATGCAATGTTTATTGCAAAAATAAACATCCCAAATAAGCAAATTTGTTTGTCTGAACAGATACCAGAGACATCCACCCTTGAAGTTAATGTTTAATACAATAAATAAAAAAGATTCTTGCTTTACAATCTGTATGTATATGTTCAGATTAACATGTCAGATTTACTATAAGAGACCCTATAGATTGGAATGCAAATTGCTCTGTTTCTGTTTTTCTTTTCTGCTCGATGTTGTTGAGGACTAAATGGAGACAGGCCTGCTGAGATCTATCAGCGTTCAAGCAGAAGAAGTGACGGAGTGAGCTCGTCTCCAGCATGTTAAGTTCATCTGTTTGATTTCCTAATTGAATGCATAAATATTCATTCAACAACACAGAAATTTGAAGTCAATGTGCAAAACAGAGCAACATCAGTCAGATGAAGACAGGAAAAGGCAGATGGAGATAGTAAAAGAGAATTGAAAAACAAGAGAAAAAATATCCTTGGGAACCAGGGAAGTCTTTCTTAATTGTGTGTGCATTAGGTTTTCAGGCCAGTGCATTCAAATTATTCAAGACGCTACTCATCAAAGACACACATTTTGATTGTTTTCTTATCAAGCAAGATTGACAACGTGTTGCAGCATTTCCCTGAACAGTGATGGTTTTGTGGTGTAATGAGAGGTGAGACATGCAGAGAACTATCTGCACTGAGAGGAAATGAGGCCCGGAGGAAGATAAAAGGGATGGAACAGTCCTGCCATTGCATTCCTCTAGGGATTATCCGTGGCAGACGATCAGCGACAGGATTACGACACAGAGGAAAACTTTAAAGTGCCTGTGTGCAATTTATTCAGCATAGATCCTTCACAAAATCTCCACCCTAAAGCTACCAGCTCTTCATGTCTTTTCCTAAATCTACACAATTTCTTTTTTTTTTTTTCAATTTTATTAGGGTGTCATAAGATCAATGTTGTCTCCTCAGTCCAAAAAAGGAGCTTTAGCTGTGTAAATGTAAATTCTTTACCTGACATATGAATTATACCAAAACTACATATTTTAAACTACAGTTCATTTTTACAGTGCTGGAATATAATAAAACAAAATCTGCTTCATGCACTCAAATGACAGGATGTGGACAGAAGTCAGTATAAATCGATGTTAATATTGACATTTTATTTATGATTCTGGTTCTAGAACAACATTTATTACTTATATACCCAATAATCACATACAGTATGTGTCAATGGGCTTTAACAGGCATGACTGAAGGCATAACTACTTGTTCAATGTATTTTTTTTTAATCTGCTAATTTTGTGGTAAATTATTTTTGTATTGGCACCATGTGTCATAATCTGGTCTAGAGGGGGATTCGGACCAGAGTTTCATGTTTGTCCTGTGCTACTATGCTTCCTGATTGTTTTCACCTGTGTATGCCTGTATAAATCTGCCCATGTTTCCCCTGTCCTGTTCACCATCTAATAAATCCCTATTTTGTGTATGTATCCTCGTTCCTCACCTTGTCCAGCCATCGTGACACCATGCAAGCTAAATGTGTGTATGTAAAAGTGTGTGGGGTGTTTTGCAATGAATATGCTTATTTTTCACTGATGTATCCTGAAATTAGGAAGCTTATCGCCCCTTCTTCCCTATTTGAACACTTGAAGGGAATAAATACTGCTATAAATTCTGAGTCCTATGAGTATAAGAGTATGCATCCCAGAATAATAACGACGGTGGATAGTGATAGCCCCTTTCTCTGCAGAATACCACTCTATGCCTGGCAAGGTTACTTCTTTAATTGTTTAACCCAGAAAGACTTGTTTTGTATTGCTCTGTGTTTTCTTTTCGTTCTCTTTAGAAATGTGGAAGTGAGATCATCCCTGACACGGCTTGAGTAATGGCTGCTTTGCTCACCGCAGAAAACTCATAAACACTCCTTCTAACAAGGATGGATATCTCCCTCTGTGGAATGGAAACCCATACGCACTTTGGCTCAAAAAGAAAATAACTTTCCACTGCCTGCACCAAATGGAAGCTATAGTGCTCTAGATCCAGGCTCTGAAGCTCTCTTGTGGGTTTTGTTCATCACATGACCTAGGATATCAAAATTAGAGCTTCTCCTGAAAAACACTTCAGAATTCAACCCAGTCACACAACAATAAACCAGGAAATGCATTTAAATACAGAAAAATTGACTATGCTTGTGATGCACACTTTAGGACGTTTTCCAAAATGGCTCCTACATCTTATGATTTTCCTGACCTTAAATGCAAAATAGGAAAAAACACATGCTGATTAAAAAGCATCATTAATTTGGAAACATTGTAGCTGTGATCACTGCACTGGCAAATGAAGTTATTGTCAGTGAAACACTGCAGCACAGCACACGGTGACACAATGAAACGTGTCCTCTGCTTTTAACCATCACCCTTGGTGAGCAGCGGGCAGCCATGACGGGCGCCCGGTGAGCAGTGTGTGGGGACGGTGCTTTGCTCAGTGGCACCTTGGCGGCTTTGGATTTGAAGCGCCAACCTTCTGTTTACAGGGCCACTTCCTTAACCGCTAGGCCACTGCTATCCCTTACAATTGTAATGTTTATGACTCAATTGTTACATTTCATCAATGAATCATGTAACATTAGCTGAATTATTAAATTAAGAAATCATAATGTATGGTAACACTGTCAATTATAAAATCAGAAGATCACGCATTGCTTCATAAAATCAGCACCATAGACAGCTTCTCTTTAGTGCAGAATGCACGTTACAGATAACTGGAATGAGAAATAAAGAAGTAAAACTTTAGTAAAACATTTCTTACAAAACAATACACATAGTTAGTGGTGTGACTGTGTGAAAAGCCTTGACTCTCTTGTTCTGTGCTAGTTCAATATCACAATAAAAAAGCCATATCTGTAGCAAACACAATGAAGTTAGTTGGTAAACAGTCCCGAGGGAACTCTGAAAGCAAGTTAATTAGAACATAGCAGAGAACCCGATGCTCCAGCCCTTAGACAATAGTGACTCGGATTAGCATGGAATGGGCGGCGATGCGCTCAGCATTATGAAATGTCAGCCTCACCCAGTAAATTGGATCTGAACAAAGCCCCCAAGTCACAATCGTTAAATAACCATCCTGGTTACAAAACAGGTGCAATGGTATTTTTTTTTGAGGATTATTTGTTTGTCTTAAAGCTAAGATCAGTAGAGCATGCATGGAGGTAATTACTCACACAGCACTTTAGAGTCAATTCAATGCCAATTTCAAGCCTTTTGAGTCTGAACACTTGATAAAGTTTTTTAAATATTATCCAAGAGTTTGTTATTTTCCAATATTCCAATTATAAAGAGGAAAATGATGTGAATGAGCCTAATTAGAAAAACCCCATATATATAGGCAAGCATATGATTTAGATCTCCCCGCCAGCCAGATCTGTCTAGATCTTGTGCATAAACTAATGCTGGGTCCGTGCTGTGGTCTTCTGCATCTGCTCTTGCTTTTTCACATGCCTACATGTAAAGTTATCCACAACCAGTTGGGTTCCCACCAATGGCTCAGAATAGCACAGCAGGGTTTCAAGCCTAGATCCAATCCCCAAATCAAGGTTGTATCAAGGTCGCCCACAAAGTGCCCTGCAAGAGCCTTGTTAAGCTTCACAGACACTCCCATGGCGTGACATCAAACCAACCATTTTGGAAATTAAATCTCACCACCCAATATTTTTCACAGTTGGGGGTTGTTTAATTTTACCCCGGAGCACGTGTTCACTCTATCTGGATCACCATCGCGGCATCATTCAGTGCTTCCCCAAGGGCCTTCATGTAAAAACCTGTTATTTTACAATTCCTCCCACCAGCTGCCAGCACAAACAGAGTCGGGCCGATTCCCTTTTATAGCACATACACTAGTGGCAAGTCAATAACCTGAAAATGGTCCTCCTCCCTTCCCTTGGGGTTTAGACTCTAAATATTACCTCTCTGTGACAGTGATCAGCAGCATACCACAGCAGGCATGGTTATCGACTGAAATGACAGTTAGTATCTCGCAACATGGTGATAAGGTCTTTCATTTATGAAGGGCATTGGACTGAATTTTATTGGATTGTGTGGCTTTGACATGGAAATAAGTTGCTCCGATTTTATCATTAAAGGTTGATATGAAGGTTACTCCTTCGGATCTAAGCATTAACGCTCTATATACAGCCTTCAGGCATAATAATATGACTGCCTGTCTAATATTGAGTAGGCTTTAAGTATCCACTATATAACACCAAGGTCTCTACTATATGACACCAAGAACTCAAGTTGCGATGTGGTGTCTATGTTGCTCCTGCTTGTTTTTCCAGGTCATCCAACAGAATTTGTAGGCAAAGTTTTCCTCAAACCATTCAAAACCACACAAGAGTTTTGGAGATGCTGTGATCTGGCAGTCTAACCATTACAATTTGGTCCTTGTCAAAGTCACTCAATTCCTTATGCAAACTCACAAAGTTTACCATTTTCACTGATCCTAACACATGCCCAATACATCCCATCCTCTGTCAGGTGCCACTGTAACTGTAACGAGATTGAAAGTCATGTGTGTGTGTGTGTGTGTGTGTGTGTGGTACCATTAACCTTAGCCCATCTGTAATGCATGTGTTGGGTAAATCACACCATCCCCTGGGAATCTATTGGCTTCCACATGGTTAATTATCTTTAGATAATTACTCGGTCCAGAGATTTGTGTGATTTGTGTATGCATGCGTATGTATACATATAGCCACATGTATACATATAGCCACAGCCATGTGTGCTTTGTAAACTGCTAAAGGCATGGTGCTGTGTGCATATATATATTTAGATTCTGCCCTGTACGTGATCAGGATAGAAAGTAAACATGCATATTGGTGTCACGCCACATGCCCAATGTAATATATCAGGAGGCCATGAACTTTGCCTGTCAGTCACACAGCAGTGTCTCACAAAATGGAAACATTTAAGTGCAGAGTAACACAAATAGGTGAAACGGAGTAGATTCTGTAAACAAAGTGGGGCTATAGAGGGTCAAGATATCTACTCTGTGAGCATGACTCCAATTTAAATATCACCTCTCTACTGGTAAATCAATTTTAATCATAACTACCAGGACAAAACAGTGGGTTCTCCAAAGTCTACTCTATCACTCTGTCATGCATTTCTATAGAAAATTGATTGTTGTTATTCAGTTTTCAATGTCAAAGATTGTGTTTTACTAGTTGTCATGATCCGGTCTGGCAGGGGTTACTCCAGTTCGGACCGGAGTTTCATGTTCCCTGATCGTGTTCACCTGTGCATAATTATAGAATTGTATAAAGCTATCCTGTTCGTGTCTGGTCGCCATCAAGCCATGGCGTGGTGATGTTCCCCTGTCTCGTCTACTATGCATTAAACCCCTGTCCTGTGACGTCGTGCGTATGCGTCCTTCTTCATCGCCATGTCCAGCCCATCGTGACACTAGTGTTAAAAAGATTTAACCACTTCCAGTTACAATGAGGTGCAATTGACATGTATCAACATGTTTCTCTATAATGTGCAATCAATAAAAGTTGGAAAAACTTTGTTGTTTGTTATTGATACATTTCACAAGAAACCATTATTTCATTCCATCTGTCATATTTTCCTGCCTCTTTACATATAAATAATGCTCAGCAGAAAGTAATGGGAGCTAATGTTTGTGATTATTTCCAACAAAAGGATTGCTTTCCATTAAACTGCCCTTCATTAGGTAATTTTTTTAAGAGGTGAGTAGGAAGTTTAAATCATTTCAGTCCAGAAACAGACAGTGTTTTCACTGTTCTTTCAGCCTACATACGTTTTTTGAAGGTTTCAAACGTGCACAACAAAAAAAGTCATTTAAAAAGTATCTAAACTAAGCCCGTCACATTCCTTAGACATAGTTTACTCGGGAAAACAGTCAAAACCCATATTTGCATTTCTATTCACCCATTAACTTGTTAGGTCATAGGGTAAAGGATCCCGAAACAATAATCCTTCAGGGTCCCAGAATTCCAAAAAAACACACACACTAAAGAGGATACAGTACCGAAAGTGCTCCCAGCAAGGGTAGAGACAAATTAATTAGCTGCACACAAACTCACTTCAGTGTTTTTTTATTTTTTCACCAGTTAGTGGGTAATTAGGAAGGGTCCTGCTTGGCGTGAAAGGGTTTTCCAGCAATACAGGATGATAGAGACTCTGAAAAAGCAATTATAGAAAACCAATCTGCTGATTACAACCTTGGATAGGGGCTTAGCTGCAACATGAGAACAGATGCCTCCATTATCAGTCAGCGCCCCGAGCTCCTTTAAGGAGAGGAGAGAAGCACCGACAGTAAAAGCCCTGACAGGACCAAAAGTGGCACCTCCAGAAGAGAGTATGGGAATCATTTAAAAAGAGGGATGAATATTATATGAAACAACACAAAGCACAAGGGTGATTTGGCAAAGCATGACCTGGGGCTCATATTTACAGAGCTGAGCTTTGAATAAGGAATGCTGACAGGCAAAGAAATCAACACTAATAACCCCCATCCTTCAATAAAAAAAAGAAGGTGTTTGTTGAGGCGTAAAAGAAATTCTGAGCTCAGCACTCAGGACTAACACGCTCTTTTTGTTTCATTCCAGAGCTAATCTGCCTCCTGCATTTTTTCCCTCCTCTTCCCGCGGGCCTTTAAGCCATGTCACTGTGGCAACATTTACAAAGCTCCCAGTCAAAGTGCTGGGCCAGCATATTGTGGTGGCCGGAACCCGAGTCCAGACACTTTATCAGCAGAGGGTGAGTGGAGTCCCTCGCAGACTCCATGACATTATTATCATTTTTTTCCTCATATGTATCGATTGCTTGCTTCATTAATGTTATACTTTTGGCACAAATCGATTGTGTCACCTCTTTTAGTTGGATATGTTGGCTGGGTGAGACTTTACCTTGGTCATAATTATCCGCTGCAGACAGCAGAAGCTGCATTTCATCTAACACATCTCACCTTCTGTCTGACCACCAAAAAAAAAATGGTTCTCCATAGCGCTGTCCCTTCATGCACAACTTCCTCGCCTACTGCATGTGAGGTCATCATTATTCTCTCCATTGATTAACCAATTTACCTTAAATCACATATGATCCCAGGTAATGAGGAATTTCTGCTTGGCCTGCAATAATCCACAAGCATTTTATGTCCAAAGCAGCTTTGTCTGAAACTTCACTCATATTTTGCATTCGTGGCTGTTTTTCCCCCACCCCGGCGCATTTGCATAATAATTGCATTTAACGGTGTCAGTGTCCTAAAAAAAATGCCCAGCATAATGACAGCGTAATTTGACGTTGATTATCTCATTAATCTTCCACTCAAACGGATTCTTTCCTGTTTGAAGCTGAAAGTGTGAGGTCAGCCTCCTCCTCCTCTAACGTCCATGTGGGCACATGGAGAGAAGCCTGATGGTGTGGTTAACTATGTGAGACTGACTGGCTGGGTCAACGGAATTTATCTCAGCCTGTTTAGAGAAACGCTCAGGTTATATGCAGTGTCACCAAAATTCTACTGCAATACATGTTTGGAAGGAAAATGAGCCCTCCTCCTCCTCCTCCTACTACGACTATTAATAATAAAAATAATTATATACATGTTATTATTAATACTTTTTATAACCTGCACTAATTTAAATGGGCAATTGTTAAAAAGCCATCAGAGTGAACCAGGTCAATGAAAATCTTTTTGTAGGAGTTCTGCCAGTGCTCCTTGGTAATACTGTGCATCAATAATATCCAGATATGCATTTATGAGTGTGTGTGTGTGTGTGTGTGTGTGTGTGTGTGTGTGTGTGTGTGTGTACCCATCACTGCTCATTCATAATCAGGTTCACAACTACCAGAGGCCATACTGGGATACTGTGCACAGGGAGAAGACTCATCCACACACACAGCATTCACTCACACACTCACACCTATGAACCAAGTCTCGCACCAACCTGGTGCACTTTGGGCAACACCATATATCTCTCAACAAATCCAAATTAGTTTTTTTTTTTTTACCAAAATCTAACAAAACTGCCTTGAGCCAGTGACCCTCATTCAACAGGAAGCTGTATGCACATGCTCAGTCTCCATAACCTCAATGTGTGAAGAGCATCCATCCATCTCTGGCATGTCTGTGGTTGTGTCACAGCAAAAAACACAATTTATTCACAACAGTCATGCATGTAATTCAAAGAGGTGAGGTGTTGTATAATGCGATGGCGCTGCACGGGGACTGTGTTTTATCTGGCCTGTTTACAGCTGAATGGACGTGCTCCCTGGGTGAACCGCTCAGACAGAATCAGGCGGTGTTGCAGTAATGCTTGATGTGCGTTTCTCCTTTAGAAAATAGACAGCTGTGATATAAGGTGTGCACGTTGTGAGGTCTGTTCAATCAAAAGGAAAGGCGTTGCTGATCATAAATGCATGGAGGTGGAAAAAATGAAACATACACTGTTCAGTAAGGCCCTGCCTGAACAATTCCACTTTCCCATTTATCATTTGTTTGTCCAAATGAAAATGTATTCCACAAATCTACTGATTGGCGAGTTTGGGTTTTTTCAATTATTTTTTGTTGACTTAAATTGAATAGAGGGATGTGTTTTATATTATTTTTCTGATGACATTTAATACATCCAAGTTTTATTACCTGGTAGCCGCAAACACAATCTAGTGTGAAGAACACAGAGAAGTCCAATAATGTGGGTTGAAGAAATGAAACTTGGTTATGAACACAAAAGGTGTGTCTGAAATCCCATACTTCCATTAAAATAGAGATTTCCAACCCTGTTCCTGGAGGCCCTTGGACCCATTGCCTAGGACCAAGTGATTGTAAACAACATTATGATGTATGAGGCACATTGAAAGCATTCTGGGGGGGGCGGGGTGTCTCCAGGAACAGGATTCTTCATTATAGTGCTTTCACGCTGTGTGGCGTGATGATGATTATCACCCTCTGCACGTTTTCTTTGTAGTTTTTGCATAGGGTGCTTAAGTTTTGTGTTCCCACTCCTTCTGCTACATAGCTAAGATGGTATTTGATCATGGTAATTGAAAAGAAGACTAATCAGAATAAAAAATAACAAGAATTCATTTTATAAGTGGGCTGAAAAATTCCACATTTAACAAATTAAATATGAGCTTAAGAATGTGATGAGACTTGTGATGAGAAGGTGATGAACTATCCTGCTGTGATGTATTATAATGTATAATAATTTTGCTTCAGTACACCATGACCTTGACCTTTAACCGCCGAAATCTAATGAATTCCAGTGTGTTCAATTTTTATCGAGATTGGGAGGCTTGTGATTAGGACTGGGAGGCTTGTCAGGGCAGAGTGACCTTGACCTCTGACCATAAGATTATAATCCGGTTATCTTTGAGACAGGGTGAACATTTCCCTCAAGGGGGTTCGTATTCATATTCAGATACTTTTTTTGTCTATTAGCATTACAATGATGGAAAACACTAAAGGTGCCACGGCCATTTGGCATGACGAGGCAGGTGAACTGAGACAGTGACAAAACTAGACGAAGAAGAAGGACGCATTCGCAGGACGTCACGATACAGGGGTTTAATTTGTGAAGAACAGGACAGAGGAGATCTCCTGTAACTCGTGAATATGCAGCATAACAAAGACGCAACCGCGAACAGAAGCGAAAAGGGCAGCTTTATACATCGAACACAATTGAAGACAATTAGGAAACATTACACAGGACAAACGTGAATCCCCTTCCAGACCAGATCGTGACAAAAAGGTGGGTTTCATGCGCACTCACAATGCACAGGACTGTCAGTGTGAACAACACACATGCCACATACCTCAATAGTGGTAATAGTGACTCGACAGAGAAGTCCCTACTGAAAAATGTAGCTAATGAGAAGCCAAAAACGACATGTTGGCAACTGTGAGGCGACGACAAGCTCACCAGCAGGAAACAGGCAGTCAAAAGAAATGCGATGTGTAGAACTGTGTGGGATTTGATGGAGGGCTTTTCAGCGATTTGTGCTACACTAACAACAGCTGTGAAAGGCGATGTTATGTAAATTGTGTACAGATTGAGAATGAAGCGTAATGATCCCTGGGAGCCTCAAAGTAATCACCCATTTTATAGTCTCTTAGTCGTTGTTTGGGTTTTGCTCAATATTTTATTGGGTAGGATTCATTAAACGCTCAAATTCATTCCCTCACAAAAAAACTGTTCTCTGCATGTTTTGCATGCAACTCATTTCTAAAGATCATGTGACCATAATTTGGTAGCTCTGTAACTTGGATAAACAACAAAAAAAAGATTTTATAATGGATTTAATGAAATTTAATCTTAAAAAAGCAACTTTTATATATATTGCATTAACATGTAACTAACATATCATAAAATTAGCTAATATATTATTAGTTCCAAGGGATTTAATAAGAAGAACTAGATGGTATTTTGATTAAATGTTAGGTATGCAGTTAAAGATGCAAAACCATTCTGCTTGGGTTTTGAGAGGATTTAGGTGACATGGGTGACCATGGGCCAACACTGTAGACATCCATGTCAAAGTCTGTTTGAACTAAATTCACCATTCACCTAACATTACTACATTTGACCAAGTATAACAGGGTCAAGAGTTCAGAATTTCCTCAAGGTGTTCTAGAATAAAGGGATGGAGAGGCTTTGGCCACTTCATTATAAATTAATATTTGCCTCAAGTTTCATATAAAGCCCAGCACTAAAAGAAGTGGACCTTCATTCAGTGTTTGACATTTTTAACAACCCTTGTTGCTTCCAACTATGCATTATGCTCTTCTATCAGTAGCTGAGCATGCCAAGTGTCGTTGGCCCATTAGCATTACAGTGTCATCCGGCTGCTTGAGAGCGCTATTCATTCTCTGCTGTATCCACCAAGATGGCGTTAGTGATCAGCAGAGTGCAGAAATGGAACTAGGGACTGAATCATTTAATTCCAAATAATGCTTTGATTCGCTGCCTCTCAGAGCAACAGAGGAACACATGTCAGCGATGCTGTGAATCTGTCTTTTTGTTTTTCAGTGAGCGCTGCCGTTTATTACTCCATCTCAGTTCCGAATGCAATATTTATGAACACTGGGGAGGTGTTATTTTGACCACACAAGGCAAGACAGGCCAGTATTTCCCACGTGAGTTATGGCACATCAACATAAATCGAGTTCTCAAGACAGAAGTTAATATAGATGTAGCTCTGTTCATACACCAGCTTTCTCTTTCTGAGAAAGATGACGTGTGTCACTGATGCGGGTGCATTATTTACATTATTCAGTTCTACTGTACTGTGTGTTCCTCCAATATTTCTTTGTGAATGTGATAAACTCAGCTTCAATAGCTTTTGTACTAAAGTTTACCTTTTTAACAAATGTTTTGTTTATTAACTGTCCGTTTCTGCACGTGTCACTTTCGTAATTTGTCAGAGGTTCTTTTATAATAAAGGAAGTTTTATATCCAGTGTAAACATCTTATTGCTAATTCTTTTGTTCTCCATGCACCATGAAATATACAGAAATATACAGGAGAGAACACTGTACATACATTAGAAAGCAGTGTGTGTCCTTTGCATGCCTTTTTATAACAATGATCTTGCTAATTGTGTTTGTCATCTTTTCTGCACAGAAAACCACAGAAAAACACTGAAAAGACATTGATTCCGCAATCATTTGCTGATGCTGATTTGCAATTGATCTTTCTTGGGTTATTATCTTTTCATAATAGAACATAAAGCATCACCGAATGAAGGTTGCTTCAGCAGCTGAATGACCAATGATCTGAATCTGAAATGCTGCAATGAATCATATGTTGATATTATGGTGAATCAATGGCACAAATGTCATGATTGATTTTAACACTGGACCAGCGAGCAAGAGAAAAAAGAGCCCACATTGATCAGATATCAGCTTTAGTTTGGGAACACAAACACCGATATGTACAAATTACAGAGAGGAGTGGATAGAGGAACCAAGAGGAAGTCAACCTCTACTGATAAAAAAGCTAATTTCACTGCAGGGTGACAATTGTATTTATTGTCTAGGGTCAGCTCATGATCGAACACAGTCATTTCTTCAGGCAATCTTAAATGGATGGGTGTTACGGATCTGGCATACCCATTAATTGTTCCTAGGTTCTAAGCCACCAGCAACGTTAGCACTAAAATCACAACATCATCATATTGCCCTATGATACATTACATTCAATGACCATATCACATCTCCTCCATACTGCACTCACCCACCTGGACACTCGGAAGGGAAATTATGTTAAAATGCTTTTCATTGACTACAGTTCAGCATTTAACACAATAATCCCTTCCACACTCACCACCAAGCTGGAGCACCTGGGACTCAGCTCATCTCTCTGTCAGTGGATCTCCAACTTCCTAACCGGGAGACCAGAGGCAGTAAGGATGGGTGGACATGTCTCAGCCACCATCACCCTCAGCACTGGAGCCCCCCAGGGCTGTGTTTTGAGCCCCCTGCTGTACTCCCTGTACACATACGACTGTACAGCCACTACTAACTCCACCACCATCATCAAGTTTGCTGACGACACTGTCGTGGTGGCCCTGATCTCTGACAACGACGAGACGGCCTACCTGGAGGAGGTTGGAAATCTGGTGAACTGGTGCCAGAGGAACAATCTCCACCTGAACGTCAGCAAGACAAAGGAGTTAATAGTGGACTCCTGCTAGTACCAAGCAGGAGAGGACCTACCAGACCCCTGTTATCAACAGGAGCCCAGTGGAGAGAGTGGACAGCTTCCGTTACCTCGGTGTTAACATCACGCAGGACTTGTCATGGTCCTGTCACATCAACACCGTGGTGAAAAAGGCCCGGCAGCGTCTTTACCACCTCAGACGCCTAAGAGACTTCAGACTACCCTCCAAGGTGCTCAGGAACTTCTACTCCTGCACCATAGAGAGCATCCTGACGGGAAATATCTCAACCTGGTTCGGGAACAGCACCATGAAGGACAGGCGAGCACTACAGAGGGTGGTTCGATCAGCCGAACGAATCATCCGTACCAAGCTCCCTGACCTTCAATCTATCTACAGCAAACGGTGCTGCACCAGGGCCAGGAAGATAGTGAAGGACCTCACCCACCCCAACAATGGACTCTTCTCTCTGCTGTCCAACACAGAGAGAATGAGGAGGAGCTTCTTCCCGCAGGCTGTCCGAGCTCTCAACATCAAGAGTACATAGAACTCCAGCACTTTCACCTCCAATCACTCCGGACTCTTTTGCACAAAATCACTTTGCACAAAACCACTTTGCACAAAATGACTCTGCGCTTTTTACCTTACTGCTCTTTTTCTCTTTTCTTTAAACATTGTAAAAAAAAAAAACCTGTAACTCATTTGCACACCTTCACCCTACCAGTTACACATATTTTATGTTAAAGACGTAAAAGTGTAATATTTGGTTATGTTTGCAATATTTGCATATTGGTTCATTGTTTACTTGCAACATTTGCAATACTGTGGTCTGTAGCAGTCGCAAAAAACATTTCACTGCACATCATACCGTGTATGACTGTGTATGTGACAAATAAAATTTGAATTTGAATTTGAATTTGGTGGTCATCAAACAGCTAAATCCTAATGTAAGTCATAGTCATTCTGTTATCAGACTCAGTATCACCCTCTTAGCACACTCTTGAAAAACCACTTGAATACAGTACAATAAAAATCCCTTGGGGTGGAGAACACACCAGGAAGACAAGGGGAAATTTGAGCTTGATTCATAAAACATATTTTACACTGCAATTAGGAAGGCCCAAGACACTGGCATATCTGTCCCAAACAGAAAAAACATCAGCTTTTAAACTAAAAAAAAAAACATAACTTTTATATTCATCAAAACACAATCCTGGAATAAAACAATATGTGCAAAGTGCTACAGTTGTGCTAATATCTCTTGACACGTGTATACTTCAAAAGCCCAATACTTAACCCTGAAGAAAGTAGCAACTAAGTCATGCATTTCAAATCCCTTTAATTCATCGTTTTTTGAATTGTGGCTATAATTAATTCATGCTCATTTTTCTTAATGCTAGACGGACCTTATTAAAAGAGTAAAAATGTTTGACATTATGACCTGCAGACTACACTAACTTCAATGAAAAAAAAATTTTGTTTAGGTCCATAGACTGCTTTTGAAATTCTTAAATATCTACTAACAGTAAAGATGACTAATAATAACACTAATAAGTGTCTTGGAGATTTCCTTTGATTGTTCATGAATGTCACATTATGGAATGTAGTACAGATAAGCAGGTGTATAATTTGGGGGGAAATGTTCCTTCATTCTGCAATATATTTAAAACACATTCCTTTATTCTTTTTTTTTTTTTTTGCTATGCCTGCCCAACAATATATTAAATATGCAAAGTCAACACGTGGGTAAAATGCAAAAACCCTGGTAAATTGGCACATGTCAGGATTGCCTGCAGCTGGCCTCCACACCTGACTTTAATCCTGACGCCCCATAAATGCCGGAAGTTTCCGCCCGTTCGGGGTCGCTGGCATTTTCGTGAACTCTATGCACGAACTTGACCTTGTTTAGTGTTATGTGTTTTGAGTTCTGGCAATCGCCACACGCCTACGGGTTTGTTTATGTTCTTTATTTAAGTTTAAATCGTTTTCGGCCACCGCGCCAGTCTTTATTTGTATTTCTTTGTTTGTTAATAAAAACCCCTTCCCAGTATGTCAGACCTCTGCGCTTCCTTCCCCCGTAAGTCCGTAGTCGTGACAGAATGCCAGCGACCCACCCAAAAGCGCAGAGGTGGAAAGCAGAGGAGAAGAAACGCCGCGAAGGACGCAGCCCGGCGCGGTGAACGCGGACGGCAGGGGAGAGACGCGCCGCCCGTTCTGGTGGAGCGTTTTCTCCCCGAGAAGCCGTGGTACGCGGCGCCGCGTGATGACGTCACCCCCGGGAAACTCCGCGAAACCCGGAAGCGACAACGTCGGCGGGTGAGTGGGCGGAGCGAGGACGTTGGCGTCGGCAGCAGCGAGGAAGTGACGTGGGCAGCGAGCGCAGAAGATGCGACCCCCACGATCTTCGCCATGTCGAGCCAAGAACTCTGCGCTCTGCTGGCAAGGCTCCCCGTGGACTGGGACGACACGGACGACGACGAGAGCACGGGAGACGAGAGTTGGGCTCCGCCCATCGCGCCAGTCTGCGATCGTCGCAAGGTCCGTGGGGACCCACGTCACTTCCAGGGGGGTGAGAAGCGGCAACAACAACGGCGGCGTTCCTCCAGCGAGGAGGTGGGCAGCCTCCAGCCCGAATGGCCAGAGTACTGCCCATGGGAGCTTATCGCGCCATGGGTCCAGGATGTCCGCAGGGTGGACGACCCTTGGAGTCACCGGTGGGAGGACACGGATGACGAAAGCGATGATGACGTGGATTTTCGGTGGGCGGTCGGTGCCGGGATGGCTCCGCCCAGCGTGCGCGTCCGAGATCATCGCGGCGTCCGTGATGACCCATGTGACTTCCGGGGGTACGAGGTTGACACGGACGACGACCAGGATGACGCCATTTGGGCAGTCGGTGCCGGGATGGCTCCGCCCATCGCGCCCATCCAGGAGCGTCACGAGGTCCGTGGAGACCCACGTCCCTCCCAGCAGTGTGAGGAAAGCTGGTGGAAGAGGGCGACGGGAGGTCGCCAGCCAGCAACTGCGCTGCCGGGACTGCCTCGCAGGGAATCCTCCATTCCTGCTCCAGTCGCCGACCCGCCTTCCCTCTGCCCGGACGTTCCCCAGCAAAATGGCAGCGCAGCACCAGCGTCCACACCTGCTGGAGAAGACGTCCACCCCCCTCCACACCACACACCTACCACCATCTCCAGCGACGTGCCCAGCCCCGTGTGGGACCGCCCAATTGTCCCGGGACCCTTCAGTGGGGCAGCAGACACAGACGAGATCACTACCATCCTCACGTGTCTGACTGGATCAGCATGGGGCTGGAGCACAACCCTCTGGCAGCAGGGAGAGACAGACAGGAGTTTTCGGGACTTCCAACAGAGACTGAGGGCGGAGTTTGATCGGCCTGAGCCAGGGATCGAACTCTGCCCCTCCACCACATCCAGTGCCAGTCAGGATCCGGGGCAAGAAGACCCAGCACTGGTGGGCGACGAGAAGGTCGCTCCTCCCGAGATCCTGGCTGTGCCCCCTGAGGAGGTCCCGGAGAGCCCAGAGAGGGAGCCAGACGACCCTCTCTTCTGTCTGTCTCTGTCTGTGTGTGTCTGTGTGGCATATGTGTCCGTATGTCGCCCCCACTTCCCCTCTTTGTGTCCACCAGATGGCGACCCAGCCGCGGAGCCAAACCCCAGGGAGGAGGTTCCTGACCCGAATGTGCTGGTCCAAGGCGAGGTGGACAAGCCCCAAGGTACCCCTAAGTCCAGCCGGGGGGGGTGCTCCCCCAAAGAATTTTTTGGGGGGGTGCAGTTCGGGTTGGGGACTCCTCCTGAGGGGAGGGGAGGTGGGGAAGCGATGGAGCTGGGTCCTCCGGTAGCCAGTGAGGAGGGCGGGGCAGGCATGGGCCTGCGTCTGCCTCCAGAGGGGTGGAGCGCCATAGAGCCCCCGGGTAGGCATGAGGACCCAGCTGGGACAGGCAGGAAGAGGGCCTGCTTGTCCCAACGGACGCAGAAGGGGCTAGCCGGATGGTCTGGCAATGCCCCCCCCTTGGCACCAGGGCCGGGCAGCGAGAGGGGCTGCATAGTCCCAGAAGGCACCAGCCTGGGGTGCCTGGAACAGTCGCCGGAGGCTCTGGGACAATCTCCCTGCGCGGTGCAGGGGGTGACACAAGATGTGTCAGAGGGGACATGTGGAGACAGGGCCCACACGTACCCAGATGGATCGGCCCTGATTATTGTGTGCAGGTACGGGAGTCCGGGGCCGTCATGCGGGACCACGCCGGGGAGCCAGGCCGAGGGTCCGGGGCCGCCATGCGGGACCACGCCGGGGTGCCAGGCCGAGGGTCCGGGGCCGCCAAGCGGGACCACGCCGGGGAGCCAGGCCGAGGGTCCGGGGCCGCCAAGCGGGACCACGCCGGGGAGCCAGGCCGAGGGTCCGGGGCCGCCAAGCGGGACCACGCCGGGGAGCCAGGCCGAGGGTCCGGGGCCGCCAAGCGGGACCACGCCGGGGAGCCAGGCCGAGGGTCCGGGGCCGCCAAGCGGGACCACGCCGGGGAGCCAGGCCGAGGGTCCGGGGCCGCCAAGCGGGACCACGCCGGGGAGCCAGGCCGAGGGTCCGGGGCCGCCAAGCGGGACCACGCCGGGGAGCCAGGCCGAGGGTCCGGGGCCGCCACGCCTGACCACGCCGGGGAGCCAGGCCGAGGGACCGGGGCCGCCACGCCTGACCACGCCGGGGAGCCAGGCCGAGGGACCGGGGCCGCCACGCCTGACCACGCCGGGGAGCCAGGCCGAGGGACCGGGGCCGCCACGCCTGACCACGCCGGGGAGCCAGGCCGAGGGACCGGGGCCGCCACGCCTGACCACGCCGGGGAGCCAGCCCGAGGGACCGGGGCCGCCACGCCTGACCACGCCGGGGAGCCAGGCCGAGGGACCGGGGCCGCCACGCCTGACCACGCCGGGGAGCCAGGCCGAGGGACCGGGGCCGCCACGCCTGCCCACGCCGGGGAGCCAGGCCGAGGGACCGGGGCCGCCACGCCTGACCACGCCGGGGAGCCAGGCCGAGGGACCGGGGCCGCCACGCCTGACCACGCCGGGGAGCCAGGCCGAGGGACCGGGGCCGCCACGCCTGACCACGCCGGGGAGCCAGGCCGAGGGACCGGGGCCGCCACGCCTGACCACGCCGGGGAGCCAGGCCGAGGGACCGGGGCCGCCACGCCTGACCACGCCGGGGAGCCAGGCCGAGGGACCGGGGCCGCCACGCCTGACCACGCCGGGGAGCCAGCCCGAGGGACCGGGGCCGCCACGCCTGACCACGCCGGGGAGCCAGGCCGAGGGACCGGGGCCGCCACGCCTGACCACGCCGGGGAGCCAGCCCGAGGGACCGGGTCCTCCAAGGGGAGGATACAGCAGGGCAGGAGCCCTGTGGTTGCCGCCGTCCACCCCGCCGCCTCCACTGATGGTACTGTTGGGGCTCCGAGGACGTAGCCCTTGGAGGGGGGGCTCTGTCAGGATTGCCTGCAGCTGGCCTCCACACCTGACTTTAATCCTGACGCCCCATAAATGCCGGAAGTTTCCGCCCGTTCGGGGTCGCTGGCATTTTCGTGAACTCTATGCACGAACTTGACCTTGTTTAGTGTTATGTGTTTTGAGTTCTGGCAATCGCCACACGCCTACGGGTTTGTTTATGTTCTTTATTTAAGTTTAAATCGTTTTCGGCCACCGCGCCAGTCTTTATTTGTATTTCTTTGTTTGTTAATAAAAACCCCTTCCCAGTATGTCAGACCTCTGCGCTTCCTTCCCCCGTAAGTCCGTAGTCGTGACAGCACATTTGAGTTTACAGCTAGAGAGAATTTCTTTTATCTGTTTTCTTTAATGTCAGCACTGAACTTCATTAATTATTGTTGACACAGCACGTGCTGGAGTACAAACTGTGGAACTGTTTAAAGATTTATCTAAAGTTTTTTGACCTCTCTGTTCTTGACTGCATAGATTGACTGCTGCCTGGACCAGCTTGGTTTTCTAAGCTGGCAGAGGGAACTAAAGGGAATAAAATGAAAGTGTGTTCACATTACTAATAGGGTCCCCAGAGATCCATGGTGGGCAAAGTGCTGTTTATGGTACATTAAAATGATGTACGTGCCTGAAAGGCACTCAGAAATTGAGTTTTAAGGCTGATTAGACCATAAAATATTCTTAGTCTTTTTTATATATATATAAACATTATTCCCAAAAATAAAAGTTGGATGTTATCCTTTAAAAATCAGGACATTGTTGAGAAAGATTGTAGAGATGTTTTTCTATTTACAAAAATCCCAAAAGGTTCCCACAGACCAATCAGGATCTTTCCTGTCTTGTTGTCTTGCTTCCTTCTCTTCATGGGACCTCAAGCAAATGGCTGTCTTTTCACACCTCTTGCCTGGTGGAGACAGTTTGACAAAGACATAGATGGGGAACCTCTTACGCAAGACAAAAGCATAAAATGCCATGGACCTGGGACATCCCTCTTACACCAGTTTTCATTCCTCTTTGCAGCACCTCTCAAGCTCCATCAGGCTATTCTGGAGCAGGTTTTCATCCAGGAGGTCTCAGTCCATTGCTGCAGTCAACTTTCCCTCTATTCTGTCACCCCCATGCCTTACTGTGTGGATGGTATTGGCCTGGACAAGAGTGGTTCCCTCCAAACATGACACTTGGCATTTACACAAAGGAGTTAAATTTGGTCTTATCAGACCAGAGAAATGTTGTTTCTCGTGGTCTGAGAGTTTGTCAGATGCCTTTTACTAAGGAGTGGCTTCTGTCTAGCCACTCTACCATACAGGCCTGATTGGTGGATTGCTGCAGAGATTACTGTCCTTTTAGTCATACTGTCTACAGAGGACCTCACTCTACATATGATGGAGGCCACTGACTTCATGCTTTGTGCTCAGACATGAACTGTGAACTGTGGGACCTTATATAGACAGGCATGTGTTTTTACAAATCAAGTCCAGTCAACTGTGTTTTTTTCCACAGCTGGACTCCAATTATGTTACAGAAGCATCTTAAGGATGATCAGGGGAAACAGGAGGGACCTGATCTCAATTGTGAGCTTCATGGCAAAAGCTGTGAATACTTATGCACATGTGCTTTCTCAGTTCTTTTATCTTTAATCAATTTTAAGTAAACTTTCAAAAACCTCAAGTAAACCTTTTTCACGTTGTCATTGTGGGGTATTGTCTGTAGAATTCTGAGGACAAAGACGCATTTAATCCATTTTGGAATAAGGCTGTAACATATCAAAATGTGGAAAAACGGATGATTTCCGGAAGACAGTTGTCTTCTGAAATTCATGCTGTTGAGATGACCTTGGAAACTTTGCTTTTAGATTTCCACACAGTTCCATGGATTAGTAACTCAGCCTGATTAGAATTTTCTACCGGGTTTCCAGCAGCACATTTGTATGGATGGGTGTAGAAGTGAGAGCCCAGCTCCTACTGGCTTGATTCATCTCTTGCTGTCAGGTGCGATCAGCTCCACTTTTCTCTCTCACCGGATGATAAATGCAAAGGGACATTTCACAGGGTGTGAGAAGCTCTTATAAGTGAACGGGTGAAGACAAGTATTAAAAAAAAAAAAAAAAGCCCCCCCACCCCCCATTGCGAGAGAAAAGTAACACCATTGGCAGCATGAAAGCTTCTGCTTCATGCATCTTTCTTGATCTATCCACTGGGATTCCTTTTTTCCCACGGCATGGCTCAGAAAAATGTCAGTGTGGCATCATTTCCATTCCCAACACATATTAACACCAGGTCAAACTCCTAATTGTATGGATGGCATGACAGAGCTGCTGACATCTAGCAGGACTCTTTCAGGTCTGTGCCTTCAGAGTTTGGGAAGCTTCAGGCTCTTTTCTTTTAATCCAGTGTTGCACCGCTTCAAAGTCAAAATGGAATGCAAGGTAGGTATGGAGAGAGAGTGGCAGCAAAGAGTTGCAGGTACATGACAGTCGACAGGGTCAGCTGCAAACTTTTTGAATAAAAAAATGTAAAAATAAACTAACATGCTGGTCATTCAAAATATTAATAAAAGAAAACATCGCAAATGCTTAAATCAAACGTATCCAATTTGAAGTCTAATCTCACAACCTGCACTGTAAGTACCATTGAATTGATGGTAAAAATGTTCTACTTTCATTAAAATATCCCTACAGCACAGGTCAGCTGCGTGTTTTCCAGCAGGTTTTAAAAATAACTGTACAATCAGTATGCTGACCATATGTCAAAACCGGCCATTTGGGCCTCTGAAATTTTTTCTGTGTTTTATAAAAAGATAGATTACCTTAAGTGTGTCAGAGATTTAATGCTTTATTCTCTTTTTTTGGTGGGAAGCTTATGTGAAACTGGAGGTGGCAGGTTTTTTAACTAAATAAGTGTTTTTTAACTGAAAATATCCATCTAGACGAGATTTCAAGGTGTCATGTTCCAGTAGTAAGAGTTTCTCCCCAATGTGATTTTGAATGAATGAGACAACAGTTCAATATATTCACAGCTGGAAAATCTCTAGGAAATTCCGAAGGAAACAAATAGTCACAGTGAAATTGTTTTGTTTGTGGCTCTGTGAAGGTTTCAGTGGCGGAAGTCATCAAACTGCATCTGGTGAAGACAAATGCAGACGAATGGTGTTGGGGGGAGGACGGGTTGGCGTCAGTGTCACCTCATTACCCTGATGGCTTTTGCATTATTCCACTGTCACATACCCTACTGAAAAATCACCCTGGGTATTATTTGCCTTGAAGTCGCATCATCTCTATCTGTCACCACTGGAGCTTGAGCAGTAAGAAAAGCTGTATTCAATGACACAGATACATATATACAGTGTGTGTGTGTGTGTGTGTGTGTGTGTGTGTGTGTGTGTTTGTGTTTGAGAACACAGACACATACATGGCAGATTGCTCGTCTGGTTATGCATCTGCTCTGCTTACAGTTTCTACTGATGCATAGCTGCTTTTGGGAGCCTGACCTCTGGGCTAATAGGGACGTGTTAAAATTTCCACAGATGGTAAAGTCACTGCTCATTGTCCCACAGAGTCCGGTCACACAGGCAAAAGCTCATCTCAACCTTGCCAAACACAATCAGCCCAGATGCATCCAGGGCCTTAACCGCTCATGATAATCTAACCTCCCAGATGCCTTCCTTCCTAAATGAATGCCCTTATCTCAGAGTCCCCACCAGCAGTTATTTTCCATTGAGTGAAGGGAAGGGCCAGGTATGGAATCTATTGTGCTAAGAACATTTTAGCTCCTTCAGTAAAGCACTGGGCCTATCATATTCCATTTTGTACTCCCACCCTCAAAATGCCTCTGAGAGCAGTACCGATTTGGCACAGGGTTTTTATTTCCTTTGCAGAAATGTGGTTTCCTGCAGGAACGTCCAATTTTCCCTTGCATTCACTGACTGGCAAAGTAAATGTTTCTGCCCACCTCCAGATTCAGTGACATGCTTAATCTTCCACACAGTCGTATTTTAACTCCTTATCTGAGTGAAGAGTAATAATGCCTCCCCCTGCCTTCTCTGTTTCATAATAAGACACAATGGACTCCTTATTTCACATGCAAATTACACCATTAATTGTTTCAATACAGATTTAATGCATCCTTCTCAGCATTTACCATGCAGAAATCCATTCTGGCTGAACACTTTAAAAGCTATGGAAATGCTGATGTGACCCTAACAACTTGTTATGGGGCCATAAAGCAGATCCAGGCTTTTTAGGGTCCAAATGAGAAGTTTGAAGTATTATAAAACGGCAACATTAACATCCAAATTCTTCTTAGGCAGGATTGACCTTGGCAGAAGTCAGTTATGCATTAAACTGGCCTGAAATGCATCTCCAGATAATGAAAGTTTGCTGTGCTTTATTGTGATGGAGGTTTTCTGGGTGCTTCTCATTTTCGAGCATCCTTCAGTTGCAATTTACAGGGATGGTGACATTTCATAATAGTGCAGTCATCGAAGCTCATTTCCGTGTTATCTGCAATTCTCAAGGGTCTTAACAGCAGGTTCTGAAGTCAGTTCATCTTTTTTTTTCATTAAAATAAATTTTTGCAGCCCAGAGAATGATTAGCTATTGAACGTGAAAGGAAGTTTACTGGACTCCATGGGCATGCTGGCTGATGAATTAAATGCTTCTGTTATCAACTTGAGCTGTGAGTAGGAGTGCTTTTTTTTTTTGTTTTTTTGATGTATAGGTGTCTTGACTATCCTATTTCATCACTTTCCTTCATGCCTGCAGGCTGAGTCTCTGCAGACCTGAATTATTCGGTGGTGGTATCAAAAGTGGAAATCAGGAAGCTGAAATGAATTCCCAGGCTGGAATGGAGACAAACTCACAAGGTCGATTTCAGAGACGGCCCAGTGCATTCTGGGATCCTCCTGGCTGATTTGTAGTATGAAATCACTCTATTTCCGCTGAGACCCCCAAAAAAACTACACCACATAACAAGTGTGTTTGAAAACTTCAGGAAATGGCCAGGAGACCTTCGGCTCATACTAACACCAAAGGGAATGCTGCCATTCTAAAGCAGCTAAAGCAATGAATAGACTATTGCTGAGTCAAACAAACATTTATGTGTTTTGATCTTTGATATTTGATGTTGACATGTTACATTTAACCTACGTGATTGCATTTTCTTCTGGTTGTTCTTTATTTGGAAACTACTCATTTGTGTCACGTCCCCAGTTCTATTCATGTGATCCCAGGCCCTTGCCTACTGATCAAAGGACAGTCCCAGAACTCACACATTGCACCTGCAGCATCCAATCACCACACCACAAAAAACCCTGTCCTTCACACTTACTTCTTTTATGTATTTTTTTCATACTGGTGTACACATTTTGAGGCCATTGGGGGGTTTTGAACGTGGTGGCTTAGCAGGTAAGGAAACGGACCCGTAATCGGAAGGTTGCGGTTTCAAATCCCAAACAGCCAAGGTGCCATTGAGCACTGAGGTCCGGTTGAGCAAGGTACCGCAAGGTACAGTACCGGGTGCACTTTCATGGCTCTCCACTGCTCACTAAGGGTGATGGGTTAAATGCAGTGGACACATTCCATTGTGTTTCACTTTGTGCATAATAAGTAATAACACGTTCACTTATTTCTTCATGTTCACTTATTTCTGATTCCAGGGCCATTTTTTCGTTGGGTCACGTTCAGTCACACATGTCAGAGCACTTTACCAACTTTACCACCACTTTTTGTTTATTTTTGGCCACCACCAGCCAAGGTGACTTTCCGTGACAGTTTTGTGGCTCCACCTCGATTGCCATGGTCTGGATAGCAGGGACATCTTTGAAAATAAATTACCATGACTGAAATATATGAATAGCTTAATAAAAATAGAGTTCCCCTGTCTACCAGCAATAAATCAGGGAGGAGGCATGCAGGTTGTGAAAAATATACACAGTTTGAGTTGTGTTGAGCCATTTTTTTTCAAGCACTGTAAAATGTTTACTATTTTTACTCATTTGAATTGCGTCCCTTTGCATAACGAGTAGCAGTAGGGGCTTTAAAATTTTAATTATAACTTCATGTTTCATAAGAGGCAGGAGTTCAGCATTGATATTGGTACTGGAGGTCACAGCTGAGAACGTTCATGTAAACAGTTTGCTAACTTAAAGTGGTTGAGAGAAGCCAATGATGTGAAATGCTGCCATCAGAGCAAAATCTCTTTTTTTTTGTTTTGTTTATTACATAACTTCACTTGTATTATTTCACAGTCATGTGTCTTCAAGATCCAAATGCAAGACCCATAAATCAGTATGTGTGTCAACATTTTTGATTGGTAATGCATCTTTATGACTTCATTTCTATGACCCTTCCGATGCATCCTTCCAACTTTAATTACACCTCACTTGAGATTGGTACCATTTTCCTTTACTGCGAGGGGACAAAGCGAGTGAGATGAAGTGAATGGGTGTACCAAGCACTGTAGCTCAAGAGACCTGACAGAGAATATTTCATGAACTAGAATATTTTCCCTCTTCCCTGTTTGTTCTTCGATGGCTAACTAATTTTTAATTCAAGTGCACAGCAAGCATGCACTACAAACCAGCAAGAGTCCTCTGTGTTGGCATGGCCATTTATTATTTTGCATATATTTGCCAGTGCAGTGCAGCTCCAGCCGGAAAACTGGAAGTTACTGAGCAGCGTTCTGCATATTAAAAGGTCAGTGGTGTTGGAAATATGGAGTCCATTCCCCCTCGAGTCCCAATTAGAACCAAATTGTTTGATTTGCAGAACAGTCCACCTGCTGTGTCAGTGTGAATGCACACCATGTAAAATTAAAAACAGCCAAAAAAACATAAAATGGAGCAATTAAATAGATTCACAGAGACTTTAGGTTGGCTGCTATGCTTTTTGGAGGCAATATAGTTGTTGCATCATTATAGTTTAAAGAAGACTACAAGTAGGAAAATGCCAATAGATTTAATAAACAGCCTTGATTCATTTTCAAAACTTTTACAATAAATCAGTAATAGGATCAAGACTACAACCAAATGTACAAGTCAGCAATATGTCTTGGCTAATAAACTTTATTCTGATCATGTTACTTAGTCAGTGTTTATAACCATTTTGATTGAATCAGTTAGTGTTTAGTACATAACTCCACATGTGTTCATTCATAGTTTGGGTGCCTTCAGTGAGAATCTACCAATGTAAATGGTGATGAAAATAAAGAAAACACATTGAATGAGAAGGTGTGAACAAACTTTTGGCCTGTACTGTATATATTAGAAATACACATATTTGGACACTTTTTTTTTCATTCTTTTCATGCTCTTCTGTCCTGTGAACAGGCTTCCATCCAAACTGTTCAGACTCCCAATCCACTGTTCTCCAAAGGTACATGCGTGCCATGCACTCCTGCAGTGGGGGCACAGCAGAGGGGGAAGAGAGAGGCTGGGTAATCACCCCCAAAGGGAATTTTCTCTTTTGGAACGATGTTCCACTGTGTAATAGGCTTTCACACGGGGGGGAATCAGATAGCACAGGAGGGGGTTTCTGGTGCTGTCCCCTGGCTTGTGTGAGGCAATGGGACCAGATCCTGAACAGAGCGTCGGGTCGAGGTGCCCGTACCTTATTCCGATATGAGGGGATTTAAGTCAGATGACTATTTAGATGGAATTGGATCTGTGCAAAGCTTCACATACGCTCTCTATATTGACTTCATCAAGGAATGGTTTTAAGGTTTACCTTCGGGAGCAAAACAGCTTTTGAAAAGGTAATATTTGATGTAGGATTTATTGCAGGGCTGATCATCTCAAGGGATCCATTTAAAGTTGAATTGATGCAGAGATACAGGGCTCTGGGGCTTGGTTTGATTGTGATTCTGCCTTCTGTATTGATCAGATGACAATACTACAGAAATGGTTTATCAGGCATTTATTGGGGATATTCAGCTTCAGTTGATTCCACAGAACTAATTTTAGAACGAATTTGTTGTACATTCCGTGTCTATGATATGGTTACAGTATACTGCATGACATGAATGGTAACTGCACATGAAAGGAGAGCCTCAGCAGAGTTTGTTGAAAGGATGGTGTTGATCAAAATGCATGCACGCAGCGGCCCGCTTTCTCTGAAAATCTGCGCTGCCTCACTCCTCAAGTCGAGCTTCAAAGAGTTCATGCTCTCAATTGGCTGGGATTTTGAGCACTGCACCTTCATGTCTTGGATCAAGACCCCAGAGCACATATCCTTCTGTTCTGCTGCCCATCATAAAATGTGACAGGCATGATGAAAGGTGGGGGGGCAGCATGTACCAGCGTAGGACATTACCTTATCCAGCCTCTTCCTTTTAAGTAAAAGTGTGGCAGCTCTTGTGGCAAATGGTACATTTCATTTCGGTCCTGTGGATGGAGCATTCCCTTTGTTCATGACTTTGCATGGAGAATCTTTCTAGCACCCCAGGTTAATTCTCATTTCAAAGTCACAGGCCACGACATTGAAAATTAAGCCAAGATATATGCAAGATGCTACAGAGAAGAAAGAATACTGGTGAGAAACTCACAAAATTCAACCACTACGAAAACTTATTTGATTACGCCAGCGTTCATTATTTGCCATACTAAGCACTTGTGCACTGGAACGTACAGCAGTGTGGATATGGCAACCAGCTGTGAAAGCCTGCTGACCACGTTTATTAAAGCAAACAATAGGAATTATTAATGCCACAGAAGAAAGCGGTGATTATTTCATGGTGCAGTGCTTCCAGAAGGCTGTTTTTTTTTTTTTTTTTGCTTTCTGAACCTATTGTGTATCAGCATGTATGAGCAAAGACTCCACTTGCAGGTAAAAAAGAACAATTCTGAAAGACTTCCAGGATTGCCCTGTTCCATCTGCTTTTTTGGTTGTTAATGCCCCAATTATAGAGTTCTATTATTGCGAGCAGTTCAGACCGGGCCATTGCAGCTTTATTTGTCCAATAACAGAAGCATCTCATTAGTTGCCTCCGAGGAGTGTGGTAATTATTGCAACACCTGTTTCAAAGAGAAATCTTTCGAGCGGGGTCTTCAGAGGTTTGTGTGGGCAAAGACGAAGGTTTGGACTGCAGACATAACTTACCTTCACGTTCATTTCTGTTCCTATTTACCTAATCCACTAATCCAAAATCCCCAGATTAAACTCGGACGGGTAATATCCCAAGAGTTCCAGGAGCTGGAAAGTTTTGAACTGTCCCATCTTTGTGAGTCTTGTCCCTCTGTCCCCGCCTCTCTCTGTCACTTGGTGTTTTCAGCTTGGCTGCTCTTCTGCTGCTCTGGCGTTTCACGGAGCTTGGGGCCATGATTGACTCTCATGTGTCATGGTGCTGCCGCTTTGAGTTAGGACCTCGCAAGTGACAAGATGTCACTCAGTATGATGCAGTTTCTTTATTGTCCAGTCATGTTTTTGGTTACCTAAATGATTCCTGAATACATTTTTCTCAGGTTGTGTGTATTTACGTGCATTAAACATGACACTTTAATGTTAAAGGTCACAAAGCAAATGGTACATTAAATGTACAAATGTACAAATGAATAGCACATAGTCCAAGGGCAGAATGACAAATGCAATTAATCAATTTCACCTAGTTAGCACAGACATACTACTCCATTAGCAGCAAGAAAAAGCAGTGACACACTCTTTCATGCCATCTTTAACCCACTTGATGCCAACGTTTTTTAAATGCCAGCAAGATCCTACATAATGCAAAACAGTGACATGCTTCACGGATACGACACTGCATTTGATGCACGGCCCCAGCCAGCTCTTCACCAAGTCCCTGGATTCCTACCGAGATCTGCAAGTGGCACAGCAAAATTGACCCATTAAATTCTTCTCTATCCTCATTGTGCTCCACGCTAACTGACAGGGAAAGAATTAGCCTTTCGTTGAGTAATGCAAAAATTCCTTGAGTGAGGAAGGGGGAAGGCAAGAGAGAAAATTTCTATTTCAAGAGGGAGAAGTTTAGTCAAGATACAGTTACAGATTGGGCAGTGCATTTTGACTACTGTCCCAGTTCAAGTTCAAGATTTTTTTGTTATTGACTGTCCAACTCTTCTGTGATAGGTGGTCATTTTGTTCATACTGCACTTTTTTCCAGATGACCTATTGCATCACAGGACAAAACAATATATAAACAACCATTTTAACACGGCAGGTTCAGCAGGTTCAGGTGCCATGTTTTTCTTGAGCTCATTCTGTCACTTCCAAGAAAACTGGAGAGACAGATTTGCAGGGAACCTAGGCCAGCTTGTGTCTAATTTGAAAGTTTGAATGGAGGAGTAGCTCAGTTGTCATTCAAATTATCTGGTCGTGTTAGTCTAAAGACGTCCCTGCCCCTTATATGACAATTATTATATAAGTCATGTGTACATACAGTGGTGACAGACAGTTCAAATAGATAAGGAGAATCCAAATCAGACACAAATATTAGACTTTTCCATGAGTAAAGAGTGCTTTCAGTGTAAAGATTCTAAGAAATGTTGTTCCATAATACACCCCCCGACCAATTTTTCTGTGATCAGCCCCTTTTCTTTGCATAAAACTTTTCACCCACTCACGGCTGACATTCACACACTTTATTCATGCTCAAATGAGTAATATTGAATTTCTCTTAGTAAATAATTGGTCAGTTATTACACTTTTTTTATTCTCTTTGTCTACATTTAGGACTTGCATGGAAATCTGATGATGTTTTAAATCAGTTTTATACAGAAACAAGTTGGCAAAGGGATTGAGAAACGTTCAAGCAACATTGCCTGCGTGTATCTTTGTCATATGCAATCCTCAACAACATGCAGAAGAATTGGGTTTTCCCCAGTGACGTGATCTTCATCACATGCCACCAGAGGCATACTAGATGCTGATATCAGAAGAAATGAAGGTTTTGGTGACTTACTGAGGGGAGTGTAAAAGGGGAAAGCCCCAAGGTCTGAGAAGAGGAGGTTGGTTGAGGTTTCCAGAGACTCTGTGAGTCAGCAGGGCCGCATGGGGTGAATTCCTCTGGTGGGGGATTTGCAGCAAAGAACAGAGATTTGGGACGCTCTATTATGTGCGGTCCCAGGCTGTCTACCAGCTCTCAGTCGACTTCTGAGGTCGACGCTAATCAACCCAGCTGGCTGAGAAACCCTCTGCTCTCAGGAAAATCGTATGTAAAAACCTTTTAAAAGCATCTTATTTTTGGCGGGGAGAGGGATTGCATGGAAAATAAGATATTGATGAACCATGGAGCAGAACCGCCTGTGGCAAGGTAGGATTTATATGCAATTAGTAGACACTGCAGGTTTGCAGAACACACACCACATACCCTATTACACCATGGAAGAGCTGTGAACAATTTCTCCTAAAACTCCTGAAGAAGAAAAAGTATCAAGGCTTTAAAAAATCTATGTTTTTCACATTGGTCAATGAACTGAGAAATTGAGTGAATTGTGATAGAAGGGTATCTGCAAGAGTGAACGGGAACATTTATAAGATGATGATGAGAACAACTATGTTGCTATGAGCAACAAGCTGGAAGCAGCAGAGTTGATGCTGTGGTTTTTGATGGGAAATTACGAAGATGGAGAGTATTAGACTTTAGTAAATTAGTGGGACAGCATGTGGGTATATGTTTGAATATCGAGTGAGTGCAGTGAGGTTGGTAGGGTTGGTTTGAGCATGTGCTGAAGATGCGAAGGATAAAACTGTCAGGCAAGAAGAGAAGATGAGGTATATGGATGTGCTGAAGGAAGAGATGCAGAAGGTTGGTGTGATATTGGAGATAGGTTTAGATGGAGGAGGATGTGCTGTGGATGAAGATGAAAATCTATAAAAATAAATAAATACAGAAGATACTGTTGGAGCATGAAATGTGTTTTTTAAATACAATGTTTGACCAACAATGGCATCAGAAAGGTGTGTTTGAATATTATGTTATGATCTACCATACCCTTCCTGCTTTATTACATGCAATAGAGGAAGGACATGCAATAGAGAAAGACAAAAAAATTATACTGCATGACATAATAGTCAACATGCAACTGAAGGAACTTGGAAATAAACATTGACCCATTGTCTTCCAATTGGTCTCATAAGGTCTCCAGGACTTGGACCATCTTTCAACCTTTGTAACTGTATCTAGAGACCTATATAAACATATACAGTATAAGCCAAAAGTTTGGACACACCTTCTCATTCAATGTGTTTTCTTTATTTTCATGACCATTTCCATTCTCACTGAAGGCATGAAAACTATGAATGAACACATGTGGAGTTGTGTACTTAACAAAAAAAGGTGAAATAACTGAAAACATGTTTTATATTCTAGTTTCTTCAAAATAGCCACCCTTTGCTCTGATTACTGCTTTGCACACTCTTGGCATTCTCTCGATGAGCTTCAAGAGCTGAAATGGTTTTTCAACAGTCTTGAAGGAGTTCACAGATGTGTTTAGCACTTGTTGGCACCTTTGCCTTCACTCTGCGGTCCAGCTCACTCCAAACCATCTCAATTGGGTTCAGGTCGCAAGGTTGGGTTCAGGTCGCAAGATTCGGCCTTTTCTCTCACAACAGGCTACGCAGCTCCTCGTCCAGGCAATGGTCATCTCCAAACTCGACTACTGTAACTCTCTCCTGGCTGGAGCCTCTGCAGTCACCATAAAACCACTCCAGATGGTCCAAAATATGGCAGCCCGCCTCATCTTCAATCAGCCAAAATACACCCATGTTACACCTCTTCTTACCTCCCTCCACTGGCTCCCGGTAGCTGCTCGCATTGAGTTCAAATCCTTGATGCTTGCCTACAGGGCTGTAAATGGAACTGCGCCCTCCTACATCAACACACTACTACCTAGATACACTCCTACACGCTCTCTCAGATCGGCAAACGAAAGGAGACTAAAAATTCCTTCTTCACGGGGTCTCCGATTCCAATCATGTCTGTTCTCCGTTGTTGTCCCTGGCTGGTGGAACAACCTGCCCTCCTCCACACGACTAGCCGAGACTATCACCACTTTTAAGAAGAAGGTGAAAACCCTCTTATTCCAAAAATATTACAGACAAATTTAACACATACACATGCATACACATTTAACAAACAAATACAAAATGTATAAATACATTATAATTTTTCTTAGTCTAGCACCCAACACTCTCCGAGCATGTTCTTCAATGACAAGTCTAAGCCTTATCAGGGCTCTTAGTTTGTATACTTGATATTCTATAGAAATCGAACGAGAATTGCTGGTGTCTTCCCATTGTAAGTCGCTTTGGATAAAAGCGTCTGCCAAATAAAGTAAAGTAAAGTAAAGTAAGGTCCAGTGACTGTGGAGGTCAGGTCTCCACTTTTTGTTAAGTACATAACTCCACATGTGTTCATTCAATACATTATACACATTCAGTTTATGCAACTTAGCCTGTGACTATTATTTTTTGCTTCTGCACCACTTTGTCTTCTATGTCTTCTGTGTATCATTTCTTATGTTCTGTCTGCGTGGGAGGGGTTTTCAAATAAGAATTTCATTGTGCACTGTACGCTGCACTTTGTACATAGGACAATAAGCTTCAACTTCAACATCATAGTTTTGATGCCTTCAGTGAGAATCTACCAATGTAAATGGTCATGAAAATAAAGAAACACATAGAATGAGAAGGTGTGTGTAAACTTTTGGGATGGTAGTAGCCTAGTGGGTAACACACTTGCCTATGAACCAGAAGACTACAGAGTCACAGGTTCAAACCCCACTTACTACCATTGTGTCCCTGAGCAAGACACTTAACCCTAAGTTGCTCCAGGGGGACTGTCCCCGTATCTACTGATTGTAAGTCGCTCTGGATAAGAGCGTCTGATAAATACTGTAAATTAAATTTTGGCCTGTACTGTATATGTTTATATAGGTCTCTAGATCCAGTTACGAAGGTTGAGAGATGTAAAATCCATCGCGCGTACCTACGCGCTGTAACTGGATCCAGTCCACCAGACTCCTCTCCGCGTTTTACCGCTGACGCTCCTCCGGTGGAGACGGAGCTCCGGAGGAGGAGCGCGTGGATTGGCCGCGCCGAGCTGGTCGGGACTGCCGGAGGAGGCTGGGTAGCGGGGACTGTTGCGTCGAGGCCGCCTCGGAAGTGCATGCGACGCCGGCGCAGGAGGAGACGGGGCGCGTTTGCGCCGAGCGAGTGAGTTCCTCTCCGGACCGCGGTGACGTGAGCGCCGTACTCGCTGAGGAGAGCCGTCCCCGCCGCGCCGCGTTTCTGTGCCCGTCTCCGGGCGGCTGGTGACAAACACGGCGCACGCTGCAGCCGAAAACGGTGGGCTGGCGTGGGAACGACGCCGACGGGACGTCGCCGACAGCTACGACCGATAAGATAGTTTGTGTCCCCACACACGGTCCTCCTCTGGTCGGTTCTCGACCGAGGCCCCAAAAACAGCAGAGGCAGCCAGGGCTTGTCGGCGGGGGGTTAGCACATGCTAATATTTCTGTCTGAGGTCTGAAGTGGCCCCGCTGCGGTCTTTCGGGGGGGAGCTCTTCAGAAGTTCGCGGCCCGTTCTTCATTTTACCGCGTTTAACTCGTGTCCTAACGTGACTATGCAGAAGCCAAACCCTCCTAAACGTTGGTCCTCAGGGCGGCTAGATGCGCACGGAACCGGGATTTCAGCACCCGGCGTGCAGGTCGTTCACCGCTCACTTCAAAACGATCCAAAAGCTGCGAGAGGCCACGTTTTCCAGCGCTAATTCTTAATCCAGGTACAGAAATTACGACGAATTGCGAAATAAATGCAGTACTAGTGCAGTACACCTGTTTTAAAAGTCTGATTACAATATGTTTATTGCACTGTTATAATCAAACATTATAACAATAAACCCTTATGATCAAGCATCTGCGATACCCACACAGATATTGCTGTTTCAGTGCTTGTAGAGTTGAGTGGAGTGACGATTTTTCCCCGATATCGATATTCCAAACACAGTTTTTAATCGTTTAATTTTTTGCTTCATTACAAGAGTTAAAAAAAAAAGTTTTGTTTTTTTTAACTGTTCTCTGCTGCCATGAACATCAGTTTTGGGCGTCACATGGAAAAGCGTTGGGAATTATGAAGGTTTTTTCCACGGAGGAAAAACTCTGGACAGATTCCACCTGATGCATGCTCACATCTGAGGGACTCGCAGTGCAGGACTGAACTGCTTCAGCCCGTTTCAGAGGCGTTATATATTTATATATATTTTTTACAGTGTTATCATCACGTTCCTTCCAAGTATTGCTTCGCCTCCCCGTCCCAAGAGGACTTTACCCTGCCGTCTTTGGTCTGCAGGTATGTTCTTCACACTCACTAGAACCTTCCATGTCCAGGAACGGTGTTGGTAGTTACATAGTCGTTACGATTGTGTTTCAGCATACGGCGTTCACAGTTGCAATCCATCTACATAAAACCACTGTCAGATGTGGTGCAATTCAGCCTGCACTGATTCGAACGCTGCGAAAGAAACACAGAGGTCAGTGCGCCAATACATTAGGGATGTTGTTTTTTTTGGTTTTCTTTTTGCGTTATGCATTCCTGCACATTATTATCTCATTGCCTGCACTGGCTGCAGGCGCTCCACAGCTTTGTCACAAACAAGCGGCTTTCTGCCGTGCACTGCTCCATTGATTTCCCTGTTAAAGCTGCTTGGCGTGAAATAAGCACATTTCGGCCCGCAATCATTGTACTGTAAATGTTATTGCTGCAGACAGCTCCCCATCGACGGGGCAGAGATGACCACAGAGCACGTTTATGGCTCACTCCACTGCATGATTGTGAACAGTGCACTTTCAGGCCCTCCTGACCTGTCTGATGGACTTTGGTGTCCCTAGTAAAATAAAATTGCAGCCTTTCTCCACTTTTTGCGTTGTGTTGATGTATGTGGCATTGCTTTTTTCTTATTATTTAGGATATATTGAGTTTCTTTTATGCTCCAAGGAATCATAATAAAATATTTTCGATCAGGAGGCCTTCAAACGTACAATGTCACATGCCAGTTTTACTGTGGCCCAAGTAATACAATGAAATGTGTGGTCCCTGAGTTGAAAAAAAACCTGCCACGCCTACATTTGTCATGCCTCTAATCCTGTCACAGTCTGATAAGCACCTGTGTGTCAGTCAATGTGCGTTTGATTTAGGCAGCTCTCCATGGTACTGAATCAGTAAACTGTCAAAAAGATATGTTTTTTAAAATCGCAAATCGAAAATATACTTTGAAAAATATATTGTCAAAACATTTTTATTATTTTATGCATTTCGGAAAATGCATGTTTTGAAAAACTGCAATGGAACAGTTTGGAACAGAATGCAATGTACAGCAGTCACATGACTATAGTAACACTATTATGTTCTATCAAGACTTTTGAATTGTTATTCAGTACACAATATCTCAACACTTACAACATGTACAATTCAGAGTCACCAAATTCACCTGGTGTGCATGCCACGACAGTCCTGTAAAATGCAACTAATCTTTTCCATTGTGACATCAGAAAGTAAACTGTGTTAATGCACTTGGCTTAGTTGGTCTGTGGGTCTCTTTGTTTGCTGTTACTTGTGTTAGACAAAGCACTAATTCTTTCCTATCTACCCCGGGACAAAGCTCACAAAGCTTGCCTTTGTTTGAGCTGAGCCTCTAACCCTTTCGAATTTAGTAACTTTCACAGTGCTTCTTGAAACTATTCATAGATTAAGAGATAAGTTAAATAAACTGGAAGCCGTCTGCCCCACATCAACTCATAATGCAAATTTAATCATTCTGCCTAAATTAAATCATTCTGAACAAATAAAAAAACAGTGACAAAAAAAAAACTTTATGAATCACTGTCATAAATAATCTGCTTCACTCCAACAGAGTCTATATACGGTGCAGGTTACGTAGACAATGAATGAATGCATTAATACTGCTGCTCAGTAGCATAGGTCAAATGGGTTGTGATGAATCTAATGACAGAGCTGAACATTTTAGACTTGCTAATGCTCTACGCAAGGACTGTCAGGCACGGAAAAGCGGGTGAGCTCCAGACCCACGAATTAGCAAGCCAAATGTAGAATAAACAGATTTGCTCATTCTGAATTTTAGGCGCAGAAGCGAGGGTTCTGCACCACGGTCAAGTGGAACTGCAGTGGCCACAGCCCTGGGTGGAAAACGGCTGATTACCCACACACTTTGGCCTCCTAGATGCATTGCATTTTTTCGAAATTCGGCCCATTTAAAACATTTCAGACCTTCTGGTCATCGTAAACCTGAAAGGCAAAGGGCACTCTGTACTGGCTTATAAAAATGTTGCCTTCCCCAAGCTGTGGGGATACAGACACTGTGAAGCTCAGAATTCAATGTGCAAATATACCAAAAAACAGCGCGTGCAGTGTCCTCTTTCAGCAGGATGCCACAGCATACCTTCATACCCAGAAGGCATGGCATACCTAGTGGTCTAGTGAAGCCCAGGTGCCAGGGAGTGTTTTGGGGCAAAATCAGCAGCTTTTAATATTATGTCTGATTATGTCTTGGAAATCCAACATGGAAAATGTTGGTACAATATAGTAATAGTATGAAAATATAGGAGGAAATTGGGTATTGTTTGCAGAATCAGTGAGCCACTTAAGATCATGGTGCTCATTAGCGGTTAATGCATGGTCCAGGATAAGTAATGAAATAATGCTACACCACTGCGAGCAGTTGGCAGGCTTTGTCATATTAATTTTTCATAGACGTTTGCGCTAAAGGCACAGCATCAGCTGCTAAAGTAGCATGCTGGGAGAGTTTTGCCTTGCAGATTTGGCTGCAGTCTCCGAAATGCAGTCTAAACTACATTGGAGAAAAAGAAAAGCATCGAGTTCTACGTGTGGTAACTTGGAACAGTCAATTAGACCTTTGCCATCATCCGAGTGTTAAAAAGGTGCGAAGCGTTCCCCTACCCTAGGCCACATCGATCTCCGCTGCGGTGGAAAGGTATTGACCTGGCAAGAGATGCCAAGATACAGTAAGCCAGCGGCTTCACTCCAACCAAACCCCTCAAGAGCCAGGCTTAACTTCCAGAGCACTGTGGCTGATGGCAGGTGAGGAGTCGAAAACTGCTCATCTTTCCTTGTTTCTTTCTTTGTATATTTATTCGTTTTTTTTTTTTTTTTTTTTATCTTCATCCCAGCTTTTCTACCCCACCTCAGTTTTGTCCTTACTGATTTCTGTGATGTTCTTGTTGCCCTCCTCCTTTGACGTGTATGGCGTGCTTGCTTGCACGAATCCACTGGTAGATGAAGTGTTGGCATTTGTTCGTTTTCCCGCTGTTGTGTCACTCTCAGCATGTGGGAACGATGATGAATCTCTCTGATCGTCAACACACGCGTTCCTCGACATGAATTGATCTCTAATTTGCCTGTGGTCAGATTTGCAGTGTACACGCCCGCTGAGCAGCCTTCGGGGTAAATGGATTGAGCTACGGTTCAGCTGACCTGGTCGTGCGGAGATTGTGCGCATTTGGCAGAAACAAACAACAGGTTGACGCTGTGGGTTTTGTGCTTCACTGTGGTTTTTGTGCGCATATCCCTCTTTGCACATCTGTGTTTGTGTGTGGTGCCCAGCAGGGGTCTGATGTCAGTGTGTTTTGGGTTTAGTCATGCTCAAGCATGCTTCAAAAGGTACCTTGTTGACAGGCTCTTTGTGTTGATTGGCAGGCCGGCAATATAACAATGGCTGCCAAAGGCATCAGTGGGGAACGGGAGGCGGAATGGCAGCTGCAGTGATTGACTGCCCGCTCGCAACAACCGACTCCCTCACCGAGATGCACAGATATCACAAACACAGCCTCCCGCACGCTGATACCTGTGCCGATGATGAAGCTGACTGCCGTTCTCGCAAACGAAAGAGAAATATCACTTGATTTTCTGCGACAGTGTGTTGTGAGAGTGGGGCAAATATGTATAGACCTGTCAGAATCACCTCCCCGTGAGTCATTTGTCAGGACAGATAATGTATCACACCTGCACTGTTTGTGTAGACATTGTCCTGTGGAAAGTTTTGTGTTTGTTTTGTGCCTTTGGGCCGGTGTTTATTGCACTGTGTCAGACGTAGCGCATGGGGAGGGTTCCCTAGCATCACGTAATTTCTGTCTCCAGGATGTACCAATGTAAACAGGTACAAGAAAGGACTACTAACCGGGAGTGTAATTATTTCTGACACCCTGAAAATTACCTGTAATGTTTAATAGGGATGATTGACAGCTTGTTCAGCCTGTCTCATTATGGAGAATTCTGTTTGGTGAAATAATGAATGCTAAAGTAAAAACTCCACATATACTCAGTCTCTATCCATAACCACTGAATCCAGATCTGGGTCATTGCTTCCCATTCTGGGAGAGGCACTACTTTTAACAAGAATTTTTATGCTACCTCCAGAAATCATACATTCACTTACACACTCGCAACTGTGACTTATTCAGAGTAACCCCTCCACGTAGTGTACATGATGTTGGGCCACGGAGAACTCGAAGGAAACTTGCGTCAACGAGGGAAAAGCCTGGGCAAAAGCAAGCACCGCACACACAAATACAGAGCCTGGATTCAAAGTGCCCTGCTCTATATTATATAGCAGAATTATTGTCCTTAGTGTAAAAAGTAGACTAAAATGTCTCTTCATTTTTGTTGACGAGACATTCTAGATCCTCTCGTTTAATCATGTTATTATATTCTGGATTCTGTTTCCTGTAGCTCCCATCCAGAGGCACAGTATGAAACACACGCTTCTCCGATGGGTCCTGAAGCCCGACCATTGCCAGCCAATTAGAATAGAGCAGTTTTGTATCTTGGTAAAATCAACACAAC